>NC_068569.1:55506705-56226911 GCF_025698545.1 Gossypium raimondii | reverse complement strand
AATTAAAGAAGTATGTTACAAAAATAATTTATGAAAATATTTATTTTTTGAATTATTTTACAAAATTATTAATTTAATAAGAAATTTGATTAATTATTTGAGTTTGAATCTAAAAATAATAGTGTTGCAAGCTTGATATGTAAATAATAAAGTACAATATATAGATAGAAAATACTATATGCTAGAGATCGCATTATATTTTGTTTAGTTATTCATTAAGTATGTTTTGGTGTATTAAAATATGTTGATATACAACCAGATAAGAGAAAAGAAGCAAGAAATTGTTCACCTGCAAAACTTGATCCAGCTAGATATAGATCTTTCGACTTGAAGACCGGATATTTTTCATACCATTTTTGCATAAATGTAAGCAATATTTTATCGTACGTAACAAACAATTGGAAACTATCAATATATATAATATCCAAACTATTTTAACTAATAATGAAGAATATATACTACGATCTTACTAGTGGTATCATCTCCGTTATTATAATCACTAAAATACACTAGTACGGTTACCAAAACAAAACCTTGCATCCACTAGTATGATACTGACTACTTGATCTAGAGAAGTTGAGCTATTGAGAAATGAAGATAAAAGAAGAGAGCGTAATTGATTGGAGAAATGAAGTTATTGACATATTTTGATACTTGTTTAAGTACATGGATTGGGAAATTGTGTAATTTTAACAAATGAACAGAAACTATCATTAAAGTAAAAGTTGTTGCATAAGCATTTGACAATACAGAGCGATATAAAAAGGTGGTAGAATGCATCGAAAATCGAACAAAATAACTCTTGGAATAAGGCCTGCAAAGACTAGGTTTTCTTATACTAATTTATTGAATGCATGGAGGAAAGTAATTCGAGAGAATTGGTGCATCAAGTCATTACGCATTCGCAAGCCTTTCTCTTGCATGTATGCAACCTGGTCGTATTTCTTGACTACAACCCAAGGGCTAAAGCAAAACTAAAATTTAAAAGACAAGGGAGACACTAGAGTCGAACAAAAGAACTAGGACAAAGAAAGGCCAAGACACAACAAACTTGGAAGCCATTTTTTGTCCACCCCAATGTGCCAAAAAAGCACACTCATCTTGTTCTTTGATGTTTCCACAACAATGCCGACTTTGTAATGAAAACAAGCACCCTAGTGCAGGAGATGAGACTTCGGCTATGAAACAAGCTCAATCGTGTTGCTTCCCGAAATTGTTGCTCCAAAACCACCCCGACAAGGGGTAACGAAGGAAATCGAAAAAAGTAAAATAAAGAGGGAAGTAATAGAAGGGAGAAGGCGGTGCCCAATCACACAGTAACGCAAATCTAAGGTTAAGTTTTCTTTTGTAGGAGAGATTAAGGGAAAAGGGTTTTGTGTACATATTGTTATCGTCTTTTATAATAAGTACTACGCAAATGTATTACTCCATCTTTTTTCGTAATTATTTATATAATACACTTATGATCAAGAAAATATAAGAAATTACTATTCACATTGTTTTAGAGTATGTATCAGTAAAAAATTGTTACGCATATTGGGTTGAGTTCTCTTTATTTGTTAATTTCATGTATGAAAATTGCATGATTTTATTAAAATAATAATTATTCGTTAGATTTCAGATGATTTAACTAATTATATTATTGCATAATATAAAATTTATGATGTCCATGCATCATAAAATAATACATGTCATCGCAATAAATTATTACAACGACAAGTCTTATTATGGTGAATAATGGATTCAACATGAATCATGATCGTGTGCTCCATAAGTTTCATCACCAATCCTCAATGCATCCATTTAATTGTGAAACTTGTGAAAATAGAAAACGCTTGTGATGGTCGAGAAGATGTAACATGATGATTACCTCCCTTCACCGTCAAGAATTTTAGTAAGTCCCCAAATTCATACTTCAACCCTCCTTCCTGTTAAATATTTATAGTTAAGTTTATTGTATTAAAATAGAAATTTATAAATATAAATAGTAAAAAAGAAAACCCATTCCACTGTTCAATATATATGAAATGCTGCAAAATTATTTTCTTCTAATATATTTACTTTTTTATGATTAAGTTAGCTCGAGCCAACCTATTGGCTCGACTAACTATTTAGTAAATATAAAATATGTTTACATTAATATTTTCATATTTAAATAAAAATTCAGGACGAGTTGCCCAAAATTTGTGAAAAATCTTGTTCACGGCCTAGAATGTATTGGTCAAACCCATTGAACTAGGTAAGTAGTGTGAGCTTGCCTTGAATGCGCTAATCAAGCCAATCGAGTCAACACTTAAAATTTCTTGTTCAAGTTTAGATCCAAATTGGTAACCATATCAGGTGGATAATTTGATGCTTAAATATATCTAATCATAATATATAAAAAAAGGTAATATATTTAATTAAATGTGTAAACATAAAACCTTGGTTCCAAAATTCCATGTTTCCTTTTTTGTTAACTTGATGTTTAACTCCTCGGCCAACTTTTCCAAATGTTGTAAGGTTCCCTCTATCGGTATTATACCATCTTGATCTCCACTATAACATTGTAATCATATTAATAAAATAAAATAAAAAATCAGTCAAATGGCACGAGAATTTCTTTTCAAAATCTTTCACTTCGATTCTTCATACTTATTTAACTTATTTCAGGAAAGTATTGGAAAAAAGTAGGGCGTACAAATACAATACCAACCTGAATATTGTAATGGGAACGGATAGTTGAAGAAGATTTTTAAGCGCAGGAAGCATGTCAAGGTCCTTATCAGCTTCGTTGTATTTAAAATTAGCTCTAAATAAATAAGAGTGACATATAATGAAAATTTTACGGTTAACAATTTTTACACAACATCCACCTCAATAAATAAGTAATTTATTTATTTTACCAAAACAAGAGGTGACAATATGGAAATAAGGAAAATTGACCGCTGAGTCTTAAAACTTGAATTTAAAATAATTTCTAAAAAGTAGTTATATCAACATATCTGGAAAAAAAAAACATCAATTATTTTCAAATTTTAAGGGAGAACTTACGTGAAACAACCCTTCCATCTATATGACAAGTTTGTTTGATTCCCATGGAAAGCTTTTTGAACTTCCGGGAGATTAAAGTAAAATTGCACCCTTAATGGATGGCACATGTCTACTTCTGTGCTAACTATAGGAACCTGGACCAAAAAATAAAGTTTTATGCTTTTGATATGACCAATAAAAGAAAAATAACACAAACTAGTTCTACTCAGTTGATCAATTAATTCGATTCTATACAAACGTATGTTATTTGTAGTCTCAAATTGAAGTAAAGTAAGAGGAATGTAAAGAAATAAATGAAAACTTGTTTTCCTAAGTTCAAATCTTGCTCAGTTTCAGGACAAAGAGGGCGAAAGACATCAAATAGCTTCTGTGGGGAGTAATTATGAGCATCGGTGTTAAAAGCAGCCAAATCGGCCTCAAACACAAAGTTTTTACATTTTGCGCTCCAAGTGGTTTTGATGCTAGAAAAGTAATTATTTTCATCAATGGCATTGCATTCTTTCTTGATTTTGTTATACAACGAGCTGTTTATCATCTCCCGAGAGAAAAAGAAATCAATTTTTGCAATATCGTCTAGCTTTTTACGAAACATTGGGTTTCCCAGCTGTTCAAAATAGTTACAATTAAAAAAAATAAAGTTCACCATAAAATATTTAAATTAACATTGAATTGAACCTAACCATGTTTTCGGGAGATTTGAGCTGCAACACATGTTATTTTTGTTTTATCTAGGCCCGAATATTTCAGCGTAATTTTATTTTTTTTATGATAGTGTGGATGCTTAATTTAAATCAAAATGTACTGTCTATGATGTAACCTAATGAACAATAATAACAGTGATAATGGCTTGATCAAAAACATAGAAGTCGGTATCCTAATCCAATAAAATAAAGCTAAGCCTTCTCGAATTAGGCAAGTTACTCAAGCATGAACATTTCTAACTAATCCTTTTATGCAAATATATATTAAAGTGGCAATTAAATTTGATTAATTAGATACAATTTTACTTACAACCAATCCTTTGAGGTTAAATTTCGACTGTTTGGATTGCTTGTTGTCGTCGAGTAAAGCATTAGCAAGATTTGGTATGAAGTGTCCTGAAATAAAATCCTCAAATTTAATTATAGTAACTAACATTTTATATTGTTTGTATTGTTGCATAGAGACTTATCCATAACTCGTATTAAGACAAGATCATTTGATTGTTATATTTCTATTAAATAATTAGTTTGACATATTCAATTAGAGAAGTATGTTTCAAAAAAATAAATTATGAAAATATTTATATTTTTTGAATTATTTTTACAAAATTATTAATTTAATAAGAAATTTGATTAATTATTTGAGTTTGAATCTAAAATATAAGTGTTGCAATCTTGATATGTAAATAATAAAGTACAATATATAGATAGAAAAGACTATATGCGCATTATATTTTGTTTAGTTATTCATTAAGTATGTTTTGGTGTATTAAAAATATGTTGGTATACAACAAGATAAGAGATTGTTCACCTGCAAAACTTGATCCAGCTAGATATAGATCTTTTGACTTGAAGACTGGATATTTTTCATACCATTTTGCATAAATGTAAGCAATATTTTATCTCATTGAAACAAACAATTGAAAACTATCAATATATATAATATCCAAACTATTTTAATTAATAATGAAGAATATATACTACGATCTTACTAGTGCTATCATCTCCGTTATTATAATCACTACTTGTGTTTGAATACGACCATCCAGATCCAATAGGGGAGTCGATAAACAATAGATTTGATCTTGAAACATATATTTGATGAATTTTATATAGATATAGAAATACAAAAAAACAATATAAGAAAGACAATGCAATTCATTTAATCACAATAATGAAAACGAGACGTAGTGTAACATTTTATATATAGTTCTAAAACATTTAATATATTTTGATAAATTTATATGGATATGAAAAAATAAGAATGAAACATGATATATATACACACAAAAAAAATATCAATAAAAGATAAGCGTAGGAAGTTAGACAACCTTTGTTCCAAGATAAGATATTTGTTTGGAGACCATGAGCATCTTTTGTAACAATAAAAGGACCAACACTTCCAAAGGCATCTCCAACTGAAGAACACCCTGGTCCTGAATAGTATTACACTAAAGATTTTATTATATGTGAGTAATCAAACAAACTTATCAGCTAGACTTAAGTAAAGCTAGAAAAATAGAGTAATGGTTCGATCTAACGTAACGACTAGTCTAGTTCGACAAGTATTCAATATATGTTTAAACGTATGGCTTTCCAGATGAGGAAAAAATCATAATCAGGGAAAGGCTATAAATTTTGTGTTAGGGATGGAGATAAAGCTAAAATCTTTGCATGGAAATGGCCTAAATTGAATAATTACTTTCTAACGAGGGCAAAAAGTGATAATGTTTCCATTTGAAGGGGCAAAAGGGGATTAAATTGAATTCTAAGCTTTTGGGAAAGGCTAAAAAAGCATTTGTAACGTTTAACCAATGGGGTCGAAGCCCTAGCTTCCCTTTGCTTTCGCTTGCGCATAGTAAATTTTATCTAACTTATTCATATAGGATACCTACTGAAAATCGGCATAACATCAAAAACTACAATAAAAAAATTCAAAGAAGTTAACCTCCAGTTAGCCAAACAGTGAGGGGTTGAGTTAGGGGATCTTTTTCAGCTTCAACAAAATAGTAAAAAAGACTTCGACCAACGACATTTTCATCCACATCAATATATCCAGCAAATTGCCTGAAATTAACATCTGGTTGTCCTGGCAATTTGCTTATCAAATCATTCATTGAAAAGGCATTGGAGTTAACTCCAAGTTGAAAAATAAGAAAACTAACAAAGATTACTCCCCGAAATTCCATTTGAAATTATTCTAATATCAAAGAGATAAGGGTAACAAATGTTTATTGAATTCTTTACTTTTTAATGCTTAAAATTAATGGAGAGAGAGCTAACTTATATATTGTTTTTTTTCTATTTTAAATTAAATATCTTGTTTTAATAGCTAACATTTTGAAACCGTGAAACTTAGGTTTCAAGTTGTCATTGTTTTTAGGCATTATTTTGTTTTGTTAGTTTGCCTAATAATTTTTTTGTGATGAATAACCTTTATGAATTACAGTTTTAGTTGATATAAATATATTATAGGATATAGCATCAACATATTCATTAATTTCGTGGACAAACATGATTCCAGGTAACTAATAAAATGAAATGTAAATTTCTTCCCATTTTTATTTAAACTTCATATTTTGAATTTTGAATTTAATAGGGTAAGATTTTTATTTTTTAGTAATGACAATGCTCGAGTACATTAATAGAAAATGCTTTTATTATCCACAAAAGGGTTGGGTTAAGGGAGTTTTATGTTGGACCTATTGTGCTTTCCCTTTGGAAAAGATAAGATATATATCGAGGTGTATTTATTTGATTTGGACTCTTTTCATTTTCTATTCCCTTTTTTTTATTGTGCTTATATTTTCTTTTTGGGAAATAAATATTGTCACATCCCAACAACCGAGTTAGTAGAAATTGGGTTAGTGAATCGAGAGTGGTAACACCCAAAATTTTATAATTTATGGGTTTGATTATATTAAGAAATTTGATTTGGTGCAGTAGTTAAGTGTTTTGGTTGTGTGCTAGAGCTCCAGTGTTTGATTCCCTTCCCTTGAATTTTGTTGATATTTCCTGGTTTAATGGTAAGGCTTCAGCTTATCCTTAGGTTTCATGTTTTGTTGACAGAACTAGTGAATCAAAATTGAGATTTCGCCATTCACTAGATTCTGATTGTACTGATTCACTAGTAAATCAATTGGCTTGTTTTGGTTTTTCTGTGTTTCAGTTTATTTTGGCTTATCCTAGCCCATACTGTAACGCCCCCAAATTTCTAATTTCGTTATTGTGAAAATATAACACAAATATCTGTTAGCTTTAGTGGTTATGTGTTTTGGGAGTGCTTGGGAGGTCTCAAGTTTAAGCCTTCTCTTGGGAAAATATTGGTATTTTGAATGAATTGGGCCTTACTCTTATTCAGTAGGCTTTTATTTGATTGTTGGGTAAATTACATTAGAATGAGCCTGCTAGTCTGGTAGTTAAATGGTGTATTATTATCGTGAAGGTCATGGGTTCGAATCTTTGGGATGACTAGGGTTGTATTTTTTTTTTTTGCTCCTAATTTCAGCAAGAGTTGTGCTGAACTGGGTTTCTGAGTGGTGGATGTGTAGTGAGGTTTGGGAGCGATTTCATTAGTGAATTAGGGGAGTATATCCAAAATCTGATCATTTTTTCCTTTTTCGAAAAAAAGAGAGTCGTTTTTCTCTTCGTCTTTCGAATATTTTCTCTCCCATCTCTATCGAATTTTTCTTTTTGCTTTACTTCTTACTCGGTTATCTTTTCTTTTCTTTCCTCTACTACTGCCGAAGTTCCCTTGTTTCCCCTAATTCATTCTTTCCTCTTGATTTCGTAGTGTTAAGCAGCACTTGTCAAAATTCAGTAAGTTGTTGGGAATCATTTTAAGATATTATTTTGTGTTCAATAGTTTATTTCTGGGGTGTTGGTAGCAACATTTCGTGAGGATTAAGGCTCTCATCGTGATTTTCGTAAACTTACCAATTTAAAGTTTTGCGGTAAGTGTTCATCATTTTAAGGGTAAGTATTTTGGTTTTGGGATTTTGATTAATCGTGAGGTGAATTAAAGCTTGTTGAGTCTAGTTTCTCATAGAAGAAACAGTGTTAGTAATGGAATTGTAAATCGTGAGATATAATAAACTTTGTGAGACAATGTTAGAATGAATTCGAGTTCCCCTGTTTTGACTTTGGAAAATTATCAAAAATTGAAGAAAAATAATTAAGGATTAAAATTACATGTTTGAATTATTAATAAGTCTATTTTCAATAGAACCAAATGGAAACATTATCCAAAGTCTGTACTAATAGATAACTAATTTTTAGCAAAGAAGAGTCGAAGCTGTCAGACAACAAAGCAGGGGTAAGTTTAAAGATTTTACTGTACTTATTGGCTAAACCAAAAATTCTAGAAATTTTATGGTAGAAAGGTACTTGAGTCTAGTTTCAAAGACATCAAGCGGATCTTAATTTGAATTTTGTAGCTTAAGATATAAATAATTTAGAAACAGTGACTCAAGTAGACAACTTTGAAAGATCATATAAGGTGGAAACACATGTGAATAATCATCTAGCACAGGTTACATTAAAATGGATCACGAGGCCAAGGCCAATTTGGGCCATGTGGGCCACTCGAGCGTGTGGGCCTACATAGGCAAACATCATGGGCTTGTAGGCCCATTTTCACTCTTTTATTGCTAAGGTTGACGGGTCGCCTGAGTTGACCGTGGACATACTGTAGGGTCAGTAAGCTTACCTAGACCCCGAGTTGACTGAAATGACTGTATGCTTGATATGATTAAGCCTGATGACGTCCCACTGATTTGATACCGTATGCCCTGTTTACATGCATGATATTATGTTATAGCATGTCATATCTGTATATTGCATTGCATTAGAATGAGCCTGCTGGTCTGGTGGTTAAATGGTGTATTATTTTGGTGGAGGTCTCATGGGTTCGAATCCTTGGGATGGCAAGGGTTGTTTTTTTTTGCTTCTAATTTCGGCAAGAGTTGTGCTAAACTAGGTTTCTGAGTGGTGGATGTGTAGTGAAGTTTGGGAGCGATTTTTTGAGTGAATTAGGGGGAGTATATCCAAAATCTGATCATTTTTTCCTCTTTCGAAAAAAAAAGAGAGTCATTTTTCTCTTCATCTTTCTGATATTTTCTCCCCCATCCCTGTCAAAATTTTCTTTTTGCTTTACTTCTTACTCAGATATCTTTTGTTTTCTTTCCTCTTGATTTCGTAGCATTAAGCAGCACTTGTGCAAATTCAATAAGTTGTTGGGTATCATTTTTAAGATATTATTTTGTGTTCAATAGTCTATTTCTAGGGTGTTGGTAGCAACATTTCGTGAGGATTATGGCTCTCATCGTGATTTTCGTAAACTTACCAATTTAAAGTTTTGCGGTAAGTGTTCATCGTTTTAAGGGTAAGTATTTTGGTTTTGGGATTTTGATTAATCACGAGGTAAGACTGATTATGGTGTTTTTTGCTCAATTATAGGCTTTGGAGTGCTCGGGGATTATTTTAGCATCAAACAAAACTAGATGTGTACCCAAAACGCAAAAATAAGGAATTTGGCGAAAACCGAAATTGCTTGCTGTTCGGACAGCAACAGTAGGCTGACTTTGAAAAATCTTCATAAATTGTGGAAATCAAATTAGAGGATGAAAAAATGTGGAATTAAAGCTTGTTGAGTCTAGTTTCTCATAGAAGACACAGTGTTAGTAATGGAATTGTAAGTCGTGAGATATAACAAACTTTGTGAGACAAGGTGAGAATGAATTCGAGTTCCCCTGTTTTGACTTTGGAAAATTATAAAAAATTGGAGAAAAATAATTAAGGGTTAAAATTTACATGTTTAAATTATTAATGAGTCTATTTTGAATAGAAACAAATGGAAACATCATCCAAATTCTGTACTAATAGATAACTAATTTTTAGCAAAGAAGAGTCGAAGCTGTCAGACAGCAGAGCAGGGGTAAGTTCAAAGATTTTACCGTACTTATTGGCTAAACAAAAAATTCTAGAAATTTTATGGTAGAAAGATACTTGAGTCTAGCTTCAAATACATCAAGCGGATCTTAATTCAAATTTTGAAGCTCAAGATATAAATAATTTAGTAACAGTAACTCAAGTAGACAACTTTGAAAGATCATATAAGTAAATAGTGGAAACACATGTGAATAATTATCTAGCACAGATTACATTAAAATGGATCACGAGGCCAAGGCCAATTTGGGCCATGTGGGCCACACGGGTGTGTGGGCCTAAATAGGCGAACATCATGGGCTTGTAGGCCCATTTTCACTGTTTTATTGCTAAGGTTGCACGGGTCGCCTGAGTCGACTGTGGACATACTGTAGGGTCAGTAAGCTTACCTGGACCCCTAGTTGACTGAAATGACTGTATGCTTGATATGATTAAGCCTGATGATGTCCCACTGATTTGATACTGTATGCCCTGTTTACATGCATGATATGATGTTATAGCATGTCATATCTGTATATTGCATTGCATTGGGTTCGAGGATTTTAATGTTCAGAGGAAGTGTATTGAAAGGCCTCGAACCTAATTTACTGGTAGCTCAGCTGCAAACTACTGTCTAGTGCCACATTCGGTACTACTTGGAGTGTAGGGATGGGTGGGTTGATTATATCCCCACATGGAGTGTAGGGTTGGACGAAGATGGTGTGTAGAGGCTGGATGGGTAGGATTTTTGTGACTGCATATCTATTATTGCTACTGATATTGTGATGGGCTAAAGCCTTACTGCATGACTATTTTTGTACTGAGATGGGCTAAGGCCCAAACTGGACTGATACTGATACTGAAAAGGGCTTAAGCCCAGACTATGATTATATGTTTCCTGTCTATACATCTGTATGGGGATTACACGCTGAGTTTACGCAAACTCACCCCTTTTGTTTAATCTGTACAGGTAATCCCAAGATATAGGTGGATCGATGCGGCGGAGGACTCAGTGGTGGCCACACGACTTCTTTTACCCTGTTTATTACCTATTTATGATTTTACTTTTATTTGGGAGTAGTTTGCTGTAATTATGGCCTTTACGGATTTTGGTTTAAATTTAGATTTTATATGGTTTTATGATTTAAATCTGCTAGTATTAGGTAAAACTCGGGTTTTCAAATGAAATTAATGTTTTATCAAAAATACAACGAATACGCAAACTGTTTAAAAGCTTCCGCAATAAAAAAACATTTGGAAATCTAATAACGATTTGTAAATGAATAATGTTTTGGAAACGAACGACACGATTTGAAATTAACATAAGAAAATGAAAAAAAAGGGTTAAATAGAAAAGGGGATTTAGCGACGACATATTTGTCAAAAAGCACTACCATGTGACATCGTCAGATTCAGCCATAACGTCTAGGCCGAGTTTGGGGTGTTACACATATCGATTGGCATAAGATTTTCACAGTTTCAATAAAAAATTTACGCTATTTTGTCTTAAAAAGTAAGATTTTTATTTTATAGTTACATTTAGAAATAAAATATAATCATTGGATGCAATTAATATTTAAAAATATATATATTTCAATAAATTGTTAAATGTATATTGTTATGGTATATTTGCATATATAATATATTTTATCGAGAAACTAAGATATAAGCAGGAAAATATATTTAAGAAACAACAATAAGGCTGAAACAAAACATAAAATACACTAGTACGGTTACCAAAACAAAAACCTTGCATCCACTAGTATGATACTGACTACTTGATCTAGAGAAGTTGAGCTATTGAGAAATGAAGATAAAAGAAGAGAGCGTAATTGATTGGAGAAATGAAGTTATTGACATATTTTGATACTTGTTTAAGTACATGGATTGGGAAATTGTGTAATTTTAACAAATGAACAGAAACTATCATTAAAGTAAAAGTTGTTGCATAAGCATTTGACAATACAGAGCGATATAAAAAGGTGGTAGAATGCATCGAAAATCGAACAAAATAACTCTTGGAATAAGGCCTGCAAAGACTAGGTTTTCTTATACTAATTTATTGAATGCATGGAGGAAAGTAATTCGAGAGAATTGGTGCATCAAGTCATTACGCATTCGCAAGCCTTTCTCTTGCATGTATGCAACCTGGTCGTATTTCTTGACTACAACCCAAGGGCTAAAGCAAAACTAAAATTTAAAAGACAAGGGAGACACTAGAGTCGAACAAAAGAACTAGGACAAAGAAAGGCCAAGACACAACAAACTTGGAAGCCATTTTTTGTCCACCCCAATGTGCCAAAAAAGCACACTCATCTTGTTCTTTGATGTTTCCACAACAATGCCGACTTTGTAATGAAAACAAGCACCCTAGTGCAGGAGATGAGACTTCGGCTATGAAACAAGCTCAATCGTGTTGCTTCCCGAAATTGTTGCTCCAAAACCACCCCGACAAGGGGTAACGAAGGAAATCGAAAAAAGTAAAATAAAGAGGGAAGTAATAGAAGGGAGAAGGCGGTGCCCAATCACACAGTAACGCAAATCTAAGGTTAAGTTTTCTTTTGTAGGAGAGATTAAGGGAAAAGGGTTTTGTGTACATATTGTTATCGTCTTTTATAATAAGTACTACGCAAATGTATTACTCCATCTTTTTTCGTAATTATTTATATAATACACTTATGATCAAGAAAATATAAGAAATTACTATTCACATTGTTTTAGAGTATGTATCAGTAAAAAATTGTTACGCATATTGGGTTGAGTTCTCTTTATTTGTTAATTTCATGTATGAAAATTGCATGATTTTATTAAAATAATAATTATTCGTTAGATTTCAGATGATTTAACTAATTATATTATTGCATAATATAAAAATTTATGATGTCCATGCATCATAAAATAATACATGTCATCGCAATAAATTATTACAACGACAAGTCTTATTATGGTGAATAATGGATTCAACATGAATCATGATCGTGTGCTCCATAAGTTTCATCACCAATCCTCAATGCATCCATTTAATTGTGAAACTTGTGAAAATAGAAAACGCTTGTGATGGTCGAGAAGATGTAACATGATGATTACCTCCCTTCACCGTCAAGAATTTTAGTAAGTCCCCAAATTCATACTTCAACCCTCCTTCCTGTTAAATATTTATAGTTAAGTTTATTGTATTAAAATAGAAATTTATAAATATAAATAGTAAAAAAGAAAACCCATTCCACTGTTCAATATATATGAAATGCTGCAAAATTATTTTCTTCTAATATATTTACTTTTTTATGATTAAGTTAGCTCGAGCCAACCTATTGGCTCGACTAACTATTTAGTAAATATAAAATATGTTTACATTAATATTTTCATATTTAAATAAAAATTCAGGACGAGTTGCCCAAAATTTGTGAAAAATCTTGTTCACGGCCTAGAATGTATTGGTCAAACCCATTGAACTAGGTAAGTAGTGTGAGCTTGCCTTGAATGCGCTAATCAAGCCAATCGAGTCAACACTTAAAATTTCTTGTTCAAGTTTAGATCCAAATTGGTAACCATATCAGGTGGATAATTTGATGCTTAAATATATCTAATCATAATATATAAAAAAAGGTAATATATTTAATTAAATGTGTAAACATAAAACCTTGGTTCCAAAATTCCATGTTTCCTTTTTTGTTAACTTGATGTTTAACTCCTCGGCCAACTTTTCCAAATGTTGTAAGGTTCCCTCTATCGGTATTATACCATCTTGATCTCCACTATAACATTGTAATCATATTAATAAAATAAAATAAAAAATCAGTCAAATGGCACGAGAATTTCTTTTCAAAATCTTTCACTTCGATTCTTCATACTTATTTAACTTATTTCAAGAAAGTATTGGAAAAAGTAGGGCGTACAAATACAATACCAACCTGAATATTGTAATGGGAACGGATAGTTGAAGAAGATTTTTAAGCGCAGGAAGCATGTCAAGGTCCTTATCAGCTTCGTTGTATTTAAAATTAGCTCTAAATAAATAAGAGTGACATATAATGAAAATTTTACGGTTAACAATTTTTACACAACATCCACCTCAATAAATAAGTAATTTATTTATTTTACCAAAACAAGAGGTGACAATATGGAAATAAGGAAAATTGACCGCTGAGTCTTAAAACTTGAATTTAAAATAATTTCTAAAAAGTAGTTATATCAACATATCTGGAAAAAAAAAACATCAATTATTTTCAAATTTTAAGGGAGAACTTACGTGAAACAACCCTTCCATCTATATGACAAGTTTGTTTGATTCCCATGGAAAGCTTTTTGAACTTCCGGGAGATTAAAGTAAAATTGCACCCTTAATGGATGGCACATGTCTACTTCTGTGCTAACTATAGGAACCTGGACCAAAAAATAAAGTTTTATGCTTTTGCTATGACCAATAAAAGAAAATAACACAAATTAGCTCTACTCGGTTGATCAGTTAATTCGATTCTATACGAACGTATGTTATTCGCAGTTTCAAATTGAAGTAAAGTAAGAGGAATGTAAAGAAATAAATGAAAACCTGTTTTCCTAAGTTCAAATCTTGCTCAGTTTCAGCACAAGGAGGGCGAAACACATCAAATAGCTTCTGTGGGGAGTAATTATGAGCATCGGTCTTGAACGCAGCCAAATCGGCCTCAAACACAAGGTTTTTGCATTTTGTGCTCCAAGTGGTTTTGATGCTAGAAAAGTAATTATTTTCATCAATGGCGTTGCATTCTTTCTTGATTTCGTTATACAACGAGCTGTTTATCATCTCCCGAGAGAAAAAGAAATCAATTTTTGCAATATCGTCTAGCTTTTTACGAAGCATTGGGTTTCCCAGCTGTTCAAAATAGTTACAATTAAAAAAAATAAAGTTCACCATAAAATATTTAAATTAACATTGAATTGAACCTAACCATGTTTTCGGGAGATTTGAGCTGCAACACATGTTATTTTTGTTTTATCTAGGCCCGAATATTTCAGCGTAATTTTATTTTTTTTATGATAGTGTGGATGCTTAATTTAAATCAAAATGTACTGTCTATGATGTAACCTAATGAACAATAATAACAGTGATAATGGCTTGATCAAAAACATAGAAGTCGGTATCCTAATCCAATAAAATAAAGCTAAGCCTTCTCGAATTAGGCAAGTTACTCAAGCATGAACATTTCTAACTAATCCTTTTATGCAAATATATATTAAAGTGGCAATTAAATTTGATTAATTAGATACAATTTTACTTACAACCAATCCTTTGAGGTTAAATTTCGACTGTTTGGATTGCTTGTTGTCGTCGAGTAAAGCATTAGCAAGATTTGGTACGAAGTGTCCTGAAATAAAATCCTCAAATTTAATTATAGTAACTAACATTTTATATTGTTTGTATTGTTGCATAGAGACTTATCCATAACTCGTATTAAGACAAGATCATTTGATTGTTATATTTCTATTAAATAATTAGTTTGACATATTCAATTAGAGAAGTATGTTTCAAAAAAATAAATTATGAAAATATTTATATTTTTTGAATTATTTTTACAAAATTATTAATTTAATAAGAAATTTGATTAATTATTTGAGTTTGAATCTAAAATATAAGTGTTGCAATCTTGATATGTAAATAATAAAGTACAATATATAGATAGAAAAGACTATATGCGCATTATATTTTGTTTAGTTATTCATTAAGTATGTTTTGGTGTATTAAAAATATGTTGGTATACAACAAGATAAGAGATTGTTCACCTGCAAAACTTGATCCAGCTAGATATAGATCTTTTGACTTGAAGACTGGATATTTTTCATACCATTTTTGCATAAATGTAAGCAATATTTTATCTGTACGAAACAAACAATTGAAAACTATCAATATATATAATATCCAAACTATTTTAATTAATAATGAAGAATATATACTACGATCTTACTAGTGCTATCATCTCCGTTATTATAATCACTACTTGTGTTTGAATACGACCATCCAGATCCAATAGGGGAGTCGATAAACAATAGATTTGATACTGAAACATATATTTGACAGAATTTTATATAGATATAGAAATACAAAAAAAAACAATATAAGAAAGACAATGCAATTCATTTAATCACAATAATGAAAACGAGACGTAGTGTAACATTTTATATATAGTTCTAAAACATTTAATATATTTTGATAAATTTATATGGATATGAAAAAATAAGAATGAAACATGATATATATACACACAAAAAAAATATCAATAAAAGATAAGCGTAGGAAGTTAGACAACCTTTGTTCCAAGATAAGATATTTGTTTGGAGACCATGAGCATCTTTTGTAACAATAAAAGGACCAACACTTCCAAAGGCATCTCCAACTGAAGAACACCCTGGTCCTGAATAGTATTACACTAAAGATTTTATTATATGTGAGTAATCAAACAAACTTATCAGCTAGACTTAAGTAAAGCTAGAAAAATAGAGTAATGGTTCGATCTAACGTAACGACTAGTCTAGTTCGACAAGTATTCAATATATGTTTAAACGTATGGCTTTCCAGATGAGGAAAAATCATAATCAGGGAAAGGCTATAAATTTTGTGTTAGGGATGGAGATAAAGCTAAAATCTTTGCATGGAAATGGCCTAAATTGAATAATTACTTTCTAACGAGGGCAAAAAGTGATAATGTTTCCATTTGAAGGGGCAAAAGGGGATTAAATTGAATTCTAAGCTTTTGGGAAAGGCTAAAAAGCATTTGTAACGTTTAACCAATGGGGTCAAGCCCTAGCTTCCTTTGCTTTCGCTTGAGCATAGTAAATTTTATCTAACTTATTCATATAGGATACCTACTGAAAATCGGCATAACATCAAAAACTACAATAAAAAAATTCAAAGAAGTTAACCTCCAGTTAGCCAAACAGTGAGGGGTTGAGTTAGGGATCTTTTCAGCTTCAACAAAATAGTAAAAAAGACTTCGACCAACGACATTTTCATCCACATCAATATATCCAGCAAATTGCCTGAAATTAACATCTGGTTGTCCTGGCAATTTGCTTATCAAATCATTCATTGAAAAGGCATTGGAGTTAACTCCAAGTTGAAAAATAAGAAAACTAACAAAGATTACTCCCCGAAATTCCATTTGAAATTATTCTAATATCAAAGAGATAAGGGTAACAAATGTTTATTGAATTCTTTACTTTTTAATGCTTAAAATTAATGGAGAGAGAGCTAACTTATATATTGTTTTTTTCTATTTTAAATTAAATATCTTGTTTTAATAGCTAACATTTTGAAACCGTGAAACTTAGGTTTCAAGTTGTCATTGTTTTTAGGCATTATTTTGTTTTGTTAGTTTGCCTAATAATTTTTTTGTGATGAATAACCTTTATGAATTACAGTTTTAGTTGATATAAATATATTATAGGATATAGCATCAACATATTCATTAATTTCGTGGACAAACATGATTCCAGGTAACTAATAAAATGAAATGTAAATTTCTTCCCATTTTATTTAAACTTCATATTTTGAATTTTGAATTTAATAGGGTAAGATTTTTATTTTTAGTAATGACAATGCTCGAGTACATTAATAGAAAATGCTTTTATTATCCACAAAAGGGTTGGGTTAAGAGAGTTTCATGTTGGACCTATTGTGCTTTCCCTTTCGAAATGATAAGATATATATATGGAGGTGTATTTATTTGATTTGGACTCTTTCCATTTTCTATTCCCTTTTTTTATTGTGCTTATATTTTCTTTTAGGGAAATAAATATTGTCACATCCCAAAAACCGGGTTAGTAGAAATTGGGTTAGTGAACCGAGAGTTGTAACGCCCAAAATTTTATAATTTATGGGTTTATTTGATTTGGTTCAGTAGTTAAGTGTTTTGGTTGTGTGCTAGAGCTCCTTCAATTGTTTGATTCCTTCCTTGAATTTTGTTGATATTTCTCTGGTTTAATGATAAGGCTTCAACTTGTCCTTAGGTTTCATGTTCCCCCAAAACAGTAGTATGTGGGTAACATTCAAATTCTTAGTGAGCAGTAGTATGCAGGTACAATTCACATTCTTCTTTCTTTGTTTGTTTCCTATAAACCTTCACAGTCTTCCTTCTTTCTTTTGTTTCCTATGAACTTTGGGCTGATAAAAAAATTGCTTCTACTGTTCTTTCTTCTTCATTCCTCTCTTGCAGTCACTTCCTCTGTTTTCTTCCTTGTGTTTTGTGGTTTTCATATTTTTCCATATTTTTGTGGTGTTCTTCTTCAATTCACATGGAGTTAAGTGGACTTTTAATTTGTTTTAATGTTGAGTTTGAACATTCTTGTATTGATAAAGGAATATTGTGTGACACACAATGATCCTCTAGTGAGTTAAGTGTTGTTAAAGGCTCTTGTTCTTCTCCAAGGGTAAGTGTTTAAATGTTCAAATTAAAGGTTAGTTTCGTTTAGTTTATAGGAACCGATTATTTAGGTTGTATTAGTATGTGTATTAGTTAATTGGTTCGATTTGGATTTCGTATGTGGATTCCAAAATTTTTGTTGTTGAGACAACATACCAAAAGTGTTCATGTGTGTCTTTCTAACCCGAGAACACTAAAAAATCACAAAAAATCTAGAATTTTGTGATCGAAGCTGGCAGACTGCATCACACGGTCGTGTGGTTGGTCGTGTGGTAGACCATGTACATCACACAACTGTATGTTAAGCCTTGTGGTAGACCATGTGGGTCACACAACTGTGTGGTAAACCCTGTGGGAAGTAGTGTGGGTCACACGGCCGTTTGGTAGGCCATGTGGTAGATCGTGGGCCACACGGCCTGGTCAAGTAAGGTCTGTGGGCCACACAAGAGTGTGGGCCTATTTTGGGTAGTTTGTGGCCCCTATTTGGCTAAAAGTGAGATTTTTGAAAATAGGTAGGTAGATATTTTGTAATCTAGTAAGACCGTGAAATACATAATCTAAATGTTTGCATGTTAGTAAAGCATAACTCTGATTAGTAAAACTCTATGTAGGCTATGTGACATAATCTGTTTTAATGAAACTTGTGTAAGCATTAATAAATTTGTTTCATTATGATCATGTAACATGAGATATTGGTATGTTTTTGCATGTGCATTGGGGTAGGATATGATATATGATGGAGAAGTGTGCTCTAGCAGTTTTACTGCAATTCTGGCAGTATACCCACCAAATCTATTCTAGCAGCACAACTACAAATTTTCTATGTAGGATATGTCAAGAAATTTGATTTGATTCTAGCCTAGACGTTATGGGCGCATCTGGAGTGATTATATAAAATGGTTGAAGATTTAACTTTCTAGAAACATTGAAAAATAGCACAAATTCTGTTACTAAAGAAAACTCCAATTTAGTAGAAATTATTCTTAGTTAGCAGTTGAATCCATGTTCAATTATGTTTTCAAAAAATTAGTTACTTTGCAGCGAAAATTCTTAGACCATTATATTTTGGAAAACCAGGTTTGTTTTCTTGAAATCATTTGTTTGCAGAAAAATAGACATTTTCGATAAATCATTTTACCGGTATCACGCAAAAATCAAAAATAAAATCCAAACCAAAAATAATCCTAAATGTCCAGAGAGTCCAAAATTTACAAAACTCTTAAACTAGAACTTTAAATAAGTCAAATTTAAATAAATTGAGTTTACGAAAATGTGGATATAACCGAGCTCCCATCGCACTGACTCGCTTAAGTCTGAGGGTTACCTGAAACTAGCATACAATCAAAGAAAATGAGTTTTCATAACTCAATATGTAACTTAAAAGAAAACAGAATCGCAGATTTAACTTTAGATTTATTACATAGCAGACCAGATACAAATGTATATCTCATATAGAATCAGAATCATATGCAAATTTACAATCTTACCCCTATCCGCTACACACCATCTCCAACCATCCCTACACATTATGTAGGGTCTTAAAGACCCATCCAGCCCTACACATCACTTAGTGTCGATATGACACTTTTCAGAATATTCGCAGCAGTGCTACCAATATAATGAGTAAAAAATCGCTTCTCTCATAAACACTTCCTCCACATAATATATCCCACCCCAGAATCAGGTATAGACAGAATAGAAATCATGCATAACATTTCAAATGCAAATCATGTACGTATTTGACGTCACACTCAATTTGAATTATCATATGACATCTCAGGTACATTTACTGATATCAAAATTCATAATAACATATGATCAAATTTCATGTTTTATAGTATATTTAATCACATGCCGACCCTACGGAAGGTCCACAACCGATCGAAGCAATGTGTACGGCCCTAGAGAAAAATTTTAATTTTTGCTCCCACACGACCCAAATAGCCCAGCCCGTGTGGTCCACATGGCCCAAAATAGCCCAAACCGTGTCACACACGGTCTATCACACGGCAGTGTGGCGTCGATAGTACTCAATTTCAGCTTTCGTCTTTCACTATTTTCTAGGTTTCTTGTTCACCTAATTCGCTCGTTGCGTGAATGCAACTACGAGATAGCGAAAACCTAAAAACGACAATAGATCGCCCAAAATCAATCCGAAATTCCTCAATTCTCACCGAGCCATTCACTTGGCTAAAACACAAACATGAGCAATTCCAACTAAAATTGAACATTCATACTTACCCACTTTCACAGCAGCCCCTAAAACAACCCACTCGTAGGAGGGAAATTCCAATCTTCTTGATTAGCACCTAACAGTGAATATTACACTGTATTAACCCAAGCTTCGAAAGGGTAATAAAACATTAACCAAAAACCTTTATAAACTCTACAAAACTTACTCACAAATACCCAAAAAAAAAAAACACTATTGCATGAGAGAGCAGAATCGATAGCCACCCACAAGAACGCAAGTGAAGGCACAAACAGACGGGCACCCAGAACCGATGGAATAAAAGAACACAAAGGAATAGAAACAAAATGGCAAGAGGTGGCGCAAGAAACGATGAACAAAAGAAAGGGGGAAAAAATGGATAGCGAAGGTAGAAAGAGACGAGAAATCAAAATAGTTTACAAAAAAAATTGAAAAAAATAAGAGAACAATTTGATTTGAAAGAAAAAGAAAAAGAAATTAAATTCAAACCCCCACACCCCCTGCCAACAAATCTCTAACAAGCCCACTAATCCACTAAGTCTCAACAGTTTTTTTAAAACATTTGAATTTACTTAAACAACACATAAATTTATTGTCATACCGCTCACGAAAGGACTTGAACCCCAGACCCACGCCTTTAACCACTAAATTATATGACAATATTCAGCAAATCTCGTATGCACACTTTGGGGGGTTATACTTTAAAATCTGATGAATCTACAACCCCTTACAAACTGCTCTAATTTTCCTTTAAGAAAGAAAACTTAGCAAAAAAAAAAGCCTGAATATGATCCTCAAAATTTGAAAAAAAATTGTTAAAACTCTTTTAAAAGAAAACTCAAGATAAATTCTTAAAAAGAAAACTCAAACTAATGAATTAATTGATTTTTGAATAATTGTGTACAATGAAGAGACCTTTATATAGACAAGCTAAGTAAATCCAAATAAAACTCTAATTAACTTTTTTAAAAATTAGTTTTAAACTAAATTTTCTTATTGACATAAAACTCCTAAATAACTAAAAATACTTAAAATTTATTCAAAATTTGGAATCAATAAATAATAAAATAATAAAACTTAATAAATACAATATTGAGCTTGTGTATGATAAAAATTAAGCCTAAAACTTGAACCCAATATTATTTAAACTTGAATAAAAATTCCGAAACTCATACTTTCCGTATTATCCTCATCCAAAAACTTTGTTCGTGCAATCTTCACTAAAATAATCATAACTTGAGCTCCTAAACTTAAAATTGAGTGATTCAAAGTGTGTTTCGAAGATAAAAGATAGCTCTTGAACGGCTATTCAAACATCTAAGCCTATAAATGTCTAGATCACATCCAAAAATTCGTTGCAACTTGACTAATCTTTTCATCTTGAAAATTGGCAGTTTGGTTGGATTGACTTCAATAAGTTACACTCATTTCGTGCATGTATCATTCCCCCTTTCCTCGAAAAAATTTGTCCTCACATATTGTCTTTGATCAAATCTTTGTTTGATTTGTTTGGCATTTGACCTTATTATTGGGTCTTGAGATAGCGTAAGCCTAAAATTGAGCCTTGAGACTCCCATCAAATCCACTTAGTGTAAAAATGTAAAAACTAAAGATTGTTTTACATACTTTCATAACTATTTATATGATTAATATTTTAATAATCCAACTGTTGAATTTATCTATATAATTTTACTTATCATGCATATAAATTTTCGATTCAATCTGATATCTCTATCATCTCCATCTAAAATACTCTATATATTATATATTCAACAGTTGAATTTTTTACATAAAACAAATGGTTAGAAATTTTAAATTTAGATCAAATTTGACTTACATAATCTACACAAATAAACCGTGAAATATAATATTTAAAGCGTTGAAATATTAATTTGTACTTTTACTCTATATATATATATATAAAGAAATTAACTCACCATGTTTCCTTTTTCAAATTGGGGTTTGTAATTTTATGGGGATAATTATAGATAATCTGATCATGTGTACACTTAATGGTCTTGAATCATGATATTACTAATTTATGACACAATGAATCAGATTCATTGTAAAATGATATTAAGAATACCTTAACCCTACTTAAAAAATTCCTAAACATGCATAAAATATCCTAAACATGAAGCATTATGTGTATTTAACTTGTTTATATTATTATTCATGATACTTGGAACCCTTTCTCATGATTGTATTTATTTAGTAAATGTTGGCATTGCAAAGATGTAGTTGATGAGATCAGCCATCACGTAAGATCAATACGTCAAAGCCAACCTTAAAAAAATTAATCCTCTACTTATATGTTGAGAAATTTTGGTTAAAATATGATACAAGCTCCTATACTCTTCGAACAGTTGGAACTTAGTCCCAACTCATCTACTTTTCATATTTAAAAATTCAGGTCAAATTGTTAACACTGTTAAAATTCTTTTGTTAAATTCGATGGTGTGATGTTTTGAAATAAGAAAATACTCACTTAATAGTCACGTAACAAATAAATGATATTGTAATAAACTTGAATTTAATAGAACATTTTTAACAGCGTCAACAATTGAACTTAGATTTTTAAAATTTGAAAACCAAAGGGACTAAATTCCAAATAATTTTAAACTATTTGACTTTCTAACATCAACTCCAATATTATTCAATCATGTCCTTTAAAACTCTTAAAAATATTCGTTTCACATTGTTAACAACTAATCACTACAATAATAGTTGACTTTTGTAAACATATTTAATTAATTAACGTGTTTAACTCAAGATTGAGTTAACACTACCAAAAGATTTTTTTTTTTTTTTTGAATAGGTTAGCTCTTGGCGTTGAACCCATAAATTGTGGATCATCTACTAACTTAATTCTTAAACTTTCATTAAATTATATTATATATATATAATATATATTATGTATGAGTTTAAACCTTAGATGTCATGACCTTATATAAAGAGCTACCAATGGCTACTTTAATTTTCAAGTGATCAGCTATTGGAAAAGCCTAATTGTCTAGAAGCTACATTCTTTTCGGTGCTTGAGAATATGAAGGTATAGTATATAGCAATTTATGTTCTTTGTTAATGGAGGTGATTACTTCCGAAGAAATCTTCGAAGTGATGTTTATCAAATACTCAATTGATTCTTTGGTAGAAATTGCTTCTTGTTGTGTTCTCTTGAGAGTCGATTTATAGAGTCGAAAGTACTTCAATTAGTAAACCTGTAAGACTCAAAAGAAGTGTTAATACAGTTTACTTACATGTGAGTACTCAAACCTCGAGGCTTATAAAACTCTTACTTACAACCATAGCATCAATTGGACTACATGGCTGAAGTAAAACCACTCTAAATTGTCACATCACCAAAAGGTTATACCGCCACCACCACTAGGAGACAAGGATGTGAACCACTCACCTATGAGATGCTTACTCGTATGAAAACCCTCTCGCCTCATTAGAAAGGAAGAGAAGACACCTTTTCTCTCTATCCATCTCCCTAACCACCCTTCTTCTGCAACGGCTCTCTGCCCTTCTTAGGGTAAACCATCTTTTTCCTCCGCCAACTCCTCTCCAATTCCTCTATATCAACATTTTTATATACATTAAACTTTCTTCAATGAAAAATAACATTTTAGGGTCTTCAAAATTGTGATGTTTAAGTTGTGTTTCAAATGTGCAGCAAAAGATAGTTCTTAAAGTGTCAATGCATTGCAGCAAATGCCGAAAAAAAGCTTTAAAAGTAGCTGCTGTTGCATATGGTATGTTTTAACAATGAATCTATTGATTCAACCAAATAAAAACATAATTAATGAAACCATTGATGTGTTTTATAAGCTCATGTAATGGATTGGCAGGGTGACATCGGTGGCACTACATGGACCAGAAAAGGACAAGCTAATGATATTAGGTGATGGGGTGGATGCAGCATGTTTGACCGAGGCATTAAGGAAGAAGCTTTGTCATGCAAGCATTGAAATAGTTGAAGAAGTGAAAGATACACCCAAACCAGTAGATCCGCCAAAGCCCCCGTCTCCTCAAATTATAATCTGTCAACCACAGCCGTTTGAATATTATAGAGTGGTTCCTGATCCTACTCCAGCTCCTTGTACTATTATGTGAAACTAAAAGCACATTACTATCAGCAATAAGGCCATGTTGATTAGCAATGTAACTCCAATTATAGGCCTGCCTTTTTTTTCCTTATTCTTAGCTCTGTTTTATGTTACCAATAGGTTTGTCTCTATGTATTGTGTGGGTTTGAGTAAATTCAACTTTTTTTCAAAAAATTTTATATGTCTATATGTGTTTAGTATAACCTCACAATATTATGTTGAGGTAACCTTGAATGATTTGTAAGGCAATCATAATCATAATTAACCTTCAAAAAATGGGCTAAAATCAAATCTAATTGAAGAGTTTTGAAGAGATGAAATTTCTCTATATGTATACAATATTTCCAGACTATAAGGAAGTGCATGTGCATGTGCATGTGAATCATTGATGATTCATTCAATCTTTAGGTTTTTTTTTTAATTTCATTAGTTTAATTCAGCACAGCAAGTGGAAATTGGAGATAAAGAATATATATATAAGGATTGAATTAAATTAATTTTTCTATTAGTAAATACGTTAATTTTATCTTTATATTATTAAAAATTTAATAAGTTTAAATTACAATATAGTAAATATTTTTAGCTTAAAAAATAACATTTACGCTTAACAAAATTAATATTTTGAAAGCTTTTTATAATTCTGTAAATGAAATTTTATTTAAAGTTAGATTGCGAAAAAAGAATTTTCATATAATTTTTTTTAGTGGAAAAAGAGAGAGCTTAAAGCGAAAAATTCAAAAATTCATTGGTTTGAAGATTAGTCGCCATACACTTGGCTATATAATCAACTATTATATTTTGTGACCTCAGAATATGACGAACAAGGACCTTCCAAGTTTGACTCAATAAATGATGGACAAGGCGCATTTCAGTCAAATGACTATCTGCAGCTCCGCCAGCTAAAATCAATTCAACTAAGAGAGCATTATCACATTACACTTTCAACTGTCAATAACCTTTCCTCCATGATATGGATATTCCCATATCAATCTTTTAACAGTAGATATTAACATTATTTCAATTTTGTTTTATTTTATTTTTTTAATAATATAAAATTTAAATTATTCTATTTAATAATAAAATTATTAATGTATCCAATCCAACTTAGCAAAAACTTTCACCGTTAAGAAAGTCAAAAGTAATATAATAGTATGGTGGGTATAATAGACACGTATGCATGGTCTAGCTCCAAGTTTTATATTTCAAATTTAGTACTTTTATTTTCAATATTTTAGTTTCTTTTTATCTTTTCTATTTTCAAATTCCGATTTAATTAATAAAATCGGTTTTTTAATTTATTGCTATAATATTTTATTAAAAAATATTCAATTGGTAATTTGTAACAAAAGAAGAAATAATAAATCTAAATTTAATAAAAAATTAAAAGTATTAAATTAAAAACAGGACTAAATTTCATACATAAAAAATACAAAAATTTAAAGTATATTTTGATAAATTTTAAAATATATGAAGAGAAATTATTTGGTATCTTGTCATTGGAGTTTTAGACTCCACAAGCATAGTCAATGAGTTGACAAGTGTCTATAAAGGTATAATAAATTATTTTTAAAAATAAATATTTAAAAAAAAAAGAGAGACTTCTCAAAAAAAATTTAGTGAGAAGACACGTGTCTATTTTTTAATGTTGTTTGTAGAATAAAAAAATACATTGTCAATGTACCAAATATTCACCTATATATGAATAGTAGAAAAAAGTCTGCATTAGCATATTTAAAAAAAAAAAAAAAACTCACTAATGTTGCCGATTGAGTCTTAACTCGATTACATGGGCATTGTTGTCAATATAAAAGGATGTGGGTCAAGTGCGTTGAAGCGTATTATCTTCCTATTTATAGATTGGGGGGGCTATTGATAATTCTAGACATTGTGTCAAAAAGAGCAGTTTATAAAGGTTGATTTAAGTGAAATTTTTCAATGTTAAATTTAAAAATTAAACATGTCAAATTAAAATATTGTTATAGTATAACTAATTTCATATTAGAGCACATAAATTTGAAACCATATATATTTGAAAAAAAATTCAAAGCAAAATAATAAAATAATAATAATAAGATACTTTAGTATGGTAAACTTGAATCATTAATTATCTTATTTAGGTCCCCCAAAGTTATTGTTTTAGAAAATTTTTAAAATTTTAACTTTAGTTATATATTCTTTAGAATTGTATTTAAAAAATTTCTAAATTTTGGAATTTTTATAAATATTTTAAATTTTTGAAAAATATTTGGAATTTTTTTCTATTTTTTGTTGAGAGGGAGATTAATTTGCCCATGTTCAAAATTGACAAGGACCAAAGGGGTATTTACACCAATTTATTATTCAAATTATTCGAGTTATTCGAATTGTAAATTTCAACTCGACTCGAACTCGAAACTATAATTACTTATTCGAGTTTACTCGAATAACTCGATTCGATTAACTCAAAATTTGAAATTTTTTAATTTTTTCGAATGAAAGAGAATTTTGCATATAGATTCCAGAAATTTACTTAGAAAAAAAAAATATATATATATATATATGGTTAAGGAAGTCTACTTATTATAATAGTATTATGGGAAGGTAGTATATGCATGTTCCACCACCATTCTTTTTAATTATTCCTTTATTTCTAAATTATGGGTAATTATTGGGTGTATAAATAGTGGAGATTTTTATTTTATAAGTGGGTTGAGATTTTATCATATATTTTATTTTTAAAAATATAATTTAAAAATACATGATCAAATCTTAATCTTATTTATGGAATTAAAATTTTCACTATTAGTATATTAAATAATTATCTATTATTTAATTATATAATGTCACTTATCAATAAGCTAGTTTTCGTACATGTGCA
The DNA here is from genome assembly GCF_025698545.1 of Gossypium raimondii. Classification (NCBI taxonomy): domain Eukaryota; kingdom Viridiplantae; phylum Streptophyta; class Magnoliopsida; order Malvales; family Malvaceae; genus Gossypium; species Gossypium raimondii. The sequence continues at coordinate 56,199,675 of NC_068569.1, read as the reverse complement.
TGCGATGGGCAAATTAATTGTATGTGTTAATTAAATTGCGTTTATTTATTTTTAAATTTTTTAAAAAATACTTGTATCATTTCATTAATAACATGCTATTATGGTTCAACTTTTTTTTATGGTATACTAAAGTGATGTTAACATGAGAAATCTTTTTGTAGAACAACAAATGTCTTTTGAACTACATTTCAAAGCCTTGAATGTCTCAAAGTAAAGAGCTCACGAGCTATCTCTAATGTTCGTATCTAGCTCTATTCTTTCAAATAGTATCATACCCTATGGTATGATGTAAGAAAACCTTTCATATTTATATAATTAGTATCTACCATATAATATTTATATTCACGATGCAGATATCATGTAGTGTTAATTATAAAAACTTACATAAATTTAATTTTGGAAAAAGACCTAGGCTAAGTTATAACATTTTTTTAATACATAAATTAAGTAAAAATAATATAAAATTTATAGTATATAATCCTTATTAAAAAAATATTTTATAAAGTGTCTAATAACTTTTATAATACCTCTTATAAATAATATGATTTTTCCACAACTTTAAAATTTTATTTTTTATAAATAAATATATTATAATACTTTTATAACATGTAAATTATTTTTCATAGTAAACATTTTAATCATAAATTTATATTTTTAAATAATAAAAGTTTTATTATAATTTTATAAAATACACAAATTATTTTTATAATATATTTTAGGATTTATAGTATAATTTTTTTATCATAATCATCTCAAACACCCATACATGTACATGCTTATAATATAACTTTATATCTTAAACTTGTATAAAAATATTTAAAAAAATTGAGTGTAATTACCTATGTAATTGCTCCAATTATCACAATTTCCTAAAATTGGAAAGTATAATTGAGGTACTTTAATTACACGCAATTTAGTGAGGTCCATTAATCACAATGGTTACCTAAACGTGTCACCCTTTGTAATCACAAACAGTTACACTCAAATCTAAGTGACTTTCCAAACACTACCTTAGAGTTGAAATTAATGAAAATAATTTAAACCATTACTAATTCATTAAATAATCTTTAAATTTTCTTTCAAAAAATGCTTATGAAAATTTAAAAAAAAAAGTAATTACTATTAACATTAATAAATTTGTGCATAACTGGTTGATGATTTAATAAATTTAAATATCGGATAGAAAATAATAAAATAAAATGAAAAGTTAGATAAAATTGGAAAATAACTTTGTATGATTGTGAATGGATGAAAATTAAATCACAATTATTAGAGTATGCAATAATTGGTAGGCACAAAATTAAAAATTAATATTAAATGATAAAGAAATACATTAGTTATAATTACATTTTTTGTTTTTCAAACTAATTCACAGTTATATCATTTTAAATTATTTATTCAAATCACTTAAGTTAATTTGAGTATTACTTTAATGAGTAAAAATACCATGCATTTTACTTTCTTTATTTAGAAAGTTAAATCACAGAATAAATTAATTAATTTATACTTTTAATTAAAAAATAGCGTAGTAAACAAATTAATTAAACAATATATGTACAACATACTAACATAACATGTGTATCTCATACCGATATTCGGAGATAAAATTGAAAGAAGATTTTAACAAAAAAAAAAAACCTACTTAATTTTTTGATTTAACATACAAATTTAACCGATGTATGGGTTACCAGGTAGGGATATGAATTAGAGTCAGAAACACGATGATGATGATTATGTGTTGGGGAAGTGAGAAAATAACACTCCAATTTCTAAAGCATGCTAAAACATGACAGCGTTTTGGCAAATGTGTTCATACCTTCTTTTTTTCTAAACCCAAAAAAATTGCAAGGCAATAATTTAAATGTCACATACACAACTTAAATTCTCAAGCACTGCAATAACGAATAGCTAGAAGCACAGGTGTTTTCTCTCTTTTCCTAGTTATTGAATTTCGTAATGAACAAAAAATTCTTTCCTGCAAATCTTCAGACCGATTGGTTCCATCGGTTCAACACACAAGCTCCAGAGGAAACCGGACAATACAGATGAATTTTACGACGTAAGATGATGAACTCCTGTGGAATTTGAAGTAATCAGAATCAAAAGCAAATGATGATTCATTACAATGTAATTCCATAAAAAGAAGCCCCTAACTCAAACACCATTAACTCTGACTAAAGATCCTGACTCGAAAAACTTGCTTGTCTCAACCGAAAACTAGACTAAAAGTTATCCCAAATGAAAGGAACAATAGTTGTTCTTAAGTTCAAGAAGACTATGAAAGTTTAGCCACCTCTTGAACAATTACCCGTATATCATGCATTTTGTTGGACTTGTCGGTGTATTTGCATTATCCAATCGACGTAACCAACAGTACCGCCCATCTGGTCCTCAAGAAGATTTACAAGCAGCAGGAAACCTTCCCTCGGCTGTTCACCTTGTCTTACAAGATAAGGAAGTTGATAATACGAAGGGTCACTCTCTCTTAGTCTCTTTAACATCTTCATCAGCCTTCTTGACATTTCATTATCATTCTCGGTAAGCGCAACCTGATTTTAAAGAGACAACATGAAGAACCAGTTAAGTAGAAACCTCATAACGAGGCATTCAACTTCAAATACTAACATTAGCCTGCAGAAAAATACGAGCAAGATTACAATTCACGCAGTCCTATTAAAGACGAGTTCATATAACAATAAAGGCTAGCATTTGAAGCAAATCTTATATATTTACCGACAATGATATCAATTTCATTAATCCATAAAATGGTCACTAAAACAGATTAAACATATAAGAATAGTTTCATCAAGAGATCATACCCTCGATAATTCTGCTGCAAACTCTGGTCCAAGTAAATTCCTTGCTATATCGGGTGAAAGCATTCTACCAAACCAAATAACAAAGCGTAAGCCATCATCATACAAATAAAGGCCCCTCGAATCTAGGCTTTCTGCGAGCAAAGGCAATCTCTTCATGATGTTTTTGAAATCATCAGCTTGAGCAGATGGCTGCAAATATGAAACATAAGTTATGTTCAGTTTGCAAAATCTACATCTTTATTGAAATATATTTAAAGGTTTCAAATATTTCACCTTCAAAAGATATTCATCAATTCGAATCAAGCTAGGATATAAAAGCTTCAACAACTTTTTAACGGGTAATGCCATCATGGTGAAACCTGCTGCGCAGCGTTCATCAAGCTGAGCGTCTGCATATCCTCCTTTTAGAGGTACTGATTTAGACAGTGCTAATCCGTACAAACACAAGAACTTTAGAGACTCTGGATAGATCATCCTAGTTCCCAACCGATGCTGCACAACATAAAGATTGCGGTATTCTCTGAGCGCTTTTACAATCCTTTGTTGCAAAGAATTTCTAGCATCTTCAAGTTTACTTGTCAATGTTTTCTCGATTGCTGCAAAACATAAGTCAATTAGAAAACATAAGAATAAGATCAACCAAAACAAATAGCACTCTTGCAGAGGGACTTTTGATTAACTTCACCTAATCTACAAAACAAAGAAACAATGGCACCAGTGTCAGCCTGGCGGTACATCTCCCCCAAATCTGTAACAACAGGGGCAGCTGCGGTATGTACTCTGATACGCCTCTCTCCACAAGATGCAGTATATCTTTAAACTGTTAAAGAAACATCAGTAATCCATATCGTTTTCCACTTATAAAACAATCAGTTTCAGCTGACAAGGGAATAATCGAATAAATTAAAACTGATATAATAAGCTTGCCATTTGAAGGATACAGTAAAGCAACTTGGAAATATACTGTTGGAGTAGAAAGAAGTGTCTCCTCAAGGGATAACTGCATTGCATATGCTTTATCACAGTCTACAGCTGGAAGTGCTAGTAAATCTGTGGACCTCAGCATAAAGTTGCCGTGGTAAGATGTAAACCTAATCCCTGGTGCAAAGTAACAGATAACATGAATAAGTTGCTTTGTTATCAAAAAAACATGGGTCGTAATAGCATTTTATATGAGCATTACCCCATGCCAGCATACAGATGGAAGGGGAAAAAAATCTAGCTAACCCAACTACATTGGAATTATGTCTACATGGCATTAAGGCAACGTTTGGTTACTGGTGTAATAACATGAGTAAAAAGCATATTTAACACATGCTTTAAAATAGTTAGATATTAAATAAAGAATAGTTAACACAAATTTAAACATGCAACTAGAAAGATGAGTAAAAACTCTAGTGAAAATTAAGACCCCTTTAAAATAAGCGAAAAATTTTCCTTCTCTTTGCTACAAACAAGTCATGTGAGTGGCTAAAAATTACCAATTGTGATTAGTTCATAGTTAACCAATGACTAAAACATGTGGAAAAAATAATTCTCTAACCAAACGTAGCATAAGTTACAAATAGCTACAACAATAAGTAAAAAAGAATTTACATACCTTTTCCACATCTTATGCGCATAACTGCTTCCCAGGCTGTTTCCCTAGTAAGATCTCTGGCCAACTCACGCCTCAGCTTCTCTCCATGAAAGTTTGATTGGAAGCTTGGATAATAATACACTTGACCCCCAGTATATTTTGCCAGGGTTCCTACATTGAAAATTCATAAAAGAGACATCAAGTATCACTAAAAGCTCTTGTAAAAATCTATATCATTTTTAACATAAAAAAAGGGCACTGATCTTTGTACCTAAGGAAGCTATGTCAGTGTATTTGTCACTAAAGGCATAAATATTAACCCCTATCTGGTACTTTGTAAGATCAGCAGCCATTTGCTTGTAGAAAGGATCTTCCGGCAATCTCAATGTATGTTCCTTATCAGTTCCATACACACGGATATCATCTCCACGCAACTTCAAGCGCCCATATCCTAGGGAAGGCAATGTGTTCTGGAGTATTAGCAACTTTCCCCCAAGTTGACTCTGCAATAAACAGGTTGCCAAACAACCAAATATATAACGCAAACATCAGCAAGAAACTAGAAGGAATCTTATCATTGATGAAGGCTCACGGTAGAAACGGTGGAGAAAATAACTCACCATGTTTCCTTTTTCAAATTGGGGTTTGTAATTTTTATGGGGATAATTATAGATAATCTGATCATGTGTACACTTAATGGTCTTGAATCATGATATTACTAATTTATGACACAATGAATCAGATTCATTGTAAAATGATATTAAGAATACCTTAACCCTACTTAAAAAAATTCCTAAACATGCATAAAATATCCTAAACATGAAGCATTATGTGTATTTAACTTGTTTATATTATTATTCATGATACTTGGAACCCTTTCTCATGATTGTATTTATTTAGTAAATGTTGGCATTGCAAAGATGTAGTTGATGAGATCAGCCATCACGTAAGATCAATACGTCAAAGCCAACCTTAAAATCCTCTACTTATATGTTGAGAAATTTTGGTTAAAATATGATACAAGCTCCTATACTCTTCGAACAGTTGGAACTTAGTCCCAACTCATCTACTTTTCATATTTAAAAATTCAGGTCAAATTGTTAACACTGTTAAAATTCTTTTGTTAAATTCGATGGTGTGATGTTTTGAAATAAGAAAATACTCACTTAATAGTCACGTAACAAATAAATGATATTGTAATAAACTTGAATTTAATAGAACATTTTTAACAGCGTCAACAATTGAACTTAGATTTTAAAATTTGAAAACCAAAGGACTAAATTCCAAATAATTTTTAAACTATTTGACTTTCTAACATCAACTCCAATATTATTCAATCATGTCCTTTAAAACTCTTAAAAATATTCGTTTCACATTGTTAACAACTAATCACTACAATAATAGTTGACTTTTGTAAACATATTTAATTAATTAACGTGTTTAACTCAAGATTGAGTTAACACTACCAAAAGATTTTTTTTTTTTGAATAGGTTAGCTCTTGGCGTTGAACCCATAAATTGTGGATCATCTACTAACTTAATTCTTAAACTTTCATTAAATTATATTATATATATATAATATATATTATGTATGAGTTTAAACCTTAGATGTCATGACCTTATATAAAGAGCTACCAATGGCTACTTTAATTTTCAAGTGATCAGCTATTGGAAAAGCCTAATTGTCTAGAAGCTACATTCTTTTCGGTGCTTGAGAATATGAAGGTATAGTATATAGCAATTTATGTTCTTTGTTAATGGAGGTGATTACTTCCGAAGAAATCTTCGAAGTGATGTTTATCAAATACTCAATTGATTCTTTGGTAGAAATTGCTTCTTGTTGTGTTCTCTTGAGAGTCGATTTATAGAGTCGAAAGTACTTCAATTAGTAAACCTGTATGACTCAAAAGAAGTGTTAATACAGTTTACTTACATGTGAGTACTCAAACCTCGAGGCTTATAAAACTCTTACTTACAACCATAGCATCAATTGGACTACATGGCTGAAGTAAAACCACTCTAAATTGTCACATCACCAAAAGGTTATACCGCCACCACCACTAGGAGACAAGGATGTGAACCACTCACCTATGAGATGCTTACTCGTATGAAAACCCTCTCGCCTCATTAGAAAGGAAGAGAAGACACCTTTTCTCTCTATCCATCTCCCTAACCACCCTTCTTCTGCAACGGCTCTCTGCCCTTCTTAGGGTAAACCATCTTTTTCCTCCGCCAACTCCTCTCCAATTCCTCTATATCAACATTTTTATATACATTAAACTTTCTTCAATGAAAAATAACATTTTAGGGTCTTCAAAATTGTGATGTTTAAGTTGTGTTTCAAATGTGCAGCAAAAGATAGTTCTTAAAGTGTCAATGCATTGCAGCAAATGCCGAAAAAAAGCTTTAAAAGTAGCTGCTGTTGCATATGGTATGTTTTAACAATGAATCTATTGATTCAACCAAATAAAAACATAATTAATGAAACCATTGATGTGTTTTTATAAGCTCATGTAATGGATTGGCAGGGGTGACATCGGTGGCACTACATGGACCAGAAAAGGACAAGCTAATGATATTAGGTGATGGGGTGGATGCAGCATGTTTGACCGAGGCATTAAGGAAGAAGCTTTGTCATGCAAGCATTGAAATAGTTGAAGAAGTGAAAGATACACCCAAACCAGTAGATCCGCCAAAGCCCCCGTCTCCTCAAATTATAATCTGTCAACCACAGCCGTTTGAATATTATAGAGTGGTTCCTGATCCTACTCCAGCTCCTTGTACTATTATGTGAAACTAAAAGCACATTACTATCAGCAATAAGGCCATGTTGATTAGCAATGTAACTCCAATTATAGGCCTGCCTTTTTTTTCCTTATTCTTAGCTCTGTTTTATGTTACCAATAGGTTTGTCTCTATGTATTGTGTGGGTTTGAGTAAATTCAACTTTTTTTCAAAAAATTTTATATGTCTATATGTGTTTAGTATAACCTCACAATATTATGTTGAGGTAACCTTGAATGATTTGTAAGGCAATCATAATCATAATTAACCTTCAAAAAATGGGCTAAAATCAAATCTAATTGAAGAGTTTTGAAGAGATGAAATTTCTCTATATGTATACAATATTTCCAGACTATAAGGAAGTGCATGTGCATGTGCATGTGAATCATTGATGATTCATTCAATCTTTAGGTTTTTTTTTAATTTCATTAGTTTAATTCAGCACAGCAAGTGGAAATTGGAGATAAAGAATATATATATAAGGATTGAATTAAATTAATTTTCTATTAGTAAATACGTTAATTTTATCTTTATATTATTAAAAATTTAATAAGTTTAAATTACAATATAGTAAATATTTTTAGCTTAAAATAACATTTACGCTTAACAAAATTAATATTTTGAAAGCTTTTATAATTTCGTAAATGAAATTTTATTTAAAGTTAGATTGCGAAAAAAGAATTTTCATATAATTTTTTTAGTGGAAAAAGAGAGCTTAAAGCGAAAAATTCAAAAATTCATTGGTTTGAAGATTAGTCGCCATACACTTGGCTATATAATCAACTATTATATTTTGTGACCTCGAATATATGAACAAGGACCTTCCAAGTTTGACTCAATAAATGATGGACAAGGCATTTCAGTCAAATGACTATCTGCTGACTCGCATGACTAAAATCAATTCAACTAAGAGAGCATTATCACATTACACTTTCAACTGTCAATAACCTTTCCTCCATGATATGGATATTCCCATATCAATCTTTTAACAGAGATATTAACATTATTTCAATTTTGTTTTATTTTATTTTTTAATAATATAAAATTTAAATTATTCTATTTAATAATAAAATTATTAATGTATCCAATCCAACTTAGCAAAAACTTTCACCGTTAAGAAAGTCAAAAGTAATATAATAGTATGGTGGGTATAATAGACACGTATGCATGGTCTAGCTCCAAGTTTTATATTTCAAATTTAGTACTTTTATTTTCAATATTTTAGTTTCTTTTTATCTTTTCTATTTTCAAATTCCGATTTAATTAATAAAATCGGTTTTTTAATTTATTGCTATAATATTTTATTAAAAAATATTCAATTGGTAATTTGTAACAAAAAGAAGAAATAATAAATCTAAATTTAATAAAAAATTAAAAGTATTAAATTAAAAACAGGACTAAATTTCATACATAAAAAATACAAAATTTAAAGTATATTTTGATAAATTTTAAAATATATGAAGAGAAATTATTTGGTATCTTGTCATTGGAGTTTTAGACTCCACAAGCATAGTCAATGAGTTGACAAGTGTCTATAAAGGTATAATAAATTATTTTTAAAATAAATATTTAAAAAAGAGAGACTTCTCAAAAAATTTAGTGAGAAGACACGTGTCTATTTTTAATGTTGTTTGTAGAATAAAAAATACATTGTCAATGTACCAAATATTCACCTATATATGAATAGTAGAAAAAGTCTGCATTAGCATATTTAAAAAAAAAAACTCACTAATGTTGCCGATTGAGTCTTAACTCGATTACATGGGCATTGTTGTCAATATAAAAGGATGTGGGTCAAGTGCGTTGAAGCGTATTATCTTCCTATTTATAGATTGGGGGGGCTATTGATAATTCTAGACATTGTGTCAAAAAGAGCAGTTTATAAAGGTTGATTTAAGTGAAATTTTTCAATGTTAAATTTAAAAATTAAACATGTCAAATTAAAATATTGTTATAGTATAACTAATTTCATATTAGAGCACATAAATTTGAAACCATATATATTTGAAAAAAAATTCAAAGCAAAATAATAAAATAATAATAATAAGATACTTTAGTATGGTAAACTTGAATCATTAATTATCTTATTTAGGTCCCCAAAGTTATTGTTTTAGAAAATTTTAAAATTTTAACTTTAGTTATATATTCTTTAGAATTGTATTTAAAAATTTCTAAATTTTGGAATTTTATAAATATTTTAAATTTTGAAAAATATTTGGAATTTTTTCTATTTTTTGTTGAGAGGAGATTAATTTGCCCATGTTCAAAATTGACAAGGACCAAAGGGTATTTACACCAATTTATTATTCAAATTATTCGAGTTATTGAATTGTAAATTTCAACTCGACTCGAACTCGAAACTATAATTACTTATTCGAGTTTACTCGAATAACTCGATTCGATTAACTCAAAATTTGAAATTTTTAATTTTTCGAATGAAAGAGAATTTTGCATATAGATTCCAGAAATTTACTTAGAAAAAAAAAATATATATATATATATATATATGGTTAAGGAAGTCTACTTATTATAATAGTATTATGGGAAGGTAGTATATGCATGTTCCACCACCATTCTTTTAATTATTCCTTTATTTCTAAATTATGGGTAATTATTGGGTGTATAAATAGTGGAGATTTTTATTTTATAAGTGGGTTGAGATTTTATCATATATTTTATTTTTAAAAATATAATTTAAAAATACATGATCAAATCTTAATCTTATTTATGGAATTAAAATTTTCACTATTAGTATATTAAATAATTATCTATTATTTAATTATATAATGTCACTTATCAATAAGCTAGTTTTCGTACATGTGCATGCGATGGGCAAATTAATTGTATGTGTTAATTAAATTGCGTTTATTTATTTTTTAAATTTTTTTAAAAAAAATACTTGTATCATTTCATTAATAACATGCTATTATGGTTCAACTTTTTTTTATGGTATACTAAAGTGATGTTAACATGAGAAATCTTTTTGTAGAACAACAAATGTCTTTTGAACTACATTTCAAAGCCTTGAATGTCTCAAAGTAAAGAGCTCACGAGCTATCTCTAATGTTCGTATCTAGCTCTATTCTTTCAAATAGTATCATACCCTATGGTATGATGTAAGAAAACCTTTCATATTTATATAATTAGTATCTACCATATAATATTTATATTCACGATGCAGATATCATGTAGTGTTAATTATAAAACTTACATAAATTTAATTTTGGAAAAGACCTAGGCTAAGTTATAACATTTTTTAATACATAAATTAAGTAAAATAATATAAAATTTATAGTATATAATCCTTATTAAAAAAATATTTTATAAAGTGTCTAATAACTTTTATAATACCTCTTATAAATAATATGATTTTTCCACAACTTTAAAATTTTATTTTTTTATAAATAAATATATTATAATACTTTTATAACATGTAAATTATTTTTCATAGTAAACATTTTAATCATAAATTTATATTTTTAAATAATAAAAGTTTTATTATAATTTTATAAAATACACAAATTATTTTTATAATATATTTTAGGATTTATAGTATAATTTTTTTTATCATAATCATCTCAAACACCCATACATGTACATGCTTATAATATAACTTTATATCTTAAACTTGTATAAAAATATTTAAAAAAAAATTGAGTGTAATTACCTATGTAATTGCTCCAATTATCACAATTTCCCTAAAAATTGGAAAGTATAATTGAGGTACTTTAATTACACGCAATTTAGTGAGGTCCATTAATCACAATGGTTACCTAAACGTGTCACCCCTTTGTAATCACAAACAGTTACACTCAAATCTAAGTGACTTTCCAAACACTACCTTAGAGTTGAAATTAATGAAAATAATTTAAACCATTACTAATTCATTAAATAATCTTTAAATTTTCTTTCAAAAAAATGCTTATGAAAATTTAAAAAAAAAAAGAGTAATTACTATTAACATTAATAAATTTGTGCATAACTGGTTGATGATTTAATAAATTTAAATATCGGATAGAAAATAATAAAATAAAATGAAAAGTTAGATAAAATTGGAAAATAACTTTGTATGATTGTGAATGGATGAAAATTAAATCACAATTATTAGAGTATGCAATAATTGGTAGGCACAAAATTAAAAATTAATATTAAATGATAAAGAAATACATTAGTTATAATTACATTTTTTGTTTTTTCAAACTAATTCACAGTTATATCATTTTAAATTATTTATTCAAATCACTTAAGTTAATTTGAGTATTACTTTAATGAGTAAAAATACCATGCATTTTACTTTCTTTATTTAGAAAGTTAAATCACAGAATAAATTAATTAATTTATACTTTTAATTAAAAATAGCGTAGTAAACAAATTAATTAAACAATATATGTACAACATACTAACATAACATGTGTATCTCATACCGATATTCGGAGATAAAATTGAAAGAAGATTTTAACAAAAAAAAAAAACCTACTTAATTTTTTGATTTAACATACAAATTTAACCGATGTATGGGTTACCAGGTAGGGATATGAATTAGAGTCAGAAACACGATGATGATGATTATGTGTTGGGGAAGTGAGAAAATAACACTCCAATTTCTAAAGCATGCTAAAACATGACAGCGTTTTGGCAAATGTGTTCATACCTTCTTTTTTCTAAACCCAAAAAATTGCAATAACTTTTAATAAAAATCACTTTACTAAAATAGTTAGGAACGCTAGAAAAGGAAAAAGTCTTTCCTTGAAACCATCCTTAAACCCTTTCTCTTAGCTTCACCCTTTTAACCTTTTTCTAAAACCATTCTTCTCTAACTCAAATTTAATACTTTATACATACATTAAAAGGACAACATTTGATTTAGGGTGGTTTGATTTCAAAGAAGTTTTTAAAAATGTAACATTCACAAATGGAAAAAGTTTTATTGCTTTGCAAAGTTTGTATATTAATAACCATTAAAAATAATAAAAACTAAAATAACTTCAGAATTTGTTTTCAATAACTCAAAAAAAGTTTTAATGGTGCCGTTTGACCAAAGGACCCAAGCTTGTAAGGGATGGGTTGAAATCTTCAAAACCATGTTGAAAAGCAAATTTTATAATGTAAGAGAAAATAAGTTAAAAGCTTTTCATTAAAAAAAGAATTTCCTAAAGAATATTCCATAAATTAAGTAACCAATTGATTGTTTGATTACTTAGCCTTGTTTTTTTTATAGTGAAAAAGCCAAGATTAATTTTAAAAATTATAGTATATTGATAACAATTTAATAGTTATAATCCTTTTATTTTAACAATTAATTATTAAAATGTAAACATTAATTGTTTGTAAAAATAAATTTTTTTTCAAAATATTTGTTAAAGTGTTATTGCATAAATATTTGGCATTAATTTTAAGGAAAATTAACATAATTAATTAGGGAAAAATTTAAAAATTGGAATAAATTTATATGAAAAAGATTAATTTCAATCTTAAATAAGTTAATTTATTTTATATATTAAAATTTTAATAATTTAAATAATGATATTATTATAATTTTACAAATTAAATTTAATTTAAATAAAAAATTTAAAATTAAATTAAAAATTTTTAATGTATAAAAAATTAGAAAAATTACTTTTATTATTATATTTAATAATTAAATTCATTAGGAAAATTTCTTTACTAAATAATTTACAATTAGTGGCATCCAAGTTCGCAAAATACTCACCAGGAACTGAACATGGAAGTTGAATCAAATAAGCTATAATATATTAAAATATATTAATAAAAAAAAAAATAATAATTTAAAATTTAATAAATTCATTTAAAATAAAATTAGGCAATTTAACATTAAATTCTAAAATAAATATATTTTAAGAATTTTAAAATTTAAAAAATTTTTTAAAATTTTTATTAAATTATTAAACTTATTTAAATTAACATATTGTTTTATATAATTCATATTAAAATATTTGAAAATAAAATTTAAAAATTTAAAGATTAAAAAATTTAATAAAGACTTTTTTAATTAGAAAAAATTTTAAATTATCATTATGTTAAAAATCTTATTAATGTTAATATCATTTATTTTTAATTTAAAATTTCTAAATTTGGATTAAATTTTTTAAAAATGGTTTTTTTTATTGGGTTTGATTTTTGAAACAATATTCCATTTTTAAAAATTATAGTAAATAAATTCAATTTATGTAAAATAAATTATATTAGTATATTAATAATTATTAAAATTAAATTATAATTTAATTTATAAAAGTAAATTCAAAAATTAATTAAAAAATTATTTATTAAACTTATATTAAATATTTATTATTATTTAATAATTTTAAATTTAAATTTTTTAATTTTAACATTTAAAATTTTAATTTTGGAAAAATGTAAATATTTAATTTTAAAATTATTTAATTTTTAAATAAATTTTTTAAAGTTAATTTAATTAAAATTAAAATTAAAAATTTTAATTTTATTAAAATCATTTTTATCTTGCCGAATCAAAATTTTGATTTAAATTACTATTTATTTTAACTAAAACTTAATTTATTAAATTTTTTCAATAAAGTAAAAATTTAAATAAATTTAGAAAATTCTTAAAAAAATTAATTTTATAAAGGTAAATTACTTTTAATATTGATAGTATATGATTTCAAACTAATATTTTTTATAATTAAAATTTTCTTTTTAAAATTATTAAATTTATTTTATATAGGGAATTTATCATTATTTATTTTAAAATAATAATTTTAAAAAAGCATATATGCTTTGTAATAACTATTAAAAAATTTTAATTATAAAAAATTTTTAAATTAGTTTAATTTATTTTTAATAAAAATAAATCCAATATTTATCTAACTTTATTAAAAATTATAATTAATATAAAATATTTTAATTAATTAATTGGTTCAAAAATTCATTAACAATAAATATAAATACTAAGTAATTATTTAGTATTATGAGATCTACCCAGGACAGAACTTTGTAATAAATTAACAAAAAAAAATTAAATACTTTTAAAATGAAAAAAATTACTAAATTATTTTAACCATAAATTTTAATTAATTAAAAAAGGTGATATAAGTTTTAAAAAAATATAATTTTAAACATAAAATAGGTTAGGCAATGGAATAATTAATTAAACCAAATAATTTTTGGAAAATTTAAAAAATTTAATTTAATTAGCAAATACGTTTGAACAGTTTTTTCTTTTAAATTAAATTAATTAAGAAATAATTTAAATTCTTTTTTTAAATCTAACACATTATTATCGTTAAAAAACACAGAAGCCAGTCTGCCACACAGTATAACCAATTGGATACAACAGAAAAATAAACAAAAATACATTATTTAAATTCTAAAAAAAAAAACAAATCCAAAATAGATCTTAAAACTTTGTATTCCATGGGATTAAAGCAATTTTGGACTTCAAAGATGGAAGGTTTTAACCAAGCTTGGTATTTAATTTTAAAAGGTTATTTAAACTTTAAAACAAAAGATATTTACACTTGTAAAAAAATTTATAAAAAATTTTTGGAAAAATCAATAAATTAAAATGATATTAAACAGTTTAAAATAAAAATATTTTCTTTAAAAAATTTCATTTAAGGGAAATTCAATTAATATAGTTTCATCTAACAGTTGCAAAAATTTTATAAACTAGAAATTACCTAAAGTAAATCTAAAAATTTAAACTTTAATTTGCCATTTTTTAGCCGGTTCCTAATTAAATTTAAAGCATTCCTTCAAAAGTTTTGGGAATTAGTAAATTTAATAAAGTTAATTTTCCTAAGGAGTTTATTTTTAAAAATAAATAAAAACTATTTAAAATTTTTATTTTTTAAAAGGAATATTCCCAATTAAATGACTAAAAGTTTATAAATATTATTAACAATATTAGAATTTTTAAGCCAAAATCTTGAGGCAATTCAATTATATTAGCTTTACCAATACCACAATTAAACCAAAAAAATATTTTGATATAAAAATAAAGAAATCTTTCCAATTATTGCCAAAAACTTAAAATTAATCCTATAATTGGAAATAGGGATATTTTATGAAGTTTGGTAATATGGAATTTAACATTTTTTTAAATTTTGCCTTATTTTGGGTTCTAATTGATTAAAAACTTAAGGTTTAAAATTGAAAATATAATTTTAAAAATGACGTTTTGTAAAATTGTTATTTATAAATAATTAACCCTTTAAATTATTTAAAATAACAAATGAAGAATTAATTTAATTTAATTAAATTTCCTTTTAATTTATAATTTTAAATTAGATTCAATTTATTGGAAATGATTAGTCAATACCACTTTCAAATATTAAATTGCAAATTTTAAAATTAATAAATCTTGCTTAAATTTATTTTTTTAATTAATGAATTAACAAAAATGTAAAATAATTTATTTTAAATAATTGAATTATGGAAATTTAGTTGAACTAAATAATTTTAAACATGAATCTAATTAAATTAAACAATTATTTAAAATTTTGAAACTTCCAATATTAAAATTTTTAAAACTCCAAAAATTTATTCTTTAAATTTAATATTCTAATGTTAACCTTTTAAAATATTATTTAATTAACTTTAAAATGTAGTTAAAATAGAAAATTCAATTTTTTTAATAGTTATCTCTTAACCATAAATGTGATATATTTATTAACTTATAAATTTATTAAATTATTAATTAATATAAATTATAAATTTAATTTAGCAAATAGAACCTGGCCTTTATTATAGTATGTTTTAAAATATAGCAATAATGGGTAATTATTAAAACATTTATTTGTTATTAATAAAGGATATAAATATTTTTAAAACTAATTGATTTTTTTAAATACTCTTTATTTTTATGAAATCTTAAATTTCTTATAATTTTAAAAATTTAAATAATAAATCTTTAATACTAAAAGTTAAAACTTTTACTTCAATGAATATTAATTTAAAATTTTTTTAATAATTAACATTTTAAAACCTTAAATTGCACTACCAAAATTACTTTAATAAAAATTTATTATAATTAGAATTTAATCTTAACCCCCTTAATGCACCTCTAACCTCATTCAGTACATGCTTTTATAACCATTTCTAATCATCTTTCAATTTATAACAATTAATCTTTAATTATAAATTAATCTCAATTTAGTTTAATTTATAAGTTTTTAAAATGTCAGAATGAACTTAAAGGTATGTTTTAAGAGCAAAATATTAATAGTAACCTTAACCAATAGGATGTTTTAAAGTTATTGATTCAAAAACAGTTACTTACAAACCAAATAATTGGTAGGCTCCATTAAAACCTTAAGGTAAATTTGGAAAATAAATAAAAGAAGACTAATAAAATAATGGGAAACTTTCCCATTAAATTAAAAGTTAATTTTAAGGTTTGACCTATTAGTAAATTTGTCAAAACTAATTCCAACAATTTAAATTAAATCCAAAACATTTATAATTATAAGTGGTTTTTACAAATTGATATTTAATGTAGATTCATTAATGGAGATAAATACTTTTTCAAGTTTCAATAATTTTGATTCAAAATAAAATTTATATTAAATTGATGTTGTTTTAAATCATTATTTAAAATTTTGCATTTTTATAAAATTAAGATTTATATTTAAATTTCCTTAGATGAGTAAGCTTAATAATTGATATTAATTAAAAAATCAAATCATTATTTAATTTAAAGAAGTTAAATGGTTAATAAATATTATTATAAATGCATTTTAAATTAAATTTATTAGCTATTTATTTTTTTTTTATTAATTATTACAAATGAAATTGTTAATTATAGATTTTTAAAATTAATAATTTTAAAAATTTTTTAATAAATTTTAATTAACTTATATTATTTTTAATGAAAATTAATAATCAAAATTTTTAAGTAGGGATAATCAATAATTAAATTTTGAAAGCTATTTATATATTATTTCAATGAAAATTAAATTAATCAATTTGACATTCATTAAATTTTTAACAAGTTTATACAAATTTTAATATTTTTATATTAATAAAAAAATTTTTTAATAGTAATATAAATTTTTATTTAATAAAAAAATTAAAAATTTTTCATTAATAATAAATTTCTTAATAACTTAAAAAATTTCCGTAAATCAATTAATAGGTAAAGGTTAAACATTATTCAAGTTAAACCGATATTATTTTAAATATCTCTTTTTTAAAATATAATTAATCTTATTTCAATTTTTTATAAAATTTAATAATTTAAAATTTAATAATTCTATTTAATAATTAAAATTAAAATTAAATTAATAATTAAATTTATAAAGAAATAAATTTAATTATATAGTAATAATAAATATGGATTTAGAATTATAATTTTTATTTATAATATTAAAATTTTTAAATATTATTTAAATAAAATTATTAATTAAACAAATTTGATTTTATTTTAAATAAAAAATATATTGTCAAATAAAATTCATTTAATAAAAAAAGTTTTAAATATTAAAAATATTTCATATTTATTTTTAACAATTTAAATCATTTTATAAATTTTATTTTGAAATATTTTATTTAATAATATCAATTGATTAAAAAGGTTTATAAATATAATTTAAAAAAATTTAAAATTAATTTTAAATTAAATTTAGTAAAGATCCTTTTGGTATTTTGAAAATTTAATTAAATAAAAAAAATTAATTAAAATATTATTTATATTAAATAAACTTAATTATATTTAAAATTATAGTATAATTTAATATTTAATAAATTTTTAATTTAAAAAATTTAAGTTTGAAAATATTTAATTTTAGAATAAATTTTTCAGAATTGAGTAATAAGGAATAAGTTATTAAAATTTTTTTAATATTATTACAAGTAAATTTCTTATAATTTTATAATACTTTAATTTAATAAGATCTTATTAATAAATTTGAAATTTTGAATGTTTAATAATTCAATTTAATAAAGTTATTTAGGTAAATTCAATATTAAATTTAAATATTAGGTCAAATTTGTTAATTTTTATTCAAAAATTAATTTAATTTGAAATTTTAATTGATTTAAAAATTTTAAAATTAAAAAAAATAAATTTAAATTAAAAAATTTAATTGTAATTGGAAAATTAATTCATTTAAATTCAACCAAAGGTTTTAAAACATTTAATTATAGGAATTAAATTTTTAAATTTAATTTATAAATTTATAAAATTTAATTTTTTTTCTTAAGGAATTTATGAATAAAAAATTTTCAAATTTTTCAATACAAATTTTTGAATTCAAATTCTTCTCAAAAAACTATGATATCTATTTAGTTAATCATTTAATTATTCTTAGAATATATATTCAAATTTATTAAAAAATTTATTAATATATTTATTTTAAACCAATAAAGAGAAGTTAGTTGACATGTTATGTGATACTCCATACTGCACCTATTAGTAAATTGAAAATTACATTTTGCAGTTTGCAGTTTACCAGTGTAATGAGATAGTTAAAAGTTAGGCAAGATGCCCATGACAAGCAACCTTGCAGAAAACTGTTATATTTTATTGGAAGTCTATGCGAGTAATGAGCTCATTGCCCTCCAATAATATTTGATATTCCAAAGAAAAAAAATGCAGATAAAAGAATGTATGGCATGGAAACTGATGCCATAAACATCAGTCACAACTAGAAAACTTGATGCGACTCATTGCACTTGCAACATTGAATTATATCTTTGCTTCCTAGGTTGAGTTTACCATCATTCAGTAAAGAACAGATGTTGCAACGCCACTTTCTTCCAGCATCAGTAAATGTGACATAGGGATTCACATATGTGCGACATCTTCTACAACGAATGATACCAGTCGAAGCAAAATTAATTACAGGCACTTCTTCCTGAACATGAAGCAACAGTAATTGACAGGAAAAACTTAAGTCTTCATGAAAATACAGTTATTAAACAACTAAAAGTAATATTATGATTCTTGAGGCACTTACCCCTTCAGGAGCCTCTGCAAGAGGACAAACAACTGCTCCAAGAGGCAAATGCCATCTTGAAACTAAAGACTGAGAATTTGGTATAGCACTTGTAGTAAGCCGTAGGTATCTAGGATCACAATTCATAGGATACATCTCAAGAAAAGAATTTGGCTCCAAATCACCATCCAATGGCCTAGGAAGTGTTCTATAATCAAGTCCTGGCTCAATTGATCCAGGCATAGATGAAATGGAGAGTGAACTAAAATCTTCGGTCAAGCTTTGGATGCTGCCAGTAGGAGGTGCAGAGCCTGGATGCTGCATTTGGTCCCTTGATTGGTAGCCCAAGTTAGCTGCTACTGGTGGAGGAGGAGCATAACTTCCTTGCTGACTAGCAAAAGGAGAAGGCGGTGCAGGAGGAGGCATAAAACTTCCTTGCTGAGCAGGAAAAGGTGACGGTGCTTGTGAAACTGCAGGCTGCTTGCCTGGATATCCAGGAAAAGGTGGCTGGAAGCTCGACCTGGTCGCAGAATGATCTGGAAGGGGGGAAGCCATCTGAAAATTGGGTCTGGGCCCCGAAAATGATGAATCAGATGGAGGTTGAGGAACATTCGCACTGGATGGAGGAAAATTTACATTTTGTGGTGGAGATCCCATTGGCACTGGCGGAACTTGTGTCTGTGGTCGGAAAGAAGGTGGTGGCACTGATACTTGACTCCCAGGAGGTTGAAATGGTGGCTGCCCCACAAGTGGTGCACGAGCAGGGGGTGCTTGAGCAGCTAAAGGAAACGGTGGAGTTACAAATCGCTGATAAGATCCCCCAGAAGGTGGAACAGATGTTAAGGGCGGAGATGGAACTGGTGGATCACTAAAACGAGCAGGTGGTCTAGGTCCACCTGACGAGAAAGGCGTCATAGTTGGGGGTGCACCTGGTGGAGCAGGTCTAACGTTGCTGCTTTCTGATCCCACCACAGGACCAGATGATGAAAAAGGTCTCACAGTTGGCGGAGCAGAAGCAAAAGGGGTAGCAGAAGGTCGCATGGGGAAATTCGGACGACCAGGATTTTCAGTCCCCATGGTGTTCAATATTATGACTATGTTATGAATAGGCAATCTCCCGCAACTAACCCTGCCAGGATAAGTAATATCACAATAGTGAGCATTCACAAAAGGTAATAAATGAAACACCAGTAAACTTCATAGCCAAATCACCCAGAAAAGGCAAAAATTTTCCACAGACATCACCAAGAATCAAGCAGCACCAAATGCACCAAGAAAAACTAAATATTTCAAAATTTCACTTTTCCTTCAAAATTATCATGCTCAATAATTCCCTGCATCCCACAACTAAAAGGAAATATTACTGATTCAACCTCCCCTCCACCCCACCCCCCCCCCACCCACCCCTCCCCACCCAAATGCTAACTTCCATGCCAGCCACAATCAACCACATCCATGAATCTAAGGCAAAAGTCTTATATAAAAGCATAATCTTGAGTTGATAAATTAACTTCCAAATAGCTAAAATATGATTATTTGAAGATCACATATAAACATAATTGAACTCGAAAAGTGTTTGATTTTTTATTTAAATAAAAATTTATTCAGTTTTAAGCACTTAATATTTGCATCTTAACTATAATACACAGTTTAACAATCAAAAGAAACTTCGAGAACACTCTAAAACAATCAAAATTCAACTCAATTCCAATTAATTTCCCTAAAATCCAGCTCCTTTAATTCAATACTAATCTAAATTCAAACAAAAACAGTTGAGATTCAAATTTTACAAATCATTCATAAAACTGAAATTCCAATAAACTAATCCAAAATTCAATTTCCCTTTACACTAACTTAACTTCAGTTTTGAGTAAAAAAAAATATTCTTTTTTGAAAACCCAAAAAAATATCTTCGCCAAAACAATCAAAAGCTTAAAAAAGAACGACTAACCGGTGTCGTATTCAGCGGCGAACAGCTTCAGTGACTGGCCATGGAAGGATCCACACAATGATTTTTCAAGAAACTGAAGATCAAATAGAAAAACGACGGCGTTGTAAAAGGAATTTGTGGAAAGGGAGATCTAAAGAGAGAAAGAAAAAAAAGAAAACTTGCTTAAGAAATTGCAGATCGATGAAGGAAAAAGGAAGCTTAAAAATAAATAAATAAATAAAAAGGAACGTAAACGTACGTCGTTTTATACGTTTTTCTTGCTTGTATGAAGTCGTTTTGGAAGATCTGGAGTTTACTTTTTTATATTTATTTTATTATTTTTTTGTAATGGCTTGGCTGGCCTGCTGGGGCAGCAGTTTCTTCTATTTTTGCATTTTTTCTAAAAAATAAATAATTGGAATTTAATTAGGGCTAGACAAAAGTAAAATTTAAAACCAACTACAACTGAATTTGGGTCAAATTGTTACATTGTTGGAACTAATTGGAGTTTGGACCAATTCATAAATAGCTTAATAGAAATAAGTGAGATTAGATAAATTGACAATAAGGTCAATAGGCTATTTTTTTAATTAACTAGGGTTTTAGGCCAATTTTAAAATTAATTAGGGAAATAGACTGATTTTAATAGAAAACATGTCCAGTTGGGTGAGCTTTCTGTACAGGTGTCAGGAAAGCGCGCCTAGCTAGACGAGCTTTCTAAAAAGTTCGTCCAGTTGGATGCGCTTTCCAAAAAATTTGTCCAATTGGATGTGTTTTACTTTTTTCTCTTTAGGGTTAGGGCTTATTTTAGGGTTAGAGTTTTTATTTTAAGGTTAGGGTTTAGGGTATTTTGAAAGTGTTTTGGGTTTTCAACTGAAATAACAGAAGTTCTTAAGTAATTTTGAAGGGTCGGAGATGTGATAATACGCCTTAGCACACATCATTTCATATGTCATGGCAGGATAGGACCATGACCTTAGAAACTCATCATGGGGAAATTTGATTTCGGGGTAATAATGCTTGATACGATCAGGGGTCGAAGTCAATGTGAAGGTCCTAGCCAGCGGTCGTGATGCGGTCATGGGTTCGAGTATAATCGGGGGGCCAGGTAACAGTTGTCACACAATCAAAAGTTTAAGCTTTTTGGGTACCTGCAAACAATGCCCTATATATACCATACATAAGACTGAGGTCATAACCATTCGAAATAATTCTAAGGACTTTCGATGTAATCAACGTAATTTTTTTCTATTTCCAAGCAACCGGTATCTTTAACCTTTCATTCTTGTCCGAAGGCTGACACCGAGGTGGACAGAAAAGGGCTCTCAAGAGGTGAGCGGATGTTCCGACACAGTAGAGGTCAAACTCGGGTTCGCGCAGTAGCGATTGTAGTTATTAATGGGTTGTGTAATAACGACAATCGTCGTCGCTCTGAAGAAGCATCACCTTTACTACACCACAACAATTGCTCCCCACCTAAGAGTCCTTTTGCATCCACGACGGTGCCGACCTTCGAATAAGAAGGAAGGTTAAAGGTATTGGTTGCCTGGAAATGGAGAAAAAAATTACACCAATTATAGCTAGAAGCCCCAGATTTTTTCCATATGAATATGCCCTCAAACTTCTATATGGTATTTATAGGACATCATTTTCGGGCATTCAAAAAGATTGAGCTCGTGGCCACATAACAACCATCAAATTGCTCCCCCGCTATATCTCGATCCATTACCGCATAACGATCGTCAATTGAGGCTCCACGTCGACTTCTACCCTTGACCGTAGAAAGCAAAATCACCCCATAATCGGCTTTCCTAGGATAGGATTCGGAGGCAATGATCCCTTCTCGGCATGATATATGAAATGTGTGCAGCTCTGAGTGATATTGCATCACCGACGACTCAAGAGTACCTCGAATGTAAACCAAATATTTTTAGCGACTGAAAATTTTAAGACCGAAAAATGGTTTATAGTAGAGAAATAGAAAGGATTAGAGAGAAATTATATGAGTGAGGGATGACGAAGCTTGGTATGTAAAAGTCATTTTATAGCAGCATTGAATGGTCTGTTTGCAAAGGGAAACCTTCAAAGTGCACTGAAATATATTCTAAACGTGTTGAAGAAATGTTTAAAGTGTCTGAATTATTTGAAGCGTCAAGCTTTTCAACCCTGGAAATAGTAACTTTGTTAGAGAAAGCTCGCCCAGCTGGGAGGCTTTCTTGCCATGTCAGCAGGAATTTCTATAAGTTCAAAGAAACCTAGTGAGTTTATTCATTCAACTTTAAAAGGGTTGCTTTAAATTCTAAGAGAAAATATTTTGTGCGTAGAGTAAAACTCCCTAGGATTCGTGAGGAAATTCTGTGAACTTAAATGGCCCTGACCTCTGTAAAATCTAACGCACATATAACAATCGTGTTTAGGGGACTAAATCTTGCCCTAATTGTGGTTATACGAATAATCGCCCTGACCGCGGTTCCTTAGCCTAAACCTTTGTTCTAAATAATGTCTCTTCTTGATATCCACTTTTCTTTAATGGACTCAGGACCTCAATGTAACCCCATGGTACCTGTTCTTTCAATCTATTACTTTTAGATACTTCGATTGACCGGTAGTTCCCAACAAACTATCTCTTACCTAGGTATCTCTTGACAGTTTCCACCGCTGGTAGACCTTCAAGATATTTCTAGTGCTTCTTACTATTTTCTGGCAAACTTTATTAGCCATTCAGCCTTGAGTTGACATTTCCTCCCATGAATACTCTTGGTGCCTACTCATTTAGCTACCTTTTCATCGATTCAAATTTGAGCCTGTATATGCTTAAACATTATAGAATCCGTGACTTTTTTGGTGGACTTTCCTAGGCAAATATTACATTTACCATCTTGTTTAAAGAATCTTTCCCTCTTTTTTCGCATAACTAAGTTAATACACTTCCTAGGTTCTAATCCTCATTTCCTTTGACAAATCCCATTAGTTGTCCGTTAGCATGTGTCTCCAAACGCGTCAGGCCCATTCTGTCTGATGACTGGTTGCTCAAGTCACAATGCAACTTCTTCTTTATACTTTGGCGGGTTTCCCGATTTACTGATTTGTGGATAGCACATACTGCCATAGTTGAGTTATGGTCTTATACATGTAAACCACATGTTTAACATCTTAGCAGACTTCCTCATATTTATTATCTCGGCGGACTACCCTGTGTTTATTGTCCGATGGACTACCCCATTTTTATTGTCCCGGCAGACTACCCCATTTTTATTGTCCCAGTGGACTCTATTGGTTGCCATAGTCGAGCTATGGTCATACACCTTTAAACCATTTTTGAGGTGTCACCCTTAAAGACCTTACCGTCATTGCGGTGTCGCTTCATAGAGCCTTAGACCGTTGTCACGGTGTGGCTCTATGGAACCTATAAATCGTTGTCACGGTGTCGTCCCGAAGAATTAGTTGATAACTATCGTCACGGTTCCATTCTAGTGAGCCAGTTGATATCATTCTGTCTCACATCTAACCTTGATGCTTGGGCATTACAATGTCCCCTCTGCAAGCCCGGAGCTTTCCCAGTTTGCACTCAACAAAATTGGATTGCGAAATCTAACTAAAATTTCTATTTTCTTACCAATCCGCTCATTCCTCTAGTCCGCAAGGCCCGAAGCAAGCCAGTTGACATTAACTCTTACATATTTTTCGATCGTAAGACTTGTTGTAGGTATCCCGAGCCAGACTTGGACATAGGATCATCGTTCGAAACCTTGAAAGTCATGTGTGTGTTATTTTACAAGGAAACCGAGGCAAAATTAAACCTAACCCAAACTACACGGCCTACCACATGGGCGTGTGGGCCGCCCATGTGGACCACATGACCCCCTTAATGAATGTTATACAAACCCCTTAATGAACGTTATGCGAACCTCTTTGTGAATGTTGTGTGAACCCCTTACTGAATGTTATGCGAACATCTTAGTGAATGTTATGTGAACCCTTTAGTAAATTTTATGCGAACCCTGTTGGAAAATCGGGTTTGAAAAATGCAGCGAAAAATAAATTTAAAGAAAAATAAGAGTTTTAAAAAAAAATCAAAATAAGAACTTGGTTGTGATATCTAAAGTAATAAACACTTAATCAAAATTGTACATTTTCTATTCGTTTAGGATGGACTCACTATTCTCAAGCTCATGTTTGCTGAGTGTAGGCTCGCTTCGAATAAAAAAAACTTTCACAAAAATTACCAATCAAGTAATATCGCAATTCTCTAAACTTTTGAGCCAAGTTGTAATAAGAAAAATATCTCTAGAAATTTTCTGAAATAATTTCTTCAGAAAATTTTATCTCTACAACTTTCTCTTCAATTCAAATGTGAAAAATAATTACCCAAGGCTCTATTTATATAGAGAGAGTTTAGAGATTTCAATTATGATTAAACTTAATCACTTTAATATTAAATTAATATAATAATCATCAAGATAAATATTAGATTAAATTTAATATTAAGTCTTATTAAATTAATAAAATACTATTAAGATAAGTATTAAATTAAATTTAATATTAAATTTATTATTTTTGGAATAGTTAATCTGAAATCAAATTCTTTGGTAGAGTCCCAATAGGAGTGTCATTTTTTCAATGCTCAACCACCGAAGACCCACCGTCATCGACCATTTTCTAGCCAACAGAATGCTGCTATCGTAGCTGTCGACACCCCGAGCTGGTCCGATTTCTGCCAGTTTGGTCCGAGCCAATGACGACCCGATCGGTCCGATCCAGCCACCGATTGGATCGTCAGTCCAGTTTCACATACCAGACCCAATTCAACCAGTTTTTGGGTCTTGGTCTCAGTTTTGGGCTCCCGGGCCCAATTTACGATCTTAGATCCAATTTTCAAGTTCAATTACCCATTGGGCCAATTGTCTGACTTGAAAATTAATTTTCAAAAATATCATATTAATTTTAATTAATTTGATTAATTTAATTTTACTTGATCAAAATTAATTTTCGCAAAAATCACTTAGATTTTTCAAATTAATTTTTCAAGAAATTCTTTAATAAATTTTCTAGTTTAACAATTATTACGATTGCCCAATTTAATTCTACATCAAATAAATTGACTCAATTAAATTATTTCCAAAGTCGTAAAATTTTTTTCTAATTCAAAAGCAGTCCGGTCGAGTTTTTGTTGAGTTAGCGGAGGGACCAATCAGACATATACAATTAAGCTCTAGTAATTGAAATTATGTCCAAAAGCATCATTCCAATAATTCGAAATTACTTAATCATGAAGTTAGTCCACAAGAAGTACCATGATTGAAAACTCCTTATTGTATACTATTTACGAAAGCAATTCATCCAATTCCATTGTCCAATGACCTCATCATGTGTGTGTTACCCTCATATGATATCATTGATTCCTTTGAGTTAAATCCGTTCACTCAATACAGTTCTGTTTTATCTCATTGCTGCCATTGTGTCTTCTTAATGATTAATATAATCACTGCCAACAAATGACTGTGATAAATTGCTCGTTCGAGAACAAGCAACTCGTGGTCACGTTTCATATTTATCAATCCACACAATGTCAATGAAAGGATATCGTTAACTCTTTAATTGAGCTTTGAATTCCACTATTGCTAGTAAAGCCATGCCATACACAAGTTATGTACTCAACATACTGGCTATCAGCTCGATCATCTTTAAAGCATAAGCCTCTACTTATATCAAAGCACATGAGCTACATACGCATGGTCAGTTACTAACTTAGGATTTCGGTAAATCACACCATGAATGTCACAAGTTAATTAATTCACAAACATATTCAAAATTAATTTATCTTGGGTCTAGTCCAATGTATCATTTTGTCATTGAATACATCTATATCTCTACATGTGGAGTCAACTGCTCCGATAGCCAAGACTAGTCATCTCCTTAATTGGAATTGTAGATAACATAATAATCATTCTCAGTATTTGAAGCAAATGCTCACTTTGATTCTTTTATGAGATTATAGACTCATTTAGATTATTTACTGAAATAAGTTGTCTTTCTTGAAATGTAAATAATGTTCTTACAATGCCATTTATCATCAATTTGAACTTAGACAATTAATAAGCTAATATTTGCTAGTCACAATTTCGATATGCATGCAAAATATGAAAGACAAAAATACAAAAAAGATATAATAGTGAATTGTGAAATTTATTTATTCATCGTTCAAATACATAGAAAATAATTACATGTTTACTACAACATGGGTACATATCCCAACAAACCCCGTAGTGAATGTTAGGCAAACCTTTTAGTGAATTGTTATGCGATTCCTTTTAAAGCTAATATGTGATCCTTTTAACTATTATGTGAACCCTTATGTATATTATACTGCAAACCCTTATGTGAACCCTTATTGCGAACAGTCATGTGAACCTTTAATGCGAACATTCATGCGAACCTTATCCACGAGCCTATGTGGAATCTAAACTAAGTCTATGTGTTTTGTGCTTGTTTGCATGAAACTTGATGAGTAAACTCTTTAGTGATTATATGCTTGATTCGAGATCATAATATGAAAAATTGTTATATGTTCTAACATTATTATGGTTGGTTTATATCGTTTTTGACTAGCAGGCATACCATGATGTGCATATGAGACATGTTATGATTAGAATTGTATTATGTAATATTAAGTTGATTATGCATGATCTTAAGCATTCCAAAAGCATGTGAACATGCACTGATACTATTAACCAAATGTATGCAAAGCATACAACCAAACTGTTTTACTGAATTACTTGATAAGCATGATAATGTACCGCATAAACTGTTATTGAAAAATATGTATGTATTGCCATGTTATATTGCATATTGCACGGGGTGGGATGTTTTGAACGAAGGAAGTAGTCAACAGTTTTTCTGCTTGACCAGTGGTTTATCCACAACGTATTTTAGTCAGCAACCATCTGTTTGATTAGTAGTTTATCCATGGCTATTTTAGTCAACAGTCATCTGCTTGACCAATGGTTCATCCACAACGTATTAGCAGCTTTTATCTGCATAGACTGATGGTTCATCTGTCAATATATCTTATCATTAGCAGGTCATTTGCAATGAGTGATTTATCCACAATGTGGTATAAAGGTAGAGGAGTTCTGAGGAACTCCTATTGTGGTGTGTAGCGATAGGGTAGGACCTTTCTACTGTTAAACCAAACTTACATTAAATTCATAAGCAATTACACATGGCTATGAACATTGAAATATTATGTTGATTAGTTGTTTCAAATTATTGATATTTTGTATTTCTAATTAATTGTGATTTATCCTATAAGTTAATTTTCTGAATGTTTTGTCTATTGTTGTATGGTTTTCTTGTTATGGAACTCACACTGAGCTTCATAGCTCACTCCCCATTTTATTCCATCTTTACAGATAACCCACTAGGTTAGAACACAAACGGGGCATACGGAGGGCTCAAAAATGTTTTATTTTTATGAAAGTATTATTAGACTTATTTTTATATTTTTTGTTATTTTGGAACTATACTGTTTTATTTTATGGCATGAGACTCAAATTTAAGGTTTATTTAGCATACATAACATTTAACTTAATTTTAAAATATAGTTTTTATTCAATGAAGGCATGAAATATAGTTTTATCAAATCCAAATAAAAATCACTCTTCCCTGCCAGATTAAAATTGAAAAATGTGAATAATAAAAAAATAGAAAATTAATTTTTTTTTAAAAGTCATCGTTACTTAAGAAAGTTAAACTAAAACATTTATTTATAACTCGTCAGCTTTTCTGAAAATAGACTAAATTTTCTTCTAAATTAAATAAATATTTTAAATTGATTGTTTTATAAACCTCGATCATACTAGGACATCTCAATGACTGATGTAATCTCCCGAATTCGGGTCTAACATCCAGGGCGAGTTGAAGAGGTTACAAATATTAGATTAAACAGTAAACTACCACGTGTTACCATCTGATTAGTCCGTTAATTTATTTTAAGAGTCAACATGACCAATGGCAAAATTTTTAACGAAGCGACTTAATTAATTATTTACAAAAACTTAATTAAATACAAATTTAGTACATGCTTTTTATATATATACATAATCCTTTATTTAAAAAACTAAATGACAAAGTCAAAAATCATAAGGAAATAGATCCAGATAATATCTATAATTAGAACAGAAAAGCCCCATTCTCTCTAATCATTTCTTTTTTTCCTTTTAGCCCTCCAAAATTTCTTTCTTTTAATTAATCTAACATTACTTATTTTTATTATTTACCAAAATTATAATATTTTTTCTAATCATTTATTCTTATTTTTACCTATCACCCCACTTATCCAGCTGTAGAATTGGTCTTCACTTTCATAAATAATTTCCTTTAATTACCATTTTTATCCTCACATTTAATCATTTTGATAATTTCCCAATTTTTTGTAAAAATGAAAATTAAATAAACCACAAAATTATTAAATTATCATTCATAATCAAATCTAAATTTAGAACATTGGGATTTTTAAAATAATATTTTAATAACTCATTTTCTATAGAAAAAATAAATAACATTTAGGGGGATTTTTGAGTATAGTAATAAGAAAAAGTAAGAAAGTATATCGCCTTAATTCTCTCTAACTCATTTTTTTTATAAAATATCTAGCTTTGAATATTTAAATTCTTTTTTAAGCTCACTAAAATTATAATTTAAAAAAACTATTTAAGGTGAAATTTTTCTGTATAAATTTACCAACACTAAGTAAACAAAGTTTTGTTTTACTTTAAAAAGAAATCTTTAAAAATCTTTTTTATCCATATAGTTGAAGAAAAAACCATAAAAAATCACATGAAAAGTTGAAAAGTGAAGCATAAAAGAGGATTTAATATCTTCAAAGAACAACAACGACTCTACTTGTTGCTACCAGTAACCAGCTGCTTTTACATTTCCAACAAATTTTCTCCTTGGTAAGTTCCTATTTTCTTGAAAGAATTTCTGGGTTTTGTGCTTTTTTTTGTATTTATGACTTAATATTTTTGTTATTTGCAGATTTAAGTTGATCAACTAAATGCATGATGGAATTTTCCGACTATACACAAATTTTATTCAACAAAATCAAGAAATTTGAGCCTGAAAATGTATTGAAAATCATAGGATACATTCTATTACAAGACCATGGTGAGCAAGAAATTGCTCAATTAGCAGTGTGCCCTGATAAGGTCATTCGAGAAGTAATCTATAAAATCAAACTTGAGCTTCAACAACTCGCCCTTAAATCCGGGTCACCTCCGATATCACCGTCGATGAACTCGGTGACGACTCTCAATTCCGAAATACCTTCACAGTTCACTTCTTTCTCACCACCAGTCTCATCAAGCACTTTAGATGATCAAATGGGATCTTTAAACTTAAGAAGTGATAATAGTTTTTCCAATGATTATTGTTACTGTAATTTCGGAGTAAGACCGGGACTACGTCGGCATCAAAACAACGTACCCGATTTTCCGGTTAAGACTTGTCATTATTTCAACAAAGGGTATTGCAAACATGGGAGTAATTGTAGGTACTTTCATGGTGAAGTCTCGGATAATCTCCCTCAAATGTTTGTTCATTTGGATGGTGCCACTGGTTATAAAGATCATGTTATGTCACTAGAGAAATTAGAGGTTGAATTAGTCGAGTTATTGAGAACGAAACGAGGCGATCCGGTCTCGATCGCGTCGTTACCGTTGTTATATTATGAGAAGTATGGCAAAGTTCTACAAGCAGATGGTTATCTTACTGAAAGCCAAAGACATGGAAAAGCAGGCTATAGTTTAACTAAGCTTCTCGCAAGATTGAAAACTGCTATTCGAGTGATCGACAGGTACATGATATGAACTTGTATTTTTCGAAAATTAGGAATTTAGTTCATTTACGTTTCTAAGTTCCGATTAGAACTTAAAACCAATAAACATGAAATCTTATGTGGTTTGAATAACAGGCCGCATGGACAACATGCAGTCATTTTAGCCGAAGATGTACCAAAATATATGGAAAATCGAAATGATCGAAACGATCCAGGTCCGATCGTTAACGGGTCAAGGCAGATATACCTTACGTTCCCGGCCGAGAGCACATTTAGTGAAGATGATGTCTCCAATTATTTCAGGTTACATGATGTTTTAAAGCCATTTTATAGGCTTATTTGCATATTCATTGTCTTAAAAGAGTTCTCTTACTTGCGTAGCAATTATGGACAAGTTGAAGATGTACGGATTCCTTGCCAACAAAAACGAATGTTTGGGTTCGTAACCTTTGTTAGTTCCGATACTGTGAAGATGATTTTGGCCAAAGGAAATCCGCATTACGTTTGCGGGGCTCGTGTTCTCGTCAAACCTTACAGGGAAAAATCCAAGCTGGTTGACAAGTACGGTAACACCTCTTATCTAATCTCATAATAGAGGTTTAAAACTCATGTTATGGCTTAAGTCGTGCCCAAAACCAAGCATAAAAACTCGAATTTTAAGCTTCAAGACAACATGTATCGACACTTTCTTGTATGGTATCGATACATTATCTTTTTACTATAGTAATTTAGCTAATGATTCTTAAACCCTTTTGATAAGGGGATTGACAGTTATGGTAAAATTACACTTTACCCTTCCAAAAATGATAAAATTTTAATTTAATGTTTTAAAAAATTATAAAAATTACATTTTTACTATCATAAAAATATACAACTCAGTTCCGACCCCCTAAAAAAAAATTTTGACTTCGCCCCTACTCAAAATACTCTCAAACTTTAACCTAAATATTTTATAATCAATTATAAAATATGACAAACTTACACTAAACATACCTAGTTGCACAATCAAATGTACATGCCACATGCCATTTCTAAGTACAAAATTTATACCAAATGGCTTGAGCTTGAGTCCATATTGAGTGATATGATCTCAAATGGTTAAGTTTCAAGAATCCAATTCAAATATGATATAAGATATTTTGTCTAACATGTAACCAATTAAAATTAAGTGATATCAAATATAATAAATTAACTTATAACTCACCATTAAATCTTCAATTAGACATTACCATTCATACATTAAAGTCCTTAAAATAAGAGGATAATACACTTCAGCGCACTCGAACTCACGGCCTCCTACATTAACAACAATCACCATATCAATCGAGGTAAGACTCAATCAATATTTTTATTTAAACCATTAAACATATAATATCTTCACCTTGATCATGATTTCATTAACATAAATAAAACAAGTTATTGAATCATAGCATATCATATACATAACCATTCATATCCTAAACATATAGTATTCATATCACATACATATTTAAAACTTGTTTCAACTTATTTCTTATCTTTTATAACATTAATTAATTACACCATTAATCCATATATTTTAATTTTACATAGTGACTAATATTTTAAATTTCATATTCATAATTTTTTTCTAACATTAATCTCATTATAAGTTCTTATCATATCTGCTTTTTTTTATATAATGCCCTTCCTCAACTTTTAAATAGGAAGATAATGCACTTCAGTACACTAACAACAATGCTAATGACAATGCACCAATGTGTGTGAAAACTCGACTTCCCCTAAGATACCATTAATAATGCACACAAGTATTGTTCATCTGAAGATAATTGAAACACAATTGCCAAGTATTGTTCGTCTTTCTCATGAACAACATCGGTTCTCCCAAAGGTGATATACTAGGTCGTATAAACCCTTGATCCAAAATTTCTTGTAAATGCATCTTCAATTCTTTCAACTCTGTAGGTGTTATGCGATAGGGAGAAATGGAAACTGATGATACTTCAAGTAACAGTTCAATATCAAACTCGACTTCACGAGGTAGAGATAAACCTGTTAACTTGTAGAAAAAAACATTCGTAAACTCCTGAATAGTTTGGGTTTCCTCGAGTTTAGGATATGTAGCCTTCAAGTCTAATATATACGCTAAATAAACCTTGTAACCCTTATTCAACATTTTCCAAGCCTTCACCGCAGAAATCACTTTAGCAAAGCATCCAAACTTCATACCAACAACTTCCAGCACACTACCATACAAATATTGAATAACAAACCTCTTCTAACTATCCAATATAACATTATGCTTGAAAGCCAGTACATTCCCAAAATCACATATCTAACTCAAAAAATGACATCACTATTAAATCTGCTAAGAACATAATTCCCTAAATCATCGAATGAAAATGATTGCAGACCTTATCAACAATCACACCCTACCCCTAAAAGACTAGACATTGAAATCCTTATATCTGGCAATTCCATAGGAACACTCCACCCACAGATCACAATACTATATATATCGAAATGTGTAGAAGGATCAATCAATGCATCAACTGGAATAGAAAAAAAGAATATATACCTTAGACCATAACAATAGCGTCCACACCATAACGAGCACGAACAAATTAAGCCAAAACCAAAGCTCTAGCCTCAAATCCAATAGTAGCAGTATTATCTATAGTCCTCCTCTAACCTCACCTAACAACATTCTCTCCCCCTGTAGTCTTACCCCAAGGCACATGCACCAATCTTCTTTCAAAACTCCCCACACATGCCTATGGCCACAGTGGTCACACTTCGAAGTACTAGAGACCAAAACAGGTCCACCTGAACTAGCCATAGAAACAAAATATTGCTGCGATCGTCTTCCCTCAAAATGGAACCTAGAAGGCACAAATCACTTAGAAACTCTGAAATCTCTAGCTCACTTCGAAACAGACTACGAACTAGAACCACCAACTCTCTTCTCTTGAGTTTGGTTATCATCGAGTTTCTCGTCTAACCCCAAAACTTGCTCAACCATCTTGGCTCTCTTAATTTTGTCAGAAAACTCTCACTCGGTGGCCACTAGTTGTACATATATCTCATCCCACAATCCTCTAAGAAATTAGATGGAACTCTCAACTTTCATTGGTACCATCTTAGGAGCATACCAACTAAATCAGAGAAACTCTTGCTCGTAGTTTGCCACAAACAAGTTTCCTTATTAGCATAATAAACTCTTATTTCCAATCCTCCAAATACAACTTTCTAGCATACGTCTTTTTGAACCTCGCTTGGAAAAACCCAATTTATCCTTTCAATTGGAATAGACTGACTTATATTTAACCATTATTGGTAAGCTTCTTCCTTTAACAAGGGAATTATGCACTGAACTCACTCAACTTGAACACACTCTAGTTGATTCATTGCAAGCTAAGATTCTGCTGCGAAAGGATCAACACCTTTCAACCCCTTGAAGTCCACTATTTCGTATTTTTTAAGCTTCCTAGTAGCAATCTTACAAACTCTCATAACAATTCAAACTTGTGGTGTAGCCCCCCTAAACTCTATGGAGTGCATCTGCGATAGTACACAATAGAGCATCATCATTTTTAGCATTTCGACCACCAACTATAGTTTGTGCACCAACATCAAGTGCCTTAGGATAATTCTTGTCTCCCACATCAGTTTGAGTAGCTTAAGGTAAGGGGAGAATTTGAGGGTCTAACTCAACCTCCTCATCTAATGCATTAAGAGATTCAACAGACATATTGAATTTATACAAACATATAACAACTAGAGAAAAATTCAACATTCAAGTCTTAACTATCAATAAAACTTGGTTGGTTCACCTAATGGCATGTACCCTAGACAAAATCACAAAAAAATTATGCATTTTGGGCCTAGAACCAGCTAAACCCAAACCCCCTCTAATATCAACTAATGTAACACCCTACAGTAGACCTAGAAGACAATCAGATGCAAGACACCAGATTCGTTGTCGAAGCAAACATTAAAACGATCATTGAAGCTAAAAAAATTCAACTAAAACAACTCAAGCATGGCATGAACAATTAAAAGAAGATATAAAGTGTTAAACATACTCAATTAGACCCACATATGATAAACCAAGGTCAAAGAAAGTTAAACATAGAGCCAGGTTACAAATTGTAAGTCAAACAAGAAAAATGCAAGACTCTATGTCTTAAGACATACTTTCCTTATTTTCAGATCTTAGCTTCAAAGTTTTATGTCTCAAGACAATGCACAATGTCTCAAGACTTTGGACTGAATTTTTTATATTTTAGCTTCA
Source organism: Gossypium raimondii (assembly GCF_025698545.1). Lineage (NCBI taxonomy): Eukaryota > Viridiplantae > Streptophyta > Magnoliopsida > Malvales > Malvaceae > Gossypium > Gossypium raimondii. Next base: position 56,164,537 of record NC_068569.1, on the reverse strand, counting down.
ATGTTTTATGTCTCAAGGTAATGCAACCATATATAGAGACTTTGATGTCTATGTATCAAGGCCTGCACTTGGAAATGCAAGAATCACAAGAAAATGTTCTTGTGATCTTGAGACACATGCCCAAAAATGCATAAAACAAGCATTACAAGTCATGCAATTGTGTCTCTAAAGGTCCCTAAACATAAGCAGCATGCAACCAAATAATAGAAAACATATTTGAAATGCCAAAACAAGTCAAACACATATAAAATCATGGCTATTACCACAATAGATAAAAAAAATCACTAGGTAAGTAAATTGTAACACTTATAATGCATGCATAAACCATACAAATTTGCATCACAGATTAAATCCAAAAGTGTTGAAAAGTTTCAAAATGAACCAAAACATACCAAATACTTCAAAACAACATAAAAATCCACTTAAAGATGCAAAAATTCACCTAGTGACCTATATACATGCCTAAAACACTATGGCATGTCAACAATACTCAAACCATTCCCAATTTTGTTTAATAGGGTGTTTATCAATCTACATGTCTTAGAATCATCAAGCAATATTAATTATCATCATGCATCACAAGAATCAATCCCACATTCTTCACAACAAATCATACTTGAGACAATAATATTCATTTACATTGTTTCATCGCAATTAACATGTCGAGCATAGATTTCATATATGCAAAAATCAAGTCTTTGCCAACAAATATCACCGACAATATAAAATCAACAAGATTTCCTAAGCTAAATTGATCAATCAAGTTTATACCACAAATTGAATTAAACAAGCACAAACTGAAAACTGTTACACCTCCTCAATCTTCTTCTTTCCTTTGGCTTTAGATGATTTGATCACTTCCTTTGCTACAAACCCTAATAAAAAAGATGAACTAAGGTTAGAAAAAAACATAATTAAGCATTAAAACCTCCTAAATCTAATGATGAGATGCTCAAGTTATCTTCCTTACACTACCTTAAGATCACTTATCTTATTCTTATTCTAAACTCTCAAAACTCAAGAATCTAGCTAAACTCACTACACTTTTCTTTTCTTTCATTTTAATCCACTTATTCCACCAACCTATCACATCCCACCAAATTTTCATCATTATGTCTTGAAATATCAACCAATTATGGTAAAAATTGCTAATTGGACCCCTGATACAAAATAGTAAAATTATACTTTGGTCTTTAAACTTTTCCACTTTACTCAATTTAATATATACATCGATTGTCCAACTCCACATGTCAACATATTTTTCAACGTCATATTTAAAAAAAATGTTTATTTGCACCACCCATTTTCATCTTACGGTCTATTTACATTTTAGGTCCTTATACTTTTACTTAATTCTCAATTTAATCCTTACTAAAATTTCACCATTCATTCTTTCTCTTCTAATATCTAATTCATCTCCCATATACTTTATTCAGATAAATTTCAACTCATTTTCTTCATAAATCTACTATATGCATTTCTAGAATAGTACCGACTACTATATCGAAAATTTTAGGGTGTTACAAGGAAATATAAGTGTTTCTCATTTTTACACCAATTTCATGAATTGAATGCATAGTATGACAATCATTTCTCTTCTTTTTTTTTTTAAATATTTTTTTGGTTTCTATATCATTCGGCTACATTTGATTTTTGTGTAGGAAGTACCCCGAGAGAATCGAGTCTCCCATGTATTACTCTTCATATTATATGGAACCCGAGCTTCACTCAAGTAAGTACCTCCATTTCATCGTTTATCCAAATTATGGTCCATAGCTACATAAACACTCGCCATTTTTGGGGCTATTACTCGACTTAGCTCTGTTGAATACGATGTTAATTCATATTGTATAGTTTTAAGCATTAGGCAATGTTTACTATCGAGTATCTAATGTATGATTTTCTCAGTTCCAAAAGGATATGCGACGTCAAGGTTGTTCCGTAAGCAATTTATCGAAGATCAAGATCAAATCTTTAAGCTTCAAAGAAGGCACTCGTCAGAGATGAATTTGTCACAAAAGCCTCTAGCTCACCAATCCTTCGGTTACTTCATGGATGAGTTAAAGGTCACGGAAGGTAGTGAACTTTCCCATTTTATATATGTATATTCATTACCTTGGCCACCCTTACAACGCTTTCTTTTCCACCAAGCAGATCAACTCGATTTCCCGTCGGCAGAGTTCAATTATTTGTTGGAAGCTCTCAACATCAACACCACATCTGATGGAAAAATCAAACATGTAGAGATGAACAACAATGACCAAGAAAGGTATAAAAGTTACTTTCTTTCCAAGTTTTTTCTTTTCATATTTGATTGTTTAATGATCTATTCCAAATCAAAACTTCATGTATCTGCAGCGAAGGACTTAATCTGCCGGATAGCCCTTTCACTTCTGCTATAGAAAGTGGCGGCATTTCAACAATCATCTAGGCCAAGTGAAAAACATGTTAGAGCTAGTTAGAATACCAGGGTGACACCTGCACATTTTATCGTTATTATCAAACTATCATGTTTCCAGTTTTTTATGTAGATCACTTTTGAGATATTTTTTAAACAAATATTTTATGTTTAAACTCTATTAAGAATGCTAAAATATACATTCTCAAAACAATTTATCTAAAATATTTAGTTGATTTTGCTTTGTCGACTTAGTTTTTCGAAAAAAATATTTAAAAAATCATTTTAAAATATCGTATTAAGATCACAACTAAGCCACTGTCAAAATTAGTTCTATAGACAAAAATATTAACAATAAATAAGACCTGTATGATGTTGTACTAAGTGATGGTCTGCTAATATACATGACACGTATTCTTTCAATTGAGGAGATGCTTGCAACAATTATCTCTCTAATTTTTCTTTCTTTTCTACCCTATCAATCCTGTGTTAATGATTCTCCTATTTCCACATTTATCGTTTTTTTAAATTATCATCCACAAATTCAAGTGATGTCATTGTGGTATCAGAGCTTTATTTTGGAAAATAAGGAATGAGATTTCTACATGGTTGCAAATGAAAGTTGGGTATCTCCAACAAGAATTTGAATGTTTAGAGGCATCAACTAACAACTATAGCTCAATTCAAAGATAAGATATGAATGGAGTTTAAAAAGCGTATGAAAAGCTTGAGTGAGAAAGATGATTAACCAAATGCTTCAACACTCACTAGAAGATTATGTATGGTTGTCGAGATCGCCAAAAATAAATTCCTACTCAAAATATAAGTTTTTAGATAGCAATGAGTAGAGTCAAATCCAAAAAGACTAGTGATAATTTTATTTCTTAATTAAAAATAAATTTATCAAAATTGATCAACCAAACGAATTTGATCTCTTGTTTTATGATTAAAAACCTCTTAATAAACATATTTTGAGTTTAGACATCCATTAAAACTTGGATTCCAACTCAAAATTATGGATTCACCATTGTTGAGTTCCATGTTCAAGAAAGAAGAAATCAAAACTTGAAAATCTAGTTTAAACAATTCAAATAGCAAATAATGATTGAAAACAACTTAAAAATCAATTTAGAGTTGAGAATTACGTTCAATTGATCTCAAATCATCAATTTAGAAGATTGAATCAAGATCATTGAAGAAATTTCGGATGACTTTTGTTCAACTTTGAAAAACATTTATGGATATTTTGGAGAGAATTTTGAGAGAGTAAAAGTTTAGATCTATTATCTGATATGTGGTCTATGAAAATGAGCAAAAAAAACGAGAGAAAAAGCTCTTAATTCGAGTGAAAATGGTGTGCAATGTGAATAGTTGCAGTTTTTTTAAAATTGAAAAACCCTACCTAATTTTCAAAAATTACGGAAATTGCCATCAAGCCACTCCCACATTTCCCTTGTTTTACAAAATACTCATTTCCCTCCAAAATTCGAAAATAAGGATAATTTCCTATAAAACCACTCTTACATTTCCCTTATTTTGCAAAATGGTCCTATTTAGTTAATATTTTAAATTCTCTCAATTAAACCCTCATTTTAATTTATTTTTCAATTCTAATTAGATCCAAAATATTTATTTTACCCAAAAAATATTTAAAACCATAAAATTAATTTTTCTAAAATAGTTTTTATTTTTCAGAATATATTTACCGATTTTTAAATGAAATTAAGATAACTAAATTTTCAAAAAAATCACTAATAAACCCGATTAACTCCTAATTTTCACTCGGAACCCGATAAACTTACCCAAAACTACTAGACCTATTTTTAGAGCCTTACATCGGGTATGGGGTGTTATAATTTATAACTCAGCCGTTGTACCAGTTTGTGCATAATTCAAACTATTATCAAACAATTAAAAATTCACAAATCAAATATAAAACAATTTAAATGTAACTATACTATGTGAACTTACTTGAGCTAAACTCTAGGGATAGTAATATCGAGGATTAATTAGTAATTTTTCCTTTTCCTCGATTATCTATCGTTCTTACTCTATAAAGTAATTTTATTTCAATTATCAATCCCAAATACTTTTCAACAATTCATTTAATGCTTATGAATATTTTATTGGAACTTTTGAAATTATCCAAAACGTTTATATTTTATTCAATTTTGTCCTTAAAATTGAAATTAACTTATTTTCACAATAAATTATAAACTCATATTTCCAAATCCTTAAGAATCTATAATCAGACCCTTTAATACTGAAATTTTACAAGAAACCATGCCAAATTTAACATATTTTCAATTTAGTTCTTAAATTTAAAAACTATACAAAATCATTTTACAAAATAGTCTTATTTCAACATCAAGCTTCAAACTAAACCATTATCAACTAAAAAGCTTCAAGAACATCAATGGAAAGTTTTAAAACTTTGACAGTATCACAAATTAGTCTCTGAGCTAGCTAGATTAAGCTACAACGATCTCAAAATCATAAAATTTACAACAAACGAGTGGAAAATTAGCTTACATGCAAGGGACTTAGCTTGACCAAAGCTTCCTAAGGTATAAAAATAGTGGTTCGGTTGTGAAAAATGAAAGAATGAAGAAGATGAAACATGTTTTACTTTTGTTTTATTAATATTATCACTTTAATAATTAAATTAAAACATAAAATATATAATATATAATATAAAATAATATTCAACCATCTATTAAATTTATTATAGTCCATTTGCAACATAAAACCTCCCACTTTTACTTTTTAAACCATTTAATTAATAAAATTCAAATGCGATTAAGTTTTATGTTTTTTACGATTTAGTCATTTTTCCTTAGTTAACTATTCAATCACTAAAATTTTTAGATTAGTCTTCAATTCACCAATATAACATTTCCATAAATATTTAATAAAATATTCACAGGCTCAAATTACAGAAATGAGGTCCTGATACCTCATTTTCCAAAACTACTTGACTTTCAGTACGCACCACTTGTACCTTGACTAACTTGATCAATTAATAAAATATATTAAACCACAATTCACTATTATACTATATTTAACTCATAAATATTAATTAAATATATCTATAGACTCTCTCGTCGTAATGGTGGTCCCAAAACTACTATTTTTAACACCATTGAAAAATGGTTGTTACAACTTCGATGAAAACAACGATCTACAAATCTAATTTGGGATTTGAACTCAAGAAGAACAATGGAAAATTTGGGGAATAAAACGCAATTCTCGTTTGAAATTGGGGGTTATTTTGGTGTTTGGGAGGTTAATAAATCTGAAAGAAAGAATTGATTTTGAAGAAACTTTCTGATTTTAGGTTTAGAAAAATTTTGAATGGTTTGGGGTTTTGAAAGGAAAGGGAAGACTGTGGATGTTCTCCTTGTAAGAGACTAATTTAAAAAATTGGGCAATTTGCTCTTTTGTTCTCTTCATGTTTCTTCTATTTCCAATTAGTTCCTAACTCAATTAAAATCCATTTTTTTCAAATTAGACCTCAAAATTAAATTTGGTTTTAAACTAGTTAATAAAATAAAAACTCAATTGTATTACTTTAATACTTTAATTACCTATTTGCAACCCTAATTTTTGGTATCCAACTCAAACCCTCGGTTTAATAACTCGATTCTACTAACATAATTTTTGGGATGTGACAGTTTCCATTCAATTATATCTATTGGTTTTACGTACAATTCATTTATGGTTTTCTTGAGCTAGTGGAAAGACCGATTGGGCATATATAATTAAGGCTCAAATAATTTATAATTAACTTTCAGCTTTTCACCTATTAATTATAATATTTTTTAGATGCGAAGTCATTCCACTAAAGTATCGTGATTGGGTTCTCCCTTATTATATACAATTTTGAAATCTACTTAATAAGTGCTCGTCCAATGACCTTGTCATAAATGTGTTACACTCATAAGATAGTCTTAATTCCTTTGGGATAAAATTTGTTCTCCCAATATGATCATATTTTATTTCACGATCATCATTACATCTTCCTTCATGGAAAGTCAATTACGATCAAATAGTAATTAAATCATTTATCACAAAGACAAATGACATATGACCATGTTTACTTTTCATCTGACATGTAATGCCGATGAGAGGATATTATTTACCCTTTAGTTGGGATATAAATTCCACTATTGTGGAATGATGCTACATACTGCAGAAGTTGTATACCTAACATACTAGCTTTTGGATCCTTATCTATTTGAACTTAGGCTTTCATTTACTGCAAAATGTACGAGTCACGCATACATAGTCCATCATCCACTCAGGATTAAACTATGTCACAATATAAATTAAACAAGTGAATAAATCTATAAATGGGTCTAGAATTTATGCTACTTAGGTCCTATCCAATTTACTTCAATCCAGGTAGTCACATTTATATCATTATATTCTAGGAGTCATCCACTCCGATACCCAAGACAAGGTATCTCTCTTATAGGACTTCATAGACACCATATTAGTTTTTCAATCAATTTGCTTGTTTCTGATTAAACTAAGAACATGTTTAGATTATCTACTAATATAGGTTGTTTTTCCATATTACAATCCGACCAGGTAATACCGCTTAATATTAGTTAAATATTAGATAATTAATGAGTCTATATTTGCTTTCATTTTGCTTTGCATGCAAAAACCACTGAAAACAATATACAAAGGATATTAATGTAATTAATGGATATTTTAATTAAACCGATTTGTTTAAAAAATACAAGTATACATAGACAAAAATACCACACTAAGAGCACTAGATCTCTATGGTGTAATTATCTCTACCCATGGGTCTATATTATAGGATAAAGATAAATTTGTGAGATTTGAATTTGATAAATGCTTATTGTAGTGAGGAAATTGTGGAAAAGCTCAATAGAGGCAAAATGATAATTTGGTCATACAGGGCATTTTGGTCATTTCTATAAAATCTTATAGTGGAAATATTATTTGAATAATATATTTAATATACTACATAAATTTTGAAACCTTTGGATCATAGATATTAAAAGTAGGCATCCATCATAAAAAAAAACCCATGAACTTGGACTTTAGGTTTGGGCCTTTGGCCCACTTGGGCAAATTTTAAATTGGGAAAAGGAGGAGAGGAACCTCCCAGCACTTCTTCTCTCTAGCAGACTAGCCCTCTCCCTGTCATATCCCCCATCCGTCTCGACGACCAGTACAGATGAGAGATGTCACTGGAACATATACAAGAAAAAAATTTTGAACTTATTTAAAGAGTTGGAACTTTAAAAATATTTTTATAAAATTACTAAATCAAGTTTAAGCAATTTAAAGGTTTTAAAAATGATTCAGAGTTGAATAGAAGTGATCGAAACCAAGGCACCGTGATATCGCTACAACACTCCAGTTGTACCGATACAAGCGCCTACTACTATAGATTTTTACAATCTATCTCACTTATTGCAATACCACAAGGGTTAAATATCGAAACCATAATCCCTATAGATAAAACATATATACACAATAATTTCTATAATTTTTAATTTTTTTACTTTTTTATAATCTTAAATTATTGATTGATAATCCACATAAATGATTGTGTAAAAAATGATAATAATTCACCATTCGTTAATGGCCACGTTAATAAAGTAGTTCAACTTCCTTTTTCCTGTCTAGTCGTTATTGCATTTATGCATACCAAGAAATATCTGAAATAATTGCAGCAATGCTTACATTTCCCTCTTGAATCTCTCATCTTTTTTCCTTCTACCTCACATCTTCTATTTAACATCAATTACCATTACCGACAAGTATTTGGTGCAATGGTAAAGCACATTATACTCTTAAGAAAAAGAATGTAAGTTCAAACCTTAGATACGAGATATTGTTGGAAAAAACAACCACAAACACTCAACATGGACAGTAAAATTAACTAATTAACAAAGTTCTACGATCCATGTCTTGGTTGCATTGATAAGTCAACTTCCTAAAATAGTTAAAAACTTAGACTTTTAACCAAATAAAACAAAGACTAGGACCCAACTTTCTTTCTTCTTTTTTTCCTCATTTTGTGCTTAATCATGATTTGTTTTTATTGATGCTAAAAAGTTCTTGTAAATGATTTCCTTTGAAGATGAATCACCTTAGCAAGAATCAAAGTCTAACATTTTACATTTTTTTATTCAGACATTAAGGATTTGAGGATGTGTGTGTGTGTGCTTCCCTTTTTTACTTTTTTCCCTCTTTGTTTAGGTGTAGAAAATGCTGAAAGGTTTGACTTCCTGTATATTTGATTTGGACTATTTGGGAGGAAATATTGGGCTAATTTGAAGAGTTTACTCATTGATGCAATTTTTTCAAAAAGTTTTTTTTTCTTAATTGGATATTAACAGAATATTCAATATATCTCAATATGTTATTATTCCATTTGATACTTATATTTAGTTTCAATGTTTAATTTAGTACTTGAGTTCTGCTTCAATGTTTAATTCGGTACACAAACTAAACAACATCATGTGGCTCAATAAATATTTGATATGCGTGCTCTAGTAAAAAAAATTAGGTACTTAATTGGGACAAAAGGAAATTTTAGGTGCCAATTTGAACATTGAAGTCAAACTTAGGTACTTGCACGAGATAAAGAAAAACTCAAGTATTAAACGGAAAAAATTTAGGTACCAAGTAGAACATTAAAGCCATGAAGTACTAAATTGAGACAAAAAGAAAACTCAGATACCAAATTAAATATTTAAACCAAATATAAATACCAAATAATATATCAATCCTATTCAAAGGGACTAAAAAAAGGAAAAGACTACAAATTAGGACAAAGGGAATAAGTTTGAATTATTGTTTGTAGGGCACTTCGGTGGTCGGCAAAGAACATGGCTCATATCCAAAGTCTACCATTTGCATTTGCTTTTGTGTTTCCTTAAAGAAAATCCTAAAAGGAAAAATCAATATTTTTTTTCTTTAAATAAAATAGTAAAACTTGTTGATGCATAGGTTTCTAAAGGAATAAATTAAAATTTTAATATTTTTTAAATAAAATATAATTTCATATATTGATAGTTTTTGAAAGGATTAAATCAAAATTGTAACATTTTTAGGGACTAAACTATAATTTTATCATATGTTAGCTTGAAATTTTATAAATTTTTAGAACACTAAGACAACAATTTTCTATTTTAGTGGGTCAGGGCCCCTGCATGCTCTCCTCCCTTCGCCCTTATTTACACGACAGGGGAAGTGGTAGAATTTATATTTTTAGTGCACTGATTTTGTCGTAACTAATAATTTTTCAAACCGATTGAATAAATAAATTTATCACATGTTTGATTAATTAAACTATTGTAAATTTTATTTCAAAACGAATAATTCTAAAATAGTATTTTAAATTAATAATACATTAAATATTGTTTAAATAATTAAAAAATTAAATTATTATACAAAATTAAATATTTTTTCAAAACTTAAATTTTCAATTATTATTTTAAAATTAAAATAACTAATTTAAAATATATATGATATTAAATACAATTAACTTGTGCATGTTACAGGAAAGAAACTAATATTAAGTTATATTATATAAACATATTAGTAGGTAATCTAAATTGCCAGTAGTTTGTAGAATCAAATTGAGCAATTAATTCAAATAAATAAGGGACTATTATGTCTCTATGTCCAATTGGGGAGATAGATTGTCTTGACTATTGGAGCAAATGACTCCAAAAAACAGACGCATAGGTGTGATTGCCTAGATTGATAATGCATCAGACTGGACCCAAGCTGAATTCATTCTAGATTCATTTATGGATTTATTCAGTTGCGAAAGTGTGACTTGCAAAATCCTAAGTGATAGGCAATGTATTTATAGCTCATGCACTTTAATGTATTGAAAACCTAAGCTCTCATGGTAGTGGCCGAATGTCGATACATTGGGTACATGGTTTGTGCATGACATGACTTCACTTACAATAATAAAATTCATAACTCAAATAAAAGAGTAAATAATATCCTCTCATTGGCACTGACGTTATATGGATTATGAAAATGGAATGTGGACACTAATCATTCGTCTAGGATGAATGACTAACCATTACTATTTGTAAGTTATGATCGTTTTCATCGCGAAAGATACAATGGTGATCATGAGATAAAATGGATCGAATTAGTTGAACAAAGTTAACCTAAAGGGAACAACGTTATCCTATGAGGATAAAACACATAACAAGGTCATTGGATAAAAGCTTGATACAAGTAACTTTCATAATGGTTTATAATACAGAGATCAGTTATGGTACTTTAGTGGACTGACTCCATGACTGAATAACTTTGTAATTAATACATAAAGAGACAGAACTTAATTACAATTTATTCAATCCCCAATTATATATGTCAGATTAGTCCCCCTTTTTTTATCATAACTCTATACGAATCGCATAATAAAAATTGTTTGAATGTATGGTTGAAAATGATAAATGAAAAATAGATTGTATATATTACTATTTACAATAAATACATTTTTCAACAAATCGAGAGATGACTTGAAAATTAATTAATTCTTTTGGAGTATTATTTAATTAGATAAATTATATAATTGAGTCCAAAGTGATAATTAAATTATATAAGGCATTTTCAAAGTCCATAATATTGTGTAAATTTTAAAATATTGTGTAAAATTCAAAATATATAAACAATTTATTATAAATTAATTTATGAAATTTTTATTTACATAATATATTTTAATCAATTTGTACTTATTTTAATTTTAGGACATGTATCTCATTTTTTAAATATAATTATTTGTTATTTTACTAATTTCGTTAAATAATTTGAAATTTTTATTGACGAGAGATAATTTTGATACATTTTGACTTACAAATAATTAAATAAGTTAAATATTATTTATGATAAATAATTATATTAATTTTGATTAAATTACATAGTATTTATTATTAATTATTTATACTTAACTAATAACCAGTGGTCAAGGGTTCGATCTTCGCATTGAGTATGGAGTAACTTTAAAACTCGTGGCCAGCATCTACCTCTTAATAGGCCTACAGAATGCAGATGATTAGTTACTAGACTCGCTCCAGTAGATATTTATTTTTCTTATTAATTTTATTAGTAATCATATTGTCGAATACTCTTTTAAACTAACATATTGCATACGATGTTTTAATTTTACGTTTTGTTACTTATTTAGATTTTTTTCTTTTTCAAATATTATTGATATTTTTTTATAATAATTAAAATTTTAAAAAATTAAAATTACCTAATTATGTAACAATTTATACTCCTCAACATCCCCACATGACATACGATATTGTAATATAGTTGCACTCTGTGGTCTAAAAATGGAGTAGTAATTACGCTTTGATCCAATTACTTTATGATGTTTAAATACGCCTTAATTTTAGATTAAATAAAACTTTTCCCTTTATATTTAATTTGTAATGATTTAAATCCAAAATTCAATAATTAAAATAAATTAAATCAGTCTAAATTTAAATAAAATAAAATATTAAAATTTTCAAAAATATATTAGTTTGAAAATAATTATGACAAAGAATAACATGAATATGATGACATTTGTCCATTTCTTATTAAAAATTGGTGCAGTTAACGAAACAACCAGATAGTGACATGTAACGTGCCACGTGTATCTCATGTCAACATATAAGAATCAGTTTTTAACAACAGAAATTGTTGAATTTTTTAACAGAACGACCAGTTTACTCGTTGATCTAAGATACAGAAATTAATTTATCTATTTTTTAAGTAAAGAAAATAAAATATAATCCGACCTCCAATTTAAAAATACATTTTCTTGTCTTACATATGAAATGGTAGAAGTTCTAGAAGTAATTTTTTAAGACTTTAAATCATGTTTCACAAGGTATTTAAAATTGATGTGATTGATTATTATAATCATCAAATGGTTACTTATTTTTATTAAATTATTGGGTCGTAATTTTAGACTTTTCTATCCGTACAATCCGTCGTACAAAATAATTCAACATTAAAAAAGCAGTTGACATTTTCAATTATGCCATGAGAGCAACATCATTTCACAAATAATTTCAAAATTGGAGCAAAATAAAAAAATTCAAAGTGATAAGGACTAAAAGATTAATAATAAAATAAGTTTGGTGCTGACTTTGTTGGTTCACAAAATATTTGTTTTTATCCTTTTAAATGCCACAAGAAAGCGACCCAAGGTTGAATATAATCCATTTACTTTTAATTTTACAATCTTTGTCCCTCATTTAAAATTTTAATAAATTAAATTTTCAATAAATATGCAGGATTCTTTTGCAAAATATAGAAATCTTATTACACGCGTATGCACGTGGAATCAAAATTTTAAAATACAAATGTGTGTTTAAAAGTAGCATATGATAAATAATGAAACGTATGGTTTGAAACTAATTAATAATAACACGTGAAATATGTATAATATTAATTGTGTTGTCATTAATCTTGAGTCGATGTCCAGTTAACTTGTGACAAAGAATCAATCAAACACATTATTAATAAAATGTGTTAAAATTAAAATGTATAAAAATATATAATAATAAAACTTTAGCTGGGTGGTAAAAAAATTTTACTAATGCATTGGTTTGAGTTCAATTTTACCATATGCATATTTTTATTATTTTTAAAATAAAATATTAAAGTACCTTAAATAATATAACTTATTTTAATTACGAAATGACATTTCCGTAATTTTTCTAACCAATTTGGTGACCCAGTTAAGGGTGATACCAACTCAATAAATAGCTTAAATAATAGTAAGTATAAATATATAATTAATGGAAATAATAATGTGTGCATAATAAAATTAAAATGTAAAGAAATATTAAAATAAAGTTTTGATTGAGTGGTACATTAAGTTTTTACTAATGCAATTGGTTTGGGTTTAAATCCCACCATAAACGTATTTATATTGATTTTTTAAATAAAAAAACTAAAATACCCTCACATAATATAACTTTTTTAACTGTGGAAGTGTATTTCTGTAACTTTCCTAACCGAGTTGGTGACCCAGTTGAGGGTGATACCAACTCAATCAGATACCCTCACACCAATTACTTGAATTAAACATTTAATTTACCATTCAACTAAAGTTTTTATATATATATATATTTTATGCATTTTAATTTTATTATGCACACTTTATTACCATATTAATAATGTATTTGATTGAGTTGGTGTTACAAGTTAACTCGACACCGACTCAAGATTAATGACAACACCATGATAAACAATTTAATCTAATTTTTTATTTTAATAATATACATATTTCATGTGTTATTAATTATTATTAATTAGTTTCAAAACATACGTTTCATTATTTATTTTATGTGATTTTAAATGACATTTGTTTTCTAAATTTGTGTGGTTTTCACACGCATACATGTGTAATAGAATTTCTAGCAATGTTTAATATATTAGATTTACCATTTTAACTAAATACTTATTTCTAATTCGGGTAAACTACCAAAATAGTTACTTTTGTTTCCCTCGAGTTACATTTTAGTTACTTATGTTTGAAATGTTACGTTTTAGTCACTTATATTATCATGTTGTAACATTTTAGTCACGGGGTGTTAATTGTCGTTAACGATGTAACGATAAGCTGACGTGGCACGTTAAATTATCATTTCAAACAAAAATTTTAGGTTAAATTATACAATTGGTCCTTATATTTTTTTCGTTTTGAGAAAAAAATTCTTTTACGTTAAAAGAGATGGAGAAGGGAGGAAAATAGAGGGAGAAGCAAAAGAGAATGGAAAATAAATAAAAAAGTTAAAAGAACATAAATAAATAAATTGCTCAAAATGAAAAAAAATATGAGGACCAATTGTATAATTTAACCTAAAATTTTTATTTGAAGTGATGATTTAATGAGTCACGTCAACTTACCATTACACCGTTAACTACAATTAATGGCTGAATGACTAAAATGTTACAACATGTTAACATAAGTGACCAAAACGTAACATTTCAAATATAAGTGACTAAAATATAACTTGAGGGAAACAAAAGTGACTATTTTGGTAGTTTACCCTTTCTAATTCATATAATTTTTTAGGGTAAACTACAAAAATAGTCACTTTTATTTGCCTCAGATTACATTTTAGTCACTTATGTTTGAAATATTACATTCAATCACTTACGTTATCGTTTTGTTATGAAGTGTTCACTTTACCGTTAAACTTCGTTACCTCCCTAATGGTAGTCCTACGTGACAGTCCAAATGAGTTTTACATGTCAATTTGGATGTCCAGTTGTTGGGATGAAAATAGGTTTTTAATTAAATAAATTTAATTTGAACTGCCACGTAGGACATCCAAGTTGACATTTAAAACCCATTTGGATTGCCACGTACAATCTTCGTCAGGGAGGTAACAAAGCTTAACGGTAGAGTGATTACTTCGTAACAAAACGATAATGTAAGTGACTAAAACGTAACATTTCAAACATAAGTGACTAAAATGTAATCTGAAACAAAAAAAAGTGACTATTTTTATAGTTTACCCAATTTTTTATTAATATATATATATATATTACATAGTAGATGGTGACATAATTCAAAGAGGGTTGGACAAAAATCATTAAAACTACCATAAAGTTCTTTGTACTAGTAGTTAAATTGTATTTTATCCCATTTACTAAAAATGGATAAATTAGTCCTTATACAGAGATCATATAGCAAACTAATCCTTTTTGATAAAAAAAACTATTTCATTTCTATTATTAAAAACTAGTATGGGTGACTGAATAATTAGATAGTTACACGTGGCATACCACATGTACCTCATGTTGATATATAGATATCAGTTTTTAACCATAAAAATTGATGAAAATTTTAATAGGACCACCATTTTACTCTTTGATCTAACCTATATAGATTAATTTACCCATTTTTTAGTAGAGAGTTAAAAATATAATCTCACCCCTAATACAAGTGCCTCTATGGCAATTTTACCAACAAAGATCACATTATTTGTCAGTGGCAGTTATGTAATAATGACAATGAAGAATGTCATTCTGTTAATGAAAGATTGTTATAATGTTAAGGTAGGTGCAGACTGCACATGTTAAGAGATTATGGACATGGCAGTTTCAGTTTTGGATTCTCCTCAGATCTTTCTTCTTTGAAAGCTGTGCTCAACCCAATAAGGTATGCAAGAAAGAAAGGGAAAAAAAAAACCCTTAGTTGTATATTTTGTATTGAAATTTACAAACTTTTGTTCTATTCTTCTTTTGATTTGTTAGAATACTTAAAAGCTCTTCTTTTTTGTGGTGATTTTGTGTTTGAAATGGGTTCGTTTTATGGTAATTGTTCGGTTTTTTTAGCTAATATGTATCGTGATTGTAAAGCTATAATCTTTAAGTTCATGGCTATTTGAAAGTTAACCGTGTTTCTTCTTCAACCACTGCTTTATTTGTTTTATTTATATGAGATTTAATCATAAATCTTGTAGCTTGACCCTATATGATGAATATTTGATTCTTTGTCTTTTATTGTAGGGAAGGTGTTTGTTATAATGTCACATAGAACTTTTTAGCTTTTCCCTCTCTTCTTTTTTCTATTTTTGTTTCATTCTCAAAGGCTTGTTGCATGTATCCAGTTATGATTTTGTCTTTTTCAATGAATAAACTGTTTTGTTCATAGGAAAAATAGCAATAAATAAGCATGCTTTTGGTGAAGATTTTTGGGGGTTTGAATTGAAGGTGAATTTTTGCTATTTGATTTTGCTAGGTGTTGGCTTTCAAAGTGAGGTGCTTTTGCTGCCATTAAAGCAATAAATCCAAAGGGGGTTTTATCCTATAAGTTTTCCGGTGTTTCTCTCTTGTTGTCGTCTATTGATTGGTTGCGGTGAATCGAAGGAGTTTCACTGATGCAAACGTCTCAGAATCATAAAGTTACGGTGCAAGAAATGGAGTCCAATTGTTGGCCTCCCAAATTGGAACAATACTGCACCCTTGATTCATCGTCTGGTGTGCAGAATTCTTCTTCTACAGCCAGTTTCTCACCAAACGGCAGTCCGGTTTCGCAACCAAACAACTCTTGCCCGATGGACCTGCGTCGTTCCCCAGACAATACATGTTCACCTGTAAGTAATTCTTGTGTAACAGACAATGAACACGACTTGAGCCACATGATAAGACAGTTGGAAACTGCAATGCTAGGAACTGATTCTGATAATATCGACGTTCATGCTATCATGGCTTCTGGCAGATCGACTGAAGTCTCCATCGAATCAGAGAGGTGGAAGTACATGATGGAGATGATCGCCCAAGGGGACCTGAAAGAACTTCTTTGTGCTTGTGCTAAAGCTATAGAAAATAAAGATATGCATCTGACTGACTGCTTGATGACACAATTGCGTCAAATGGTGTCGGTTTCAGGTGAACCGAAGCAACGATTAGGAGCCTACATGTTGGAAGGGCTTGTTGCAAGGTTGGCCTCTTCAGGAAGTTCTATCTACAAATCCCTAAGATGCAAAGAGCCTGCTAGTTCTGAACTGCTTTCGTACATGCACATACTCTATGAAATCTGCCCGTATTTCAAGTTCGGGTATATGTCTGCAAACGGGGCGATTGCAGAAGCCATGAAAGATGAAAGTAGAGTCCATATTATTGATTTCCAAATAGCACAAGGAAGCCAATGGCTGACCTTAATCCCTGCTCTTGCTGCTCGGCCAGGTGGACCTCCAAGTATACGTATCACAGGTATTGATGATTCTACATCAGCATATGCCAGAGGAGGAGGACTTGAAATTGTGAGGCAAAGACTGAGCAAGGTCGCGGAATTGTGTAAGGTACCGTTCGAGTTCCATGCCGCTGCTATTTCTGCTACTGATGTTCAATTCGAAAACCTCAGAATTCAGCCTGGTGAAGCCGTTGCTGTAAACTTCGCTATGATGCTGCACCACATGCCAGACGAAAGCGTGGGCGCTCAGAACCATCGGGACAGACTGTTGAGGTTGGCAAAGAGTTTGTCTCCAAAGGTGGTGACGCTCGTCGAGCAAGAAGCAAACACGAATACCGCCCCATTCGTTCCCCGTTTCCTAGAGACAATGAACCATTTCTTACCCATCTTTGAATCGATCGATGTTAGTCTACCGAGGGATCACAAGGAGCGGATCAATGTTGAACAGCACTGTCTGGCACGGGAGATTGTCAACATTATAGCATGCGAAGGACCTGAGAGAGTCGAACGACATGAACTTTTAGGGAAATGGAGATCAAGGTTTATAATGGCTGGCTTTAAACCCTTTCCATTAAGCTCATTTGTCAATTCCACCATTAAATCTCTGCTTCAAAGCTACTGTGATAAGTACACGCTTGACGATAAAGATGGGGTTCTTCTTCTTGGCTGGATGAATCGAGCTATAGTTGCTTCTTGTGCATGGAGATGCTAACCAAGATAAAGTAGCTGTTTATTAGGATAGTTTGAGAAAAAGGGATTTCTCTGTGGATGAACAAGCTCTTTCTCTCATTTCTGGGATCATACCCTTTTTTCCTATTGTATTTTCTGGCCATCCAAACGCTTGAATTAGCTTACTCGCAGTCTCTTCTTTGCCTTTAGTTTTCAAACAAAGCCATTAGCAATCAGATTTGTAGATATTGTTACATGAGAATCATTCATCAATGTGTGTAACCAAAGCTTTGATGGCCCCATTCATGGCTACTGGCCCAATTATATCAGGCTATGTTACTCAAAATTTGGTCTGGGTGGGTGTTGGATACTGGTACATCTGTCCAACATAGGTAAAAATGTTATGGAGACTCATGCACTAGGTGTCTAATTGCATTTTGATTTTTCTATTAAAAAATAGGTAAATTAGTCTTTGTATATTAGACCAATGAGCAAACTGGTCTTTTTGTTAAAAATTTTTATTCAATTTTACCCTTAAAAACTAGAAT
The DNA here is from genome assembly GCF_025698545.1 of Gossypium raimondii. Lineage (NCBI taxonomy): Eukaryota > Viridiplantae > Streptophyta > Magnoliopsida > Malvales > Malvaceae > Gossypium > Gossypium raimondii. The sequence goes on along the minus strand of NC_068569.1, from coordinate 56,146,197 downwards.
GCTAACATAATAACCAAACAGTGACACATAATGTGTCACATGTACCTCATGCTAATATATAAGAATCAATTTTTAACTATAGAAATGGATGGAATTTTTAACAGAAACACCAATTTACTCTGATCTAATATACAAGGATGAATCTACCATTTTTTTAAATAGAGAGAGTAAAATGCTATCCAACTTTTAATATAAGGGCTTCCATGACACTTTTACTGTTCAATACATGTATGTTCAATTATTTTAAAGTATTTCATTTATTTGAAAAGTCCTTAGAAGTCATATTTCCATGCTCGTACTCAAATATGCATAAAACATGAATATTTCAAGAAAAACGAAACATTAAACCATTGTATCATGGTTATTAAGTTCTTATCATATGTTCATTATGATTAAGCTTTTCTTCATTGATAACAGTTTTGATGAGTGTTAGAAACAAATATGTCTTTAATACGAGTGAGTTCAATATTTTAAAATCTTTTTATATAATTGGAGAATTTTTAGAGATATTATCTTCCTATGTGCATAAATGTTTTAACAAAAATGAAAAATGGGACCATTATATCATGGCTAATGGATCACATTGGGTTCACTATGATTGTGTTTTCCCTCGTAATGTTAACAGCTTTGGGATCACGAAATACCCTCTCAACGTGTTCTCTAACAGGGAAACCGGCATTTATGCACTTATAGTTTTAGGGTGAAATCCGAAATTTGTTTTCGCGTAGAAGAGTTAAAATATAATTTCATTATTTTGTTACTGAATAAAATTAAAATTTTATTATATTTGAAGGGTTAAAGTGTAATTTTATTATGTATTAACTTATAATTTTATAAAATTTAAAGGGTCAAACATACAACTTTTTATTTTAAGAGGGCTAAGTCCCTACCGGCCCCTCGAGTGCCTCCCTTACATCCATGGGAATTCCATTACCTCATCTCGATATTATTCTAAAAAGAAAGCTCTAGAAATATGAAATAGTTTAAACTTAAGATGATTTAAATTTGAAATTGAACTAAATATAAAATAACCCAAACTTAAAATGGACTTAATAGCAAATAAATTAAAATTTTAAAACTCAAATTACCTCAATCCAAAATAAACCCATCTAATTAAGTAATCGAGTTCAATTTAAGGTAAACTACATAGAGAATACCCGACTATAATAAATTTTCAGTTTAAATGGGGTTGGGGTGAGAGATTTTATTTTATTTAATATTAAATTAATATAAAATTTAAATTTATTATTATATTTTTAAAAAGTATTTATTTTATATATTTCTTTGAATTTTTAGAATTAGGATCAAATTGAAATTATTTGTAAATTTTAAGTTTCTAACACTCGAGATGTGTCGAGGTATATATTATTTAATTTATAAGTATATATTTTAAATTTTTATTTTATGAAAACTATTATAATTATGGTGCACAAAATTAGCTAAAATACTTAATTTTCCAACATTTTTACATTTATAATACCATAAAAGAATTTGCAGGCCAAATCATTAAATATCTTTAAAATAAGAAGGTGAGTATAAGCCAATCTCTTTTTAATGAACTACATGTAAGCATTGGACCTTGCTTTCACTTTACACCAAAATTTATACCAATCTAACTACAATAAAGTTGTTTAATCAATTTTAGAAAATTATTTAGAACATTGGGTTGTACTTTATTATTATTATTATTATTATTATTATTATTATTATTAACTCAAATTTCAAGGTCTTGAATAGGTTTAAGAGTTTAGTATTTGGAAACTTCAAGAAATCCTATAAATGATATGATGGGTAAAAGTATCAGTATTAGGGGTTAGATTGCATTTTGCTCCATCTATTAAGAAAATGGGCGAATTAGTCCATGTATGTTAGATCGAAGAGCAAACTGATCTTTTGTGTTAAACGTTTCATCCATTTATATAGTTAAAAACTGATGTAGTTAATGGAATAGCCAAACAATGATACGTGGTGTGTCATGTGTACCTCATGCTAACGTACATGGACTAGTTTTTAACAACGGGAATTGATGGAATTGTTAATAGAATGACCAATTTGCTCTTTGATCTAACGTATACGGAGATTAATTTGCCCATTTTTTAATAAAGGGGACAAAATGCAATTTGACTCCTAATATAGGTGCCTCCATGGTACTTTCACCAATAAATTGAATTAGGGTTAAAATTATACTATTAGTCCTTGTACTTTCTAAAAGTTGTAGATTTAGTTCCTATACTTTAATCTGATCAATTTTACTCAATGTACTTTTCGAATTTTGAAATTTTAATCAGAGCTCAAACCATAGCAACTATATCCATTTGTAAATTCTATTACCAGTTTTGTACTATTCGTACAGTTGTAAATTTAGTCTATAGTCTCCAATTAGATCATTCTAAGTCCTTATACTTTTCGAATTTTAAAATTTCAGTTTTGGCACAAAACAATAATTGTTAATCCATTAATTGGATTTTTAGCGAGCAATATGTAGAAATAACAAACTGACATGACATTACACATATGATAATATATTTGTCACATTAGATTTTGAAAATAGTAAAACCTAATAAATTTAACCGTTTCCGTTTATTGTAAACTAAAATTTTAAAATTTCAAAACACATAAACCAAAAAAAAAACAAATTAAAGTACAAAAGCTAAATCCACGACTTTTACAAATTACCTTATAATGAAACCTTGAGTTAACCAATAATTTTTAAATAATCAACTTTATGAGTTGGACCCTAGCCAGCTAGGCTTAATCTGTACCATAAGCTTCATTTGTAACACCAAAGTAGACAACAACAGCATGCCTAAAAACTTCAACCAACCTGTTTACAAATCTAAAAAGTATTTAAAAATTAATTCAAATATTAAAAATAAAATAATGCAAGGTTTAAATAAAGTGGTCCCCAACTCTGTTTTTCATTATTAAATATGCAAAAAGTTGGTATATGATTTGGTTCTAACATGCAATCCAATTAAGGAATACAATTTCTTTTTATCATCTAATTATTTGATTTTTTTCTGATCATCGATTATTAAATTATTAACAGCGAGATAATTTGATAATTTTAAAATTGACATAATAATAATTTTAATTTTCAATATTTATGCATCGTAACAATTTAATCTTGATTTCAAAAAATTTAACCCTCGACATTTATAAATTGTGTAACTTAGTCTCTCTATCTCTTTTGCGCTTTTACTTTTATTTGTGACATTAAGAGTTAATTTTAAAATTGAAAAGAAAAATCAAGTTATGCAATGTGTAAACGTGAGTGTTAGATTTTAGAATCGACACAATGTATAAATGTTGAATGTTAATGTTGCTATTATGCCAATATTAAAAGCCGCTATATTATTTTTCCGTTAATCATTTAACAGTAAGTGACCAAAAAGAAAAAAAATGGAATAGTTGGATGATCGAAAAGAAAATTAACAATAGTTGAGTGACTATAAATATAGTTTACCCTAAAATTTACATTTCAAAATTAAAAAAGGCTTTATTCATGTTTTAGCCCCCAAACTATACCTGTAACCTTTATTATAAAAAGAAAGCCAATTAGATTTAGACACCTGTCTTTCTATTATAAAAATATATTAAATATATATAAATAAAAATAAATATATAAAACCTCAAAATCCAAAAATATTAAAAAACAAAATTAAATATTTTTAAGTAAAAAAATCAAGATTCATGTGGATAATTGTTCATCATCAATATCTTCTACTTCTTCATGATCCCAATACCAAAAAATAGAAAAATTATGGGTTCATCATCTTGTTTTAATCTAATGGAGTAACCATTACCATCATAAACTCATTACTGCCGTTATCACTAACACCAAACATCATTATCACCCCTTCAACTTGCAAACCCAAGCAAAACCAACATTGAAGGAGAAAATTTTTCGAGGGGTCGGAATTAAATTATATATTTTTACGCTTCAGCGCACTCGAACTCACGTCCTCTTGAATTGGCAACAATACCCATACTAATCGAGCTAAAACTCAATCGGTAATTCATAGTAATATTTAAGTGAGAGTTATATTATCATTTACCACTAACCAATATTAAAGTCTAAGTAAACATTTAATTAGTTAATTACTTAAATTTAATTAAACTAAACACCATGTTAATCATGTATATATAGACTAAACCTCGTGTGTTGGCCTCATAGTCAAGGTGTTCATCAACCCAAGTGTGATCTGGGTTTGAGTCGCGCCAGTTGTGTTACTATTAAAGTTTTTCCCTCTTCTTATAATTCACCAAAAAAAACTATTTTCTCTTCTTCCTTATTCGGCTAAACCAAAAAGAAAGAAAATTTCTTTAAGCTTTCCACCATTGCCGATCCATGATCAAGATAATTGGCAAGTTTACTTCATGAATTAATGATAAATTTTTAGTTGTTAATGCCAAATCCTTAAAGCCCATTTTCTTGATCATTGAATTAGTGGAATTATGGTTCAATTTCCATTGTTTGGATTCTTGATAAGTTGAATGTTAAGGGATTAGAATACATGGCTTCAATATGCTACAAATATAATAAAAAGTATGAAATATAAGTTTGAATTATATTTAAATGATTTGATTAATTATGTATTGTAAATGACTCAATTATAAAGGATAAAAATTTTGAGGTTTAGTAACAAATAATGATAGTAAGAGGTCCTTGTACTATATTTATGAAGTTGATTTTAAATTCAATCGGGAAAATCAAAGGTTACGTGCATTTCGGTTAATAGGGTTTATAGGGACTAAAATTAAAAAAATGTATTTATGTTTAATTATTGTTACTATGTGAATTTGATTGAGAAACTGATATTGTTTTGAAACGATATTATTGAATGTATCGAAAGACGACGCTGGAACGTCCAAGATGAAGGAAAAAGAAAAGGCGAACGTCGAATAGCTACTGCGGTTTGTGTTTCTATAATTCAATTTGAATTTGCTTTCGTAGATTAATTGGTCGTAATAATCTAATATGAATAAATATCAAGGTAATTGTATCTTTTCCCTATAAAGTTAGAAAGATGGGTCCAATGTGATGATAGAATATGTGATAAATATTCGAAATTGTGTTTGATATGTATATAAATATTGATACATTGATATTATGATGACATGTGTTACAATGGTGATTATGATGTTAATGCCTCGTTAAAATATGTTAGACGTAGTCTGGGTATATTTGTATGTCATAGGGTCACCGATCCAGTGATTTACTAGCTCCAATTCCTTGAGAGTCATGAGAAAATACTAAAAGTCATCGTTGTTGGGCAACTCGGGGTGACAAAATAAAATAGTCCGAACAAATACTAAAAGTCATTATTGCCAGACAACCAAAGATGGTAGAATAAATCAATCTCAAATTTCCAGAGTGTCATGGGCTTACTCATTATATAGATCTGAGTATCAATTTTAATGTTTATCATTGGATAATAAAAGTCAAAATGAGTAAGCATTGAAATTGATACTGAAACATGAAATGATCAAGAAAGTTAAAAAATGATGTGATGAGTTAAAGTAGTATACATTAATGTAATTGATACTTTTATATGTAATTGCTTTAGTTTATCCTTAATGCATTGTCTTTGAATTATATTAGCACCATTGAGTATTCAATACTCATTGTACGGTAATGTTTATTTCTGTACACAGGTCTTGGACAACGATTTCTGTAGATTGAAAGTGTTCAAGCACCCAATCTTAACAACTCAACTCGAGAATCATTTTGCTGCCTTTTTTGTATGTATATATATACATGTCTGTGTTGAAATGGGATGTTGAAACACCCCACACCCGGCCTAGACATTATGATCGGATCTTGAGGAATTACATCAGCTCATTTTAGAACTCTAAATTTTAAACTAGTTACGTGTATATTTCGAAAATATCAATTTAACAAAACTCTTACAAGTTTTTAATAAATATGTGTATGACTTATTTATTTTATAGAAAAACACTTAATCTGTTACTTAGTTTTACAGCGGAAATTTAGGATTTTTTTAATTTGAAAACTGTGATTTCAAATGTGAAAACGTATAATTCACAGACTATCGAAAACAAAAATCCATCAAAAAATCCAAAAACTGAAGAATAAAGTCCAAAACATTTATACAGTCCAAAAAGTCCAAAATTAAGTTTAAATTTATAAATCGTCTTTTTATTTAGCTAAAATCCAACCCGAGCTCCCACACGCCACCTGCTCCTAAATCTGTTGATTACCTGAGAAGATAAATTATTGGATGAGCTATAAAGCATAGTGTGCAACTTAGCCCATAAATCAAACAGACAACAGAAAATCATTCGCAGATTAATATAAGTGACATGGAATATTAAGCGTCGAAACATAACAGACAGTTCAGGTACAAATGGCATGGCATATTAAGTGATACAACAATCTAGACAAATCATATATAGTTCCTACCCTCATCTGCAACACACTATCTCTGTCCCACCCAACACACTAAATGGGGTAATTAATACCTATCCAACCCCACACACCAAATGAGTGATTGTATGTCACTATACATAAATATGTAGTCAAACTGCCAGATATAGTGCTGAAAACCTCCAGAATCAGATATATTTAGTGTTTAATTGTCAAAAATGTCGATCAGAATCTTCCAAAACTTCCTCCGTCACATTATCATATCCCACCCCAAATACACATGAAACAACATAGCATATATTCATATGTATTCAGAATAATAATGCTCGTATATACTTAATTAATCAGAAACATGCTAACGGTGCTCACAAATTTGCATATCATAAACAAATTTTATAAGGCAAACATACCTCCTGAATTTATGTAATCACAACAGAACAACAATTTTCATTTATCAGACAACATGCATATCACTTAACAGAACCTATAAAATCACTGACCTCAAAACGCACTTCAAAACATGACCCTAACTAAATTTACTCAAATTGGGCTCATACGCCTGTGTGGCCCACACAGCCTAGCAAATGGCCAAGCACACAATCGTGTGGTGTCGACAATAAAGTTTTTGGCTTCACGCTATTCACTGATTTTTTAGGATTAGAGTTACACACCTAATTGAAATGCGATGTCGACACTATAATAACCCTTCTAGCTCCTACATTCAACATCCAACTAAACTAATTAGCAATAATACACCAAAATCGAGACATTCATTTGGCCCCTTACTCAGTTAGAGTATTCGGCCAAAAAACCATCAAAGCATTCAACCAAGACAAACAGAATCAGTAATAACCAAGGCAGTTGACCACTTACCTAAAGAAAGCAAGAAAATTCTAAGATCCCTCAATTCGTCAAAGGGTTAACCGCCACCAGATCTTCACCTAATTAGAAATAATGAAATAAACGATCAATACACAACCAAAAGATCAACCTACACATTCACCTACCTCCATTTTGAAACTGATTAAGAACAAAAATAAAGATCACCCCTATAAAGAGTAAACAAGGCACTTACAAAGAGATGAAGACACAACACTAAAATACCACAGAGACAAGCAATTAGCAAACGATGGCACAAAGAATAACGAGTCTGAACGTTACACTAACAACAAGAATGACGATAATGGAAAAAAACCAAAAGAGGGAACACCATGGTGGAGAAAGATGGTTTTCAGAAACTGAATAGAGAAAATTAAAAAAAAAAAAAGAAGAAGGAAAAATTAGCAACAACAAGAAACTGACGTGAAAACAAAATTAGGAAAAGATGGGAAGTGGACTCGAACCAATAGGTTCATTCTTGCTAACAATTACTCAGAAATTAAAGATAAGCCAAATGTTCAAGTCGGGTTGGGAGAAAAATAGCAAAAATTCAAGGGAAATGACTCAAACTCAGAACCTCACACACACAACCAGAACACTTAACCATAACAAATTACTTGACATAATTTAACAATTCAAAATTAAGAAATTTGGGGCGTTACACATGTACCTAGGTTGTTCTGGGCATGATGTTTAAGTTAACATTTTGATATTTTTTATACTTGGCATATAAACTTTATTAATATGAGTTTTGTTCCTTGGCTAGTAAATAATTATGCTAGATTATATGTGTTTGAATATGTGAATTAGTTGGTTAGATAATGGTGTATTGATTATTACGATTCGATGATGTTTGATTGTGTTTGTATGTGATAAATTGATGATTTTACATTGAGATAAGGTTTAAGTATGTTTACGGTATATTTTGGTATGGCTTGAACACTTGAAAATGTGCATTTAGGGTTTGAAACTACAAGACCGTGTATCAAGACCATAAGAATAAAATTTACCTTATAGCTTATGTATATGTTTAATGTCTCAAGACATTGTCAAAATAGTCTCGAGACAATTCCCTTTAGGTCTCAAGACAATGTGGCTTTTGTCTTAAGACAAGAGAACATCGAAGCTAATTAGGTTTGGCCCTGTTCGAGATCTCGAGAAAGAAAGAACACTTGTCTCAATACATTCAAACATCAGAGTTAAAATAAATAAAAAAACAGCGAGGTTGGTCTCGAGACCTAGTCTTGTAACATAAGGTGCCTTACCTCGAGACACCACATCTAGCATCTCGAGACATGTTGATATCAAAACAAAAATTCTCAAAAGTAAAATAAGGTCTGTCTCAAGATATAAAGTTTTTTATCTTGAGACACAACACTAAAATGTGATAATAGAGTTCGGATTCAAGTCCTAACTCTCAAATTGACTTAATATAAACCCGTAACTTAATAAATTAGATTCTTAAACATTAAGATGGATGTGTATGATGTGTTGGATGAACAAATGGATTGATATGATAAATGTTCTTTGAATGATGTAAATAAGTAGTAAGCTAATTTGAATTACTTCGGCAACATATTCTGACATTAGATTTTCGAATCTAGTGATCAGGTCGGGTGTGGGGTGTTACATTGGACTTGGTAATCTGAGTTCTAGTTTTAGAGAAAGGACAAAAATATGAGTATAAAATTTTGCCCAAACTCATCCATATTTGTAAATAACTAGCTCAAACCCATTTTAGGTCAGCCTATATTATTATTTTTAAAAAAATATATATTTGTATTATTTTTAATTTAATATTTAATATTTTTATTTATTAAAATTATATATATAATCATCTTAACATTTTTTAATGTTTACATTATAGTAGTATTATATAATACTACTATAGATTTAATTTTTATGTGCTATAAATTACATAATATAAAACATTACATACTTTTAAAAAAATTAGGTCATGCCTGGTTCAAGTCTTGAATATTCAAGATTGAGTCCGACGCATATTCTAAACTGACCTAATCTTTTACCAAAGCTCATTTTTTAAGCTAAATATTTTTTTAAACCCTCCCAAAATTTCAGGCAAACCTTTAAATTTGGGTGTATAACTCCGCTATCAACATGTCTAAATTTAAGGGACAATACGTGAGTATGCCAAAAATATATATATAAATTAAATAGTTTTTTTTATTTGTCATTTAAAAATTTATTTATCATAAACCCAAACACGTGTCTAACTCTGATTTGATTTCCAACTTTTTTAATGCCATTTGGCATTTGGAGTGGAAATATTAACCGAAATAAAGTTGAGGTATTAATATGGGAGAAAAATAAAAGTATTAATATAATTAAATGTATAATTTAGGGGCTAAAACATAAATAAAACCATAAAAAAATCACCCTCTCCTGCCATCAATACTCCAAATATTCTTAGCCCAGAGGATTGCCAATCTCAATCTCTCTCCCCCCCCCCCCCTTCTCTCTCTCTCTCACGCACACACACCATATATTCTCTCTCTTCTCTTGTCTTTCCTCAAATTCCATTTCTTTTGATTTAATTAAGAGGAGTGGAATAACCAAAGAAGAGGAGGAGAAAAGAGAGAAAAAGGATTTTTTTTTTTTTAAGAAAATGAACTATAAAACCTCCACTTCTGTTTCCACTATCATCATTTCTCATCTCAGATCTTAATTTCCTTCCCATTTTCTCATCTGGGTCATTTCCAATATGGTAAATTTTGATCTTCTTCATGCTCTTTGGTCTTTTTGTTTTGATCCACATAATTTGGTCTCAATTTTAAAGTTTTTTTTTTTTTCCTTTTTGATTGGCAGGAATTCTGGGTTGTCTTCTGATTAGTGTATAAAGTATTTTTTCAGATGATCCTATATTGGATTTGACAGATCCCCATTTTTTCTTTGGTAGGATTCTATCTGTTCACAATAAAAAGGTATGTGTTTTCCTTTTAATTTTAGTGTTTAATTGTTGTTATTGTTATGCATAAAGATGGATCCTATTTTAGCTGCTGATGATAATTTGGATAATTCAGGATGATGTGAAAGAGTTACTTTTATTGAATTGGTATCGGAATTCTGATTGAATTTGAGAAATTTAATTTTTGAATCCAATTGTGGGAAACATTATTTTGAGAAAAACAAAGTTTAGAATTTGTGTTTTTGGGGATTGAAATTGGTGGTTTAATGATGGTGATTTTAGATAAAGATGGAATCTGATCTTGGTAAACTCTTCATTGGTGGGATATCATGGGACACCGATGAGGAACGTCTTAAGGAGTATTTCGGAAAGTACGGGGAAGTGGTGGAGGCAATGATCATGAGAGATCGTGTCACTGGCCGTGCCCGTGGCTTTGGTTTCGTTGTCTTTGCCGATTCTGCTGTTGCTGAGAGGGTAATTATGGATAAGCATATGATCGATGGTCGCAAGGTGAGAGCCTCGATTATAATTATCCTTTTTAAAATCAAGATGCAATTATTTGATTCAAGTTTTTGACTGCCCGATTTTTCAGGTTGAGGCAAAGAAGGCTGTTCCTAGGGATGATCAAATTGTTCTAAACCGGAACGTGGTTGGTGTCACTGGATCTACCGGTATTGGACAAACGAAAAAGATTTTTGTTGGAGGTTTGGCATCTACCGTCACCGAGGTTGACTTTAAGAACTACTTTGATCAATTTGGTAAAATTACTGATGTTGTGGTGATGTATGATCATAATACACAAAGGCCGAGAGGGTTCGGCTTCATCACCTATGATTCGGAAGAAGCAGTAGACAAAGTCCTACATAAAACATTTCACGAACTCAATGGGAAATTGGTTGAGGTCAAGAGAGCAGTTCCTAAAGAACTATCTCCAGGTGTTACCAACCGCAATGTTGTTGGATATAATTATGGTTTAAATAGGGCTTCCAACTTCCTCAATAGTTATGCTCAAGGATTTAATCTAAGTCCCATCGGAGGCATTGGAGTTAGGATGGATGGTAGGTTTAATCCTCTCGCTAGTAGGCAAAACGGGTTTTCTCCATTTAGTACCACTGGGTACGGAATTGGTATGAATATGGAACCAGGAATGAGCGCGAACTATGGTGGGAATTCTAACTTTGGTAACAGTCTTGGATACGGACAGATAATTAGTCCGTATTACGGTGGGAATTCAAACAGGTATAATACTCCAATTGGTTATGGTGTCGGAAGTGGAAGAAACGATTCTGTTTTGAGCCCTGCTACTCGGAATGTTTGGGGAAATGTAGGCCTTAGCAATGCTACAAATGCTTCCAGTCCTGCTAGTTACTTAGGGTCTGGAAATGGTAGTTTCGGTTCTTTAGGAAATAGTGGGGCAAATTGGAGACCTTCTCTTCCCGCTCGAAGTGGAGGGAACGCTTCTGGTTATACTGGTGGGAGTGCCGATGACAACTACAGTTTGGGAGGGGGTGGATATGGAAGAAACATCGGCATTGTTGCAGCACCACCATCATCATTTGCTGGGTCAACTGGTAATATTGAAGGCTCCTATGGAGATCTTTACCGTAATGCTTCAGTTTATGGTGACTCAACTTGGAAGTTTGCATCACCTGACTTGGATGGATCTAGCTCGTTTGGTTATGGACTTGGCAATACATCCGCAGATGTTACTACAAGACCCTCTGAGGATTATGTTGGAAGTTACAATGTCGCAAGTAGACAGTCCAATAGAGGTAAACATGCTTGTTTTGCCTATTTAACAATTGTTATCGGATTACCCCTATATGAACACCGAAAATTCAGTATTATTAATAATGTCGTAAGACCGAATGTTGAGGCTTGAGAGGTGAATCCCGGCTTTTGCAGCATTCATTAATTCATCTATTTCTTTGTTTCATCTTTCAGGAATTGCTGCCTAGGAGATCCGGTATTCGGATATCAGATACTATAATGTAGGGTGAATGGATTTGCACAAATTCGATATGACTCGTTACTATGTTGGCTTACACGGAAATTGATCTTATGGCACTAACGACGGTTAATGGTTTGAAATATACACATTCAGAGTGAGCGGTTTCAAGCGATTTTCAACAAGGTTTGAGATTTGATTTTTTTCTTTTTACTTTATTTAAAATAGTGAAAAAACAAAATTTAGGTTCCTTTCTTGGCATTTGAGTGAGGTTTACAATCAGAATGCGGGATATATATACTCCGGAAGATCGGTTCGAACGCGTGCCAATCGTGGTACATTGAACAATAGGGTATTAATGATTTTTCCCTTTTTTTTCTTTTTCAAAATTTTCAACTGCTGTAATGCCTGGCGAAGCTGCTGGTTCTTGTCCTTATATTCTTCTTCGTATTATCCGGGATTGTTTTTTCTCTCCGATTTTAAGGAGTTTCGATTCGATTCGATTTGCTAGTGTGAAACATTAGAGAAAACGTCCATATAAAAAAAAATCCCAATCAAATAAGTTACAAGAATTTCTCCATCTTTTGCCTTTGCATTTGCTTTTGCTGTTGCTGCTCATCTCTCATCGACATGCTGTTTTTCTATGGTTATGATATACCGATACAATCGGAATCCGGACTGTGCTGCATCATTAATTGCCATTGGTGTGTTATTCATAGGTTTCCATTTTTGTGGCCATACTAAGCTCTTATCCTTACTTTTTCCATAGAAAACTGGAATTTTTCTTGCTGGGGTTTTCAAATCACTTTCATTTATTTATTTAATAGTGGCATCCAAAAATGGATACTACCATGATTGTGGTCCTCTCCTAACTTTATGTGAATTTTCATTTTATGATAATGAGATGAACTTTTTTGATATGTGGATTTTAGTAGGTTTCCACTATCCAATTCACTTTATTTAAGTTTTCTATTTTCTTTTTTGGGTACTTTTGGTATAAAAAAAGTTGGGATGGTTATGATAAAAAGATTGCAGATGTTGAGATTTGAATTTCGAATCCGACCCTAGGTTAAATATTATTTTTTAACTAATTAGGTTAAATTATATGTTATGTGGGTTTTCATTTTGCAAGTTGCTACTAAAATAATAATAATGATGTTAGATGGGAATAAGAGTGAGGTCAAATTGCATTGTTAGACCCTATACTTGGGGGGATTTATTTGACTTTCGGAATTTTAGTTTTTAATAAACCGTAACAATTAAATATGTTTGGTTCATTTCTGTCATTAGTTGTAAATTTAGTTCATGTTCTTCAATTGGATCGTTTTTAATATTCGTATTTTACGAATTTCAAAATTTTAATCTTAACATGAACTATAGTTGTTAAATCTATTAGTATTAGTTGAGATTTTTTTGCATATGATAATATTTTGAAAACAATGGACTAAAATTTTAAAAGAATAAGAATTAAAATTACCAAATTATAGGATTACGAATAGTATAGGTACTAATAGCATAATTTAACCTTGACTTGAGGTCGAAGTAATTGGATTTTGAGTCCATTTAAAAAAAATTTCCCCAAGTGAACACAGGTTTAAGATGATAAAATTTTCATTCAAATTTACATTGGGGGCAAAGGTTAAAATGCCATTTTGGTTTAGGCAGGATCTCTTATTTATTTATGTATTTATTTTGTGCCCCCAAATTGAATTTTGTTTTTTGTTGGTCCCTCTACTTTTGGTCACAAATGTATGTCCAAAAGAGAAAAAGGTTCTGGTGGTTCATTCATGAATGACCATACATGGATGATTGACTTCAACTTTAATAATTTGTTTCACTGCTAGAAAGTTAGCTCATTATAACTATAGTAAGAAATAGTAAATTAGTCTTTATACGTTAGATGAAAGTTAAAAATTAATATAGTTGACAGAATAACCAAACAGTTACACGTGGTGTGTCATGGGTAGATACCCATTTTTGAGATATAAGAACTAGATTTTTAACAGTAGAAATAGATAGAATTTTTAACAGAATGACCAATATACTCCCTTGATCTAACATACAGTGACTAGTTTACCCGTTTTTACGGTACTTTTAGTAAAATGAATTCCATGGTACGTTTACCTTTCTTTGATTTTGATAAGTTAAATTTTTTTTTTGGCAATTTGAACTTTTATTAAGATATGTCATAATTTTTATATTATTTGTAAATTTAAAATTTAGTCCATTTACTTTTATTTATAGAATTTTAATCTTTTTACCTTTTAGTTTAAATGTTAAATTTATTAATATAATATTTTAAAATAAAAAATACTCGCTTGATAATTATTTTATAAAAAATATTATAATAAACTTAAATTTAATAAAATATTTTAAAATTTTAAAAAATAAAAACACTAAATTTTTAAATTCTAAATGAATTTACAAAGAATACATATTTCAATTTTTTTTAATCGATTAATTTTTATTAAAAAAAAACCTGGGAATTGGGTTCTGTTTTTACAAAGAAAATGACATTTACCTAGGTTTTGACAATAACTGTACGGCTCTGATTGCACCGCAAATTTCACTTATTTGCACGTAACTCGAGAAATGTACCACCACTACTACATACTCCAATTTATACAAGTTGCTTATAAGTAATATCTAGAGCTTATCCCCGGTTTGAGTCAAGCTTATATAAGGTATCTAAATTAATTTTTAAGTTTAGGTTTCAATTTAAGAAACGTAAAGTTAATTTATTCAATTTTTTCAGATTAATTTTATTTTGAAAAATAATATACTAAATACACTAAAAATGTTGAAATAAATATCATCTCTTGAGAGCAGATATCCTCATGAATAATATTATGTTGAAAATGACTTTTATTGAAATTAAGGGATAGTTCTCCGTTACTATTGTGATTGAAAAGTGTTTTAGAAAAAATGTTTTAAAAAATACGATTTGTTAATTCTTAGTGTTATTCATTATTGTAAGATTAAAATGTCCGTTTTAAACATGATAGTAGAAAGTAAAAAATTTTAAGTTATATGATAATTAAATAATCTAATATAATGATACATGAAATATTTAAATAACGTAATATTGGGTGGTGTGATTTGATCGCACATTTGACTCCAAAAGTCGAATGTTCTTTGTTGCTTCTCTAGTGAAAAATCATTTTTTGGCTTGATACACGCCTTAACTTGAAAGGTTAGTAGGATTCCTAGGTTGCTTCGGATGTCATGAAGAGTATAGGAGCACGTTTGCCAACTTCTCTCAATCTCACTACTCGTTAGTTTAACATGTTCATCCCCACTTTCTCGTTATAACCGTCTTTGAATAACTTCCTTTTTAATGTTTATAAATAGAGGATTAAACGTTTCATTTGAGACTTTTTGATCTTTCGACAAACTCGAGTTCTTTAAAATTCTTTTTGCGACTTTCTTTCTACAATCACAACAACCGTAACTCTCGCATTTCTCAACCCTTTATTGTCTCCATCACCCTCGCCTGTCATCGCACTTGTTTTCGAAGATCTGCTTCAATATTCTTCGACTGTAGAAATTGAAGTGAAATGTCCGAATATGTGTCGAATACAAATACTTTGGAAGGTGGGACCAAACATAACAAGAATATGATTAATCATGATTAGAAAATATATGATGTGCCATTATAAAAAAGGAAAGGTTCATATATATATATATATAAACTAAGAGCAGTTGCAGTGAAACAAAGGTAGTAACAGTGAGTCATAATGTCATGATTTTTTGCCATCAAGGAAAACAACATATTACAAGTCACCATCCTAAAAATCTGAAGTCACCTATGTGTCTTCCTTTTTTCAAAAGATGAAGATATAAGCTTTAAAAGAAAGCCCGACTTCCATAAAACACTCGATTACCGGAATTTTTCGATGCCGGTGTCTTCTGATCGGATGTAGTACTCGAATTCGAATTCTCCGATTTGGCCGGTCCACTATCGATGTCCAAAGGCAATTTCATCTTAGCTAAGGACTCGGTAAATTGTTGCATGCTTTTCATGTACATGTCCACTATGTCTTGTTGTACCACCTTCATTTCAGGCTCGATATTGACGGAAACAACCGGTTTCGCCCCGGATAAATTGCTGTCACCGTCACCCACATCGACGGTTTTCTCTTTCGAAGCGCCATCGGAAGACTCGGAGCTTGAAAGGGAAACCCCATTGGTGGAAACACTACTTGGGGGAGAATCAAGCTCAGGGACTTGGATTGAATCCAATACATTAACACCCATTTCCGAATTCTTGGAGTCCAAATTCGAACACGAGATCCCAAAGTACTCGGACACCATCATTTGGTTCTCGTTAACGATTTTCGGATCCGGGAACTCGATCTTTTCGAGCTCCTCCGTTTCCGAATCCTTAACGGTTTCATCAACAACAACATTAGGGATAGTCATTACATCGGGAGATGATCCGATATACTCGAGCGACAATTGAACGAAACCAGCCGGCGAATGAAACAAATCCGTCGAAGAAAGGGAGAACTCTTTCTCCAATTTCCCATTCTTGAGTATTACTTCAGACAGTGGTACCAATGCAAACCCCAATAACTGATCTTCAAGATAATTCTTCACTCTACTCATCATGAATATCTCGATTTTAAGACACGAATCGATGTTCCCAACATCGAGACGGAGGTTGTCGTTGAACACCGGATTCCTTCCACCACCATTGATGATCTTGGTGGAAACAGTGGTTTGAGGATCAGTGGTGAGACAAAGCTTAGCATACACATCTTGTTTGTGATAAATGCAGATGTTATGAATGTCCCTTGCTTGATGAACATAAACTTCAAGAACACCTAGGATGTTGTTGTCTTTCTTGGACAAAACAGCTTCTTCTGTGTTGGATTTTTGCTTCTCACCAGATTCAGCTATAACTGTGTTCTTCAATGGTGACACAACTGATTGTGGGGAATCCATGGTCAAATGAAACCTGTCAAAAACAAAAGAAAAAAAATTTCCCCAAATCAGTTCTAAGAGGAGAAACAATTCCCAAATAAAAAACCCTAAATTCTTCAATCAAAACACTAGGATATGAAAATTCCAAATTGAAGCCTAATTATTAACCTTTATCTAACCAAGAACACCAACCAAAAACTCAAAAGATTTGCCTTTTAAAACCAAAAAAGAAAAACCCAGAATTTAAAACTCTCTAAAAAAGACCTAACATTTAGATTTTATTATATAGTTGAAATTTCTGAAGTTTGAGAAACCCAGAATTTAAAACTATCTAAAAAAGACCTAACATTTAGATTTTATTATATAGTTGAAATTTTTGAAGTTTGAGAGACTTGGCAAAGACCCATCAACAGTTAAAGCTCAGATTCCAATAAAGCAACCAACTTTTTTTAATTTTTCTTCACAAAAACCAGAATCCAAGGAAGAGTAAAAACAGGAAAAAGAAAATCCCAATGAAAATTCCCAAATTTCCTCTCAACTTAAAGCAATTCCAAATCAATATTAAATAACAATAATAAAAAAACATGAACTGTATATTCACCTCGGGGCTCTGGCTCTAATGTCTATGTGACTTTAAAGTCAAACAAACTTTAAACAAAAACACAAACCCAGTTCCAAAATCGAGGTCCCTTTTTTTGGGGTTTTCTTTGTAAAGAACTGAGCTTCTTATTTTTTTCTTTTCTTTTTCCTTTTTGGTAGTTTCTAACAGGAAGCACTGTATTCTATATAATACCAAAAAACAAAAAAAAGGAATACAAAAGAATAAAATCTCTTACAAATAAAAAAAACCAGTGGATTCTCAGTTCTGAGAGGCGTGTATGGAAGCTTGTCGGAAAGAGAGTGTGTGCTGTTGGAGCTGTTGGGTCAGTGGTAATGTTTTATGAATATTTTAATTTTTTTTCCTTATCTGAAGCTTATGATTACAATGACATGGGAAATTTTATATTTATATACATTTTTATTATACAGTATTTTTTTCCTTTATATTTCTATTTTACCTAAACTGTTCATTGTCAGAGACAAGTTCATGTGGATGTGTGGCTCCATAATTATTCTGTATATTATTAACTATGCAATAATTCTTGAATCAAAATACTGTCTTTTTAAAGTTTTCTTTTTTCCTTTTTCCTTTTATCATCAACTAAGAATTAACGGTGCATTTATATTTATAATTTCTCATTGCATTGATTCTTTTTATAGATTTAGTGTGAGTTTGGATGGGCGATTGAGTGTGGTGTAGTGCGTTTACCTTACTTTTTGTCTCACACTACAGTTAAACGCACCGCCCATCCAAACTCACCTTTAGAGTCATTTGGATCATACCTGTAATACAAAAAACCCTTTTTATTAACAAGATCCATTAGATTACAAGGTGATTCAACAGTCAATCAGTGAAATCAATGGTTTTTGTATGCTTTTGAAAAACAAGCTTAAATACGAATGATGTAGTTAATGCCTATCCATTCCCAGCCATGAGAGCTCCCTTTGAATCGAAGTTAAAAGTGTAATTGTACTTAATATATAAAAACATATTGAATGAAAAATATTTATAATTTCTCATTGCATTGATTTTTTTTATATAGATTTATGGTCATTTGGATGATACTTGTAATAGAAATGAGAAATCAAAAATATTCGACATATTACGTATTTGGATTGTAAACTTGCGATAATGTGTGACCTGAACTTAGACTCTAAACCCAAACCTCAAGCTCAAATCCTAAACTTTAAACTTGAACCTTAAACTTTCAAGGTTTGGGGATCAAAATTTGAGGTTCGAGTTCAAGGTTTAAAGTAAAAAAATTCAATGACGTGAAAAAAATTATTAATATATCATAAAATAATTAAAAGGAAACCATAAATAATATGTGGAAATGATCCGTAAAATAATTTCTATTATATATATCTTACTTTATATGATATATACATATATGTATAACTAATATTTATCAACCATTAATTGCCTGTGGAGTTTTCATTGACAAAATAAAAGGGAAAATAGGATAGCCATAAGTTTGCAAGCCTGCAAATATTAATGCCTGTCTTCAATGGCAGTTTGAAACATTGAATGCTTAGGTGTTTGTAGTCAAACTCTTGCTTTCTAGATAATAAATTTCAGCATTCAGTCTCACCATTAAAGTCAATAAATGCATGAATGGCATGTTAGGATATTAATTTTTTTTTGAGACTTTGACTTATAATCACATGTAGATGTACTATACACATAATTACTTTTATATTTTTATTTTATTTAATTACATAAAAAATATAACCCAATTACATTTTCAATACGTCTCGTGTTGGGTTAATTATTTATTTCTTAATTAAATTATAGTTTAAAATTTTAAAAGTTACAATTTATTCAAAGCTTTTGTATTTTTCAGTATATTCGTAATTTTATCGCTGTACTTTTATTTTTAAAATTTAATATCTCTACTTTCAAATTTTAAAATTTAGGTCCATTTATTTACGCTGCTAGAATTCTTTCGTGTTGATATGACATTTTGAAATAAAAAAATCTTGGTATCAATGTAACATAAAAATATTGTAACAATTCTTTAAAATTAGTATCATCATTTGAATTAGAATAAAGTGTTTAGACTAACTAATGGCAATATAAAAGTTGACGTATCAAATTATGTCAAAATTAAAATATATATAGGTTAAATCTAAAATTTAAGCAAAATACAGGGATTATATTAAAATTTAACCATTTTATAATCTGAAAAAAGTAGAGGTATTAGAATTAAAGTTTACCCATAAGGTTCCCATGCCTTCCTTTTATATATAGTTATATAGATGATAAAAATACTTCAAATATATATATTTGTTATTATTTGTATGAAGAGATAAATATTAAAATTATACATTAACTTGATTTATTCAATTGTCACAAATCATTAATATTATTGTCGAATTAGCACCATTTTACGGCAATCTATTTCATCCATAAAAAATTATATTAATCTAATATGAAAATATACGTATATATCCACTTCCTTAAATGTCTATAATTAAAACAAAATTAAAGTTTCATGTATACATATGAACTATAATTCAAGTTTCTTGTATATAATTTTACCAAATCAAAGTTCATATGTAAATTTGATAGGCATAATAACTTATTTGGTCCTCAACTTTACAAAAAAATCATTTTCGCCCTTGATTTAATTTTTCACCTTATTTAGCCCTTAAACTTATGTTATTTATCAAGAGTTTGACATACATATAGATGCCATGACAATAATTAATTAGTTTTAAAAAACTATAAAAAATATTTTTTAATATTTTAAAATTAATTAATTGCTAACTTTGGTATACACGTGAATCATTACGTCAACCAAGTTAACAGACGTTTAACTTTTTTTTATCTATTTTGGGAATATAAATTCAAGAATTAAAAGATACGAAAAATTAAATAGAAATCTATTATAAGTACAGTATCTGGAAAGGTCAATTATTAGGTGTATTTAGACTATTCTAAACTTTCTTCTACTTTGTTTTTCTTTATGATAAAAGCCAAATCCATTCCCATGTATCCAACTAACCTAAGCTCTAATTGATGGGAAATAATGGCAATAATAGCAAATTAATCAATCTTCTTTTTTGTGGGATAACTCTATAATTATTACATAACATGGAATTAATGTCACTAATTTCACCAACTATTTGTACTTACAAATGATGTGTTAAATACCCACAAAATTAAGACATAAAAATCTTTTGTTTTTCTTGAATGAAAAAATATTTGTAATAAGAAGCGTTGGTACAGAGAATCAACAGAAGTAAAATGGAGGCTCAATGAATCTCCCATTCAGAAGTTTAGGATTTTTTTTTATTATGTCAGATCGAACTCCCGAGTCAGACCCTAATCGAGTATTTTCTTTATTATAACTATATAACAATTTTGTGTAAAAAGTAAGGAAATTTTGAGATTCTGGAACAATCAAGACTAAGCAAAAAGTAAGGATTTAGGATAATTCTCACTTTAGGGACAAAAATCCCCCACTAAGGGATGAAGAAGAGAGAGAGCACTACCCTTTTTTTCTTTTAATTGGGGCCTCACTGGTGTTGGGTTAGGTTGTAAGTTGGAAATTTTTTATTTTTATTTTTATTTTTGTCTATTTTTGTGGTCAAATTTGGACTAATTTAAAAGTTTATATTATTATTCAAAAACATTTTATATCTCTTATTAATTTTAATGATGAAATACTTTTATTTTATTTTATTTTATAAATTATATTATTTTAAAGGTTTTTATATTTTTTAAAATGGAAATATAAATATACAATAAAGCTTATAATTTTTCACTATTAATAATTAGAAAAATATTTCAAATGTTAAGTTTAAAATATGTACTCTTAATATTTGGAATTTAGTCCTTTATTTTATTTTTAAAATTTGTTCCTTCTATTTTTAAGATTTTAAAATTTAGATTTAATTATTAACACTATTAAAATTCTTTTATTATAATTGTTGATGCGATATTTTGGAGTTTAGAAAAAACTCACTTAATAGCTATGTAACAAAAAGAATGACATTATAATGATCATTGCCTGAACATAAGAATTTACAATGTTAGAAATTGTACTTACATTTTTAAATCTGAAAAGTAAACGGATTAAACTTTTAAAATAAAAATAGGACTAAATTTCAAATATCTGAAAAGTAAAAAACTTAAAACGTGTTTAACTAAAGAGTTAATTGCACCAAACATTCCTAAATTATGAGCCTAATTCTAAATTAGTCCTCAAACTTTAAAACATTCTAATTACATCCTCAAATTATTAAGGTCCTTTTATTACTAAAATTGTTAATTCTCTTGTTAAATGAGAAATCAAATATTATGTGACATGATTTAAGATAAAAATTTGAAAAAAAAGAATATTGTAAAATAAAAATTTTGAAACTTTTACAAAAACTATCGTTCACTCTCTTTTTTTCAATTTACTTTATTTTAGTTTTTAATTAAAGTTATTTCGCAATAAATTTGTTCATGAGCCGAGTTATTAGCCCAAGCTTGAAGGCCTGGTAAAAATTTTGGAAGTTTGGGAAAAAAACATTAGGACCAAAAAATAAATTTGGGCAAAAAAAATTAAGCCCGTTTAAAAATGAGCCATGCTCAAACTCAATCATTGAATGCCCAAGCTTGGCTCTACCCATTTCTAAGTTTTCAATATATTATATTGTGTTATTTTTATATATTATATAATTTATAACTCGTACAAAAATTAAATCTATAGTAAGATATAATTATATTAAGGGCTCTATATGTATAACATTTTAATAAACTAAAAATATATAAAACTATTAAATATTAAATTTAAAATAATACGAGTCTAAAATTGGTTTGGGCTAGTCATTACAAACATGTTTAGACTTGGATAAAATTTTGGGTCAAGTTGAGCTTGAGCAAGAAAAATGTATGTTAATATCATACTTAAGCTTGGCTTGACTAGCCAAGAACACTTCTACGCCACAATATTTTATTATTTTAAAATTTTATTTTAAATTATGTCGCATAAGATTTTATATATAATTTAATAGTTAAATTAATGATTTCAATAATGAAAAAGTGTGATGATATCATTCCTCTTCATGAAGCCTTATCTTGTATTTTTCAAACTAAATGCCCTTTTTTTTTTTTGCAAACCCAAAATGCTAGAAATCAAAGACAAATTTAATAAGGTGGGGTCTTATTTATTTTTCTTTTAATTGAAAAGACTTAAAAGGGATAGACTAATCAATGATGCTTAACTCTCCCTTTGAAATTTAAAAAAGGAAAAAATTGAAAAAAAATAAAATATAATAAAAATACCTATGGGGGTAGACTTTTGAGAAAACATGGCCTACAACACCCTCTAATCAAACCATCTTTTTCATTTTAATCAAAGGTGACCCCTTGGCTCACATGAATTCTTGATAGAAATGGGGCTTTCTCCTTTTTCTTTGTTTCTTTCTTCTTTTTATCTTAAATGATGATGGAGATGGATTAGACCAATTTTAGTATCATTTCATGAACTAAAACTATAGCTTGTTTTGCTCTTTAATTGTACATTTGCAAAGATATACACTTCTATTAGCATATAGAATGGATAAAAGCACATCTACAAGCTTCTTAGCCCTATGGAATCTAAAAAGGTGTTAAGAACTTGTAGATTTCACTACCATAACATCAAGCAAAAAAAAGGGTTATCTATATTTATAGAATCCAATTGTCAAAGTAAAAAAACCTAGTCATGTTTGAAGAACTTTTGTTGGTAGATGACAACTTTTGAAATTAAAATGATTAACAACACAATTAGCTCTATCTATTAGCCAAAAGGCATCAACTTTGTTTTGCTCTCAAAGGTGAAAGTTACTCTTTTCTAGATTGAATTTTGCTCAACTTGGGATGCCCATAAAAGTTGAAGATTATTCATGTTTGAAAGTGTTTGCTTAATATGACACTTGATGTATTTAAGAAGAAAAAAATTAAAGTAAATTATTCTCATTTGCGTTTTGATTATTCAACTTTAAAAAGTTACAAAATTGTCGTTGAATTGTTCGAAAGTTTTTATTTAAGTCACTGAGTCGTTAAGGCTTTTTTCAAAGTCTGACTAGCAAGTTCCAAGCGATGATTCGATGATCGGTATGGTTGATTGACGGTTAGTGTCGGAGATCAAAAAAGAAAGTTGTTTGAATTTTGGTTCGTATATTTATGACGTTCAAAGTTGTTTTATGAAAAAAAAATTGATCTATAGAAAAGAAGTGAAATGAGAGTTTTCAGTTGGTGGTAGCGGTGCAAATAGAAAAGGTTATATATCAACGGTTTTAATACTCCAATTGACTTAAATGAAAATTTTTAAATAATTTAATAATTATTTTATAATTTTTAAAGTCAAATCATCAAAATGTAAATTTTTGATAATTTAATTCTGATGTGACAACTGAATAATCCATTTATCTGATTTAATGAATAAAAATATGTGGTGATGATAATGTTTGTAATTTCTTGTTGAAATTATATACCAAACTGTATTAAGTTGCAGTTGTCTTTTCATATTAAAATAAAATCAAATTCTCTAAAATAAATAATTATAAACTGTATAAATAAACAATCATAATTAGGTTTAATGGTTAAATTGAATTCATATGATAAAATCAAGGTGTAATAAAATGAAAATTTTAAGTTAATATAATTTTATGAAAAATCTAAGATTTGATGATCCAAAAGCAACTTAACAGTGTTAACAGTTGGACTTAAATTTTGAAATCTAAAAAGTAGAAGGATTAAATTCCTATTTTTTTAAAAGTACAGGGACTTGTGGTACATTTTAACCATCAAAATTATGTACAACTGATGGAGGACATGAACGTTGTGATTAATTGTCCTTAGTTAGTTACTTTCAAAATTGATAAGGATTAAATTGCTCTAATTTTTTTTAGAAGGACCAATTTGTTTAATTTCGAAATTGAAAGAGATTGAAGAAATTTTTTTACTAATATTTTTTAAAATTACAATTAATCATATCGATAATTATAATTACAATCAATTATTACAAGTATTAAACTCGAACTTGTAGGCTTAAGATTTGCAACTTATGAAGGTGCTTTGGAGAGAAAAAAAAGAAGGACTAATTGGGTTCCAAAGCATCCATTAGTATTGGGCCTTAAAGGACCAAATCATTAATCCAAACATTTATTGGATCAAAACCCATAATTTATCCATTATCTAACATAAAACCCAAATCCGAAAAGGACACAAAAGTAATTTCATAAAAACTAGGGTTTTTTCAATTTTTTTTTCGGAGTGTATAACCGATCTTCTAATCTCAGCGTATCACTTCCTTTCAAACCCTAGCTTCCTTCTTCTTTGAGATTTTGCTTCAGCACTCTAAAGCCCCTTCCAAGCCAAAATGGGTATTCCTCACATTCGTTTAATTTGTTATTAGTCTCTTCTAAATCATTGAATTTTATTATTAATTCTCTTGTTTAATGGGGTTAATTGTTTTGTACTGATAGGTATTTCTCGTGATTCCATGCACAAGAGGCGTGCCACTGGTGGCAAAAAGAAGGCTTGGAGGAAGAAGAGAAAGTAATCTACAGACCCTTTTTCCTCCATTTTTCTTTGTGCTTCTATTTTTTTTCTTTTTCTTTTTTGGCTGTGATTGGTTGCTTAGAAAGTTAATTTAAAATGATTAAGAAATTGGAACTTTTATTCTTGTGATTTGCTTGAACTAATGTTCTACTTTTAGTCTTTAGTTTTGGATTTAGCTTCATTTGATTGTGGTTGAAAATTTTGGAGTAAATTTTGTTTTTTTTATTGGTTTTGCTAATCGATTCAAATTGCTTATCATTACCATTAAAGTTTAGCCTTTCTAGCTTGTTTAGATCCAGAGACCTTGTCCATTTTTTTCTCTCATTATTATTAGGTTATTTCAGTTGATGTCTCGATGTGATTTTATCTCGTTTTCTAAATTTTGGTGATTTATCTTGAAAGGTATGAGCTTGGAAGGCAACCTGCAAACACAAAGCTATCCAGCAACAAGACGGTCAGGAGGATTAGGGTCCGAGGTGGCAATGTGAAGTGGCGTGCCTTGAGGCTTGACACAGGAAACTACTCCTGGGGAAGTGAGGCTGTGACTCGTAAGACCAGAATTTTGGATGTGGTGTACAATGCGTCTAACAATGAGTTGGTTCGTACACAAACTCTGGTGAAGAGTGCTATTGTTCAAGTCGATGCTGCTCCATTCAAGCAATGGTATCTCCAGCACTATGGTGTTGACATTGGTCGCAAGAAGAAAGCAGCAGCAGGAGCCAAGAAAGAAGGAGAGGTAGGACTATCTTTTCATGTTTTCATCTCACAGATATTGCTTCAATGACAGATGAATTAATATGTTCTAATAAAGTGGTAGTCGTTATGCTTTGTGTTTATTCTTTTTGTATTTTTCATGTCTTTCAGAAAGAAATTGAACCTTGTTATCCTCCACTTTAGTGGTGTCTTTGCACAGTTCTTTTTGCAATTGATTTGTCCTCGCTGTTAGAGTGATCTGTGATACGAGAGTTTAATTCTTATCATGCTATGATAAGTTTGTTTCTGCACCTTCTCGAACTTGGTTTCCTACAAAATAGAAGTTTTATAGCTATCCAAGTTGTACCGTAGGCAAGACTTAAGGTTAAGCATAATGATGGGTGGAAGTACCTGGTAGGTCCCTCTATTATAGAGCTTGGATCAAATTAGTCCTACTATTAAATGGGCCAACTTATTCCTTGTACTATTAAAAGGAATCAAATAAGGCCAAATGTCAACAGAGTTAACATTTATTATTTGAAAAATGTCATTTACTGTTTAACAGAGTTAGTTGTTTCGAAAGCTGTTATAATTTTGCAAACGAAATCTTTTGTTTGAAATTGAGCTGCAAATGGTCACTTTTTAAACAGTAAATGTTAGCTCTGTTACAATTCAGTTCTATTTGACTTTTTTAAAATTACAGAGATTAAATTGATCCATTTAACAATAGGACTAATTTTATCTAGTCCCTAAAATAGACGGAGGTAATGATGTGTATGGTTCTTCTTTTAATCCTCCATTTGTCTATAGGAAGGTGAAACTGCTACTGAGGAAGTGAAGAAGAGCAGCCATGTCTTGAGGAAGCTGGAGAAACGTCAGCAGAGTCGCACACTTGACCCCCATATCGAGGAGCAATTTGGTAGTGGTCGTTTACTGGCGTGCATCTCTTCACGGCCTGGTCAATGCGGCCGTGCTGATGGGTATGTCATGTCTTAAAAAGTCATTTTACAAAAGCCTTCCATCATATACCCTCAACTTCTCATCTTTATTATTAGCATCTATAATTGCTTTGTTAGAAGAGGAATATTAATTAGACAGCCAATAGACTAATTATCCTTCGCAATATTGTTTTGATTCGTTAGTCTCTTGGATGATATGTTTGGATTCACTTTGAACCTAGCAATTAGGCTCACTTCAGTACTTGAAATTTTTTCCCCACATTAGTCCCAGAATTTGCCAACTTTTCTCAGTATGGTCCTTGAACTTGGATTCTGTTATGGTGTAATGATGTGACACTTTGAGATTGTTTCACATAATCACTCAAAACTTTTAAAAATATATAAACTTGGGAAAAGCTGATGTGACAGAATCTTAGTGTCACATCACACTTCAACGATATTCAAGTTCAGGGATTAAATTGGTAAAAGCTGCAAGTTTCGAGACTATAGTGTGGACCTAATTATCAAGTTCAGGGGTCAAAAATTACATTAACCCTTTAGGAAACAATAACTAGTATCAATGTTATTCTAATATGATGTGAAATGGGATTTATAGATATATCTTGGAGGGCAAAGAGCTGGAGTTTTACATGAAGAAGATGCAGAGAAAGAGGGGGAAGGGAGCTGCCTAAAATTTTGTTGCTTTTGAGTATTTCATCATTAAGATCAAAATGTCCTTTTTTTTTTTTGCCTTACTTTCACCATTTGAGAACATTTGAAATTGTGTTAGTTTTGAGCTTTTTTTTTTTTAGTTTGAATATTAATTATTGTGTACTTTTATATACTTGCATGTTATTTTTTGTACTTTGAAGGTAGTATCTTGAACTTTATAGATGGAGCCAACTTTGGTTGGGATGTGGCTCTCTAGTTAATTTTAAAGGTGTCAAACTACTAGGCCCGAGCTTGAAAATATGACTTGAACAAGAAAAGGTGGGAGCTCATAAAATTTGTGTTTGAAAAAAAAAACTCATTCAAGAAAATCCAAAAATGAATTTAAAATTTGGTATAATTATATATGTGAAATTATATTTGTGGTTCAAATGTATATTTAAAATTTTAATTTTGATTTAATCATACACATTTTAAAAATAAATATCTTAATTTATTTTTATGCTGGATAAATATCTTAATTGTTTTAATAATTTATAAGAATTAAATCAAATCAGAATTTTTAAACTCAAAGTTCATGTATATAATTTGCACATTAAATTATAAATCATGTATGGTTTGAGATTTTCTTTATAAAAGCTCTAAAATTTTTTAATAAATGAAATAGTAATTTTTAAACTAGTGTTGGTACACTGTAGTAGTAAGTCATATTATACTTAAAAGAAAAATGTAAAATGACAATAAACATTTAAATTTATATTCAGATGTAAATTGCGTTGAACGAAATCTTAATTTAGAATAATCTAAACTTGAGGACGTTTTAACTCAGAAAAGCTCTCAATTTAGAAAAGTTCAAATTCGAAAAACCCTGAACTTGTACTAATCCAAATTTAAAATAATTTGATTTGAACCCGTTGAATTGTCACTTCTAATTAGTTTGGTAAATACGCTTCTTTAATCTCTCTCACTTAGAGCAATTTAATCATTGTTAATTTTGAAAGTAAGTAACTAAAGACAAATAATCACGATGTTAATGTTTTCGGCAATTATACATAATTTTGATTGGTATAGCAAATTTAGCCATTAATGTTTATATATATTATGTACACATTGGCAAAATGCGTAATATAATATTACGGGCTAAATTTGTTAAATCAGGATCGATTGATAGCATATGAAAATGTTGCGAACTAAATTTGTTAAATCAAGACCAAATTGATAAAATATGGAAACTTTGAAGACTAAATTTGTTATCGGCCAATAATTTACAATTAACGAAAAACATTATTGTTGTGATTAAATATCCATAGTTACTAACATTCAAAATTAACAAGAATTAAATTACTCTAATTTAAAAAAAACCAATTTACTTAATATCAAAATTAAGAGATATTTTTTTACTAATTAATTTAATTTAATTTTTCCACGTGCATGATATTTGGGTATTTAATATTTGGATGTATTTGATATTTTAAGAAATTTAATGTTACGGATTCAAAGAAATTTTTATTTTCGATATTTTATTTATATTTATAACGGATTCAAAGAAGATGTGAATATTAATTTGGGTATATTTATATTTCAATTTGTTTTATTTTTGTAAATAACAAATTTGGAATCAAATATCCATTATTTAAATTCATTTTTCTTTTACGAATAATGAAATTAGATATCCGAATTCATGAGATGCATTTCGTTAAAGTTCTTATTTTAATATATTTTTGAGTATTTACAAGATTTTAGTATTTAACGAGTAATTTAATTAATTTAAAATTGGATTTAGATAATAATACTTGGACTTAGTGTAAATAATAGCAATCAGCCACATCTAGCAAGTAATGTTATGAACCATATAAAATAAGAATCTATACGTAAAAGTACCAGTACTAGGTGTCGAATCACACTTGACCCCTCTACTTAAAAATGAGCAAATTAGTCCATATATATTAAGTCAAAGAGCAAATTATTTCTTCTGTTCAAAATTTCATCCATTTCTAATGTTAAGTGATATCTATACGTAAAAAATTCCATCAAATTTATTGTTTGTTAAAATTTCCATCCATTTTGCTTAAATTAATCCCTCCACGTTAGCATGAGGTACACGTCACGTGTCATTGTATAGTTGCTCCATCAACCACACAAATACTTAACAGTAGAAATGAATGAAATTTTAATCAAGAACTAGCTTATTATTTGATCTAATATATAGGAGTTAATTTTCCTATTCTTTGAGTAGAAGGGGTAAAATGCACTCCGATTCCTAATACAAGAATATCCATGGTACTCTTACCGAATCTAGGATATCTGCTAAAGCTTATGTGAATCTCAAGTGCATAACCAAATCAACAAAGAGAATTGTTATTACCATAAAACCAAAGTCAAAGTAACATTCTAATGCGAACTCTTATTACCATAAAAACATTAAATGAGAGCAGAGAATGTGAGTAAGAACCAAGGATGAAGCAACAGTGCAATGCAATTCTATGGTTTGCCATATTTCTTTCTTAACCGTTCCTTAACAAAGTCATTTCGTGCTTTAATTCGAGCTTGCTGAGGAGCAACGTTTATATAGGAGAGATACGTACCAACAACAAAAAGGCCCGCACCAGCAATGAAGCAACCCACAGTCATTGCCAGCTTCTTAGGTGTAGATGGGAAGCAAAAAACCATCTTTGCTGATCACCAAAGAATCATGTAACATAAACCAACCATGAAAATGCTCGAGTTAACACAGACAACAGATCCCAGAACCAAGAAAGTTCCAATAATGTACACAATTTAAGACCTCCCCTTCGCGGGTTTAGGTGGGTAACATGTTATAAACCGCATAGTAAATACATGCTTTTTCTCAGAGGCAATTTGTCAAACACTTGGCGAACTATATTGATTTAACCTAGTTCATAATCAATCTAACCCAATTACAATGACACCATGAACGATATAAAACTATAAACATGGTTAAGCACCATAATTCATGCCTTTTTTCTACATGAAATAATTACTTCATATTTGTATGATATTACAAATTGAAACATAACAGAGAAGGAACTCATACCTCAAACTGCAATGCTTTAAACAGGCAAGTTCCCAAGGAATAGACTTTGTCTAATATTGGAATGTTTTGAACTTCAGATTCGACAAAAAATAAGAACAATTGTAATCCATTAAAGGGTTGATTTTTTTGTTTTTATTTTTTACAGCTTAATATACTATTTGGGGCATGAGTTTGGATTTAATGTTCAATTTGGTACCTAAGTTTTCTTACTTAATTTTTTTCCCTTACAAAAGTTTAGTTTTAATGTTTAATTTAGTATTTGAGCTTTTTATTTCAATTAAGTACATATGTTTTTTTATTAGAGTAAACGTATCAAATGTTCATAGGGTCACCTGATATTGTTTGGTCTGAGTACCAAATTGAATATTAAAGTTAAACTCATGTATTAATTGAAAATAAAAAAAATTTAAATACCAAATTAAATATTAAAGCCAAACTAAAGTACCATATGTTATATTAACCCTTTTTCACAAGGGAGAAAAAAGATGATTCTAAGTTCTAGCAAGACCTCATCAAGAGCTAGGTCGGGTTTGGGCTGGGCCGGTGTAAAATATTAGGCCTGCTTTCTAAGCTTGAACCCAACCCAACCAGAGCCGGTGAAAACTGGGGCTAAATTTTTTTCCAAGCTCGATCCATTTTAAAAATACCAAATCCGAGCCCAACCAAGCTTGGCTGTAATAATTTATTTTAGATTTTTATATAAAAACAAATTTTTAAAAAAATATACTACATAACACTACAAATATTAAAATAAATGTTTCCCAACAAATTGAAAGTATGTAAAAAAAAAGTATAGGCATGTGATTAGGGTCGGGTCGGGCTTGGGCGAAAAAATTCTACCCGAAGCACAACCCATTTAGAAAACAAGTCTTATTTTTTTGTTCAAACCCATTTTACAAGTAGGCCTTTGGGCCTGAGCAAGTGGCCCGACCGTTGATCAGGTCTAGTCCTAGCCTGTTCTTTTATAGACTAACATTACGTGATCCATATCGTAGATTGGGTTATCTTAACCAAGGATGGTTGAACCACACTGACCTGATCGATTAGACGGGTTGGATTGAGAATCAGTTAAGATACTAGTGGGGAGAATGACTTTGAACCGATTAGATTGGAAACCAGTATGGATCGGTTGACCTGATGATTGAATCGATTAAACTAATTTTTTAATTTTAATTTTTTAAAATTTAATAATTTTTTAATCTAATCAATCCAACTAATCGGATCAACGAACCGATAACCCGATCGATTTGACTACCGTTTCGGTTTTAAAAAAATTGATCTTAACACATAAATTTTAAGGCTGAGTTCAAAATGTAGGGGTGCAAATGAGCTTTACATAGTTGTCAAAACTACTATCGATACCTCCCAAATAATAGCTAAAATGACTTTCTAGAGGGGTATGGTATCGGGATTTATCAGGCAAGTCTTCGATGCCTAGGCAACCGTGTATCGATATTAAAGCTTGCAAGTCAGTAGCCAAAAATCCTTTTTAAAGGAGCATGGTACGTATCAAGTCTTATTCTTAAGGTCACAAGACCTGACTAATGTTTTTTGAACGACTATTCTCAACTAAGTGTCAAGATCGATACTTGACCCTATAGACTGCAGTTAATGCACGAAATTAATGTTCCCAACAGCTAAAAGCTTCCTGTAATGACTCCAAATGGTTCCAAATCAATAAGAGAGTATAAATATGATCCAATGAAGTAAGAATGAAGACGAGAAATGAACTTACAAAGTCTATTATGCAAAAACCCAAATGATCCAAAACACTTGTTGGGTCTATTTGTATTTCTTTACACAAGTGTTATTTGTATTTTGTAATATCTGAATTATTGTATATACACCTTTGAGAGATTTTAAGTGTATATGCATCTTTGAGGGATTTCAATTCTTCAAAGGAATTGATTCAAAGGAAAAAGAAAGTGAAATCAAACATGTAAATTTACATTTAAAGATAACCATATGGAAACCCTAATTTTTTATCCATCTATGAATGTGGATATTGCCTATATCCATCATCAACTAGAATGATTTCACCCTCTCCTTTATCTTTGTACCGTGACTATAATTTCAATCCATCAAATGGAATGAACACCTAAGAAGTTTAAAAAAAAAAAAATCTCATTCTATTCTTCGGTTAGTTCCGAAAAAAAATCGGGGAAAAATGAGCAAAATTGTGCAAGGCTAACTCTAACACGCATATGATGGAAGGATTATCCGTTGTTTAGCAACCAAGACTCTTTATTATCTTGTTAAGCCGAAGAATGACAGCTCGAGGATTGGCATACGATCCATAAAGGTAAATGGCATGATATTCCAATCCTTTCCACTGTGCTATCAACCGAAAATGTGGCCGTTTGAATTCGCAGCCAATAATCTCGAGGATCACTGTGTTAGGTGTTGCAGATACTATGTGTGCTAGACCGGCACCATGAGCACCAATGATAACTGAAGCATCTTGAATAGCTCGGATCTGTTCTTTCATCGGCATATGTGCTAACAACCCATTGATCAGGTTCACTTTGCATTTGAGATGATCAGATGCCCAGCTCTGTAATGAATCGAACACATGTTGTTCATTGGTAAGTCTGGATTCAACTTTACCTTCATGGCGTGGATGCGCTAAATAATCTTCTCTACGGACAAAGAGAACATTATGACCTGAGGCTGCCTTACCAGCATGATGTCTGTTTACCGGAAATCCAAAAGCAGCTCTGATCATTTCTCCGAACTCAGATACTCGAGCAGTTTTGTGGATATCAGGATTTTGCTGTAGATCATGAGCAGAAACTCCACGACAATTTATTTCTTCACTAAGCCCTCTGAATAATGGAGTCTCATATCCCAAAGGCGAGAAAATAGCATGGCGGAAACAGACTGGACCTGTAAAGTTTTTTGCAAATCTAAGGCTCGAAAACAAAGCTTTCCATGTTTCTTCTAATTGTGTCTGGAAATGTTCAGCCAAGAACAAAAGATCAGCATTGTAGGATAATAAAGCATTACTAGATAAACAGTTTAAACTTAACAGAGATGTTCGAAATATCGATACTAGAGAAAAGGAGGACCGCTGATGACACGGTGAACTAATAGAACTTTAGGTTGGGGAAGCCAAGAAATTAAAATCAAGCAAATATTACAATCTAAGTATTTGAATTGTATCTCGGGCCCATGGAATACAATTCATTTTGTCTGTAATTGGGATGCAGGCTAGATTGACATAGGTATCTGATGTTCACAATGCACTAACCGAACATTTCTCACTATTCCGTTCGGATAAGAAAGGACATCTCCCTGAGCTCGAAACAACAGTGTTTTTCTCATAAATTCTTCGAATAGTATCTCAGGATTTATTTATTATGGAATGCAATTCATTTTGCATGTATTCTCCCCATGGTTCACTTTTTACTAACTGAGCATTCCACCCTAATCTGTTTCGGGCAAGAAAGGACAACTCCCTGAGCTTGAAAGGCCAGTGATTTTCTCATAAATTCGAGTACATGAATGAAAAACAACATGGTGATAAAAGAATGATAATGTCCTAAAGAGAAGAAAGATGACAATAGGAACAGAATTCGGAATACCAAGCATGTATACCTTACAATGACCATCAACAAAGACCAAATGTGGCCGATTAGGCAAGCCGGTAACCCTGGAAGACATGTAAGCACTGTACCAATCTGTCACCGTGTGGTAAAGGTTAGCATACTCAAATCTTGTTACCAGCAATGTAGGTTCCTCTACCCACTGTAATCAGAGCTTTTCCACATCAGAATCCATAAAAGCAGAACTAACAACAATCGACAAATCGAATCGAATTAGTAAGATGAATGAAGAAACTAAACAGCTAATACAGTAAGAATAAAGTTAATATTCCATAAAAAAAGGGCAAAAAATTAGAAGAAAATTAACAAATGAACCACTCTGCTTACGAATTATATCCATGTTCAAAATTGGCATTATAATCAAAGAGTTCACAAACAGCTATTAAACTAAAAAATTAACTAAAACCAAGTAAGAAAAGTTAATTTTAACATATAGAATTGCATTAAATTCTAATTCCATATCTGCATTTTTAAGCATTAATTTACTAAATCAAACAAAACCCAGAATTAGAAATCCCAGTAAACATTAAAATATCAAAGAAAAATGTAAACTAACCTCTTGACAATCAAAATCATTTTGACCCACAATAACAATAGACCTAACTGATTCCCTTATAGGGTGTCTTGTAACATTCTCAGGTAAAATTTTATGCAAGAACTTATACCCAACAAGCTTCCTTCTCTTTAACCTTGATTCAACCACAAAAGCTCCATCTTCAAACTCAGGCAATTCTTTTCCTTCACTTCTCCCAATAACATCTTCAAGCTTTTCACCACCACCTGACATCTTAATCTTCCCGGGATCCATCCTTATCTTCCCACCTTCACAAATTGAAGTCCTCAAAGTCTCTGAGTAACGACACCTAAACCAACTAGACCCGGATCTCAAGGCGGCCTTTACGGGCAAAATGTTGGATATCTTTGTGAACCCATTCCCGAAATAAGCTTCACATGAATTTAAAGCTACGGTTGGGGAGAAAGACCAAGGTAGATATGATGGGATGGTTGGCCAGGGCTTTGATGGGATGATTGGTCGCGCGGGGTTTGACAAATGGGGTTTACGGTGTGGGATTTTTTTGGGAAAACCCTCCGCCGCCGTCGTGTTACGGTGGTTAACCGCCAGATGATGGTGATGGTGGTTGGGGTGGCTGGAGGAGAAGTAACCATAAAGAGAGAGGGAGTTTAGAGCAAATAGAGCTAAGAAGATCTTGATAAAAATTAATTCTGCCTTGTTCATGGGTGGAATGTTTTTTTTTTCTTATTATTATTTTTTAAAAATAGTTTAGGTTTTGTGATTTTAAAATTTTGATGATTTTAAGGTTTCTAAGATTTTTGAGATTTTAGGTTTTGATGATTTTGTTGAAAAAAATCAGTTTGAATACTAAAAAATTATATGAAATTGAAATTTTTATTTTTTATTAATTACGAAAATAATCCGCTTTCAAAATCATGTAGGTAAAGAATCATTTTGAACAGTGAACTTCGGTGTCGCCGCTGTCATTGACTGCGTGGAACTGAAGTATGATTATATGAAACGTTTAGGGATCTAATGAAGCGATTAACCTTTTTAGATTAAATAAAAAAGGATTACGGTACTCACCACACCCAATTAAAATGCTTTTAAACTTTTGGTCTATTTACATGTTAGGTCTCTCCTTTTGAAATTAAATTTAAATAGCCCTTAAAAATATAAGAATAAGAGAAATAAACCTTTTTCATTTTTTAAATAAACTTAAAAAATTATATAAAATTCTTATTTAAATTACTCAAATATATCCCTCAAGAATTTTCCTCAAGTCAAAAATAAGAATTTAGATTTTCTTTTACTCACAATTTAAACTAATTTTTTATTTTAATTCTATACATATTGTATATGTATTATTATTAATTTAAATATATTATTTTAAACATAAATCTATGCAAAATACATAATACCAATAGCGTGATAAAATTTCTGGTTTGTAATTATGTAGTTGTAGAAAGTTTAATTCTATATTTTGTGATTTGGATAGTTTTTGTTATAAAAGATAAAGTAGAGATGAAAAATCTAGTACTATAAGTAGAGAATTATATACATTAAAGTGTCGTATTGGATTCACTGCCTCAGGGGTAGAGTCAAGGACTTGGTAGGGTTTTGGCTTTTTTTAAAAATGGAAAAATTTTCATTTAAGTTTCTTTATAATTTATAAAATTTTATATTAGTAATGATAAAATTATACTTTAGCCCCTAAAATGATAAAAATTTGATTTAATTATTTAAAAATTTAAAGATATAAGTTATTCTTACGAAGCTTCTAATATTTCTTTGGAAACTTTGCAATAATTACCTTCCTCTCCGAACAGAACTGTGTGCCCGACATATCACAACATCTTCCCAATGCCCACTATGTGATCAAGCGGACGAAACCAGCGACCATCTCTTTCGAACATCCCCCTTCCGTTTGGATCTTAGGATTCTGTCTGTCCGAAGCAACTTGGTGTACCATACATCAGGGAATGGATTAGTCAGTGGATTCAACAATATTACAAGACAGAACTCAGACACCAATCCATGTACAACGAATGGATCCTAATCCTTTGGCAAATTTGGAAACACAGGAACCAGGACTGTTTCTCCAACCAAACACCAAATCCTACGTAAGTGCTAAGGGGTGTGCAACTCTGCCATCAACTCTACCATCTTTTACTCAATTCGCTCACACTTACTACTCGCACCGAGGTTGGAGATAGCATGCGACATGTATCGGAACACATGCTCGGTCTAAACCTTCCACCCTTCCGGTAGCAATTACCGGGTACGCTTCTCTCCCTATATACATGTCCACACATTGCACCGGTCACTCGAAACTTCATAGCCAACTTCTGCTAGCTAGAACGATTTTGCTAAAGGTGAAACACCTTCGGATCCTGAAGTTTCAACTGTACTTCCCAAACTGCAAATGGTACAAGTTAATTGGTGGAAAAAGACACCGGATGAGATTCAAACCCAAAGCACAATGACCTCTACGTTCTCAATTTTACTATCTCAACGAAAACCATATTTGATATTTATATCAAATTTTAAATAAATTTATTAGATAATTGTATAAAAAAAGAAAGAATTATATTTTTCTTATTACATAACCAATGGATACTTCTTAAACCAAAAACAAAGAATCAAAAATCCAGGCTAAGACCAGATTCAGATCTCCAATGCCTTGCTTTCTCAAATCCATTGGTGTAGTTCTCAAAATCCTCTATTGTTTGATCAATCTCTTCTTGAGTGTTCATCACAAATGGTCCAAATTGCACCAATGGTTCATCCAATGGCTCACCTCCTACTAATATGAACCTTAACAATTTAGTGGACTTGTTCCATGCCTCTAACCCATCCCCATGTCCTAGAAGAAGCAAATGGTGAGCACTCGCCGACGATTTCGACTGCCCAAAGACACCCTCTCCTTCTAATATGTAAATAAAGGCGTTCCACGGTTTAGGTATCGGTTGTTGGAGGTGAGTTCCGGGATCTAGAGTGAAATCCAAATACATTGTTGGGGTTCTTGTGTAGATTGGTGACTTTGTTCCCAAGGCTTCACCGGCTATAACCCTAACTTTGATTCCATCCTTTGTGGTTTCTGCAATGTTCTTGCTTGATATTTCTTGATACTTTGGTTCCATCCTGTAAATGTTCAACAAAAACTATCAATCCGACACCCGTGTCAAATTTGGAAGGGGGCAAGCAAGGGTATTGGCCCCCTCAAAAAATAAAAAATTGTACTTTCAGTAAGTAAATAAATGGTAAAATTATAGTTTACTCTTAAAATGATAAAAATTTTGATTTAATCCTTTTAAAAACTACAAAAATATATGTTAATACAATGATACATTTTATCATTGACCATTTAATAAGTTTAAGATTTAAATGTAACACTTAGAACTAGAGCAAAAGGTAGTATTTAGCAAATTTGTGATCTCTTTTAATCCCCATTTTAATTTCATAAAACTTGTAAATGTCTATTTATTTGAACCGGGATTTAGAAAATCGATTTATATAGTCACCTAATTATGAATCCGAACCCAATATTTACGATAGTTTTTCTTTTCCCGAACCTCATTTTTATATATATAAAAAAAATAAAACTTACATTTTATATTTGGAGGAGAGATTGACCCATAGTTGTAGACCCTTTTGGGTACCATGTGGTGAAGGCATCTCAGAGTGGACAATGCCTCTCCCAGCAGTCATCCATTGAAGATCACCAGCTCCAATGGTCCCTTTATGCCCTTCAAAGTCTTCATGTGTAACTGACCCCTATTGCAATATCAACCAAAGGTAACTTTCATTTCATACACTTTTGTTTAAAAACCTTAATTTAAAAAGGGTTAAATTTATTTTTTTCCCCTAAACTTAATAACCAGGTCTATTTTAATATTTATATTTTTTTCGTCCACTTTGATACATGAAATTAAAAAACTATAAGAGTTTGATGATGTAGAACTCTAAAGTTGTGTCATGTCATTACGTCAACTATTTTTTTAGATGTCAATGTAGCACAATCTAGGAGTGTCACATCATTAAACCGTTATATTTTTTAAGGTCAGGGACCAAAATAAACTTTTTTGTCGAATTCAAGTACCAAAGTGGGAAAAAAAGTACAAGTATATCGTGGATTTAGTTACCAAATTTAGGGGCAAAAGTAGAGGTGCTCATGGGCCAGGTGGCCCGGCCCGGCCCGACGGCCCGTCCGAAATATGGGAGGGTTTGGGTAAAAATATAGGCCCGAAATATGGGCTTGGGCAAAAAAATGAGGCCCGTTTAGAAAATGGGCCGGGCCTCGGGCACCACTTTTTTGGCCCGGCCCGGCCCGATATAATAAATATATTTATTTTTAAAATTTTTTAATTTTAAAATATTTTTTAATTTTTTTATTTTTAAAATATTTTTAAAATATTTTTTTAATTTTTAAAATATTTTTTTGGTATTTATTAAAAAATGGGCCGGGCCTGGGCAAAATTTTAGGCCCATATTTTGGGCCGGGATGGGCTTGGGCCTAGGACCCGGGCCAAAATTTTTTATGCGCCCGGCCCGGCCCATGAGCACCTCTAGGCAAAAGTTATAATAACCCTAAAAAAACGACAAATTGTCAAATACAAACAAAAAAAAGAAACCCCAATTAGTTCATGTACTTCTAATTGCAAGAATTTAGTTCCTTTACTTTTAAATTTCAAAATTCAAGTCCAACCGTTAACATTGGTAATTTTTTTGTTAAATTTTTTAGTGTAACATTTTGAAATAAAAATTTATTTGGTAGCCATGTAATTAAATAATGATGTTGTAATTAACCAAAAATAATAATGTTTAAAATTGAATCTAAATTTTAAAATCTGAAAAGTAAAAGGACTAAATTCTTAAAAATAAAAATATAAAACCAAATTTTAATTTTTTCTAAAAATACAAATATTTTAACCCTTTAAATATCTCAGTACCCAATACATATCTATATATCTAATCATTCAAGTAGGATAGATTATCAATTTATCATTTATGAGTTGCTTTCTTTAAAGTTAAACTATCACATCTAATTTGACTTTTCTTTTTCTTTTATAAGTTATTATTTTGATATATTTCATGTTAGTTTTATGGTCTATTATATTCGGAGTTCGTGACTGTCGCTCTTAATAATGTACAACAACACATAATTTTTCAATAAAAAACAGAGTATGTAGGTTTAGCTTTAAAATGATAAATTGTATACCTGTATCATGTAGGTGACTGTCTCAAATCCTGTTAACAAGAGAAACAGAGTATGTATAAGAATAACCAAAAAGAAAAAGAAATTAAGTTCCTAACTTTTTTATTTATTTAAAAATTCCAATTCAATCATTAAATCGTAAGTATTTTTATAAAAAATTATTAATTTGACATGTTGATTAAGTTATTATCTGATAAATTTTAATGAAAACTATCGATGATAATAATTATTTTGACTAAGATTTTTAAATGGGTAAATTAAGAGGCTTTTAAAAGTATATGGACTAAATCTCAAATTATATAAAAGTGCATGGGCTAATAGCATATTTAAACCTATATATAAAACTGAAAATCAAACCTCTGTGTGGATGATCTGGAAATCCAGCAGGTGCTGTGACTGCAATTTCCAGAATCAAAACATTACAATATAGATATTAAAAAGGACAGAAAACAGAGCAAAAAACAGAGTGACACTAACCTGAAAATTCATCCAAAACAAGGAAAGGATCAAAGTATCTCAACTCAAACCTGCAAAAAAAGATGAAAAAAATATACCCTTTGATCTAAATTGCTCAAATTCCTTCATTTTAATGAAAAAAAATAAGCACCAAATTGATCATATATATATATATATATATATATATATATATATATTCCCAAGTTACCTGCCAATGCTTCTTCTCACTATGGCTCCAACACCTTCATATTGTGGCTTAGCCAAAAACTTCCTCACTACCAATCTTGGTTCATTTAAACCAACACAACTATTGTTTTCCTCGGGCATTTGTAATCAGTAGTCTATCTTTTCAGAAAACACTTGCACGACGAGACGATTAATCACTGCTACTGAAGCTAGATATCACTAGTTTCGAAAAAAAAAGTTTGGGATTTTTTTATTCTTTTGGGTTTTGGGATTTTTGTGAAGAAAAGGTAAAGAATGTGAATTATGGAAGGTCAAAAGGGAGGGGGCAAAGAGTTGGCCAATTAAAAGACTCACCATACCTTCAACTCTAAGTTAAACGTCATCATAGCGTTGCCATGATGTGGTAATGATCATTATTCCATTAATGGTTGACATTTTCTAAATTAGTTTAGGAGCATTTTGTTTTTCGGTAAAATATCATTTTGGTCCTTCTTAATTTTGATATAGAATAGATTGGTCTCTCTCGAAAAAAGAATCGAAGTCAAATTTACATATTTTTAATTGTTATAATAACAAACTTAGTTTTCAAAGCTTACACATTTTGTCGGTTTGGTCTTAATTTAACAAATTTAGCATGTGATATTTACACATTTTGTCAATATTTACATAGAATATATAAGCATCA
This sequence comes from Gossypium raimondii, assembly GCF_025698545.1. Classification (NCBI taxonomy): domain Eukaryota; kingdom Viridiplantae; phylum Streptophyta; class Magnoliopsida; order Malvales; family Malvaceae; genus Gossypium; species Gossypium raimondii. The sequence goes on along the minus strand of NC_068569.1, from coordinate 56,104,968 downwards.
AAGGGCTAAATTTACACATTATGCATAATTGGCTAAAAATATTGATGTCGTGATTAATTATTCTTAGTTGCTCACTTTTGAAGTTGATGAAATTAAATTAATTTTTTAAAGAAACCAACTTATTCAATTTCGAAATTGAAAGGATCAAACAGATGTTTTAGCTTTTGTTTTTAATATATGCCTTTTTTTTTAATTAGTATTGGAATTTTTTTAATTCAAGCTTGAATTTGACCACGAACACAAATAATTAAATTTAAAAATATCCAACTTAATTTTTAATAAAGTGATGATCTTGAACATATCTAACTAAGCAAACTTGAGCCATGCAATATTTATCTTGCATGGGCATTGTTGTTAATACAAGAGAACGTCAGTTCGAATACGCTGAAGCACATTATCCTCCTATTTATGATTTGAAAAATGCAATGGTCCACAAATATGAAGGGAGGATATTCTACCCCGTATTAATTTGTAAATGAATAGTTCTTATGGTCCTTTTGGATGGACGTTTACTTTTAGTGCGGTGCGTTTAGCTTTCTTGTTGTCTCATGCAACAATATCGTTACAATATTTAATTTTACTGTTAACGCTATTTTTATACTAACAGTAGGTAAATACATTGCCTATCCAAAGGAACCCTTATTCCCTTGACACAAGAAATACAAGTTGCCCCAATCTCAATTTCAAAAGGCAAAATCACAAAGTTCTTTTTATCATTTTTACTTTTTAGCCTCAACTTTTAAAATTTATTCAAATTATTACCTTTTAAATGAAAAAATTGACTGAATCATTAAACTTTAAAGATATTAGTGTAGCAATTTCCCTAATTATCATGTGCACTTTATAAAAATAAAAATTATTTGAAATTATTTAAAATTCATAAAATCTTTAAAAATATATGCACGCTAACAAAGCATCGTGAATTGCTATGTGAATTGGATCAAAATTTTGAAAATTAAAAATCAAAGTGATAAAAAGATATACATGAAATTTTCATGATATAATATGAGGAGTCTTTCCTCACATTATTTTATATTAATTTTAATATTTTTAAAATATCTATTCAAATTGATAATAGAAACTCAAATAATGTTGTGAAGGCCAATAATTAAAATTAGCCAAAATGGTAAATTTGGATTAAGAATAGTCTAATGAGAAACTAAGAAATTTTTAATATATTTTTTTCAATGTATTTATCGGAGTGAGATCAGTAATTAATCCTCCGCATTCTGTAGGCCTATTAAGGGGTAGTTTTAAAGCTGCTCCATACCCAGAGTAAAGATCAAACCCTCGATCACTAGTTAAGGTAAGAGAGACCCTTACCATCTCACCTAACTATCGTGGTTTTTCAATATTTTTTATCACTCCTTTGACAAAAAAAAGTTTTCATTTATGGTGTGCTGATAATATTTTGCTTATACTACACACAAAGGAAAAAGAAAGTGCATTAAAATTAGCTAAGTAATGACTATTAAAAGATAAATTAATTGCATTATCATGATTAATTATGAAAATTAAGTTGTTGATAATTCATGATTAGACCTCTTTCTCCTAGTGGTGACCCATGGATTTGGTAGTGGGAGGATCCATACCTCATTAGCAAGTCATTTAATATTCTCGATATCAAAATTTCTAACGCTATACTAAAATTTTTTAACGATGAAAGTCGTAAAAGAACATTTTTAATCTCTTTCAATATATATATTGAATAAGTTGTTTCTTCTAAAAAATCGGAGTAATTTAATCTCTGTTAATTTTGAAAGTAGGCAATTAAAGATAATTAATTACGAATTAACGTCTTCTATCAATTGTACATAATTTTAATTGGCATGATAACAAATATACCCTTAAAGTTTACACATCCTTTTAATTTGGTCATGATCTAGCAAATTTAGCCCATAATATATGTGAGAATGTTGAGACTAAATTTGTTGAATTTTTAGAATCAAAACTATATTAACAAAATATATAAACATTGAGGACCAAATTTATATTGTACCAAACAAAATTATGTAAAATTGATAATAATAAAAACATTAACACCGTAATCAATTTTTCTTCGTTGCCCACTTTTAAAATTAACATGAGAGACTGGAGAAATCTTTTATCAAATAATAGAAACATATGGGAAGCATATGCTAAAGAATTGTACATCAAGAAGGGTAGTGGATATTTAGATGATTTTGTTAACAAAGCTCAAAATATTGCTAGGGCTTAGTTGAAAAAATCTGCTTAATTAAAAAATATATATATACTTTTTTAATTTAAAATTATTTTATATACTTGATAATTTTAAAATAATATTTTTAATATAAAGTTTATTTCTACTCAACTCTTTTTACTCTTAAAATAGAAGAAGAGAAGTATTTAAGCGTGCTTGAACCCACGTTTTCTTATTATTACAATAACAATGAAACCAACTGAGTTAAGGCTTAATCGACAAACGAGACAATGATTTAAAACAAAAGAAAACATAAAATAAAAATAGTTTAAAACAAAAGAAAACATAAAATAAAAAATAGATTTAATTAGGTATAATGATAAATTTAGCCTTTAACGTTTACATTTTTTGAGCTAAATTTGGTCATCAACATTTTAAAAAGTATAAAATTGTTATTTTTAATGAAAATACTGACTAAAATATTAAATTTTAACCATGACAGTTTTCATGGTAACCCATGTGTAATTTTATGAGCTTTTATACATATTTTTTGTATTTTTGAATATTTTATAAAATTTAAATTATTTATTAACGTGACATATAAGATAAATAACATCATGTTAGTATGAAATATAAGTGGACTGTCACACGAGTTATTACGTCAACATTGTTAAAAATTAATATTTTCGTTAAAAGAAAATTTAACTTTTTTCAAAGATTAGTGATCAAATTTAGCTGAAACAAATAAATGTCAAATTAATAAAAATGTCAAAATTAATAGCTAGATTTATCATTTTGCCATTTAATTATTAATGTATTGAATTTCAAATACAAATACAAATAAACATGGGAGCAGGCTAAAAATAATAATTTTTTATCAAACCAAGTTTGTGAAATAAATTATTTAAAAAAATAAAATAAAATTAAAACAAATCTAAAACTACCCACAACTTGAATTTAACCCAAGAATTCGAATTTAACCCAAATATCCTTAGATGGGCGGCACACTGGATCATTAGTAAAAATAATTCTATTTAACTCAGATAAGGATTCAAGCGCATTATCAAAGATAAGCTAAAGCTTTATCATTGAACCAATAAATTTATTATTGTTAACACTTGCACAAAAATAAGATGTAAGTCAGATGCTCAAAGATCAAGAATGAGACAAAAATACCTAAAACTTTAAGGGAATGGATTCAAACTTAAAACAACACTTAATCACTAAACCAAATCACTTCACTTATCAATTTTTAACAATCCAGAAACACAAAATTTGAGGCGTTACAAGATAAATAGTGTCATGTTAGTATGAAATATAAGTGAGCTATCATGCGAGTTACCACACCAACATCGTTAAAAAATTAATGTTTTAGTCAATATTTCCGTTAAAAAAAACAATTTAACTTGTTTTGGAAGATTAATGGCTAAATTTAACTAAAATAAATAAATGTCAAATTAAAAAAAAGGTCAAAGTTAATGTCTAAATTTATCATTTTGCCATTTAATTATTAATATATTGAATTTCTAAATATAAATACAAATAAACAATTTTCTTTTAGAATCTTAGGTTTAAAATCAAATGACATCATTAGCACAAAAGCATGCCACTACTATCTAGTGGGTGTTTTTTTTTTTTTTTTTTTTTTGAAAAATTTAACAAAAGAAAATTCAAAGTGAATAGCTTAATATATGGGTGCAAGCTAAAAGTTGCCTGAGATAGAGCTAAGAAGGAGTAAACGAGCAAGGGTGAAAAAATCTTTTGGATTGAATTTTCTAATTTTTATGTTAAAAGCCGAACCTCAAATGTATAATAATACTGTACGATTATCCAAAAGTACCTCATGAAAAGAAGTTATTAAAAGTGAAATTGATTCCATCATGCAATATTATATGTGTGAATTAGTGAATCTTCTTCCAGGAATCAAACCATTATATTCTAAGTGAGATGAAACAATTGATTCAGTTTGGTTGGTGGAATCATCAAGAGAAGGCGTTAGTTCGCAAAAGTCACCTCAAAATTTGGTAGATCTATTGTTCATAGGTTAAAAGTCATAGCATAAGCTTTAGAGTTAAGATATGTACTCCTTGAGAGGAAGTGAGAGGATAGGTCAACAATAATCCATTCAATCTGTTTGAATTGTCTGTTGACCCAGCAATTTAGAAGTTCATTAGCCCTGATGAAAGAGGCAAGAAGTTGGGCTCTAATAGAATCATCCATTTCGACATCAAGATCACAGGGGCCAAAATCAAGGATGGGGGCTAAGAAGGGATTCGTAATAGGGTTGCTAGAATGTGGAATGATTGCTAAAGCATGATTATCAAATGTAAGGGAAGAAGAGGGAATAGATGGAAGATCACCAGTAATAGCATTCATCACCAAGTCTCTTTTTGAGGGAGTTAAGTCTTCACTATTTTTTTCATCTTCATCCATTGAGGGGTTAGATTCCTCATCGTCATCATCCATAGGAATAGGGTTAGCCATACTCGAAATACCATTGCCATGGGGTGGGGTTGGTTGCTTCATCATTTTGATCTGCATTATAACTTCTTGGAGGTGTGGTTCTTAAACTACAACCAAAATGGAATCTTGTTCTTCTGCAGAAAAGATAAGATGAACTAATGCAAAATTAGACTTGAGGAGTGTCAGGGTTCACGTAAGTGGAACGGTTGGTGCCTCTGGCTATGGCTGCTCTAATGCAACCTCTGAAAAGGGTCTGATTGGCATTGTTTTCGATTTCATATCCCAGATTCTCACAAATCTCATTCTTTTGCTCGTTTACCATATACTCAACATTTTGAAGGTCACTGGAACAGTGTTTCACATGTGATCGTTCATCCTTTTGCAAATGGCCTCATTGCATAACTTTGTCATCTCTTTGGATGTTACATCCAGAGATTAGAGTTCTCCAAGGGTTTATTTCCACTTTGGCTCCGAGAAAACGAATGTTTTAAGGAGTCTCGTCATGGCTGTCCACTTGCGCTACCCTTTCAACGATTCTGCCTAATCTGATTGCCACAAAAGAACGAAAATACTCCAATGGTAGTCCCCAAATTTGTATCCAAACAGGTGAGGTGGCAAATAGTTCTCTGGAGGAAGTGATGTTGGGGGACCATCTAGCTAACATAAGTAGGGCACCATGAATGGCGTATGGCCCCTCTCAAAAGATCTGATGAAGTTTTTTCATGGAATCAAATCTGAGAATGAAAATGTCACCACTTCTGGAATCTACATGTACCCTACCTCGAGTGTTCCAAAGTCTATTTGATAGTGCGTTTGAGATTAGGAGGATCGAAACATCTAAAGTCATGCATATATCTGATTAGGTAATGATTCCATTGTGCTCTACCAACTTCAAACTCCTGCTGGTTGAAAGGGATGACAGGCCCCTGAAAGGGATGACAGGCCCCTTCTGAGTGTTGGATTTGCATGGGGATGGACCTCAGCTTGAATGGTATGTTGCATGCTAAAGTCATCCTTAGAGGAGGTCCTAGAAGATTTGTTGTCAGGCCAAGCACAATCTCTGGAAGGTGATCTTGGGATTTAGAGGAGGAGGATCAGAGAAGGAAAGGATTGGAGATGAACAAAAAGAGAGTGATGGAGGGGAAACCAGTAAACTGTGAAGAGAAACAAGACCAAGGGATCCTATTTTCTGTCGTTTTAAGTGTCTGTAAGTCATGGTGTCTTGGGAAGTCGAAACAATGAGAGAAAAGGCCTGAGGATAATAGGGAGGAGGAAATGAAACGACAGGGAAGGATGTAGCGTTATGATGAGATTAATGGGGTTATGGGATAGCCAAAGGATGAAGGGTAAGAGCAATAATGAGGGGAACGCATGAGAGAGGAAACTAGTTAAGATTAGCAAGGATTGGGTGACGTAGATTAAATGCAGGGGGAGAAAAAAGGTGGCGACGAAGATGATTACAAAAATAGGAGTTAATGCAGGAAAGAAGAGAATGCAACGAATAGAAACAAGAAAAAGGAAGAGGGAATCAAGAAGGTCTGTCGAGCTGACAGAGGAAGAGTCACTGGGAAGGGCAAACGAGGACGAAGGCCTAGGAAGAAACCCTAAGGGAGAGCTCTTCTAGAGAGGTACACTGCTTGTTAGAGTTACACAATCAAAATCATGTCTCTTGTTAACCAATGTTCAACCAATAATAACTTGTATATTACCCGAATACTTAAAGCTAGCTAAAAAAAAAAAGTTCCCCTCGTTGTCCACTAATAACATTATAAAACGGGACCAAATAATACAAAACTAAAATAGAAAGATGAAATCTCAATTTTCAGTATAGTGTAAGGACTAAGGACTAAACCCATAATTAGCCCTTTTTAGGAATTAATAAATTAAAGATTTGGAGCCTAATATCAAAGGAAATAAAACAAAGGAGAGAGTAAGTGCTAACACAAAAGAATAATCACACCATATCTTTATACACAAATCAAATAAAGGATCCATTAAGGACATGTACCTCTTTGAAGAATTTTGTGTTTTGGAAAATTACAAGAGAGAAGAATGAACAAACCTTCAAAACTAAAAGGTGAAAGAATTAACTTCTGTTTTGGACTTTGGAAGGGGAGAGAACCAAAAAGAACAAGTGGTATTTGCCACACCACTCCTGCAATAAGACCTTCGAGCTACTCGGTACGGAAGCAATAACATACGACAACAAGGGGGTAAAACGTGTTAGGGCAAGGCCAGGTTTTCGACGGCTTCAAAACAGTAGAGAAATGGCAAGAAAAACAGTCAATAGCTGCATGATGGCGGCTGCAGCAACTTTAGGTTGTCCATTTGGTGATGTTGGGGCAAGTGCAGTACCATTTGGAGAAGTACTTGGGGCTTTTGCAGCAACAGGAGGCAAAGGGGGCTCGTTGACATCTGCTTCAGTCAGGAACGGATTTGGAGCTTCAGCTGGTGGCAAGTAAGGAGCTGTGATTAGTCCATAAAGGCTTCCAGGTTGCACAGGACTCATGTAGCCAGGAATTTGATTGCGTCTGTTCAAGCATCGGTTCCCTACAAAACGGTTATTACGTCAATACTGGTGTTCATAAAAGCTGGTAGTACAATGAGATGAAAATGTTATAGTTTCAGCACATAGCAGTGTCAAAATTCAATCAGCAAGTACTTACTCCGATATCTATTAGATGTCTTCGGGAAATCTGTAATAACACCATTAATACCACCTCCTAAATAGAATGAGTTTATTTCAACAGTTGGGTCGGAGAAGAAGTCCCATGCTTGAGATGTAAACTCATTACTGAAGGTTTGAACATATACAGAGAGATTAGCAGCTTTTAGCCTCGGTACAACATTCGTAGCACTAGTGATGAATGCAGAATTTTCAGGAAATACAGAATCCTTGCTAATGACGACAGCGCTAGCAAAACTCTTAATGTCATCAATCGTTGAACTTTGAGCACCACCAATATCTTCGTCAACCTTGTAAACGAGATCATAGTTGGTTTGACTCTTGAACTTCATTAGAACCGAGCTACTACTTGACTGAATCATGACTTTCTGATCTGTCTTGTTACCGTAGCCAGCTTTGCTCAAAGCATCGAGCACTGCATTGGTTACGGCAAATCCTTGCTCTAAAAGGAAAGGAGCATTCTGAAAAGGAATAAACAAGTCAAAAATGTCAACAACCCTTCACAAGAAAATGTTTGTTATGAAATACAAATATATGCATCTCCGGATAATTAAGCTCCCATGCTAATCATACCACCATGGCACAACGGAAAACAATAGCGACCATTCAGTTACTGTGCCTCACCTCTTAACATCCATCATGAGGCTCAATAAAGTGTGGAAATAGAAAATGAAAACCATGAAAGTAAACTCCAATGGAAGGAACTTGAAGAGGAAAAATATAGAAGGGAAAGAACTGACCTCAATGCTGATTAAGACACCTTGAAGAGAGCTAGCATTGCTTGCTATGGTTAAAAACTCGGATAATGTTAAGAACGTCCCAGCATTTTTGAACCTCGGGTTTCGAAACAATTTGTACTGTGACTGTGGGCTTGATATTATAGCTACAGTGAAAGTAATGAAAGATTAAAACAAGGAAGTTGATGAAAAGCTAATGCAAATCATATCTATTTAAGAAACAACAAGCCAGCTAAATGTCAGCAACTAAAACACAGATTTAGATGATAGGCAAAGTATACAAAATTGAAATAAGTACCCTATGTAAGGAACCATTATCTCCCAAAGCAAGGTTTTTTTATTCATGCTCCATCAACATGAACATGAAGAGCATCCTCAAAGCGTCAAGTTTTTATAAACCCAGTCAATGTAATGTACAAACTTCAATCTAGATTGAGCTGGAAAACTTTTTTTTTCCCAACATGTTATGTTTCTATTTTATAGAAAGAAAACTAAATTTAACTTACGTGTCAAGGTTTTAATTTCACTCCATGACAGATTAAAGGAAAATATTCCACTGCCCGGCATAATCTGTGGAATTGTTGTTGTAAGATTGCTGAATTGTGATTGAGCAACTGTTGTGCTATCTATGAGATTGATAGAGCTCAAGCAAATAGGTGTTCCATCCATTGTCATTTGAACAGGACAGTCAATAACATCTACACCATCTTGAATTGCTTTTGAATATGCCATATCTGTACAACCAGGATAGTCTCCACTTGCTCCATTACTTGAGATGACCAGAAGGTCCACTGTAACATTGCAACAAAAGAAAAATAGTTTAGTTGAGTTGGTACCTTAAAACACACAATCTTATGATCATTTACTACTGACTCCTAGCAAGAAAACCTAAGGTCTTTCACTTTGAAGCATCATATAATGGCATACCTTGTTTGGAGGCATTTCTGCCAAGGTGAGCAAAGCAATCTGCAATGTTCAACAAAAGTTAGCATCTCAACAAAAAAAGTTCTTATCCATTAGCAGCGAAACGTAATGGTATTTAGTAAAAATAAGGCAATCTTTCTTTCAATAATCAAATTTATTTTGTAGGCAGTAGAGCGTGTCAGGCTAAGAGAGTAAAGAGAGACAGAAAAGGCAGACAAAATCTCACTTCATCCTCTTATTTATATGATGCAACCATGGCATGAGGCAATTAATGAGAATAAAACCAACAAAGTGCAAGATCCTTGGGTGCGCTCTCTTGATATACTACCTAAGTTGAGAAAACTAAAGAAATTTGTAAGACATTTGCAAGCACAAGTCACAGAGACAAGTAATGATCCTTAAGAATATTTTAAATTCAACCATTATTTAAATTGAAAAGCAAATATCAGTGTGTGAGATGCAAAAACAAATTGAAGAATTCTATGAAGATTTATATTGCATCCAGAGGCGTATAACTCACCTATAGCAGCTGATGGAGTTATTGGGAAGTCGGATATCATCCCATCAACAGAGAATTCACCATTGTCAATAAACTGAAGATACTCGGCCACTGGATCATAGGAGTAGTTGAAGCTAAATGGAACATCATTATAGAAATCTGAGGCAAAAACTTCTAGCCCTTCTTTGTGAGCATCCAAGACAAGAGAAGTAGAAGGTAGCAAGTAAAGATCCTTATCTACAGGCCATATGTAAGACTTGGGCACAATAATTCCGGAGGCAAATGTCTTGATAAATGTGATATTTTTTAAGAGAGAACCGTAAGTCTGATTGGTTGAAGGCTCCACATCATTCTGTCCTAGAAACCGGAAGACAAGATTTGTTGCACTTCTTTGGAAACTTGGGGCAATGTTTTGCAAGAAAGCCACTTCTGGTGATGAGATATAGTCAATAGTTACATTCCTATTTCTAGTTACAGAAAGTACAAAGCTTCTCATACTCAAGTTGTGTTGTGTATAGAATGCATCATGCTGCAAAATTGAAAGACAGTCAATTAAATCCAAAAACAGGAAGGTGGAGTTATACTTATTTAACAAGGGGATAAGAAGGGACAGGAGGGAAAAAGTTAGATGGCATTGTTAAGCATTTGCAAATTCTTTACCTGAATATTCAACCAAAACCGAGGTGGATTCAACTGTGCATAGGTCTCCTGAACAGTCATAATTGGGTAACTATTGCCATCAAACTTATTAGTTCGAGAATAGACACCTTGGTTTACTGTCCAAATAACAAACAGAACATTAGAATGTGAAACATCAAACAAATGAAAGAAGAGAAGATTTTATTACTAGTACATTTTGAAGCAAGTCAAACCAAAAGAAATTTAGAAAAGATGCTGAACCTCTATAGGTCCTAATATTGACATAACAACTAGCACAAGCATATCAAAAACTTGATTGCTCGTAATTGCTTGAACTAGGTAGTGATTAGGGAATGTGTTTATGTTTTAAGATTCAAAACTGATAACTAATTTTGAGGAGATGATGATAATAATCAGAATGTAGCAAGGGCAAAAGTAATGAATGATACTAAGAGAACATTGATGATGAAAAAAAAAAAAAAGAAAAAAAATAAGAGAAATTGTGAGCTACACTTACGTATGACATTTCCAAGTTCTCTAAGAGTGAAATCAATAGAAAACCATCCCTTTGTAGAGACCCCATTGACAAGGTAAGTCTTCTGCCTATCCTTGTATACAACTGCCACGTCAGAATTATTATCTAGCTTAAGATCAGGAAAGCAAATCCCAGCTCCATCTCTTGTTAATTGAACATCACACCACAAGATGACATCAGGTAGACTAGTTAATAAAGCCAAACTATAAGCTCCAAAACTGGAGTCAGCAAATATTCCTGAAAATCCACCGTGAGCTATGACGGAGGGTGCCTTCCCTGCAAAAGCAATCAAACCGTTTAATCTTATGGAACATCATATAAAAAGGGAGACAAACTTTACAGAACTTTTTGCTGCTATAGATGCTAATGCTAAAAGTTTTCTCTGCATCTATAGACTCAAATGTTCCAATGCTGTATAGCTCAGAATGCTGTCAGGTGAGGTCATCGTACTTTCAACCAGCCTTAGGTAGAAGCAATAGGAGAAAGCTCAAGCTCTTTGGTAGAGGAAAAAAAAAAAGAGAGCCTTTCTTCAGTGAATTACAATAATATTCAAATAAGTAAATCAGGAAGGCATGAAGGTGCATTTTCTATCAATTTGTTCCATTTTCTCATCAACAAAACCGAAAAGATTTACTAGTGAACGAATGAAACAAATTTATAAGACTAAGAAAAAGCCTTATATTTCAAGTAAACCTATAAAAGTTAAAATGACCCACACACATATTATTAGGGAAAAAAAGAAAACACTAATTGCAGTTGACTTTGATAGAGAAAAAAACCTGGCTCATTAACTTTCTCAGAAACCAAATGGAAAATAACTAAATTTTAAGGATAAAAAATCTATTTAAAAAAAAGGTCAAATTTTATTTAAAATAAAGGAAATATTTCCACTTTGACAAGCATGGAGTTGGAAATTAGTAAACATACATTTCTCATAGTTTTTTCCTCCGTTTTCTTTGAAAACAAACAGAAAACACTGAAAAGAAAGCTAGAATTCAAGCATAACACAAGAAAATAAACTTTAACGAATCTGCTAAAAGCTCAAGCAGCTCAAAGTCAAAGTAAGCTTAGTTTGAACCATTTTCTTATCATTTCCTTCACTTTTGAGGAGACGAAACCTAACAATTAAGCCAAAATATGGAAAATTGAACATGCTTCCATCCCAAAAAAGCTACTTTCTCAACATTTTTCCCTCTTTCTCATCAATCAAACACAAAAACTAGCTAAAAGAAAAATTGAAACAAGAAACTAAACCGACGAAAAAAAAGAAGAGATTCTTCTCATCATGTAATCACTTAAAGAGAAAGAAAACAAAGAGAAGACTCTAATAACGAGAAAACGCACCACTTAGAGTCTGCCAACGAGAACCGTTGGTAGATCCCTGAGCAGATACCAAAGTTACTGAAGCTAACAAAGCTTGAACTACAAAAATGGCAACCGAAATGCCACGTAAGCTTCCCATTGCCGGAAATATCTTTTCCGATGACAACTCAGCTCAGTTCCGCCACTGATCTCCGTCGACGGTTTCTTCCTTCCCTTCCTTCGTCAACCGCGCAAGATTACGGAGAAGAATAACAGAAAAATACTGAACTTTTTAGGCTGTCTTTATTTCTTTTGTTTTTTTTTGGTTGGTTTCAATATTTATATAATTATTCCATTTTAATTCATTATAATATTTAATTATGACTTTTTCTTTTTTTAAATCAGGTTTTTTTTTTTTCTAATGCTATACCAAATTACGCGTTGTCCTAAGCTCGGCTCGAGCCGGTTTCAGGAAGGTTCTTGGCTATTATTATTGGCTTAATATTAGCTCCTGAACTTAATAACTTTTCTCACATTGGCCTCTAAAATTTGTTTTTGGATCATATTAGTCCCTAAGATTAGCATCTTCTACACAAATTGGTCCCTTCGCTAATACTGTTTGCTTGCTTTTAAGAATTTTTTGATGTGGTCAACCACAACCACGAGATTAACACAAAGAGAAATAAAAGAACTACATGTGAATTCATTTTTAACCATTCTTTAAAAAAAATCTTAAAATTTTGTTAAAAAATATAAGAAATATATAAATTATAAAACCTCAAAAATTATATATATAAAAATTGAAAATAATATATATATAAATAACAAATTTAGTTAAAATTTTAAAAAATTAAATATGTTTAGAAAATCAAAAAAAAATAAATTTGGTTAATTTTTAGAAAATTGCAAGAAAGTGTAAAAGTTTAAAATATAAAATTAAAGAATATTTTAAACATTAAAGAAACAAAAACATTTTAAACACACATCCCTTTATTTCTCCACGTGTTGCCCCCATACTTATCCACATTAGCAAATTTTTTATAAACAAATTGTGTTAATGTAAGGGTCGATTTCTGTAACGGATGCCAACCTTAGGGACCAATATGATCCAAAAAAAAGTTTAGGGGCTAGTGTGAGAAAAATTGCTAAGTTTAGGGGCCAATCTATTATTAAGCCTTAAAAAAACTAATGGTGTTAACCATAGGGAATGATTTGTGTAACAAATGCCAACCTAAGGGACCAATGTGATCCAAGAAAAAATTAAGAGTTAGTTTGAGAAAAGTTGCCAAGTTCAAGAGTTAATCTATATATTAAGCCTCTTTTTTTTTGAGGTTTTTGTCATAAAACAATAAGATAAGTATTGAGTGTCACCGATCCCACAAGATTATCATAAGCCCAAAAAAATTATTTTTCTTTTCTCCATTTTATTGGTATTTGAAAGGTTAGATGGTATAACCAATGTTTTTTAATCAAATTAGAATGGTTGATTGGGCCATGAACCATTCGGGGTACCAATTCGGAAAGTGAAAAAAATCGTTTGACTTAAAAAGTGATATAGATAGATTGAAATGGACTAAAAAACTAGTTGAGCTAATTGAATTGGATTTTTTTATTTTTTTAATAATTTATTTACTTTGAACTGAACAAACCAATCAAATTGGGAACTGGTGGTTTGAAGAGTTCAACCACCAGTCTAGTTTAAAAAACATCAGGTAGAACCTTAGGAAATTTTTATTCAATTATTCTTTTTTCCAAATTATCAAACATCCATAATTATTTATTAAAATATATTTTTCCACCGCTTAATTTCAAGTGTCGAGTCAATTTGAAATTTAACGAACAATGAGTTTCAAGCCCTTTGAGGTGCGAAATGAGATTCTATTGAATATCTTGACACCTATGAAAGCTTTTCCAAAAACCTTAATGTGTGTCATGTTTAATCACATTAAATATGAAATTAATTTTTGGAAACTTTGATCGTTGTTTCTATTGTTTCATATCGTATTTAAACAACAGTTAGATCATAGCAGATATATTTTGTTTTGTTGGCAATTTTGACTTGTATAAAGATAATATTAGAGATTTATATTAAGTAGCAAATAAAGAATGTGTTGAACATTTTTTATGACCAAAAAACTAGGGTTAAAGGAGTTTAAAGTCGTATCCAAGTAGGGGTGATAATTTTGACTTGAATTAGAAGTTCAACTTTGACTACAATTTATTGTTATCTTAATGGATAAGTTGTTGATCAGATTTACTTCAAGTAGAAACTTATTTACTAAGAAGTTGATCAAGATTTACTTTAAGAAGGATTGAATCTATTGAAGGTTGTTGACCTATTTTATTTTGATTTGGAATAAAATTATAATAAGCCTATTTATAGGTTGCCATATCGCAGTTTTGCCCAAACATTTATATTATGTGCAGTTTAGTCCTTGTATATTCCCTGAATTATTTTTAGAGTTTTTATTTGCTCAATTAAGTCCCTGATACTGTGTTAATTCTGGAATCTATGAATTAAATGCTTAAAGTTCTATTGTTACATCACATGATTTGTGAATATTATATGCTTTATGTTAAAGTGAAACCGATAAACTGTTAATGATACTATTGTTACCGCCCTACTGAGAACATGATAAGCATGTCTACTGTTAATAATGAATTGAGTACGTATTAAACATGTCTACTGTTATTAATGAATTGAGTACAAGTTAAACATGTCTATTGTTAATAATGAATTGAGTACATGTTAAACATGCCTATTGCTAGTGTTGAATTGTTCTATTACAAAGCATGACATATTACATTGCATGGGGTGGGACAATATGTACGGAGGAAGAGTGGCAGTTTATCTGCAAATTTTGCTGTGCATCCACAGCCAGTGGCAGATTTTAATTGCGAAATTTTGTTGTGTATCCACAACCCACTAGTAGATATTATCTGTGAATTTTGCTGTGTATCCATAGCCCAGCAGCAGTTTATCTGCAAATTTATCGGTGGTTTATCCACAACGCAGTGTGTAGGGATGGATGAGTTATGGGGAACTTTTACTGTGGTGTGTAGCAGAGTAGGGTCAGACTTTTTCTATTAAATTGAAACTACATTGCATTCATAAACATGCGCATACAAAACTATGAATTTTGAAATGATATTGTATTGAGTTGATTTGAAACAACAATGTTCTGAATTGTTATTCGATTGTGATTATTCTATGCATTATTATTCAATATGTTTTATCTATTGTTTGCACTGATTTTCTCATGATTGAACTTTATAAGCTCTCTCCCCTATTATTTTTATCTTTATAGATAACCCACTAGGTTAGGTCGCAGACACGACATCCAGAGGGTCTCGACTCAGTTTTACTTTTATTAAAATATTTTAGATTTATGATTCAATATTTGTGTTATCCAGAGACTATATTGCTTTAATTTCGATTCATGGCATGAGACTTAGGTTTTTAAAAATAGCATGCATGACACATAATTTAATTTTAGGAGGTTGAAATATGGATATTAATTAATTATGCATGAACTTCGGTTTTTATTAAAACTAAACTAGATATCACTCTTTCCTCTACTAGATTATAAATAAATTTTGAAGAATAAATAAATTAAAAATTAACTAAGTTTTCAAAAGTAGTCATCGTTACAAGGAAAATATTAAGCTTAATCGGTTTTTGTTAATTCGTGAATTTTTTTTATGAAAATAGCCTAAGTTTTCTTCTAAAATAAAACGATTGTTTAAATATGACTATTTTGTAAAACTTCGAATGTACTAGGCCATTTCGGTGGTCGATGTAATCTCTCGAATTCGGGCTTAATGTCTAGGTCGGGTTGAAGAGGTTACATATAAATTTTTAATAAATTAAAAATATAAAAAAATGTTTAAAAATATAAATATTTATTTAAAAATTAAGAAAATAATATGGATGAGTCTAAAATTTGGGTTGAAACAAACTTGGCCAAGCACAAAGTATGCTAATATCATTGAAAGGAATCAAATAAGTCCAAATTCAATCCCTATAATGTAAAAAAAAATTGTTAAAGGAATTCCATGTATTATAAGGATTGGATCAAAATAGTTCCTCTATTATTAAAAGGATCAATTTAGTCCACACTTTGTATCAAAGTTAACATTTACTATATAAATTAAAAATATCTTAAAAAAATATTTTTTTCAATTGCAGTTTAATTCCAAACAAAAGATTTGATTTACAAAACCATAAAATATTAAACAGTAAATATTAACTATATTCCAATTTGACCTTTTTTTGTGAATTACAATAGGAGAGTAAATCCCTAACAACAACACGACTAACGCGACTCAAACCCAAATTATACCTGAGACGGTGAACTCCTTGGACAACATATGGTGTTTGATCTTATTTAATTTTTTTAACAATACAAGAACTAAGGGTGAGTTTGGATGGGCGGTGCGTTTACCTGTAGTTAGAGTAAAAACAGCGGTGGCGGTGAGATTGGATACTGTAGTGGTATTGTAGCGTGAGACAAAAAAGTAAGCTAAACACACAGCACCGCACCCAATCGCCTATCCAAACCAACCCTAAACTAACCCATTTAACGGTAAAGAAACTAATTTGATCAAGTTTTATAATCTCTCAATCCCATCCAAAAGGAAAACCGAGCCCAGTTTCTTTTCCCACGGCTCGAGCCAGCAACTGGATGCGGCGCACTAAGCCACCAAGTTTCTGATTGGAGGACAGCTATCTGGTAGTGTGTGTCCAAACCCTATTGCCACCCTGGCAAATAACCACGTGGGATCATACCATTGGCTGCCACCACCGTGAGATCATCTTAACGCGTCAAATGGTGACCTTACAAGGTGGAAACCCCACCACAACAAATAATAAGAACAATAATAAAATAGCAAATTGGGGTCAATATAAAATGTTGAGGGTGAAATTGTAAGATTTGGCAAATTGTGTTTTGGTTTGGGATTTTGGCTGGGTTTAGTCAATGTATAAAAACATTAATTGATTTTCCTTTTTTTTGGTTTTTGATGTTGACCTTAATATTATTAATAAAACTTACATCCATCAGATTGCATTTGAAAACTTAAACACGGGATTGAAGAAAATCATAATTAATACTAAATTTATTTTACTAAAAAATCGAACTAAACACTAAGAAATTAACATCGTTACATTTTGGTACTAAAATATGTAACCTTCATCGAATATAGGTACGAATTGGACCAAAAAATAACATAAGTGTCACATTAAAAAAGTCAAACTCGAGTACAAAATAATATATTAAACTCTTTTTATTATTTTATTTCAAGTAATTCAAATTCAAAATTGTATGCTTGGACTCTTAGCTGTATATGATTAAAGGACAGATAAATTTGGGCACTAAATTCTTTTTAAAATAAAATAAAAGATAAATGAGGATATAATTTTAATTTTATACATAAGAAAACAATGGTTAAATTGCAATTCTAAACTTTCTACTTTTTATGATTATATAAAATGGTTAAATTTCAGTTTTCGTTCTTATATTTTGTTCAAATTTTATATTTTAATTTTGATACCTGTCCATTCTTTTCTTTCCTTTTGACATGAGGGAAATAATGGTTAATTTTAATTTTAATCCCTATACTTTTTAAGATTATATAAAAATAATTAAATTTCAATTTTGATCCTATATTACACTCAAATTTGAGATTTAGTTTTATACTTTAATTTTGATATAATTTAGACACCTATTCATACTTTTCTTTTCTTTTCTTTTTTTCTTTTGACATGAGAAAATAATGGCCAATTTCAATTCTAATCCATCTACTTTCTTAAGATTATATAAAAGTGGTTAAATTTCAATTTGATCCTATATTTCGCTCAAATGTGAGCTTTAAATATCTATATTTTAATTTTGACATAATTTGGTTCTTCAACTTTGTAGTGCCTTTAGTTGGTCTAAATATTTTATTCGATTAAAATGCTAAGGTGAATTTTAGAACAGTTAACACCGTTAAAATTCTCTATTAAATTCAAGTCTATTATAATGTCATTTTCATTACATGGATACCAATAGAGTATTTTTTTAATTCAAAATGTCACACCAACAAATTTAACATAAAGATTTTAACGGTGTTAACAAATAGACCTAAATTTTAAAAATTAAAAAGTAGAGAGATCAAATAATTTTGAAAATAAAAGTATGGAGATTAAATTCCAAATATATGAAGAGTACAAGTACTTTGAACATATTATAACCTTTACATTTTACTCTATAATTTAGTTAACCCAACGCAAGTAGAGGATTAAATCTCAAATTAAGAGTAATAATAAAATTACACTTTGGCCCCCAAAAATTTTCTAGCTCATAACGATATAAAAAAATTATACTAATATATATATAAAGAGATTATCTCAATTCAAAATTTGATAATGGAATTATATAAAGGAATTTCTATCTTTACCAACTCATCTTTAGACTCTTTATAATGATAATTATGATTTCATGCATGATTAAAATATTAATTACAAAAAAAGGGAGAAAAGGTACCATTGGTTATGTTTATATTAAAGAAAAGGCAATAATTGTACCATTCTACCTTTGTTGGTTATTATAAAACTATTAAAGACATTACTAAATAATCTAAAGCAAAATATATATAAAAAATAAATCCAATAGTTCTTTATTAATTGCAAGTTGCTTTATGTAAAAGCCAAGAGAATTTTAAAATGACCCAACTTTTACATATATATATATATATATATATATGAAAATTACGTATTTAACTATATCGGATTAAGAATATTAAATGCATTTCGATTGTTTATTATGTTATTATCATCTTTCTAGAGTCGATGATCGAGTTGACTAATGATACTAACTCAATCAACTAATGTGGGTAAACGTATCAAAATAAAGCTTTGGTTGAAGTGGTAAAGGAGAGATTTTATAGATACTAGTGGTATGGGTTTAAATATCAATATTTTCAAATCTTTTTAAGAAATAAAAAATACAAAAGTACCCTCGTAATAATACAATTTATTTAAAATATGTAAGATTATTTTAATAATTTCCTTGACTGAAACGGTGTCGAGTTAACTTGTGACACCAATTTAGTCGAACACTTAAAATAATAATATAGATACATAATATTATTTGCTATTGACATTCTCAATGGGAATACAATATAAGTGGGTAAAAGTACCATGAAAGTTCTTGTATTAGGAGTCAGATTGCGCTTTGTCCCTTCTACGCAAAAAAAAAATAGACAAATTAGCCATTGTAGGTTAGATAAAAAAAATCAATTTATCATTTCTTTTGAAAATTTTATCCCTTTGTAACAATAAAAAAACTAAACAGTGACTCATGGCATACCATATGTACCTTCTACTGACGTACAGAAATTAGTTGTAAAAATAGATAAAACTTTTAATAAAAGGATCAGCTTACTCTTTAACCTAACGCACATAGAAATTTACGTATTTTTTAATATAAAAATTATAATCTAATCTCACTTCTAGTACGGAATCTCCATAACACTTTTAAATAAATTTTAATCATAATATTAAAAATAAAGTAGAAATATATCCTTTTCATATGTGGAAAAATGAATTTTATTGACCAAAATAGTTGACACTAAAAGAAAAAAAAGTTCAATTAGATGGTTACCCAACAACTAATTTTGCACTACTTATAATCTTAAAGTAGACTTCATGCTTTTTGATGTACCTTTATGAAAGCATACTTTTCATCTTTAATGTGACATGATAATTCATTATCTACATATTTATTATATCATAATAATTAAAAAATTAATTATTAAAGTGACGATTACATGTATGTCGATCAACAAAGTTAACTTTTTCATTTATTTTGAGATAATTTGATTTTATAATTTCGGTGAGTATAGTCCAATAGTTGACAATCTCGATTTTATTATATAGTTTTAATGTTATATTCCTTAATTCTCCTACCTAATTATAATTTATAATTAACAACCTAATCAATTTAAAACCATAGTCAAAGGCATTGCTGAAGCCCTAAATTGTAAAATAAATAATTTGATATATTTTATTGTGGGAGGAAGTTTCTCTTTATATTATCCCAACTTGTCATATACATACAAATAAATAATCCAAAATCATTTTATAATAAGAATAAATAAATGATTAAAGTATTTCAATTTAGTCCTCTAGTTTTAGATTTTAAAATTCATGTCCAATTATTAACACGGCTAAATTTGTTGCTGTTGACATTCGGTAGCTATGTAATTAAAACAATAACTTTGTAAATAACTTGAATTTAACAAAAAGATTAACAGTTGGACCTGAATTTCGAAATCATAAAAATAAAAATATAAGGACTAAATTCTTAAAATTTTAAAAATACAAGGACTTGTGACAAATTTTACCCTAAATCAATCTTATCAAAACAGGTGTAAGTAGGAAGGTGCCTTAAATACAAAAAGACTTGTTCAAAGGGCAAATGATGGTGACACTAATTTTAAGGGATACGTTCCAAGACACCTACTTTACTTTTTTTCCCATATATATATATATATATATATTGTTTTGAATTATTCAAAGAAAATTTGATTGTTTTTGGGTAATATAGAAACAACCCAAATCGTGAGGACCACTTCATTGATTTTGATATTATAATATTAGTATAAATAAAAATAAATAAAATATTAAGTGATGAAAATTCATAAAAAAATTATAATAATTGGTCCAATATTAAATAAGTATGTATGTACTATGTTTAAAAGAGGTATATATTGAATTGAATGGTCTTAGGTTGAGTGGTATCAGCATTGTTGCTTATGTAAGAGGATGTGAGTTCGAGTATGTTAAAATGTATTTTTCCTCCTATTTAAGGGAGTAAATACTAATATATATATATATATATATATATATATAAAACTTTTGTGTGCATTCAACCAAAATATTCTCTCCCCTCCCTTAAATAGGAGGATAATGTGATTCAGTGTACTCGAGCCCACATCCTCCTACAATAATAATAATACCTATTTCAATCGAGATATGACTCAATCGACAACCCTAATTATTGCCGGAAATATTTTTGTATACGGGTAGGTGCATGTTGAATAATTATTTAGTAATTTAAAAATTAATGTTAAAACCATAGGTTTATAACTCTAGGAAATCATAGTCTTTATATTTCATAATAAATAAAAAGCACATGGTTTAGCATGTGTTAGTTATTTCTGTATACTGAGATATGCTGTCAGGTTTTTGGCACATATATATTTCTGTATATATATTGAAATAATTTATCTGGATTATTTTTTTTAACGTAATGCTTAGAATTATTTATAGCTTCACCAACTCATAAATAGGAGGATAATGCGTTTCAGCACACTCAAATTCACGTCTTATTGCATTGACAAAAATACCCATATCAATCGAACTAAAACTCAATCAACTATTGAGACGATATTACAAGAATAGACTTTTGTGTTTCTTATCCAAATTTTTTGTCCCTTTTAGTCTTTAAATTTGTGTTATTTATCAAATTATTCCATAAATAGATGAAAGAGTTAACGTATGTTAATTTTGTTGATGCGATATACACATGGATTGCCATGATAACAATTAATTAATTTTTTTAATTTGGAAAATTAAAAAAATTATAAAGTTATTTAAAAAATTAAAAATTATTAAAAGTATATAAAATATATTTTTTAATATTTTTAAATTAAAAAAAACAATTAATTGTTAACGTGTCATACATGTCGATTGTCACATGGATGCCACGTCAGTAAAGTTAACAGACAATTAATTTTTTTCATTTATTTTAGGGCGATTTAACTAACAATACAAGTTCAACGGCTAAAAAAGGCGAAAAAATAAATAGAGGGCTAAAATAAATTTTTTTTATAAAGAGGGCCAAATAAGTTATTTTTCCTTAATTTTAACAATTAAAATCCCAAGTAAGGTGCTTTTTGATGCCTGGAAAATATAATTAGACTGTTTGATAAATGTAATAGTTAAAATTTTAAAGGTAAATTATTTAAAGGGTAACGTCAAAAGAAATAAAATAAAATAATCGAATTAAAAATTCAACATTAAGTGATAAGTAGCTTCTTATCTACTTATCATTTTTCACATTTTTTTCATTGAAAAAATCTATAGTTTATTTTTTTATAATCAATTATCGAACGTACTTAAACAAATTAAATCATTGAAAATATTAATTTTAAGTTGATTTAATATTTTTAATAATTTTCGAATAAAGGTGTTTTGGTCATATCTGTTATTTTTGACACAACCCATAGCCCTCCAACCGATAAATAGGAAGATAAGCGCTTCAACGCAATCGAGCTCACATCCTCCTATATTGACAACAATATCTATACCAATCGAACTAAGACTCAATCGGCAAACAAGAGTTAACTTAAATTTCACTTAAATTTAAAAGGTATCCAAGCCATACCCTTGAATAGATAGCTAATACTTTGTTATGGATACCAAGAAGATATCCAAGCAGCAAGTTTCAACTGGGCCTTACCATGCAAATCATAAACCCCATTTTTTTTAATGAGTTACAAAATTATTTTAAAACAAAAAGTTACATAATCTGTGGTTATGTTGGTGGTAGTGTCACGGGTCGAGACTCAAACTTTAAATTTATGTAGTTCAACATATAAAATTGATAATCATGATTGTTTACATTAGATTAGATTGACGGGTTGAATCAGTCCATAACCCCAAAAGAATGATTGAATTGAATTGAATTGAACCATAATAAATAATATTTGAGAGATCAATGAGAGTAGTCAAAATGCTACAATTCCAAACTAAGGCACCAAAACCTTGGGTATAGGTATCGACACATTGCCCTTGGATAGACTCCCTTGCATTGTTTTGGTTGTTTTGAACTCCCCAAAACTTATATTAGACCCCAAACACCTCCGATCACCCCATAAAAGTTTCCAAATGATTTTATATATGTTTCTAAACACAAGATCTCGATTTGAGCTGAAGAGCTTTGAACATCAGTTTTATGATTTGGACATGTCCTTATATTTATTCAATCATCTAAAACAATTTTTAATTTTATCTAAATCTTTCTAAAAAGCTTTGAAGGTCTTCTTCTTATAATATATATATTTAAAAATAAATTAAATTTTATGAATATCTTTTCTCATTCACTACACATGTCTTCTCTCTTTTCAATTTACAAATATATTTTGTGGATATCTTTGTTGTCTTCACAAGTTGTGATGGATAGATGACGGTCTTGAAAAGTGGGTGGCTCTTTGTCAACTTCTTAATCTATTTCTGTTTTGAGAGTATTTCAGAATAATTAATGATTTCAAATGTCGATTTGGACCCATGTTGTCTTAAATTTTATATGTTTTTTTTGTTTGTTTTTCCATTACTTAATAAGTTTTTAGTTTTAGAAGTTTTTGTCTACGCTTGTTATACGTTTTTTAGTCTTGCTTATGCATGTAATCTTAGTTTTACAAGTGATTTTACGGATGATTTTGTTATCATCCTCTCTAGTTTGGTGAATGCTCGATTCTTTTGTCGATTTTTGCTCGCTGCTTTGGACCATCTAGGGTTGATTTCCTTATCGTATTAAGTGCTTGCAATCACTCTAGATACGTCGTGCTTGAGTTGTGACAAAGCCAATTATCAGTGTGTCATAATGTTCTTTTGATGTTAAGGCTAAAGTCGTTGTTGTGTTGAAAGAGCTTGTCCTTCACTATCTACGACGAGTATTTGCTATTTTTTTCTCTGAATTGTATGGTTCCATTCAATGAATGAACTAATGATTTTACCTTTAAAAAAAAATTCCCGTATTAAGTTCTAAGGAATAAATTATCTCTATTGATTTTTGATACTACCTAAAATATCCTATTAATTTTTTATGTTACCTAAAATATCCTTATTAACTACTAAAAACTCGCTTAGGAGTTGGTTTTATATAATTATGATACCCACTATTACCTTAATTTAATTACAATATATAACATTTTAATTTAATTTAATCACATTAAATAATAATTAATTTAATTTAATTATCATATCATATTTTTCGCTATTAATCATGTCGTATAATAATTTAATTTTAAAATTTTGCGACCAAAATATTTAGCATTGATATATTATTTAAGATTTTTTTGTTAAATTGATGTCATCCTTAATCAATTATTAATTTAATGGTGAATTATTTATAAAAATTATTTTAAAGATATTTTTATTCTTTCATTTTATATAGAATTTAGAAAATACGTGTATAAAGAGATTTGAACCCAAAATATTACGACTCTCATTTTATCTTTACTACCTTTAACCAAAGTAATATTTTATTGTCTTTTGTTAATATTTTATAAAGGGACTAAATCTCACATTTTGTCAATGTACAAGAACTAATAGCATATTTTTACCAAAAATTTAACAAGATGGCTAACGGTTAAATGTTCAGAGACGAATTTAGAACTTTTACAAAAAATGGAGGATTATGTTTGCAATTAACCCATATAAAAAAACATTCGCAGAATTTTCCATGAAAGTTCCTTGTTTGGAGAAATTTGTCAGCTTTAAACAAAGAGTTGAAAGAAAAGCGCTAAATGGAAATCTGTATATGATCAAATAGAAACTGAAATTTCAAAAAGAAAGAAAAAAAAAAAAGATGGGCAAGAGGGGGGTGATTATATACGATTTTATCATCTCCTTGATGTGGGTATGGTCTAATTTTCTGATAAAGCTGTTGGTGAATCAAATTTTAGGGATTGATTACCAACCCAAGGCTGAATTTGTGAAGAATTCTTTATCCGTTATCAACATGTTCTTCTTCGCCTTCTTGGGTAAGGTCACTAATGGCGGCGCTTATAATCCTTTGACTGTTTTAGCCTCCGCCGTGTCTGGTGGTTTCGCCCACTTCCTTTTCACTGTTGGGGCCAGAATTCCCGCTCAGGTTAATGTCTTTTTACAACAAATTATATGTATATTTAATGATTAAATTATATACATTGTTGATGTTTAGGTTAATTCTGAATTTTAGATTTCTTTTGATGTTTCCTGTTTGTTGATGTTTGGATTTTGTGCCTTGGTGCATGATACTTTGTTAGAATCCACTAGGTAACCATTGGGGGGGGGATTCCATTTTGCTCTACTAAAGCAAACTAGTCCTGAAAATTGGTAAAAAAGTACTATGGAGGCCTTGAATTAGAAGTTGAATTATATTTTGCTCCCTTTACTAGTGTCTGTACATTGCATTAAAGAGCAAATTGATCTTTTTTGTTAAAAGTTTCATTCATTTATACTGATAAAAATTGGCGTGGATGAAGAAATATCATAGAGTGACATGTGACACGCCATGTACCATTTATGCTTATTTTTTGAATAAAGGGGCAAAATGCAATCTGACTTCTAGCACAGGGCTTCCATCATACTTTTACTGAATCTACTGCCATTGTTTATCTCATTTCATGTCTGCATCAAGTACTTAGGGAACTATAATGTTGTTTGTTCTTACCAAACTTACCAAGGATTTGGATTTACAAGCCAAGTGTCTGGTATTTTATATGTATGGTATCTGTTGTTTGTACATGGTTGTTCAAAGAATGTTGTTTCTCTTTAGACAAGAATCTAAACATGCTTAATAGTGAATAGGGGTGTAAGTGAGCTGAGCTTGAATACTGTCAAACTCGAGCTCCACTTGAAATTTTAAGCTCGATACTTGGCTTGAGCTTGATAGAACATCTGTTTTTCAGTTTGAGATATAATTGAGCTACTCATTTAACGATTTTTGTAATTAAGCTCGAGCTCTGCCCAAAAATTAAGCTTAGGGTTAATAATATATATTAAGGGTAATAATGTAATTTAATAATATAAAATATGAAAAGCTCGATAAGGCTCAGGAGCTGTTCAAATCAAGTATTACTAAGCTCGAATTTGACTCGTTCGATAGCTTGAGTTGCTTGAGTTCAAGCTCGGCTCGATAATTATCGAATCGAGTAGCTTGCTGTCACCAGTGTTTCATTTGCACTCCTAATAGTGATAGGGGAACAAACCGTTGTTTTACGTTAGCCCTTTGGCTTTGCTTAGTACATCATTCTTTTAGGTTTTTGACATGACTTGTAACATGGTTTCTCACACGACCATAAACCGAACATTTTTGAACTATGTTTCGGTTGATCAGTGTATGTTGCCAAAGCTATTTATGATCTCAAATGTTGATTGTATGATAGATGAAAAACAGCTTTTACTTCATTGCACTTTGATATGTTGTTATGTATGGTTTTTTTTTCCTTTTCAGGTAATTGGATCTATTACTGGGGTTAAGCTCATTATCCAGATCTTTCCGGGGATTGGATCCGGGCCACGTTTGAATGTCGATATCCATCAAGGTGCATTAACTGAAGGATTCTTAACATTTGCAATTGTCATCATCTCGCTCGGGCTTACTACCAAGATCCCTAGCAGTTTCTTTATGAAGACGTGGATCGCAAGCATCTCCAAGTTAACTCTTCATATTCTTGGCTCTAATCTCACTGGTGGATGCATGAACCCTGCCTCTGTAAGCACCCACCGTTTCTTAGTCCCGATCGATGTGGTCGATAACAGAACCTAACGGTCAAACTCTTTTTTTTATTATTTAAAACATGTAGGTAATGGGATGGGCTTATGCTCGTGGAGATCATATCTCGAAGGAACATATACTCGTATACTGGCTCGCTCCGATAGAGGCGACTTTGTTAGCGGTTTGGGTTTTTCGGTTGGCAGTTAAACCAGCTATAGAGGCGAAACAGAATGTAAAAGCTAAACCAGAGTGAGTCCCTCTGTTTGTTGAAACTCATCAGTGACCTTGAGGATATGATAACTCAAAGTGTATGTAAATTCCATGGTTAGATGCGACTTTTCGAAAATTAGGAATTTAGTCCCTGTACTTGTATTTTTAGGAATTTCGTCCTTACTTTTCAGATTTTAAAATTCAGGTCTAACTGTTAATCCTGTTAATTCTTTTGTTGTTAAATTTGTTGCTATTGGATTCTGAAATATAAAAAAAAGTACTCATTTGGTAGCTATGTAATTAAAAAATGTTGTCAATAACCCAAAATTTAACAAAAAAATTAGCTGAACCTGAATTTTGAAATACAAAAAGTAGAGGATTAAATTTCTAGAAATATAAGTATAAGGACTAAATTTTAATTTTTAAAAGTATAGGATTTCAATCTATATTTGCATTGATTTCTTTGTTTTGTATGTATTATAGTGTAACCTATTGCTGCATGTGACATTGTCTGCTTTGTAAAAATTCTTGTAATTTGTGAAAGTTGTAGATATAATTTTATGTTTTTCTAACTTTGTATTTTTAAATTTTAAATATATTAAGTTATGTTATTTCTAAAATATAATACATCAAATTATCATATATGTAATATCACGTCGAATATTATTTTCTCATTTTTTATTAAAAATTCAATCAATAGATTAACGACTATCATTTGCGTTAAATATTGAAATTTCAAAATTTGACAAGTATAAAGATTTAGAACGATTTAATTGAAGAACATGGGCTAAATTTACAATTATACACGTAGTACAAGATTAGTAATTAAATTTAATCAAATGGATTTAATTGCTTGTGTTTGGGTTACGATTAAATTTCTGTGAACTGATATATCAAAATCTTTATAAAATATCGAAACTCGAATTCGAGTAACATTCATGAACAATACAATCATTAAGGACATGACCAAAAATAATAAGAAGAAAACTGAAATGATTATTGCAAGAAAGACGAAAAACTCAAAGAACACAATGTCAATACATATAAGATCTAAGCAGGGTCCAAAAAAAATCTTCAGCAGATAATGAGGGAACATTCGAGTGTGCTTCAGCCTGCAAAAGAACAAGACATATCAGTTAGAAACCAAAACTGTCCCCACTATTAATGTTATCAAACAAGAAAACAATGATTTACAAACTTGTCTCTTGATTCGGGTTTTGTCCTTGACTCTATCACAAGTAGGGATGTTCTGTGTCAACTCGAAGCTTGACCAATCTGTCCCGATCTCGATTTTTAAGAAAAAAATTGCTCTAAACTTGAAATTTAATAAGAGATCCGATTCTAATTTAATCCGATCCGATCCGATCCGATTCGAATTTAATTTAATTGTTTTGTTTTTCATTTTGAAGGAAATAATATTACATTTTTAATTGATTTATCTTTTTTTAAGCTTAAAATTTAATATTATATATATGGGGTAATTTTGTAAATATCTCGGAATGCAGTAGTTTTACCTTAAACTTGACCTAACTTGCCTCGAACCTAATTTTCCAAAAAACTTTCAATCCTAACGGATCGGCTGGGGTCGAAACTCGTTGGATTCGGATTTTTTTACCATCCCTAGCCAAAAGCTGTAAACGGTTCATAAAAGAAGTGCCTCGACCGTACTTGGGCACACAACCACCCACCAAGGGTCATGAGCGTCTCGCCCTTAGTGGGGTTACCATTGACATACAGGTTACCACTTAAGGAACATAATACCACTTACACTACGACAGACTGTTCAATATAGATCACACTTTAAAAACTTTTAACCCTCAACAAAACTATTTCCCCAAGAACTTACCCCTGCATTTTGGTGGTATGTGAAGATTATATTTGCACTTCTTAGGCAATGCAAATGCGCGAGAAGGGTTGATATTGAAGGCAGGAAGAGCATCCTTGAAGTTGCAAAGACAATTCAAGTCGGCATGTTTTATCAAAAGACAGCATTGCTTGGTCGGTGGTGGAGGGTATCTCCCGGTGACCGCCGGCCGGCAAAGGTTCAACCTACTCGATGGAATGTTACATATGGTTGCCCCTTTAGCTCCTTCCACCATTGCAATGACCACAAATATTGCTACCAAGCAATATACCATAAGTTTCTCACTAACCTTAGCCATTTTTCTTGCCTCAAAAAAACTATTTCAAACCCAATGCTAAGTAATACACCTGCACTTAATTTATAGTAAGGGTTTTGAGGGTAAACTATCTAAGTAGTCATCCAATTATTAGAATTTCTTTTTGGCCACCCAACTATGAAAAATTATAAAATCATCATCCAACAATTAGTAAATTTTTTTTGGTCACTCAACTATCATGAATTTTTGGGTGTTTCTATTTTTATGTTTGCCAGCTGGGGACAAAAAATGATAACTTAAATAGTTTAGTGATTATTTTATAATTTTTCATAGTTGTGTGACTAAAAAGAAATTTACTAATAGTTGGGTGACTACTAGCCTACTTTACCCATATACATACATACATGCATATATATATATATATAACAAGACATGTGAATACAGTCTGTAGGATAGTCACGAGAGAACTTAAAGAGTAGAAAATACTTAATCTTTGAATCTGAATTGAACAACAAAGTTCAATGAAGAATGTTTCCATGGTTATATTTTTTAATTCATTAAAAAAGTTAAATTATCCTATTAATTTGATCAATTTTATTCCTGTACTTTTCAAATTTTGAAATTTAGTCATAACCCAAATAGTACGTAGCAGTCGAGTTCGTTTAGTTAAATTCAATTAACAGTCCTGTACTATGCGTATAGTTACGGATTTAATTTGTATTCTTCAATTGGATCATTTTAAGTCCCTATATTTTGAATTTTGAAATAATTAGTTGACATATTATTACACATATGATAATATGTTTACCACATCATATTTGAAATAGTAAAACTTACTGAATTTAACAATTATTGTTTGATTAATATTGAAATTTTAAAATTTGAAAAATATAATCACTAAAATGATTAAATTAAAATACAAAGATTAAATCAACAAATTTTCCAAAAAAATAAGGACTAATTAGAGCAGAAATTAACCTTAAAAATGTCGGTTCGATGTAGAAACTATGGTTTCGTATAAGAAAACAGGCCATGCAATCATAATCTAGACTATAGGCTATAAAAAATATAATTAAAACACAACACAACATGTGAGTTGTCAAAGTTTTGTCTGTTTGTCCTTCTCGTTTCTATCAAACACTTTTGTTGGTTTTGACCAGATTGGATAAAAACAAACTTTTAAGAAAGCATATCTTATATCTATGTTTAAATATACGTGGAACATGAATATTAATTATAGATGTCTTTCAAAAAAAATTAGAGTACCGATGGAATTCAATGTTCATTGTAACACTTTTAATCCGATCAGATCCGATCAGGTTTGAGTTATAGGATGCTATATTCGTTGTTGAAGCGACTATCGTTAATGTTAGAAATTATGTGACCCAAATCCCTGTTAAAAATAAAATACAAGTGGCAAGATAGGGGGATCTACGAGGGCAAAGGTCGTATCCCATTGTAGATCCCCCGCGGTACA
This sequence comes from Gossypium raimondii, assembly GCF_025698545.1. Lineage (NCBI taxonomy): Eukaryota > Viridiplantae > Streptophyta > Magnoliopsida > Malvales > Malvaceae > Gossypium > Gossypium raimondii. The sequence goes on along the minus strand of NC_068569.1, from coordinate 56,074,684 downwards.
GTACATGCTGCACAAGTGAAATCCGTATAGAAGTTTATTTCCTCTATTTGATGTTGATTACAATAATGTGTTTTAATCTTGCTGCATTACTTTTATTTGACTTTGATTAGAATATGGTTTTACAAACCTATAAATAGACGTAATCTATACTTATCTTGTATCATTCGAATTCGACATAGTGAATTTCTTCTCCTCAGCCCGTGGTTTTTCCCGAAAAGATTTCCACCTAAAATTCTGCATGTTCTATTTTTCTCTCTTTCTTTGTGATTCATTGTCATTATTGACATTAAATTTTAACAATTAATTATACAATATACACCAATCAAACATGTAATTAAGTTCTAAATACATTTATTGACCCGAGCACGAAATAGGATCAAATCGTAAAGTTTTAAAAATTCCAAGCTGTCATCATGACTTCAGTGTTTCCTCGTCGCGACGAGACTCTCTGAGTTGCCAATGTCACGATGTTGAGATTTGTAGTTCTGACGTGGAACTTGTTTTCGATAAAAATGTACCATTTGATACCTATTTTAGTGCTTCCAAACAAGCTATTCAATTTACTCAACAAATCACCATCTTTACATGAATAAAACCATACTAAAAACATACCAAAACAAGCCATTTAACCATTTTCATTCAACCAATTCAATATAAGTTCAAATTAACACAAAACATACCAATTCAACTCATTCAATTATAAATCATCCATCCAACCAACTAGCCATTGAAATACCAACTTCTTATCTATGCTAATCCATGTTCAAACATGCTATTTTAATTGCCAAACATAATTCAAACACATTTACCAAAACATGCCATTTCAACTAGACATTAACATTGTCAAAATCATGCATTAGGAAGCTTTCAAGCTATGTCCAACATTCAAAGTTAACATATACAAAACAACTATATACATGCCACAATTCCGAACTTAAAATGATCGAAAAGCTACCGATTAAAAAATAGGATAGTGTGAGATTCAAAGCGATCTGCTTGATATGTTCTGGAAGGTAATGATCTATAAGGAAAACAGAAAGTAACATAATGCTTGGTAAGTTCATATGAAATTTGACTTACCTTGACATTACAACAAACTAAACATTTAAATGCATTGTCATTCAATATGGCATCATTTGACATATCTTGAAATAGCTAACATATAATATCATATACAACAAATAGGTTAGTCCATTTTCATATCAAGAACTTTAAACAAAAATAATTTACCACAACTCAATTTGAAACATGTACAAAAAAATTCATATTCAATTTGAAAGCATGTAAAATTCAATCCACATTTGTATCATTACAATGATTTCATTTCCGTTAGGTTAACATTTCGGATACACGTAACTATATTGCTCACACAAGTTGGTAGGGATTAGGGTTGCTCAGACAAGCTGACATTTATGAATTTGCTCAAACAAGCTAACATCGTATTGAGGTTACTAGTCCAAGCTAAACCAATGATACATATAGGCTAAGAATCCGCAACAAATTTTGGATCTCATATAACCATGTAAATCCCTGTGATTCCATATTTGACCCTAATGGCATGCCATACGTATCCTAATCTTTTACTAAATTCATACTAGCATCGTTATCTTAAGCGTATTATTTCAAGCCTTATATCAGAATGCATATTTCATACAAATCCTGTAAACATGTAACATTCATATCGGTACTTTGTACCCTTTCATATAGCCAACATTTTCATGTTTTACAATTCAGTCCATAAATAGCCAAATAAGCCAATTTCCACAATTTCACTTAAATATAAACATACTATTGAAAAAAAATACAAAGATAATTTAGTAAGTTCCATATGAACTTACATGGAAAAAGAGCAATAAATGAGACTAGAAGGACTAATCAATAATTTTTCTTTTCCCCAATTATCTTCGGGTTGGTTCAATTCTCGATCTATACAATTATTCAATTCAATTTAACAATACTACAAATTTTATAACATTTTATTACATGCATATACCAGTTCAATTTCATTTTCTAAATGCCCCTAAATTTTTGCATTTTATTTAATTTAGACCCTAAAATCAAAATTGCCATAACTTTCAATTTTGAGCTTAGATTTCAAAACCGATCTCACTCGCATCCTTTTAGGACCCTCTACTATCTATTGTCAAAAAAATTTCACATCAGATATTCAATTTTTACACTTTAATCCGTCTTGACAAAACTAACAATTTAAACTTTACAATCTCATCCTTTTTCATATCTAAGCTTGAAATCTATCGATTTAACACTAATTTCTTTAAGAAATTAGCAATGAAAACTTTTAAAAATTTTAACAATTTTACAAATTGGTACATGAGCTAGCTAAATCAAGCTCCCATGGCTTCAAAAACATAAAAATTACAAGAAAATGGTTTAATTGCACATACCAATTTTGTAGCCGAATGTGAAATGTTTCCTTAGGTTTTCTCTCCTTCAAGATTCAGCCAAGAGAGGAAGATGAATAAAAGATGATAACTTTTCCTTTTAATTTGTTTAGATTAAGGATGAGTTAACTAAGTTTAATTAATTTAAGTTTAATTAATTAACTATTAATCAAAGATAGTTGGAATGTCATCATAGGCCATTATTTCATATTGTAAATTGGTTAAATTACCTTTTTGGACCTTTTATTAAATAAAAATAAAATGGAATAGAAATAAGTAAAACAAAATAAAAAATGAATAAACAGATAAAATGAAAAATCTAGCCTTAGGCGCAATTTTGACTTCGACTTTGAACTGCTCCCGGATAATGGATTCTCTCCTCCAATCGATAAGTCAGTTATAGAGATCGAGGAACAATCTCAAATCTCCAAATTCTTCTGTAGTGATAAATTAATTACAAGACCAGCACGACGACTAACCTTTACTAAGTGCATAACCTTGAAAGCAACTTGTACTCTAACATTTCAAACTTGCATTGTACCAATATAGAAAATAGGAAAAAAGAAGTACCGAATTAGTAGCATCCATGTCCAAAATTAATTACAAAAAATCACTAAAAACATGTTGATTAAGCACATTATCAACGTGCAAAAAGACGCATCATGACGAAGCTTCTAAATTCCCTCAAAGGAACCCATTTCAAGGATTATGAATTATATAATCGTTTCCCTTACCCAAGTACAGTTAGAATATCCCCTTTTACCTATAAACTTTGTTAAAACCCTTCAAGAAGCCTTTTTATCGATCTCTAAAATTCTCAAAACCACCACGAACGACTCTCCATAGTGATTTATATGAATCACCATGTACCACTAACCCAACACTTTGTATCAACAATTAGTGCGATGTGCACATAATCAACTTGAAAATTATAACTACTAAAAGTTTCAGTACCAAGCTAGTTCAGCTGGTCAAGTAACCAACAACAAGGTAACTATTATGAAAAGGACAATTTGGGCTTTCTCTCATTTTTCTACTTTGAAATATAGCTAATATAGTTCTGTCCACGCTTCGCATTAGGTTAATTATTTTTTAAGCTAAATTATAGAGTAAATAATTGATATTAAAAATACACCCTATTCTTTGTAGTTTTCGTACATTTGAAATTTAATCTTTGTATTTTTACTTTTAGAAATTTAATCCTTTAATTTTCAAATTTAAAAATTCAAATTAATGCTATTAAATTTACTAATGTAACATTTTAAAATTAAAAAATAAAATTATATCAATATTTTAATCAAAAACAACCAAAATTATATTTATCATGTCCAACCAAAATTCAAAACTAACAAATTCTAGGCTTAAATTCATTATGATATGATTGGAGGCAATACATCTATCTACAACATTCAATTAAATACACATTAAATTTTACACGTTCCTATGCACTTATCTAAGTAAAGTCAACTACATTCCTTGTCAATATTAAACATTAAACTTCATTTTCATCAAAGATCCAAGGATCAACCTATGGAGAACGAACTTCACAATTTCATCAAGGTATGGATTTTAGCTATCATTTCCCTTTGTTATTGTTTCTACATACCATCAAAGCTCCCCAAAGGCATTTTCAAGCTTATTTCTTTAACCCCAATCTTCATCTTCTTCCTTTACCTCCCTCTCACCATCTCCACCGCCCATCTCGTCGGCATCACCGCCTTCTTCCTCTCTTGGTTAGCTAATTTCAAGCTCCTCCTCTTTTGTTTCGACCAACCACCGCTCTCACCACCGCCGTCCAACCTTTTTCATTTCATCTCCTTAGCTTCTCTTCCCATTAAACCAAAACAAAAAACCCCATCTCAAAACAGATCTAAACCACCCCAAAGATCAATCTTGTTTGCTATAAAAGTTCTAATATTAGCTTTGCTTTATCATTGTTATAGCTACAAACAAATTCTCAATAAAAATGTAGTTCTAGCAATGTACTGTGTCCACATCTACATTGAGCTTGAGCTCATCCTAGCCTTGGCCGCAACCCTTGCTCGAGCCATGTTTGGGTTCGAGATCCAGCCACAGTTCAATGAACTCTACTTGGCTACCTCTTTACAAGATTTTTGGGGTCGTAGATGGAACCTTATGGTTACTAGTATTCTACGACCAACCGTATATTACCCCATACGCCGTATTTCTACTCGTTTGCTCGGATCAAGGTGGGCTTCGTTGCCGGCGATCGTCGTTGTGTTCGTCGTCTCCGGCTTGATGCATGAATTGATTTTTTATTACATGACTCGTGTGGCTCCTAGTTGGGAGGTGACATGGTTTTTCATCTTACATGGGGTTGCGGTGGCGGCGGAAGTGGTGGTGAAGAAGGTGGTGCCTGAGAAAATGAGGTTGCACCCGGTGGTTTCCGGGGCGTCAGCTTTGGGATTTGTGGCGGTGACTGCCGTTTGGTTGTTTCTCCCGCAGTTAGTGAGGAATGGTGTAGATGAGAAGAACATTGGAGAGTACTCCAAGGTGATGGATCTTATAAAGGGTTTGCTTCCATTTTGATTATCATTGTAATTTTAGAAAAAAATCATAAATAAAAATCCACCCATTTAAATTCCTTCCACCATTGCAATGACCACAAAAATTGCTACCAAGCAATACACCATCAGTTTCTCACTAACCTTAGCCATTTTTCTTGCCTCAAAAAAACTATATCAAACACAATGCTAAGTAACACACCTGCACTTAAATTATAGCAAGGGTTTTGAGGTAAACTATTTAATATTCACCCAATTATTAGTTAATTTTCTTTTGTCACTCAACAATGAAAAATTATAAAATGGTCTTCCAACTATTAGTAAATTTCTTTTTTGGTCACCTAACTATCTTGGAGTTTTGGGTATTTCTATTTTTATGGTAGCCAGCTGGGGACCAAAAATGACAAAATTGAATAGTTTAATAATTATTTTGTAATTTTTCATAGTTGTGTGACTAAAAAGAAATTTACTAATAGCTAGATGATCATTTAATTTATAACTTTTCATAATTGTGTGATTAAAAAATTTATTAATAATTGGGTGACTACTAGTATAGTTTACCCATATATATATATATATATAAAACAAGACATGTGAATACAGCTTGTAGGATAATCATGAGAGAACTTGAGTAGAAAGTACAAAACTCTCTGAGTCTGAATTGAACAACAAAGTTCTATGAAGAATATTTCCATGGTTATATTTTTATTTCATTAAAAAGGCAAATTCTGCTATTAATCTCAATGTTTTGTCAAAATTATGGATTTAATTTTTATACTTTAATTTGATCAATTTTTGTCCTATATTTTTGAATTTTAAAATTTAGTCATAACCCAAATAATAGCAGTTAAATTCAATTAATAGTCCTGTACTATACTTAAAGTTACAGATTTAATCCATATTCTTCAAGTGGATCATTTTAAGTCCCTGTATTTTTCGAGTTTTAAAATTTCAATCTTGAAGCAAATGACAATCGTTAATTCATTGCATGGATTTTTAGTTAGTAATATGCAGAAATAATCAACTGACATGTTATTACACATATGATAATATGTTTACCACCTCAGATTTTTAAAATAGCAAAACTTACTGAATTTAATAGTTACCGTTCGGTTAGTATTGAAACTTTAAAATTTGAAAAGTTTAATGACTAAAAATGATTAAATTAAAATATAGAGATTAAATATATAAATTTCGCAAAAATTAAGGATAAATAGCAGAAATTAACCTTAAAAATGTCGGCTTGATGTTCCATTTCCAGGATGTAGAAACTATGGTTCCGTATAAGAAAACGGGCCACGCCATATTTAGTGACTATCATTAAAACACAACACAAAGTTTGTCTGTTTGTCCTTCTCGTTTCTATCAAACACTTTTGTTGGCTTTGACCAGATTGGAATAAAACAAATTTTTGAGAAAGCAAATCTTATATCTATGTTTAAATATACGTGGAACATGAATATTAATTATAGATGTCTTTTTTTAAAAAAATGAGACTACCAATGGCATTCAATAGTTATTGTAACACTTTTAGCCCGATTTGATTGTCGGGTTCGAGTTATAGTATGTCACATTCGTTGTCGAAGTAACTATAGTAAATTATACAGTAAACATCAATCAAACATGTAATTAAGTGCTAAACACATTTACATTATGTTAATCAATTAAACTCGAGCCTTAATCGAGCTTACTAAAGCTCTTTTACTGACCCGAGCACGAAATAGGACCAAATTGTAAAGTTTTAAAAATTAACCGTCGTCGTGACTTCAGTGTTTCCTCATCGCGACATGGGCACCTCAATATGTTGCAACGAGACTCTCTGAATTTCCAATGTTGCGATGTCGAGAACCATAATCGTGATGTGGAACCTGTTTTTAAGAAAAATGAACCATTCGGTACCTATTTAATGCTTCCAAACAACCTATTCAATTTACTGAACAAATCGCCCATCTTTACTTGAATCAAACCATACCAAAAACATACCAAAACAAGTCATTTAACCATTTCCAATCAATCAATTCAATATAAGTTCAAATTAACACAAAACATACCAATTCAACTCATTCAATTATAAATCATCCATCCAACCAACTAGCCATTCAAATACCAATTTAGTATCTATGCTAATCCATGTTCAAACATGCGATTTTAATTTCCAAACCTAATTCAAACACATTTACCAAAACATGCCATTTCAACTAGACATTAACATTGTCAAAATCATGCATTAGGAAGGTTTTAAGCTATGTCCAACATTGAAAGTTAACATATACAAAACGCCTATATACATCCACAATTCCGAACTTAAAATGATCGAAAAGCTACTGATTCAAAAACAGGATAATGTGAGATCCAAAGCGATCTACTTGATATGTTCTGCAAGGTAATGATCTACAAGGAAAACAAAAAGTAACATAATGCTTAGTAAGTTCATATGAAATTTAACTTACCTTGATATTACAACAAACTAAAAATTTAAATACATTGTCATTCAATATGGCATCATTTGACATATCTTGAAATAGCTAACACATAATATCATATACAATGAATAGATTAGTCCATTTTCATATCAAGAACTTTACACAAAATTAATTTACCACAACTCAATTTGAAACATGTACAAAAGAATTCATATTCAATTTGAAAACATGTAAAATTCAATCCACATTTGTATCATTACAATGATTTCATTTCCGTTAGGTTACCATTTCGGATAAACGTGACTATATTGCTCACACAAGTTGACATTGATCAGGGTTTCTGAAAAAAAGCTGATATTTATGAAATTGCTCAGACAAGCTGACATCGTATTGTGGTTACTAGTCCAGGCTAAACCAACGATACATATAAATCGAGAAAAAAATGTTGGATCTCATATAACCATGTAAATCCCTGACCGATTCCATATTTGACCCTAATGACATGTCATACGTATTCTAAGCTTTTACTAAGTTCACACTAGCATCATTATCTTAATCGTATCATTTCAAGTCTTATATCAAAATGCATATTTCATACAAATCCTATAAACATGTAACATTCATATCGGTACTTTGTACCCTTTCGTATAGCCAACATTTTCATGTTTTACAATTTAGTCCATAAATAGCCAAATAAGCCAATTTCCACAATTTCACTTAAATATAAACATACAATAGAAAAAATACAATTCAAAAGATAATTTAGTAAGTTTCATATGAACTTACCTAGTAAGTTTCATAAGGACTAATCGATAATTTTTCTTTTCCCAATTATCTTGATTTGGTTCAATTCTCGATCTATACAATTATTCAATTCAATTTATCAATACTAAAAATGTTATAACATTCTATTATATGCATGTACCAGTTCAATTTCATTTTCTAAATGCCCCTAAAGTTTTACATTTTATTCAATTTAGACCCTAAAATCGAAATTGCCATAACTTTCAATTTTGAGCTTAGATTTCAAAATCGATCTCACTCATATCCTTTTAGGACCCTCTACTATCTATTGTTAAAAAAACTTCACATCAAATATTCAATTTTTACACTTTAATCCTTTTTGACAAAACTAACAATTTAAACTTTACAATCTTATCCTTTTTCACATCTAAGCTTGAAGCCTATCAATTTAACACTAATTTATTTAAGAAATTATCAATGAAAACTTTTAAAAATTTTAACAGTTTTACAAATTGATACATGAGCTAGCTAAATCAATCTTTCATGGCCTCAAAAACATAAAATTACAAGAAAATGATTTAATTACACATACCAATTTTGAAGTCAAATGTGAAATGTTTCCTTAGGTTTCTCTCCTCCAAGATTCGACCAAGAGAGAAAGATGAATAAAAGATGATGACTTTCCTTTTAATTTGTTTAAATTAAAGATGAGTTAATTAAGTTTAATTAATTTAAGTTTAATTAATTAACTATTAATCAAAGATAGTGGGAATGTCATCATATGCCACTATTTCTTATTTTAAATTGGTTAAATTACCTCTTTAGACCTTTTAGTAAATGCAATTTACGTCCCTAAATTTTTGACCAATTAAAAACCTTTAGCGATAAACTCTTACAATTTAGTCATTGAACCTTAATTAGCTATCAATTCAACAAAATTACTAAACCAAACTTTAATATATTACTATAATAGCTTCATAAATATTAAATATTAATATTTACAAACACTGTTTTACGAAAATGAGGTTTCAAATCGCTTTTCCAATACCATTGAAAATCGGGCTGTTATAGTCATCATAATTGTTAAGGGGAGAATCGGTTCCTTTGTAAGAAGTTTTTAAAGTGTCGTCCTCTGACAGTCAACCCAAACCCCCAAAAATCAATATAGTCCCTGTGTCGAGGTTTTAAAAAAAAATGAAGAGTACCATGTTTGCAAACATGTTGTCTTTAAGCCTTGGTTGGTGGTTTGAATCGCGACGCACCCAAGTACCTCCACTATTATTCACACGCCCCATACTGACATTTTTCCCAAGTCTTGCAAGTACCTATCTCTCGAGGTGCCCCCTCCATGAACCGTACATGGCTCTTCATGAAGGCTAAGGACAAAACCTCGACAAGGGGACAATAGCTTCTGTTGTTGGGGGGATCAGGTCGGCTGTTCAACATACGACACTTTGAAGACTTCTCCCGAAAGAGTCGGCCCCTCCTCAAAAATAATGATACTTTTGAGTTAAAACATCATATGAAAAATTGTAAAGTTGCGAAGTGTAAATAAGATATGTCTCGATGAATTTTTGTTCTTCGTCTTTTCATTTTTTTGTTTTCATATATTCGTAATTGTTATATGTGTCATCTTGCCTAATGGATCTTGTCAAGTCAACCTCTTTGACCAATGGAAAATAGGAGAATTTCATCTTTAACATTTCACCAACATCTATATGTGGAAGCTCACCAACATAGTAAAACATTAATCCTTTGCTAAATATCTGTCTCATGCATGTTTGAAAAGTGTAAAAGAGGCAAGCCACACTACCAACTTGTTTCATTACATCCAAACACACCTATGATAGGTGCCAAATTCACCAAAAATAAATTCTTACACCTAAAACCAAAATTAAATTTATAGTATAAAGAGTAGAGTCGATCCCACAAGGACTAATCTGTTTGAATCTGTATCTCTTTATAACCAAAATGCTTCGCAGATAGTTTTCGTGCCCATGACTCATGCCAATCTATACAAAATAGATGGGGGATTAAATCAGAATATAAAATAAATCACAAAAAATTAAATAAAAAATGAATAAACCGATAAAATGCAAAATCTAGCCTTAGGCACAATTTTGACTTCAACTTTGAACTGATCCCGGATAATGGATTCTCTCCAAATGATAAATTAGTTATAGAGATCGAGGAACAATCTCAAATCTCCAAATTCTTCCTTAGTGATAAATTAATTACGAGACCAGCATGACAACTAACGATTACCAAGTGCATAACCTTGAAAGCAACTTATACTCTAACATTTCAAACTTGCATTGTACTAATATAGAAAATAGTAAAAAAAAAAGTACCGAATTAGTAGCATCCATGTCCAAAATTAATTACAATAAATCACTAAAAACATGTTGATTAATCACATTATCAACGTGCAAAAAGATGCATCATGACCAAGCTTCCAAATTCCCTCCAAGGAGCCTATTTCAAAGGTTATGAATTTTATAATCGTTTCCCTTACCCAAATACAATTAGAATATCCCTTTTTACCTATAAACTTTGTTAAAACCCTTCAAGAAGCCTTTTTATCAATCTCTGAAATTCTCAGACCCACCACCAACGGCTCTCCACAGTGATGTATATGAATCATCATCTACCACTAAGCCAACATTTTGTACCAACAATTGGTGCGATATGCATGTAATCAACCTGAAAATTACAACTACTAAGAGTTTTAGTACCAAGCTAGTTCAGTTGTTCAAAGTAACCAACAGCAAGGTAACTATTATGAAAAGGTCAAACTGGCTTTCTCTTATTTGTTTCCTTTAAAATATAACAAGTCTAGTTGTTGCCACACTTCGCATTAGGTTAATTATTTTTTAAGCTAAATTATAGAGTAAATATTTGAATATTAGAATATACTCTGTCTTTGTAGTTTTCGTACATTTGAAATTTAGTCTTTATATTTTTATTTTTAGAAATTTAATCCCTTAATTTTCAAATTTAAAAATTCAAACCTAGTTGTTAACACGATTAAATTCATTGATTTGATATTTTAAAATAAAAAATACCCACTTAATATCTTAAATTCATTATGATATGATTGGGGCAATACACCTATCTACAACCTTCAATTAAATACACATTAAATTTTGAACGTGTCTATGCACTTATCTAAGAAAACGCAATCACATTCCTTATCAATATTAAACATTAAACTTCATTTTCATCAAAGATCCAAAGATCAACCTATGGAGATTGAACATTACAACTTCATCAAGGTATGGATTTTAGCTATAATTTCCCTTTGTTATTGTTACTACATATCATCAAAGCTCCCCAAAGGCATTTTCAAGCTTATTTCTTTAACCCCAATCTTCATCTTCTTCCTTTACCTCCCTCTCACCATCTCCACCGCCTATCTCGCCGGCATCACCCCCTTCTTCCTCTCTTGGTTAGCTAATTTCAAGCTCCTCCTCCTTTGTTTCGACCAACCACCTCTCTCACCACCGCCGTCCAACCTTCTTCATTTCATTTCCTTAGCTTCTCTTCCCATTAAATCTAAACAAAAAACCCCATCTCAAAACAAATCTCAACAACCCCAAAGATCAATCTTGTTTGCTATAAAAGTTTTAATATTAGCTTTGCTTTATCATTGTTATGGCCACAAACAAAATCTCCATAAAAATGTAGTTCTAGTAATGTTCTGTGTCCGCATCTACATTGAGCTTGAGCTCGCCCTAGCCTTGGCCGCAACCCTTGCTCGAGCCATGTTTGGGTTCGAGATCGAGCCACAGTTCAATGAACCCTACTTGGCTACCTCTTTACAAGATTTTTGGGGTCGTAGATGGAACCTTATGGTTACTAGTATTCTACGACCAACCGTATATTACCCCATACGCCGTATTTCTACTCGTTTGCTCGGATCAAGGTGGTCTTCGTTGCCGGCGGTCGTCGCCGTGTTCGTCGTCTCCGGCTTGATGCATGAATTGATTTTTTATTACATGACTCGTGTGGCTCCTACTTGGGAGGTGGCACGGTTTTTCATCTTACATGGGGTTGCGGTGGTGGCGGAAGTTGTGGTGAAGAAGGTGGTGCCTGATAAAATGAGGTTATACCCGGTGGTTTCCGGGGCGTTGGCTTTGGGATTTGTGGCGGTGACTGCCGTTTGGTTGTTTCTCCCGCAGTTAGTGAGGAATGGTGTAGATGAGAAGAACATTGGAGAGTACTCCAAGTTGATGGATCTGATAAAGGGTTTGCTTCCATTTTGAATATCATTGTAATTTTAGAAAAAAAAAATATTAATATTTGGTTAACTACTAGCATAGTCTACCCATATATACATACATATATATATATAAAAGAAGACATGTGAATACAGTTTGTAGGACAATCACGAGAACTTGAGTAGAAAGTACATAACTCTCTGAGTCTGACTTAAACAACAAAGTTCTATGAAGAATGTTTTCATGGTTATATTTTTATTTCATTAAAAAGGTAAATTCTGCTATTAATCTTAGTATTTTGTCAAAATTATGGATATAGTCTTTATACTTTACTTTAATTAATTTTAGTATTATATTTTTGAATTTTGACATTTAGTCATAACCCACATAATAGCAGCTAAAATTTGTTCGATTAAATTCAATTAATAGTCTTGCACTTTACGTAAAGTTATAGATTTATTCCATATTCTTCAAGTGGAAGATTTTAAGTCCCTATATTTTTTGAACTTTAAAATTTCAATCTTGAAGCAAGTGATAATCGTTAAGCCATTGCATGTATTTTTAGTGAGTAATATATGGAAATAACAAGTTATCATATTATTACACAGATGATAATATATTTACTTACCACATTAAATTTTAAAAATAACAAAACTTACCAAATTTAATAATTATCATATGATTAGTATTGAAATTTTAAAATTTGAATTTCGAAAATGTCGGTTTGATGTTTGGTTTCCAGGATGTAGAAACCATGGTTTCGTATAAGAAAACGGGCCATGCAATATTTGGTGACTTCCCCATAATCTAGACTATAGGCTATAAAAAGATAATTAAAACACAACACAACATGTGAATTGTCAAAGTTTTGTCTGTTTGTCCTCCTTATATTTGGCTTTGAGCAGGTTGGATCATATCTTATATCTCTGTTTAGAAATATGTCCAACACGAATTTTTTATGTCTAAAACTGAAATTAAATTTATAGTATAGAGAGTAGGGTTGATTCCACAGAGATTGATTTACCTGAATCTATATCTCTTTATAACAATAGCGCATCCCAGGCAATTTTCGTGTCCACGACTCATGCCAACCTATACAAAATTGAGGGGATTAAATTGGAATATAAAATAAATCACAAAAATTAAATAAAAATAAAAGCAAAGTAGAAATAAGTAAAACAAAATTAAAACTTAATAAACCGATAAAATGAAAACTCTAGCCTTAGGTGTGTTTTTGACTCCGACTTTGAACTGATCTCAAACAATAGATTCTCTCTCCTCCAATTGATAAGTCAGTTACAGAGATTCAAAAACAACCTCAAATCTCTGACTTCTTCCGTAGTGATAAATTAACTACGAGAACAGTGTAGGGAAATGGACCCTATATGCAATGAACAAGTGAATAAAGTAAAAACGACAGGATCGAACATGTAAAATGTACGTGAAAAAGCTCATCAAAAGAGGATAAAAAAACAAAGACAAAAAGAGATTTCACTATAATAAAGAGAGTACAAAAGATGGAGAGAATCAAAGGAAATCTCAAAGCCTCAAAAAAATAAACCCTTCAAAACAAGTAACTGAATTCTCTCAATCTAAATATTTCTTTTGTATGTAACCTAGAGTAACTAATGCCTATTTATAGACTAAAATTCGTAGCATATATGACTAGAATAACCGTAGGTTAATCATAGTTTAAGTAGAAAACTAAAAACAACGTTTAACTAGGAGAAGAAAACCAAAAAACATGAGGTGCACGTCGCCACGTCGTGACGTGGCATTTGCGTCGTCAGGGCGAGGGGGCGTTACATCGTCGGGATAGAGGCTCTCAAGTTTTAGCATAGTCTAGAAGCTAAAATTGAAATTTAGCCATTGTGTTCTAATGTAAAAAAAAAAAAAGCGACACAAATCTAAAAGAAATAGAACATCGGGTACCTGTCTCTAAGACTTATAGTGTATTCAAATTATATATAACCACATAATATTTTAACTGAAAAATAAATTATATCAACTATTTAAAATAATTAAAAATATTATAAAAATATAAAAACTAAATTATATTAAAAAGTTAAAATATATAGATTAAATTTCAAAAGTAAACAAAATTTTTCATTTAAAAAAAAAAGAGCAGTCGACTTACCACTTGACGGCAGGAGGACAGTGCTTTGAATATATAGATATAGATTTGTCCTAAAGACAGCACCCACTTCCACAGTCCCTCACGTGTTATTATTATTGCTCAACTTCGTATTTACTTTTTTGCTGAAGGACAACATTATAAAATTAAGTGAGAGCACTGACTTTAGATCTAAAAAATAAGTAAGGTATAATGACAATTTTTTACCTTTTAACTTTATAAAAAAATTTATTTTAGTCCTTCATTAGTCTTTAAATTTATATTATTTGTCAAACCACTTTAAAATAATGGATAAAGTTAATGTTTATTAACATTATCGAAGTGATACTTGAACTTGAATTTTGAAATTCAAAAATATAAAGATTAAATCCTTGGGAATTAAAATATATGGACTAAATTCCAAAATTTTGAAAATTACAATTACCTATTAACATATTATGACCATGGTTCTCGATCTAAGTAAAGTCAACTACATTTCCATCAAAGATCCAAAGATCAAGAAATGGAGAACGAACTTCACAATCTCATCAAGGTATGGATTTCAGCTATAATTTCCCTTTGTTATTGTTTCTACATATCATCAAAGCTCCCCAAAGGCATTTTCAAGCTTTTTTCTTTAACTCCAATCTTCATCTTCTTCCTTTACCTACCTCTCACCGTCTCCTCCGTTCATCTCGTTGGCATCACCGCCTTCTTCCTCTCTTGGTTAGCTAATTTCAAGCTCCTCCTCTTTTGTTTCGACCAACCACCGCTCTCACCACCACCGTCCAACCTTTTTCACTTCATTTCCTTAGCGTCTCTTCCCATTAAACCTAAACAAAAAACCCCATCTCAAAACAAATCTAAACCACCCCAAAGATCAATCTTGTTTGCTATAAAAGTTCTAATATTAGCTTTGCTTTACCATTGTTATAGCTACAAACAAAATCTCCATAAAAATGTAGTTCTAGCAATGTACTGTGTCCATACCTACATTGAGCTTGAGCTCACCCTAGCCTTGGCCGCAATCCCGGCTCGAGCCATGTTTGGGCTCGAGATCGAGCCACAGTTCAATGAACCCTACTTAACTACCTCTTTACAAGATTTTTGGGGTCGTAGATGGAACCTTATGGTTACTAGTATTCTACGACCAACCGTATATTACCCCATACGCCGTATTTCTACTCGTTTGGTCGGATCAAGGTGGGCTTCTTTGCAGGCGATCATCGCCGTGTTCGTCGTCTCCGGCTTGATGCATGAATTGATTTATTATTACTTGACTCGTGTGGCTCCTACTTGGGAGGTGACATGGTTTTTCATCTTACACGGGGTTGCGATGGCGGCGGAAGTGGTGGTGAAGAAGGTGGTGCCTGAGAAAATGAGGTTGCACCCGGTGGTTTCCGGGGCGTCAGCTTTGGGATTTGTGGCGGTGACTGCCGTTTGGTTGTTTTTCCCGCAGTTGTTGAGGAATGGCGTAGATGAGAAGACCATAGGAGAGTACTGCAAGTTGATGGATCTTTTAAAGGGTTTGCTTCCATTTTGAATATATTTTAATTTTAAAAAGTCATTTTTTTTAAATATCTTCGTTTGGATTTAATTGAGAATTGATTTCGTACTGCAAATAAAAAAATTTTCAATTGAAATAAAATTTTGATTTATGGAGTAATATTTGTTTGTGTGTTATTAATAGGAGCGGTTGAGTATTTATACATATTATTACAGATGCTATTACAGTTTATGATAGGGCCTCACTATTTTGTCTAGACTCCTCTGCCTCTAGTAATGACATTCTCTGCGAACTCTAGGTTTGCTAGGCACGCGTCTATAGAGCACTTGATTTTTTCTATTCTTAGGACTAACATTTTGTGCGGGCTCCGTACCTGCTAGACACGTGTCTGGGTAGCCTACGGAGCACGTGGCCCTTTTTGCTAACTCCCTAGGTGTATGCGAGCTGAGACAGTGGCCTTAATTCCCTAGGTCCCTACGAGTTGGATCTGTGGCCTTACGTTATGAGTTAGGTCCTTGGCTTTGCCTTGCGAGCTAAGTCTGTGAGCTCACTCTGCGAGCAAAGTCCGTGAACTCGCCTTGCTGTCAATCTTAGAATAAATTTAGAGTTGAGAAAATACCTTCAATCGATCTGGAATCACTAATATTGAACATTGGATCAAGACCTTTGAAGAACTCAGATGAGTTTTTTTTCTCAACTTTGGAAATTTTTTCCGGAGAATTTTGAGAGAATAAAAGATGAGATCTAATATTTGATATGTGCACTTCGAAAATGAAAAAGGAAAACGAGAGAAATACTTAGAAATTGGGTGAGAATTGTGTGTGAAGTGAGGAGGCTGCAACGTTTTTGAACTGAAGAACCCCGACCTAATTTCCAAAAATTGGAGAAATTCCCATGAGGCACTCTCACAATTCCTTTGTTTTACTAAATAATCATTTCCCTCCAAAATTCTAAAAATATGGGTAATTTGCCATAGAACCACTCAAATATTTCCCTTATTTTGCAAAACGGTCCTATGTAATTAATATTTTAAATTCTCTAAATTAAACCCCTATTTTAATTTATTTTTCAATTCTAATTTGACCCAAAACATTTATTTTACCCAAAAATTATTTAAAATTATAAAATTAATTTTTCTAAAAATATTTTAATTTTCCAAAATATTATTTCCCGATTTTTAAATGAAATTAAGCTAACTAAAAATTTACTAATAAACCCGATTAACTCTTAATTTTCACTCGAAACCCGGTAAACTTACTTGAAATTACTAGACTTATTTTTAGGGCTTTACACACGCCCGTGTGCCTCTAACTCATTAATAGTGAGTTACACAGTCAGCCACACGGCCATGTGACGTCGACAGTCATGTTTTCTGGCATTAAAAAATCGCAGAAAATCAGATTTTCAGTACACACCTGGTACGGTTTCAATGTAGAAGCACCCGGAAGAAGTTCAAAACCTAAAAGCAGTAATCCAAAAGGCAATTAAGCAAATATTCGCAACGCAACGCTAAGATTAGCGCACCACCCAAACTTATGTCGAAAAATTTGACATAGAACCCCAACTCGAAAGACACCCGTTACCTCGTACGTAACAACGAGTTATGAAATCAGTGCGTTGGAGTAACCGCTCCCACAAGTCCTTCGCCTAAAAAAATCCCCAATCACACAATTAACATAGATTCAAACAAACAACAGTCATTTTTAACTTCAAAGCAAACAAAGAAATTTCGCGAGACAACAAAACTTACACAATAACCTTTCAATTGACGCAACGAAAAACTTAAAATTTCCAATTAAACCTGATAGCAGTCAATGAAAGCAAGTAGAAACAAAAAAGAGGACAAAAATAAAAGAAAGAAAGAAGAAAAGGAAAACGTGAAGTGAAGTGAAGAAAAAGAAAGAGAAAATAAAAAAGAACTTCTAAACAATACAAACTAAACTAAAAAAAAGCTAACAAGCTTTTACAAGTAGCATAAAAATATTTCATTAACGCACGCACAAAGATTCAAACACAAGACTAGGAAGTTTATAGAGGCCTAACCATCAAAACAACAAGCTCATTTTTTACATAAATTAGCGTAGAAATAAATATAAGTCGAGAGTTCAAAGGTAAAGGTTAAGTTAAAATAAACAGAGAAATTTCAAAAAGAAATACTCAAACCCCCGATCTCAAACACATAAACAGAGCACTAAACCACAAATATGAAAACTTAATTATTGATAAAATTTATCGAACAAATGTTCAAATTAATTTAGGGGTGTTACAAGTGAGAGTAACATTCACAGAATTTCAACCATAGAACTTACATTGATACTGTTGACACCATTTTTTTGATGAAAACGGGGTCGACTTGGTTTTGAAAAATGAAAATAAAAACGGGAGTCGCCACCAATCCTTTTTTTTATAAGGTGTGATTGGATCACCTTGAAAAGTGGTTGTTTTTAATAAACGATTTAATTTTATTAAAATAACGATTTTGGTCCACGAAATTCAGAAAAACAGTTTCGGGAGTCGGTTACGCAAGAGGAAGGATTAGCACCCCCGATACGCCCAAAATTGGTACCTAGTTGATTACTTAATGTCTTAGTGACGAAAAACTAAAAACTTTATAGAGATTTAAAATACGATCCTAAAAAAACTCGGATGACATGGATTGAAATTCAAGAGGATATTTGGCTATTTGGTTAAACGAGAAATCGAAACTCAGCACATTAGGGCACGTTCCTCAAATTTCCAAACGCAAAACATTGCCTTATTTGAAATTTTTGGAAGGATATTTGGCTATTTGGTTAAACGAGAAAAATTGAAACCCAGCACATTAGGGCACGTTTTCTCGAATTTTCAAACGCAAAACATTGCCTTATTTTGAAATTTTTAAAAGGATATTTAGCTATTTGGTTGAACGAGAAAAAATCGAAACCCAGCACATTAAGGCACGTTTCCTCGAATTTCCAAACGCTAAATATTGCCTCATTTAGAAAATTTTTCCTTTTTGAAGTATGGTGTTAATATGCATAATGGAATAATAAATATGATAATGTGAACAAAAATAATATGAGCAAAAACGAATAAATAAATAAAAATCATGTATATACCATAACAAATAAATAAACTAAAGCATAAAAATGGACATATAAATAAATACATAAATGAACATAAAAAAAAGGAAAATAGATGAAAATTATAAAATGTGGACATGTGTATGTACATAAAGGGAACTATATGTATGTATATACATAAAATAATAAAATATGAAAAATATATATATATGTATATATATATGTTTTAAGGATATTAAATATAAGAGGTTATGTAAATATATACATGTATATATATATATAATTATGAAAATATGGAAAAATATGCATATATGTATTTTAAAATTATTAAATATAAAAGTTTATGTAAATATGTATATGCACGTATATGTATACAAAATGTATATAAAATTATAAAATATAAAATATATATAAGCATATATATATATATATATAAAAATAAATTATAGAAATATGTATGTATAATATAAAAATGCACGCATGCACACATATATATAGCAAAATTGGAAATTGCAAATATGTATATATGTAAATGAGGAAATAAAAAATAATAACCATAATAGATTTATTAATAAAATAACCAAAATAACGAAAAAGGACCGAATTGAAATTTTAAAACAAAATTTGGGGTCAAATATGAAATAAATAAAAGAGGAAGGGCCACATCAAACGCGCTGAAAAACTAGGAGGGGCAAAAGGAAGATAATCCCATTCTTGCAAAACGCAGAGTTCCAATAGGGACTAAATTGAAAACACAATAAATTTCTGGGTAAAATTTAAAGAAATTAAAAGAACCTAATTTAAAAAACATTAAAAAGCAGAAGGGCTAAACGTGCAATTAGCCCTTCAGTCAAAACACGCGGATCCCCTGGGGTAGGCGGGTCGGGTCTCGGGTCAGGAGCCCAAAACGACGTCGTTTTGGGGCTTTCCTGACCCCATCAAAACGGCGCCGTTTTGTTCGGCTATTTAAGCCAATTTTCTTTCAAAATTTTCATTTTTTCGTTTCTTCCAAAAAAAAAACCAGAAACTTTCTCCCCTCCTCCGGCCAGAGCCCAGAAACCGACAAACAGGACCGCCAAAAAAGGTAAAATTTTATTTTTTTATTTAAATACTCTTGTACTAATATATATTGTTGTTAAGAGAGAGAAAAATAAAATAAAATAAAATAACTAAGTACGTATTGAAAAGGAAAAAAAATGAAAAGTCACATTGAATGTTTTGTTTTAAATCTGTTTCTTTTTGTTCTTTTTATTTCTAAGTAATGCTTGTAAAAAAAACGAGGAAGAGACTCCTTTTTTACAAAACCTCCAGATCGGTTCTCTCCCCCCTCCCCTTTTTTACAATTTTGAATGGCTTTTATATAGCCATTTTTTTACATATTTTTTATTCCCATTTTTTGCTTTCTGTCGCTTCTTTCTGATCTTGCAGGCGCAAGTGGCAATTCAGCGACGTGACCGTGGTGGTGGCAAGTGGGCAGGTGGCTGCAGGCGGCGGTGGCAGAACTAGGGACCTTACGTGCGGCGCACCTAGGGTTTGATTTGTTTCTGATGTATTTTCTTTTGGGCTAGGGTTATGTCAGTTGGGCTTCAGGTTTGGGTTGAGGGTTAATTGGGCTTGGTTCTGTTTGGGCTTTGGGTGTTGTAAGTGGGCCATTCGGCTTTGGGTTTAGTCTAAGTCGGTTAATTTGGGCTGGGCAAATATTGGGCTTTACAGCTGCCCCTCTTTGCTCGTTGTCGTGTAACGAGAACAGAGCAAAGACATAAAAAGACCAATTTTGCCCAGCCTCGCCGAGTCTTGACTTCTCTTGTCGTTTCTCTTTAAGTAGCTTTATTTTGATCCACTGTGTCTTGTCGCGTCGATCCACTCCATTACACTTCAGAAAGATACGACTTGTAGCTTCAATCCACTCTGTTGTAACTTCAGGGAGCGAGGTTTGTGGTTTAAATTTACTTCCCTACTACCTTAGGAAGATAAGATTCACCATCTTTGATCTGCTCCACTACTGCTTAGGGATACAAAATCTACAATCTTCAATCTATTCCACTGCTAACCAGGGAGATAGAATTACTGACTTCAATGTACTCCATTGTAATCACATGGAGGTAAAATCTGTCATTACTTGATCTGCTCCACTACTGCTTAGGGAGGCAAGATCTGAAATATTCAATCTATTACACTGCCAACCAGGGAGATTGGACTGTTTAGGGAGATAGGACTGGATGCGATCTGCTCTACTGCAACTTTAGAGAGATAAGGTCTGCCATCTCCATTCTATTTAACTGCGATGTCGGAGAAATTAGATTCGTCGTCGTAGATTCAATCTATTTCATTTCACCGCCAGGGAAGTAAGATTCGCTGTTGTAGCTTCAATCTATTTAACCACAATGTCGGGGAAGTAAGATTCGCCGTCGTAGCTTCAATCTGTTCCACTGCACCGCTTGGGAAAGTAAGATTCGCCGTTGTGGCTTCAATTTTTTAAATTGCAATGTCGGGGAAGCAAGATTCGCCGTTGTAGCTTCAATCTGTTCTGCTGCATCGCCGGGAAGTAAGATTCGTCGTTGTGGCCTCAATCTTTTAAATTGCAATGTCGGGGAAGCAAGATTCGCCGTCGTAGCTTCAATTTGTTCCGCTGCATCGCCTGGAAAGTAAGATTCACCGTTGTGGCTTCAATCTTTTTAATTGCAATGTCGAGGAAGGAAGATTTGCCGTCATAGCTTCAATCTGTTCCACTGCACCGCTTGGGAAAGTAAGATTCACCGTTGTGGCTTCAATCTTTTAAATTGTAATGTCGGGGAAGCAAAATTCGTCATTGTAGCTTCAATCTGTTCTGCTACATCACCTGGAAGTAAGATTCGCTGTTGTGACTTCAATCTTTTAAATTGCAATGTCGAGGAAGGAAGATTCGCCATCGTAGCTTCAATCTGTTCCACTGTATCGCCTGGAAGTAAGATTCGTCGTTGTGGCTTCAATCTTTTAAATTGCAATGTCGGGGAAGCAAGATTCGCCGTTGTAGCTTCAATCTGTTCCGCTGCATCGCCTGGAAGTAAGATTCACCGTTATAGCTTCAATCTTTTAAATTACAATGTCGGGGAAGCAAGATTCGCCGTTGTAGCTTCAATCTGTTCCGCAGCATCGCCTGGAAGTAAGATTCGCCATTGTGACTTCAATCTTTTAAATTACAATGTCGGGGAAGCAAGATTCGTCGTTGTAGCTTCAATCTGTTCCGCTGCATCGTCTGGAAGTAAGATTCACCGTTGTGGCTTCAATCTTTTAAATTGTAATGTTGGGGAAACGAGATTCGCCGTCGTAGTTTCAATCTGTTCCGCTGCATCGCCTGGGAAGTAAGATTCACCGTTGTGGCTTCAATCTTTTAAATTACAATGTCAGGGAAGCGATATTCACCGTCGTTGCTTCAATCTATTCCGTTGCATTGCCTGAGAAGTAAGATTCGCCATTGTGGCTTTAATCTTTTAAATTGCAATCTATGGTTTCTTCGATCTGTTTCGCTGTCAACTCAGGAAAGCAAGACTTGCCATCTTCGTTGATCTGTTCTTTGGGGAACATAACCTATATGAACTTATTTATGCCTAGTGATTATGATCGAAATGAATCAAAATATCCTGGCTAAAAGTGTATGCATGAATGCAAAATGAAAATGATCTTTCCATGTTTGAGTTGTTATGGCCCATTGCTCAATAAGGCTTTATTGCCAACGCGTCAGAATGCTATCTTGTCCGGTTGATAATGTTCATATCTTACTTGATCAAATTGCCCCCGCTGTAATCTTTAGAGTTCAATTCATTGCGATTTTCAAAGTTAAGCCTACCTTAATTTGGGACATAAAATTCAAAACCATCCTCCTCCTACTGTAATTTAGGAGTATAAGATCTAGCTCCTTCTCAAATCTCTCCCACTGTAAATCGGGGATACAGGATCTGAAACTCCTTGGTCTCCTACACCATTCCAAGGGTGTCATACCAAAATTTTATGCACAATGAAGAATTTTTTTCTCCCAGAAGACCTTTTCTTATTGCTTGGTAAACATCACTTGTTTGTTCATTGAAGCTCTGGTCTCTTGTCATTTTGTTCCATTAATGTTTGGACAACAAAATCCGAAAGGATAGTCTTTAACTTAGATTCTTCCTTCTTAGATATTTCACCCTTTAAACTTGGTGTTTTCTAAACAATAGTCCCATTTCAGGTTTCTATATTATTTAGAAACTTCTAGAGTAATATGCAAAACTTCCATTGTGAAAGTATTATTAGTCCATTAATCATTACTCTAATGCAACATGCTTGCAACAGATCATAACGATAGATAAAATAGAATTGATTTGAGAGCATAGCTCGAAATGAATAAATTATCAAGGATAGCAAGAATAAAAAGAGGAATTGATTGGAACATGTATCTTGAAAAAGAAAGAAGTATTCCAAGAATAAAAAATTCAATATAAATAGTATGAGGACTAGATGCCCCAGATATCGTAGCTTGAACTTCTCTGTACAAACTCTTTGAAAGATCATTCTGAGTTTGACATGTGTTTAGGAGATCTATAGGACTTTGTCGCTGCCCCAAGATGTCGCCTACTCTTTCCTATTGATTCAGGTATAACAAGATCACCATATGCCCCGATCTGATCAAAATTTGAGCTGCTCTGATCGCCTCATGCCCCAATTTGATCCAAAATTTGAGTCGCCATTTTTGGGTTTTCAACTCAAGTCCCCTTTGGTCTCAAGGCGCCCTTTGCGGGTTTTTACCTTGGCCTCTCCTTTTTTCTTTTTCTTTTCTCTTCTTTTTTTCTTCTTTTTTCTTTTTTTTTGAATCTTAACTCTTAGGATTAGGCATGTCCTTGTTATCCCCTCTGATCAAGACTGACGCTTTTCCAGATAAAGCATTCTATTTAAGGTTTTTTCAGCTTGGCATGAAGTTCTTTTTGTGTGGGAAGGATCTTCTTCGATACCAAGTCCTTCTCATGGGATTCTCTTGGGCGAACTTTTTGTGAGCTCGCATCATTTACTTTTGGCGCATTTGACCATGATGGATTACTTTGAATATTCCTCATCGATCAGGATTGGGTCTAAAAACTTAGAGAGAAAGAATCTCGTCTTTAATAGGCAAAACCGTGGTAGGCCCAAGAGAACGACATTGCCCCGGAAGAGTTTTTTTACCTCTAATATACTATTTACTTTGAGACGACATGATGTTAATCTCAAACAGACTATCAACTTCTGATATCGTGCCCTTGTTCAAATTTAGTGCATTGTCAAATATGATCATTTTTGACATTCCATATGATTTTTAAAGATTTGCTGACTATCGACTTCGTGACACTAGCATATGAAGCAGCTTCAACCTACTTAGTGAAGTAATCGATGGCTGCAAAGATGAATTGTTGACCACCAGAAATTTTTGGTAAGATCGGCTCAATGACATTCATGCCCCACATAGGAAGAAGTTGTGGATTCTAATGATTCTTTATAAGGTAGGATCTGTTTTTCATCTTGTTCTACCATCCTCAATAAGTCTTGAGATAGGCTACAATCTATGTCATCTTCAAAGTCGTGAGATTCCTCTAAACACATGTCTCGCTCAAAATGAGATTCTGAGTCTGTAGCAGCGTCACTCATGTCTTTGATATTCAGGGACCTATTGTAGGTACAAAAGAATATACAAAGAATATATGAAGTTATGTACAATATGATTATGAATGCAATAATGATTTAGAAGAAAGAATAAAAGAATAATCATAGTTGTTCATAAGAAATGAAAGAATATTGGTTCAAAAAGATCACAAAGATGCAATTCCATTAAAATAACGACGTTCAGACATGAGCCTATTTCACAAAAGAGTTCTTATTACCTCTAGGCTAAAAGCAACAAGGTTGTTCAGAATATTATTCTAAACAAGCCCTAAATACTACAGGGGTTTCTTCCGCAGTTCAATTGCTTAGAACACTCCTAGGTTTATAAGGGTGGATATCTAACAAGGCCTCTTTTCAGTTGTCTTCATGCATGACACTAATGTGAAAACTTCTCAACATTTCTTCCTACATCGCATTCACCTTATTGTCAATCATGATTGGGTAGCAGATTTTCTACAGTAGATGAGTCACCTAACTTGACAATACCTATGTTGATGAGTTTTTCAACTAGCTTTTTGAAGGTGATGCAATTTTCTATTGAGTGCCCCGTAATTCCTACATGGTAGTCACATTGGGCATTTGCACCGTACCATTTGGAGTACAGAGGTTGTACGGGCTCTGAATAAAATGGAGATACCACATGCGCATCAAATAGCCTCTGATACAGCTCTCTATATGTCATCGGGATGAGTGTCAATTGGGGTCTTTCTTTATTTGGCCTAGGATTGGTTTCCTGCCTTGAAGAACCTTGATGATTAGTGGTTACTGCTCTTGCTTGTCCCACCGTGATTGGTTTAGAATAGCCCTTGTTAAACACGCTTGCATTATTTATCTCGTGCTCTTTCTTCCTTGGAGCTGACCTCTGGGCGCTTTCTCCCACTTCTATCTTGCCGCATCTTATGGCATTCTCTATCATTTCTCCGGACATCACTATGTCTGAAAAGCTCATAGTGGCACTGCCCAACATGTGATTGAGAAATGGAGCTTTCAAAGTATCGATAAAAAGCATGGTTATCTCTTTCTCTAAAAGTGGTGGTTGAACTTGCGCTGCTACCTCCTTCCATCTCTGAGCATACTGTCGGAAGCTCTCATTAGGCTTCTTTTCCATGTTTTGCAATACAATTTGATCGGGTGCTACATCCATCACATGTCCGTACTGTTTTATAAAGGCCTGTGCCAAATCCTTCCATGAGTGGATGTTGGCCCGACTCAATTGATTGTACCATCTAGCTGCTGACCCGATCAAACTATCCTGGAAGCAGTGAATCAGTAGTTGATCATTGTTGATGTATCCGGTCATTCTTCGACAGAATATAGTGATATGAGCTTCGGGACAACTTGTCACGTTATACTTCTCAAACTCTGGCATTTTAAATTTAGGAGGGATGACCAAATCGGGTACCAAGCTCAAATCTTTAGCGTCCATTCCTCGATGGTAATCAGCATTTTCCACTACTTTAAACTTCTCCTCTAGTCATTTACACCGGTCTTCTAATTGTTTTGGCAGATCCACTTTTGCTTTCTCCATTTCTACTACGTCGTCGAGATCAGGAACCATGGGATTAGTAGGATTCTCTCCAGGATTAGGACCTACTTCTACTTGAAAGTTCATTGGCATTGAAGGACCCGTCCTGAAATTGCTGGGGTCTGATTGTAACGGAGGATTTATGTGGGTTCAGCTCAGCTTGAGTATGCGCGTGCGGAGGGGTGAAGCCTGGACGGTAAAGGGGTCATCATTATTTCCTTATTCAACATTAACTACAGGGTCTTTTCCCTTGTCATTTCCTCCTCTCAACAGCTGCGTTAACTGTGCCATCATGTCGTTCTGGGACTTCCGCATCTTTTCTGTCATATCTTGCTGAATTCTTTCCAATCGCTCTTGTATCTGATCTTGCATATCTTTTCAGAGTTGTTCAAGCTTTTCTGATCTTTGATCCATGTTCTTTGATTTCGCTCGAGTTCCGTAAATGTGTCAGTTTTCCAGGTTAACTGAAACAATTTTATTCAATTAGAGTCTTTTAATAGTCCTTAATGCACATGATGTTATATAATGTAAATGCGTGAAATGAACGCAAAAAGAGACGTTGATTCTTGGTTCAATTCTTATTAGAACAACTTTACTAGAAAACAAGTCTATTTACATAAAACGGATATATATACAGCCTTGCCCGTATATTCTAAGACAACGATCCTTTTCTTCATCCGCGCGTAAGATAAATCTCACGAACTCTTCAAAATGGACGTCTCTTCTATCTCTTTTTTGCTTGATCCGGGCCGCGACTCGTTAATCACTTACCCTCATGACGCTCGTTGGCTTCTCTTTAAGAAAGTTCAGCAGCTCTCGAATAATCTTTATCATCTTGAATTCTCGGGCAACAGAGCAATGGTCGTGTAGTCCTCCATTAAACTATCACCCTTCTCTTATTGTGTTTTCTCGGAATATATTCAGACAAAAGTATTATTATCCACTTTATCAAGTAACCAATTTCCTTATGACAAGCTCTCTATTTAACAACCGAACGTGAATCAACACCTTTTTATGATGAAAATGCAATACAATCATAACAAAAAAAACAGGTTAGTACAAAGCAAGAGCAAGCAAGAATAAATAGAACACCTATTTGGGTGAATACTAAGGGTTCGAAGTGGTTCTACCTAGGGTGGGCTCCTAAGGTTCACTACATGAGGTTTGGCTCTAAAGTAAGGGTACCCGAACCAGCAGATTCCTCGATCTTCACCCATTATAGGCTCATATAGACCGAGTTCGGTTCAGGGGAATACATTTCCCTATGGCTGCACGGAGATGAAAATCTCACGAAGACATAGGTACGAATGTATCCCGAAAGCGATCCACTATCATGCACGGAAGTGAAAACCTCACGAAGGAGTAGCTTCTCACTCCCACTTAAAAGGGTGTGACCAAAGGTCATGCACTGTAATGTGCAGAAAGATGCCAAAATTTAAGCTAACACAGCAATCATAAACCACAATAATGGAAATTATAATAAAGACGAATGAAATGCAATGAAAGGATCGTAAATTTAAACCAAATTTTTAATTTTCGACAAAAAAGACAAAAAGTAATCAACTCGTGGCTTGACTTTCTTATTTTGGGTCCCCAGTGGAGTCACCAAGCTGTTAACACCATTTTTTTGATGAAAACAAGGTCGACTTGGGTTTTAAAAAATGAAAATAAAAACGGGAGTCGCCACCAATCCTTTTTTTTTTGATAAGGTGTGATTGGATCACCTTGAAAAGTGGTTGTTTTTAATAAACGATTTAATTTTATTAAAACAACGATTTTGGTTCACGAAATTTAGAAAAACGGGTTCGGGAGTCGGTTACACACGAGGAAGGATTAGCACCCCCGATACGCCTAAAATTGGTACCTAATTGATTACTTAATATCTAAGTGTCGAAAAACTGAAAACTTTAGAGAAATTTAAATTACGATCCTAAAAAAACTCGGATGATATGGATTGAAATTCAAGAGGATATTTGGCTATTTGGTTAAACGAGAAATCGAAACCCAGCACATTAGGGCACGTTCCTCAAATTTCCAAAAGCAAAACATTGCCTTATTTGAAATTTTTGGAAGGATATTTGGCCATTTAGTTGAACGAGAAAAATCGAAACCTAGCATATTAGGGCACATTTTCTCGAATTTCCAAACGCAAAACATTGCCTTATTTTAAAATTTTTAAAAGGATATTTAGCTATTTGGTTGAACGAGAAAAAATCGAAACCCAGCACATTAGTGCACGTTTCCTCGAATTTCCAAACGCTAAATATTGCATCATTTAGAAAATTTTTCCTTTTTGAAGTATGGTGTTATAATATGCATAATGGAATAATAAATATGATAATGTGAACAAAAATAATATGAGCAAAATTGAATAAATAAATAAAAATCATGTATATACCATAACAAATAAATAAACTAAAGCATAAAATGGACATATAAATAAATACATAAATTAATGAACATAAAAAAAAGGAAAATAGATGAAAATTATAAAATGTGGACATGTGTATGTACATAAAGAGGACTATATGTATGTATATACATAAAATAATAAAATATGAAATATATATATATGTATATATATATGTTTTAAGGATATTAAATATAAGAGGTTATGTAAATATAAACATGTATATATATATAATTATGAAAATATGGAAAAATATGCATATATGTATTTTAAAATTATTAAATATAAAAGTTTATGTAAATATAAAAGGATTAGCACCCTTGATTCGCCTAAAATTGGTACCTAGTTGATTACTTAATGTCTTAGTGTCGAAAATCGAAAACTTTGAAGAGATTTAAAATACGATCCTTTATTTTAAAACTTATATAAATCAAGTTACTCGTTAAGACTCTCTTATTTCAGAAAGAAAAAATGTCACATCTAATGAGTTAGGGCACAATATTTTACCTCTTCCGAAATGAGCTTGTCTAAAAAACTTACGCAGTAAAATTTAAAATGATATCCAATTATTTAAGCCATGTAAAAGAATTGCAACCCAATACGTTACCCAATACGTTAGTGTATAATTTCTCAAAATGTTAAACATTGAATATTGCATTTATAAGAAAAATCCTCGTCTTGAGAAAATAACTTATCATATCTAATGCATTAGGACACGGCATATGGAGTTCCCAATAACAAGCTTTTAGTGATGTTTTATAAAAATATAGCTTCGATTATTTAGATTCAACGAAGGAAATCGGAACCTAATATGTTAGGACTTGATTCTCTCGAAGATCCTAAATATCGAATATTATTTTTATTTTGAAATTTTCTGTATTTTGACGAATCCGGGTAAAAAATGAATGTAAAATAATAATAATGATGATAATGCAAATAAAATAATACAAGCAAAATAAGAAAAGATAAATAAATAAGATGGCAAATATATAATAAAAAGAAATCAATAATATATACACAAATAAAAGTAAATGAACAAATAAACTAAAGCACTTAAGTAAATAATACTAATAATGAGCATATAAATAAATATATAAATGAACACCAAATGAAACAATAGTAATGAATAAAATTATAAATATATATATATATATATGTACGTATGTTAGAATTATAAAGTATAAAAAACATATGTATATGTGTGAATTATAAAATATAAAAATAAACTATTTGTGTAAAGAAGAGGTGTATTTTAAAATATAAAGAATATACATAGGCATATATATATCTATGAAAGTAACATATGTGTAGATATATAGGTGTGTATAAATTATAAAGTATATAAAAAATATAAGCATGCATATATGCATATATATATAACACATACATATAAACAAGTTTAAAAAATATGTACATGTGTATATATATTATAAAAAATGCACGTATATATATATATATATAGTATAAAGTGTATATAAAATATAAATAAGGATATATTTTAAATCAAAGATGTATATGCATATATATAATTAAATCTAAAATTAAATGGCACAAATGAGCAAATAATAGTAATAATAATAATTATGATAATAATAATAATAATAATACGAAATTAAAAGATATTTAAACTTAAATAATAAATAAAATAGAAATATAATAACAGCAATGATACACAAATAATAGCCTAATATAATAATATAATAGTGAGAAATAAATAAATAAATTAAAAAAAACTGAGTTAATTAATAAAAAAACAAAATAACGAAAAAAGACTAATTTGAATTCTAAGACAAATATTCGGGGCAAAATCGAAAGTAAAATAAAAGGGGAGGACCAAACTGAACGCGCGCACAATACGGGAGGACCAGAATGGGAATTTTCCTTTTTCCTCAAAACGATATCGTTCCAGAGTGGACCGAATTGAAATCGCAATAAAATAACTGGGTAAAAATAAAAAATATAAAAGTACCTAACTAAAAAACATTAAAAAAAGCGGAAGGGCTAAAGGTGCAATTAGCCCTTCCAACGAAAACAGGGGGACCCTCCGGGTAATGGGTCGGGTCAGGTACGGGTCATGCAATACGGCGCCGTTTTGGCGCTGAGACCCCTAGGTGAAACGGCGTCGTTTTTCATTTGGTATAAATATAAAAAAAAACCCCTAAAAAAACAGATTCAACCCCCTTTCTTTAAAAAAAAAACAGAGTTTTGGAGCTCTCTCTCAAATCCCCAAATCCGGCCATGGTCCGGCCGTCCCCGGTCATCAGGCCGCCGTCCGTCGGCCACCGCACACGGTCGTCGGAGGCACAAAATCGGACCTTTTTGGTCCCTTTTGGAGCCTGTCGCCTCTAGGACACGGATTCGAGGCCGAATCCCGCGAGAAATGAGCCCGTACCCGAGAAAAGCAAAGAGAGACCGCCCGTCTCCCCTCCCTCCGGCACGGCGCAGGTAAGGTCTCTTCTCCTCTTTTCCTCTTTTATTTTATATTATTAGTATCTAAAATAAATAAATAAAAATAAAAGATGGACAAAAAAAAGATGCGAATCTAAGGGAAAAAACCTTCAAAAACTTTTTTTTTTTCTTAAATCTCGTAAAAAAAAAACCTTTTACAGTGTATTCGGCCTTAGCCGAAGGAAAAGAAAAAGAAAAATCCCCCATTACAGTGATTTAGCCCCCCCCCCCCCTTTTACAGATCTGTGCTTGGCTTTTATATAGCCAAAGAGAAAAGTAAAGAAAAATCAAAAGACCTATTGTCTATATTGCTTCTTCTATTTTCTGTCTCTGTTTCTTTTCGTGTTTGCAGGCATTGACGGAGACGTGCGGCGCGGGTCAGATGCAGGTGGGGGTGGCCGATGGGACGTGCGGCAGAGGAGACCTGAAGGCCCTAGGTACGGCGCCTAGGGTTTTTTCTTTCTTTTTTTTGCTGAAAATAGTTTAGGTTTGGGCCATTTTGGGCTGTTAGGGTTTTTTTATTATTGGGTCATTTTGGGTCTGTTGTTTTTGGGTTTAATTTTAGCTTGTTAGGCTGGGGTATTTTAGGTTAATGGGCCCCGGGCAAATTTGGACTTGTACAGCTGTCCCTCTTTGCTCGTTGTATTATAAAAATATAAAAATCAGATTATATTAAAAATCGTGTAAATTGAGTAATTTTTAAAATTTTAAGTTAACTTGATTTTAATCGAAATTGAGGGAAAATTTTTTAATTAGTATTACTCGAGCTCAAATCAAGTATAAATTATCGAGTTAGAAGTTACATGAAAACCAAGAATTTTTTTCGTTACATCAATGAACTTTAATATAGTATAATCAAGTTTGCTCAAACTATTTGATTTTTATCATAAATCGAGCTTGAGCTCCATTTACACCTAATGACACCAATTACTCTACTTAGAAATATAGACCTCAAATTTTACCTAAAGTAACTCATATTTGTAAATGATTCGCTCAAGCCTGTTTAGGCTAACCTATTTCATTTTATATTTTTGAAATATATATATCTTTTATTTTTCTTTTATTAAATTTCTAAACATAAAAAACTTAACATATTTTTAATGCTTACATTATGGTATAATTTATTTAATTTTCATACTGTATAAATTACATAATCTACGTAATTAACATATTATAAACTTTAAATATTAGAACCCCACCCATATTAAAATAAGCTCCCTCTCATCATCGCCGTGTTCGTCGTCTCCGGCTTGATGCATGAATTGATTTATTATTGCTTGACTCGTGTGGCTCCTACTTGGGAGGTGACATGGTTTTTCATCTTACATGGGATAGCGATGCCGGCGGCAGTGGTGGTGAAGAAGGTGGTGCCTGAGAAAATGAGGTTGCACCCGGCGGTTTCCAGGGTGTTGACTTTGGGATTTGTGGCGGTAACTGTCAATTGGTTGTTTCTCCCGCAGTTAGCGAGGAATGGTGTAGAAGAGAATATCATTGAAGAGTACTCCAAGTTGATGGATCTTTTCAAGGGTTTGCTTCCATTTTGAATATCATCATAATTTTTTTTGAAAAAAAAAACCTTTTTTTTTCTTTTTTAAATATTAGAGGGTTTATCGAATTTTATCATAAATAAAAATAGAGCCATTTAATTTCCATCAATTGGATTTGGTTAACTTTTAAAGCTGCAGCGGTCATTTAAACTTGATCGTATAGGACTATACTGAATTTAGTAGTCATATAAAAATATTATAATAGACTTGAATTTAACAAATACTTTCTAACAGTATTTATAACTCTTAAAAGTTATATAAATATTTTAATTAAATAAAAGATTTGGGTTAATCAATGACACCTTGTAAAAGTTAAGATATCAAATTATATAAAGAAAAAGTTGAAGTATTAAGATTAGATCTTAAATTCAAGTGTAACACATATACCAAAATTAAAATTTACCGTTGTTATATAATCTTAAATGAAGGTGGCACACATTTCAAGCTTGGTGTATTAGTGTTGCAACGTCCTAAAAATATGAATTCCTGATTTGTTAAATTATATCATGTGTTTGTTTTAGTGGTTAAGGTTTTGAGTGGGAGTCTCTTTGTGAGCTTTGAGAGATATTTATTTCTTTTTCTAAATTCAGTTAGAGAACTTAGTTGAATAAGAATTGGGATGTTGGGGATAGAGAAAGAATTGTATGAAACTGTGATTCCGCGTCATCCTTGTCTCTTTTCAATAGGAGCATGACAAATAAGATTTTTTCCTAGGACCGTAAACTTCGTCTGGATTGAACGTAAGCCTCCGTAGGGTCGGTATATAATTAATTAAGCTATAAAACATGGATTTTTATGATTTGTTAGCATAAAACTTGATATAATTACACATGTTTGAAATGATATAAGATAGGTAAAATCAGTAATACGTGAAGTATAATATGAAAAATGTTATTTATGCTTTGTATCTGTCATGACAAGCATGTACATCGTAAACATATCTGATACCTATTAGTTTTGCATTTGCATCTGGGATGGGATTTGTTATATGAAGTGTAGGCAATTTAATAACCTGTCGTATTTGGTGGCTCAACCACATATGTTTCTGGACAGTGATAAATCACCTAATAAACTGGCAACTCTGCTACAAATATTTTGATTAGTGTCATACCGACACTAAGCGGTGTGTAGGCCTGGATGAATATATAATACCTATATAGTGTGTTGAGATGGTCAGAGATAGTGTGTAGCAAATGGGGACATGATTATTTGTATCTGTTGTGCTTTGATAAGTTTTGTTTTTGATATATATTTTTATACATACATCTGATTGATTTCTATATGAAATGTTGCACACCGAGTTTTGAAAACTCACCTTCTGTTATCTGTCACTTTTAGGTAACCCTCAGACTTAGGCAAGTCGATGCGACAGGAGCTCGGATATAATAACATTTTTGTTCACTTTATTTATTTTAATTTGGGTTTAATTGTTTTGTATATTTTAGACTGCCTAGACATTTTGGGTTGTTTTTGTTTTAGATTTTATTTCCATTTTCCACACGAAACTATTTAAATGTTTTTATTGAAAACAATCGTTTTCCTACAAAAACAATGGATTTCTAAACAACAAACTGTATTTTCCCAAAATTCAACGTTCTAAAAATTTCTGCTGCAAACTTATAAATTTTGGAAAGTGTAAGCACACAACGTTTTCAATAAAATAGTTAGGAAAGATATGCTTTCAATTAAACTGGGTTTTTGTGTAAATAGAGTTTACGATGATTTGCAAAACATACAAATTAAGAATTTTCAATCAATTTACGATAACATCCCCAGATTTGCCTGTAACATCTAGGTCAAGTTTGGGGTGTTACAAGTATGGTTCTAGGCTCACACTTCGCATTCGGTTGACTATTTGTTCATGTGAAATTGTAAATTTAAAATTTAAAAGTTAAAATATGCTCTAATTCCCTATGCACTTTTTATATTTAAAAGTTAGTCCCCTACTTTTATTTTCAGTAATGTCGTCTTCTAATTTTTGAATTTAAAAACTCAAGTGCAATTGTTACCACCATTGAAATTATTCTATTAAATTCTTTGGTGTGAAATAGAGGTGACCATGGGCCGGGCCGGCCGGGGTTCGGGTCGGGCCCATAAAAAATTTTGGCCCGCCTCCTAGGCCCAGCCCGACCCGAAATATGGGCCTGGAATTTTGTCCAGGCCCAGCCCGGGAATAAAATCCTAAACCAGGGCCCGGCCCATTTTTAATAAATATCGAAAAATTATTTTTAAAATAAAAAAAGAAATTTTAAAATATTTTAAACTTAAAAAATAAAAATAAAAAATATATATTTATTAAATTCGGGCCGGGCCCTGCCGGGCCCGGGCCAAAAAAGTGGTGCTCGAGGCTCGGCCCATTTTCTAAATGGGCCTAGTTTTTTTGCCCAAACCCATATTTCAGGCTTATATTTTTACCTGAACCCTCCCATATTTCGGGCGGGCCGCCCGGCCCATGGACAGGTCTAGTGTGAAATTAATTTTTTTAAATATTAAAAATATTTCCAATAAAATTTTTATTTTTTATTTTAATAATATTTAATTTTTAAAATAATTTTTTGAATTTTTAAAATTTTAAAAAATTAATTAATTGTCAATCCATGTGTATGCCACGCTAGTAAAAGTTAAAATTTTCATTTATTTTGGAGGTGATTTGACAAACAAATACAAGTTTAAAAATTTAAGAAAACAAAAATTAACTGAATAGCTAAAATTATTTTCTTTATAATATTAGAGGACCAAATAAGTCATTATGTCAAATTTTAATAATGTATTTTTCTTGCGTGCACCCATATCTAGGGATAATAACTAATAAGTATTGAGTTAGCAAACTATTCTATTTAACTTAACTTGATTTTAATCGAATTTGAGTAAATTGAATTTAAATATTGCTCACTAGTCTAATATTTTTAATTAGTATTACTCGAGTTCAAATCAAGTATCAATAATCGAGTTTGAAGTTACATGAAAATTAAGATTTTTTTTCTTACATCGATAAACTTTAATTTAGTATAATTAAGTTTGTTCAAACTATTTGATTTTAATCTTAAATCGAGCTTGAGCTTCGTTACTAATAGCTTGAGGCTCGTTTACACTTAATGATATCAATACCATACATAGTTGCCCAAACTTGACTCTACTTGAAATATGGATTTCAAATTTTGCCTAAAGCAATCCGTATTTGCAAATAATTTGCTCAAGCCTGTCTAGATTCACGTATACCATTTTATATTTTTGAAATATAATTATTTTATTTAATATTTATTATTTAATATTTGATAATTATACGTATTTGCAATCTGTATTTGCAAATTATTCATTTTTGCCTAAACCAATTTTTAAATTTATGTTTATCTAAATTTTTCAAATTTCAGATGATCTTTAAGTTTGAACTTGAACAATTTTATATCAAATTAACTTTCTTTATTTAAGTTATCGTGTATTTTTATGTTAATTTTAAATAAATATAACCGAGAAATAAATTATTCAATTTTAAAAAAATATAAAAAATTACAAATACAATTATAATTACAAATATAATCATAAATAATAAAAATTTTAAAAGTTATAATTAAAATAACGAACTAAAAATATATATAATTAAAAAGGTAATGACTTAAAGCCACATAAATATACGAACATAATTTAAATTACATTTAATTATGTTTTCATAACCAACTGAAATTGACAACGTTCAATTAAATACACATTAAATTTTAGTTTTGGCCCTATTAAGGTTAACATCCTGGTTCCACCACTTCAAGCCATATTGACTCGACTATATTAACTTGTTTCATTACATCCAAAGACACCTGCGATGGGTGTCGAATTCATCGAAAATAAATTTTTATGTCTAAAACGAAAATTATAAAATACATGACTTAAAATTAACTAATTCAAAAAATACAAAAATTAAAATAGACTACATTAAAATAAAGGGACTAAATTCACAATTAATAATAAATTTGCATGCCATTTGAGTATACAATTAATAATAAATTTGCATGCCATTTGAGTAT
The DNA here is from genome assembly GCF_025698545.1 of Gossypium raimondii. Taxonomy (NCBI): domain Eukaryota; kingdom Viridiplantae; phylum Streptophyta; class Magnoliopsida; order Malvales; family Malvaceae; genus Gossypium; species Gossypium raimondii. The sequence continues at coordinate 56,038,099 of NC_068569.1, read as the reverse complement.
TTAAGATTTTCTCTCACCACCAAACCAAATTGTGGCCCTATCAAATCAAAAAGAAAGAGATTAAAATTCTCAAAACCATCATCAACGGCTCTCCATAGTGATGTATATGAATCACCATGTACACTAAGCCAACATTTTGTATCAACAATTGGTGCGATGTGCGCGTAATCAACTTGAAAATTATAACAACAAGGTAACTGTTATGAAAAGGATAAATTGGGCTTTCTCTCATTTTTCTACTTTGAAATATAGCTAGTATAGTTGTTGCCACGCTTCGCATTAGGTTAATTATTTTTAAGCTAAATTATAAAATAAATAATTGAATATTAAAATATACTCTATATATATCTTTGTAGTCTTCGTACATTTGAAATTTAATCTTTATATTTTTACTTTTGGAAATGTAATCCTTTAATTTTCGAATTTAAAAATTCAAATCTAATCGTTAACGCTATTAAATTCACTAATATAATATTTTAAAATAAAAAAACCACTCAATAATTATAAAATTATATCAATATTTTAATCAAACACAACCAAAATTATATTTATCATGTCCAACAAAAATTCGGAACTAATAAATTCTAGGCTTAAATTCATTATGATATGATTGGAGGCACCTATCTTCAACATTCAATTAAATACACAATAAATATGCACTTATCTAAGTAAAGTCAAGTACTACAATCCTTATCAACATTAAACATTAAACGTCATCTTCATCAAAGATCCAAAGATCAACCTATGGAGAACGAACTTCACAATTTCATCAAGGTATGGATTTTAGCTATAGTTTCCCTTTGTTATTGTTTCTACATATCATCAAAGCTCCCCAAAGGCATTTTCAAGCCTTTTTCTTTAACCCCAATCATCATCTTCTTCCTTTACCTACCTCTCACCGTCTCCTCCGTTCATCTTGTTGGCATCACCGCCTTCTTTCTCTCTTGGTTAGCTAATTTCAAGCTCCTCCTCTTTTGTTTCGACCAACCACCGCTCTCACCACCACCGTCCAACCTTTTTCACTTCATTTCCTTAGCGTCTCTTCCCATTAAACTTCAACAAAAAACCTCATCTCAAAACAAATCTAAACCACCCCAAAGATCAATCTTGTTTGCTATAAAAGTTCTAATATTAGCTTTGCTTTACCATTGTTATAACTACAAACGAAATCTCCATAAAAATGTAGTTCTAGCAATGTACGGTGTCCATATGTACATTGAGCTTGAGCTCACCCTAGCCTTGGCCGCAATCCCGGCTCGAGCCATGTTTGGGCTCGAGATCGAGCCACAGTTCAATGAACCCTTCTTAACTACCTCTTTACAAGATTTCTGGGGTCGTAGATGGAACCTTATCGTTACTAGTATTCTACGACCAACCGTATATTACCCAATGCGTCGTATTTCTACTCGTTTGGTCGGATCAAGGTGGACTTCTTTGCCGGCGATCATCACCGTGTTTGTCGTCTCCGGCTTGATGCATGAATTGATGTATTATTACGTGACTCGTGTGGCTCCTACTTGGGAGATGACATGGTTTTTCATCTTACATGGGGTTGCGGTGGCGGCGGAAGTGGTGGTAAAGAAGGTGGTGCCTGAGAAAATGAGGTTGCACCCAGTGGTTTCCGGGGCGTTGGCTATGGGATTTCTGGCGGTGACTGCCGTTTGGTTGTTTCTTCCGCAGTTGTTGAGGAATGGTGTAGATGAGAAGGCCATAGGAGAGTACTGCAAGTTGATGGATCTTTTAAAGGGTTTGCTTACATTTTGAATATATTTTAATTTAAAAAAAGTCAATTTTTTCTTTTATAAATATCTAAGGCTCAATTTTATTATAAATAAAAATCGAGCCATTTAATTCCTTCCTTTGGATTTAATTGAGAATTGATTTCGTAGTGTAATTGTCGAAACCATTTTTTTAAAAAAGGGGTCGACTTTAATTTTGAAAACAAAAATGAAAATAGGAGTTGCCACCAATTTTTTTTTAATGAGGTGTGATCGGGTTACCTCGAAAAGTAGTTATTTTTAATAAACGATTTGATTTTATTAAAACAACAATTTTGGTCCACGAAATTCAAAAAAAGGGTTCGGGAGTCGATTACGTACGAGGAAGTATTAGCACCCTCGTAACGCCCAAAAATTGGTACCTAGTTGATTAATTAGTGTCTTAATATCAAAAATTAAAAACTCGAAAAGAACTTAAAATATAATCTTTTTTTATTAATATTAATTAAAAATTACTCGGATAAATTGTAATATGTAAAATGCCTCCTTATCTCGAAGAAACTAAATGTCACATCCCGTAAGTTAGGACACAACACCTCGTATTTTCGAGAATAAACTCGCATTTGTTTTTATTTAAAACACATTTATTTTAGTTTTAAAAGGATATTCAGTTATTTAGGTTCAACGCCAGAAAAATCAAAACCCAGTAAGTTAAGGCACAACTTCTCAAATTTTTAAATATGGAATATTGCCTTTATTTTTATTTAAAACACATTTATTTTAGTTTTAAAAGGATATTCGGTTATTTAGGTTTAACGCGAGAAAAATCGAAAACCAGTAAGTTAGGGCACAACTTTTCGAATTTCTAAATATGAAATATTACCTTTATTTTTGAAATTTTCTTTTTTACGAATTTAGGTAAAAATTAATGTAATATTAAAATTGATATATGAATAAAATGTTACGCTAATGAACGGCAATAACATAGATGCTCTAATAAGCAATTCATAATACATATCACTTTAATACCAATATTAACATTCAAAAAATAATTAATTAAATAAATAATCAATAATAAAATAAATGATAGTTCTAATGACAAAATATGCACATGAAATGACAATACCCATTTTTAAATATAATGAAGACAAATAAATATGTAAATAAATAAAGAGGAAAATATTATATATAATATTGAAAATGACGGGCTTAATTAAAATGTAAATGAAATCGTAGGTGTGATTTGTAATAAAATGCATAAATAGATCGTAATAATAGATATAATAATAAATATAATAAAAGAAACAAACAGTAAATGAAAAAAAAAACAAAAAAATATGGAAAGAAAGAAAAAAAAGTGTAAATATAAATGAATAAATAAATACAAAGAAAAAAATAAAAGATTGAAAGAAGGGACTAAATCAGAATCTAAGTAAAATTTAAAGTAAATAATTAAAATAAAATAAATAGATTAAGTAATCAAATAAAGTAAAATACTAAAATTAAATGCGCAAAAACAAGCGGGAACTAAATAGTAATTAGCCCCATCCCCAGGACACGTGCCCTTTCCTCTGCAGATCAATAGACTGGAGACCCAATTGAAACACGAAAAAAATCAATGGCCAAATTTTAAAAAATAACCAAAAGGCGACAAAGGACTAAATTGAAGTGCATCACGAAAGCAGAAGGGCTGAAAACGCAATTAGCCCTTCCGCTTAAAAAAAACGCAGATCCTAGCCATGGAGTGGGTCGGGTAATCAGGCAACATTAAAACGACGTTGTTTTGGCACCTGAAGCTTGGGCCCAAAACGACGTGTATGGGCTATACTATAAATAGAATTTTTTTAACCCCAAAAAATTAATTTCAGCCCTATTTAAAAAAAAAATTCACCAAATCTCTCAACCCCTCTCATCCTCTCCAAGCTCCAATCGATGGCCACCATGCTGGCCGCCAATCGCCGGCGTCAGCACCGTCGCGCACGGTGGCCGGCAAGATAAAAAAGTGTTTTTTTAAGGTCTTGACCCCCTGAGCTCAAATCCGGCCTCAAAACGCCCGAAAAAACCAAGGAAAAGGACCATCAACCTTTTCCTACAACCGATTTTGTCACCGGAGAAGGAGCCTTCGACGACGAGAACACAGAATGACTCCGGTGAGTTCTTTTTCCCTTTCCTTTTTGTATCTTCGTGCTTAAAATAAAATAAAATAAAAATAAAGTTAAAAAAAAAAGAACCCTAAATCAAAATCAAGGTAATCACCTTTTTTTAGTTTTTGTTTATTTCTTTTTCTCTGTTTCGTTTGTATTCAAAGAAAAAACTCCCTTACATTAATCCATTCTTAGGCTTTTATAGCCGATTACAATATTGTTTTTTTTTATTATTCTTCTACTGTTTTGCACTGTTTAGCATTGTTTGGCCTCTGTTCGGTAGTCCTGTTTCTTTCTCTTTTCTTGCAGGTGGTCAGCAGAGGTTAAGTTTGTTGTTTTGGTGTAAGGCTGAGCAAAGGGGTAGGTCTCGGGACGAGGCGCGAGCGGTGCACCCAAGGAAGAACGGCGGACATGGGAGTAGCAGGGGGTGCGGCGCATTAGGGTTAGGCTTTCAGTTTTTTACTGAAACTAGTTAAGGTTTTGGGCTTATCGGGCCCTGGGTAACGGGTTTGTAATTTGGGTTGTAATTTGGACTGGACAATTATCATTTATTTTTGTTTGGTTTTTTTTTTGTCTGGGCCCAGGCAAATTTGGGCTATTACAGTAATAATAAAAGATTTTCAATTGAAATAAAATTTTGATTTGTTGAGTAATATTTTCTCGCGTGTTATTAATAGGAGTGTTCGAGTATTTATACATGTTGTTACTGTAATACCCCAAAAATTTTTACAGTAAGATATTATCTTTGATATAGTAAGGAAATAAAGTGACAAAAAGAAGAATTTTGAGTTATGACAACATTGGGAAGTATATTATGACATATTAATTCAAGAAATGATTAAATTGCAAAAGTGGGAAAAGTTTTGTTACCCAAGAGTAAATAATCAAAATTTGAGGGGTTAAAGTGTAAATATGAAAAAGTTGAAGGACAAGTAGTGTAAATATTTTAAGGGTGGAATAATCTAGAAACTAAGGAAAATGAATGAATTAGGACCAAATTGAAAAGGTGAAGAATTTTGAGGGACTAAATTACAATTTTACCAAATTAAGTGGTGACACGAGGATGGAATTTCAAAAGATAATGAAGGGCAAAATGGTCAATTAGAGAGAGAGAATTCTAGAAGGTAATGATGATGTTGGTGATATTTTTAATTAATTAATTAGATAAATGTTATTTAATTAATATTTTATTAAGATTTTTAGTATTATTTTATTATTAAATGATTAATATAAAAGGGATGAAAGATGAAGAGAATTCATCATCTTTCCCATGCATCAACGTGAGAAGAAGAAGAAAGAAAGAAAATTTTCTTTTCTTTACAATTTGGTCATTTTTACCAAAAATCTACCATTTTCACTTAGAAATCAAAAGAATTTCCATAGCTTCTAAGAGAGAAAAATAATAAGGAGACAATGGGGAGCTAGAATATCAAGTTAGATTCAAGAAATAGAAGCTGGAGGAGAGAGAAAATCAAGTTAAAGTTTGAAATCAATACCAAAAGGTAAGAACATTAAGATTTTAATATATTTTTGAGTTTGATATTATTGAAAAGTAGGAAATTAGTGTTAATGTAGAGTTTCCTTATATAAGATTCTATATTCTTGTTATGTTAGTAAAGGAAATAAGAGAAAGTGATGAAAAATATTGAAGAGAAAGGAAAGGAAGGTATTATAAATTTAGTTATCAACATTTTACATTAAAACAGTTTTGAGACAGCAGCAATAGTCTGAATTTGAAAATTTTCTAAAAATCTTAGAAATTTAAATAGGGGATGAAAAAATATGTAATTAAATCTTATTGAGTCTAGTTTCTCATAGAAGAAACGGTGTAAGTAATGGAATTGTAAATCATGAGATATAATAAATTTTGTGAGACAATGTCAGAATGATTTTGGGTTCCCCTGTTCTGACTTCGTAAAATCATCAAAAATTGAACAAAAATATATAGGGGCTTAAATTTATATGTTTAAAATATTTAATGAGTCTATTTTCAATAGAAACAAACGGTGACATCATTCGAATCCCGTACGATGAGATAATTAAGTTTTAGTGAAGAAGAGTCGAAACTGTTAGAAGCAGAAGGAGGTGACTTTAAAGAATAAACTGTACTTATTGGCTAAACCAAAAATTCTGAAAATTTTATGGTAAGAAGATATGTGAGTGTAGTTTCAGGGAAAATTAGCGGATATTAATTTTGAGTTCTGTAGCTCAAGATAAAAATAATTTAGTGAATATGACTCAAATGGACAGCTTTGAATAAATTTACAAGTAAATAGTGAAGTCATAGATAATGTTACTTATAAGCATGTTATATAAATTAAGGATGTGGAATGGAGAGGAGGAGAAAGAAAAAAAATATATATATATATATGAATATTCAGCTAGCATGGATAATTTGCACGTTTTAGGCTCAATGACTAAATTGAATAAAAGTAAAACTTTAAGGGTACTTTTGTAAAAAAGTCAAAAATGATCAAATTGCATGAAATTGATTGTTTATTTATTTATTTATAAAGATCCGAATGACTCAAATACGAGACTTGAATGTGGAAAAGAAAAGACATCGGATTAGTGGAATTGTAAACACTAACAAGTAACGAGGTAAGTTCGTGTAACTTGAATTATATTCTTAAATGCTTGAAATGTATGTTATTGATGTGAATGTGATTTGAATGTTTATTGTATGAAAATTGATGAAACCTTGATAAATTTGATAAAAAGGAAAATAAATCCAGGTTGAATGGAAGGAAAATTCGATGGATCTTTGAAAAGGAATTGACGGTAAAAAGGATCTAGCCCGGACAGGTGATCCTATCCTGATATAGCCCTTCCGAAGAATATGTGTGAAAAAGATCTAGCCCGGACAGGTGATCTTGATATAGGCCTCCTGAAGAATATGTGGAAAATGGATTTAGCCCGGACGAGTAATCCAAATTAGGGTCTGAATTTAGCCTGGACTGGTAATTCAGATTCAAGCTCATTAGAGTAATTGTCGTTGCAAGGATTTAGCTCGATGGTAATCCATGAAGAAATGAGGTTCTTGGAGTGTGCTCTCTTGCGGGGATTTAGCTGGGTGGTAATCCATTGTAAGAAATGAGGTTCATGAGTGTGCTCTCTGAATTGGAAAATGTGCGCACATGAATATGAATTGACGGACCCGAATTTGTACACTAAAGTGTACCCCTGAAAATCCATCGAAATTCTGAGAAATTTAACGGGCTAAAAATAGGAAATGATAAGTACTTAAAATCATGAAATTAAACTTGAAATACATAGAAATGATAATTATTTGATATCTGAAATATGATATGGAAAATACATGTATGTGAAACTTGCACGATAATTATGTATATTCAAGATTATGAACTCTCTTGGAATAAATAGACATTGAACTTATAAAAAAAATTATGGTACATGAAATATTGTCATAATGAATTGAATGATTTATATTTAAGAAGAAATAACAAGAAAATGATATGTATCATGACATGTAAATATGAGACTACCTTTGATACGTTGATACAAGGAAAATTATGTGTATTAAGACGAGTAATAAATTTATGTGAGACATGGCGAGAAAATAAGATTGTCAATATTAAAGTACTCTAACCAATGTTGTTGCTTGAGGTTTAGGCAAGTGCCAAATTACTATTGAATGGTAATATGTTTAATTATAAGGTGCATTGGAATGGTAAGTGTTTAGATAAAAATATAATTGAGCTTATAAAAGAGTGAACAGGTTTCAGGTATGCAATTTCTTATGAAAAGATTTGTTATGTGATACGCCCTTATGAATCCTACACCTAATTCGGAAATAAAAAAATTCTAAAATCTATATATATATATATATATATATTTAGGATTCTGCGAAAATTCCCTATGATTCTGATTTAATCCCAGTAGGTTCCTAATGAATGTTTTGGGCTTCGAGGCCCAATAAAGGGACATTATGATTATTTTCAGAATATGAATAATAAATAACTCAGAATTATTGAAAACGTTCAATAAACTCGGTAATGCCTCGTGCCCTATTCTGACAACGAATACGAGTAGGGGGTGTTATAGTTACAGATGTTATTATAGCTCATGATAGGGCCCCACTATTTTGTCTTGACTCCACTGCCTCTGGTACTGGCATTCTCTGTCCCTAGTACTGACATTCTCTTAGTACTGACATTCTCTTAGAACTCTAGGTTTCCTAAGCACGTGTCTACGAAGCACGCGGTCTTTTATGTTCCCAGGACTAACATTCTGGGCTGGCTTCATACTTGGTGGACACGTGTCTAGGTTGCCTGCGGAGCACGCGACCCTTTCTACGAGCTCCATGGGTGTATGAGAACTGAGACAGTGACCTTCCTTGGGCCTGCAAGCTGGATCTGTGGCCTTGCGTTACGAGCTAGGTTCTTGGCTTTGCCTTGCGAGCTAAGTCCGCAAACTCGCCTTGTTGTCCTCTTCGTGGCTTGTTTCGCACTCAATCTTCTGGTGGGACCTATCCAGGTCACGGGTCGAAGACTCAGATTCCTAGTAGGGCTCGAGTCGGTAATTACTGATGTATAACACAATTTATATCATATTTGAACTCAATCTCTGAGCTCTTTTTCCCTTTTATATCCAATGACGGACATGATTAATTATTTTTATTTGAATTTTAATTCAAATTAAGAAATTTTTTTAGACAAATGATTATTTCAAAAAAGTCGATAGTTTCCGTAAGCCTTTCAATAAGACTAGGGGAAAGAATGATATAAGATTGGTCAAGCGGTTAGATCCTTTCGGTGGTCTAGGATATAAGGAAATGAAAACTCCATCTTGTATTTAGAAAACTCTTTGTGAGCCTAAACTTCAGCATTGGTGAAGTCAGAAAATTTTTTTGAGTTGAAATTAAATTATATATTTTTATGATAATAAAAATTAAAGTTTATTATTTTAATAGTTTATATTTTTATAATTTTTAAAGAATTAAATCAATTTTTTTATTAATTTTGAGGGTCAACGTGTAGTTTTATTATTAATTTAAAATTTTATAAATTATAAATAGATTTAAATAAAAAATTTTTATTTTAGAGAAATCGAGAATCCTGTCAACCCACCTAAGTTTTTCATCCATCATTGTTTCAATTTTGACTTTATATACACAAATCCAATAGTTGAACACAAAGCTTTCTTTTGGTAATCAACCATGGAAACTTCTTGGCAGAAGGATATTAATTTAATTTGAAAATTTTTAAAATATTTTTATTTTTTAATAAAAACAATACTATTATTTATTTATTGAATATTAATTTAGTTGAGAAATGACTAAAATCTTATTATGAGTGTATTTTTATCTTTTATATAAAATATATAAATCTAGAAAACTATTTACGCATGGGAGAAATATGGTATGAAACTGTGATTTCACATAATCTCTATTACTTTTCATTAGGAGAATGACAAATCAAAATTTTTTCTCCTAAATTTCAGCTTTTTCCTCTTGAAAAAAATTCAAATTCAACTAAAAATTGCTAATACAAATCACGAGGAAAAACATGACATTTCTCATTTTCCTATTAGAAAGGGATATGGATGACATGGGATCACAGTTTAACCCTTCATTTAATTTCTTTTCTCTTTTAGTTCTTAAAATTGTATTTTTTTACCAAATCACCCCAAAATGGATAGAATAGTTAAAATTGGCATAATAGTAACTTCAACCCTCAACATTTATGCATTGTTTCAATTCTAAAAATATAACCCTCAACATTTACACATTGTGTAATTTAATCTTCTTATTCTTTTTTTTTTTTTTTTTCACCTAAAAAGCTAAAAAATTATCAACTAAATTTGATTGAAACTATACAAAAAAATGAAAAACCCAAAATCCCAAGATAGTAATTTTGATATTTTCTCATTATTTTAAAATCAACCCTTGACGTCACAAAGAAAAATAAAACCGCAAAAAAAAAAAAAACACAACAACTTAATTGCACAATGTGTATATGTTGAGGGTTAAATTTTTTAGAATCAAGACTAAATTGACATAATTTATAAATGTTAAAGGTTAAGTTGCTATTATGCTAATTTTCAAACCTACCACCGTTAGCTCATTGATAGTGAAAAAAGATAAAATTGAAAAGCTGAGTGACTATATTGTAACTTTCGTAATTCGGTAATCAAAAAAGAAATTTCCTAATAATTGAGTGGCCGGAAAAATTACTAGTGGTTGGGTGATTATCAGTGTAGTTTACCGTATTTATATTAATTACATACATAAAAATACATCAAATAAAAAAGTAAAAATAAAAATTTAAAATCATATGGGCACAAGGCCCATAATATCCCCAAAGAGGCCCAAGGCCCAAGGCCCATTGAGCTACCTTTTGTTCTCCTACCAAAACTGCACAACTTTGTCTATATGTTAAACTTTATCGGTTGAAGTTTAACACACAGCTCAGAATCTGAGAAAAAAGAAAAAGAAAAAAATACAAAGAAAAAATTTCCATTTTTTTTATTTAAAAAACCGCTGATAAATAGAAGAACTAAGAAATCAAAAGAAATAAAGCAAGGGTTGAATCGATCTACACTCTCTTATCAAAGCTTTGATCTTTTTGTTTTAAAGGTAACCCTTTTTCCCCCATTAATTTCAGCACCCTTCTTTTTGTTTTGGCCTCCCATAAAATTTTCATATTTAGGGTTTTCTTCCACTCAAAATTGGGAACTTTTTTTTTGTTTTGTTAATCTTCTTTTTTTCTTATTCTTCAATGTTTTAAATTCGATAATTTTCTCTTGGATTAGGTTATATACCTTAGCTCACTGTTTTGGACTTTTTTTTGGGTTAAGTTTTTTAAGCAAAAACCTCTGTTTTATTTAGGGGGAAAGGAGCAAAGATTATAAGCTTCAATCGGTCCATTGTTATTGCTTAGGTTTATCATTGCTTGAAGCTTTTTGCCTAATTTTTTGGCATTGTAAGTTAGGTTGAACTTAGATGGTTATTAGTTAGCTCTTATTGGTGACTATTTGCATGTGTATGCATATGGGTTTGGAGGAAAACGCCTTTTTCATTTGTGGATTCTTTTATTATTGGTCTTATTATTAGGTTGCCTTTTGAATTTGGGGTGTTTGGAGTAATGGGTGTTCTGTATCTAATGGAATTTGTTTGGAATTCTTGTTTGTTTTGCTGGTCATTCCTCGAGCTTACGCCATTATTGTTAGCCATTTAATTTCATTGCTAGGATGATTTAACGCCGGGGGGATGGTTTTTTGTATGTGGATATGCATGGTAGGCTTTGTTCATTTGTGGGGATTCTGACGGTTCTTCGAGTTATTGGGTTGGCATTTTAGGTATGTTGCATAATTGGTTTAGCAATTAAGCTTGTACAGTAATTATAATCTGTTTAATTAATTTATTGTCAATTTATAAGGGTTTTAGATGTAAAGTATGTTTTATTGCCAAAGTAATTGGGATTCTGTTTTAATCAGATATTTGATTTGATATACATGCCAACACAGTTTGTGGTTGGATAATGGCTGTTGAGGCTCCTTCCAAACATGTTTATGACTATGATGATGAGGATGACGATGGGCCCGTAGTTTTCAAGAGGAGTAATACCTCGTCCTCTAAGCAAAATCAGTTAAACTCAGAAGTAAAGAAGGCATCATCTCAAAGGTCTGATGGACAGTCTGGGAGACAGGCCTCCAGTGTACAAGCTCCTAATGGTCAAAATTCCGTTGCCTGGACCAACAAGTCAATCCTGCCGTCTAAGTCACCTCCCACCAGATCACCTATTTTGAGCCCGAAATCATCTAATTCATCCGCCAAGGCATCACCAGTGAGGTCACCAGTGGTTAGTTCTAAGGCATCGACTTCATTAAGTGATCAGTCAAAACAAGCATTGAAGCAGAATAAGTTTACTGCTGTCAAGGAAGAGAAAAGGCTGATTAAATGTACTGATGAAACAAACAGCGATGAAGACGACGATGACTCAAAACCTTTGAGTGCAAGGCTTAAGGGGATCTCAAGCCAGGGCAATAAAGGGGTGAGCACTTCAACTCCTGCCCAGTCACAGCGATTGGTACCAAAAATTGAGGTAAAAGGATCTGCTGAAGATCCAGATGATGATGCTCCTTTGTCTGCGAGGTTCAGCATGAAGTCCAATACTGGGACATCGAGCAGTAAGCCATATGGATCTCATGAGAAGAAACCTCTGCCTTCTAAAATTCAGCAGAATGGTTCTATCATGAAGGACAAGCAGCAAAAGTGTTCCGTGTTATCAGATAAGAGACCTCTTGATAAAGGCAATTCATCAGATCAGTCTTATGCTAAGAAGCCAAAGATTTCAGATACTCCTACAACGATGAAAACCAAGCAAGTTACTGTGAAAGCAGAAAAAGATGATGAAGATGATCATATTCCAATTTCCCAACGGATAAAAAAGTCGGTTTCATCAGTCAGTAAAACATCATCCGTGAAGCAAAAGGCAACCAAGGTTGTATCTTCATCATTTAAAAAGATAAATAAGTCGAAGAAAGATATGAAAAAATCTAAATATAGCAAGTCAACAAAGCTGTCGCCTAGTTCTGGTGATGGACAGAAAAAATGGAGTACCTTGGTTCACAATGGTGTCATATTCCCTCCTCCATACAAGCCTCATGGGGTTAAGATGCTATATGATGGGCAACCAGTGGATCTAACTCCTGAACAAGAGGAGGTCTCTTTTTCACTCTCTAAATATATTTGATGTTTATATGTCAATTCTGTTTTCGTGTGTTTTCGTGAGGACCAATGTCTGCAAGATTTTTAGTGGATATTTTAATGTGATCTTTCCATTCTGCAGGTGGCAACAATGTTTGCGGTAATGCAAGAGACCGATTACATGAGTAAACCACAGTTCAAGAAGAATTTCTGGGAGGATTGGAGTAAATTACTGGGTAGAAACCATGTCATTAAGAGCTTGGACAAATGTGATTTCACTCCAATCTATGAGTGGCATTTGCAGGAGAAAGAGAAGAAGAAACAAATGAGTTCTGAAGTAAGTTGGTTGTAAATAATTTTTGGCTTCAATATACTATAGCTTTTTCTATGACATCTATCTTAGAACCTAGATATCTGTTCTCGTATTATTCCTTCAAAGTAAATTCTATCTGAAGGTTTTACAATCATTAAGGATGGTTACTGTTTGTAGGAGAAGAAGGCTTTGAAAGAAGAAAAGTTGAAGCAGGAGGAAAAGTATATGTGGGCTATTGTAGATGGTGTCAAAGAGAAGGTGAAGATTTAGCTTCAATGTAGAATTTGATTTATCCCATTTAAAACTACTTTCTTTTCTTCTGGATTTAATTCAGATGATTGTTTTTAACTGCAGGTAGGAAATTTCAGAGTTGAACCACCTGGACTTTTCCGAGGTCGAGGAGAGCATCCCAAGGTATTGATGACATGTGTGACAACTTTAATGTCGCAAAAAACTCTATGCTTTAGTCGCATAGTTCCATTTATAGGATTCTTATATGACGCTCTTTCTATTTATTGTTGCTTTCAGATGGGAAAGTTGAAAAGACGTATTCGTCCATGTGACATTACCATTAATATCGGAAAGGATGCCCCAATTCCAGAATGTCCAATCCCTGGTGAAAGGTTAAGACTTAAGAGACAAGAAGAGCATTTATTTTCTATAATATACGTAAAGATTGAAGGTTATTTTCAATCTAATGATCTTAACTTTGAGATTTCTTTTTTTGTCTGACTGGCAGATGGAAAGATATAAAACATGACAATACTGTTACATGGTTAGCTTTCTGGAATGATCCCATTAATCCAAAAGAATTCAAATATGTATTTTTGGCTGCTAGCAGTTCTTTGAAAGGGCAAAGTGACAAGGAGAAATATGAGAAAGCAAGGCTGCTGAAGGTAATAAGCAATAGGATGGTGCTTTTAGTTTTTATTTAGTTAACCCTATATAAATAAATGGATGTTTGCACTTTAAATGCAGGACTATATCAAGAACATCAGAGCAGCATATACGAAGGATTTTACAGCAAAAGATGTTACAAAGAGGCAAATAGCAGTTGCTACCTATCTAATTGACAAATTAGCTCTTAGGGCGGGTAATGAGAAGGTATATCATGTTTACCATGGATAATCTAATTTGTGTTTCTTTTTACTTGTGCAAGTGCATTAACATCTCTTTGTACATTAATTGTGTGGGTAGGATTGAATTCAATGGAGGAAATAAAATGTCCGAGCTGATGTAGTTTATTAGGCTTTTTGTGTTAGTCAGGTATTATATTTGGTGGTCCTATGTGCATTCTATTGATGTTTATGGAAAATGTTAGTGGCTGCTCCTAGTAATAGCAGAAGGGCAGAAAGGCTAAAGGGTAAAGGGTTAAAGTTGATTGCATCTTCCATTGAATCATTTTGAACTATTGCTTTTCTATTTTTTTTTAGTTCTTTTTGGTCTCCTTCTCTCTTGACCTTTTAACTCTTTCAACTTCATGTAGTAGTCTTTACTTAGGTCTTGTTTTATCTTTTAGGTTGAAAGATATTGATAACCAATATATAATCTATGTTTGTCTTGAAAGTTGCTGGGTCCTATTAACTTTTAGTTACGAAGAAAACTTTCAGACAACCCTCTTTTTTTTGGGGTATTCCTTATGTTATGGTTGGCCATTTGCAGGATGATGATGAAGCTGATACCGTTGGTTGTTGCACGCTTAAAGTAGGAAATGTGGAATGTATTCCTCCAAATAAATTGAAGGTAAGGTTGGAATATGCTCCGAGAAAAGATAGTATTTCTTTGGTAACTGTTAGAATGGGCCTATTTTTTCTGGGAATTTGCCTGTTAAAACTCGTTAGTTTTGTTGAATTCTGTGGAAGCCAAGTCATTTATCTGCTAGCTGAGACTGTTGTTAACATTTTTGTCCTTGTTTTATTCATTCAGTTTGACTTCCTCGGTAAAGATTCGATCCAATACGTGAACACGGTAGAGGTTGAGCTTCCTGTATACAAGGCAATTGGACAGTTTCAAACTAGTAAGTTGTTGACTACCTGTGACTAGAATTGAGACATATATGATATGACTTAAGCCAAAGGGTGTGATCTCTCTTTTTTGCAGGGAAAAGCAAAAGTGATGATCTTTTTGATGAGCTTGATACGAGTAAACTAAATGCTCATTTGAAGGAACTCATGCCTGGTCTTACAGCGAAAGTCTTCCGTACCTATAATGCTTCCATTACATTGGACGATATGGTATGTCAACCTATGCATGACCTGCATGCATTTTACTCTAATATTGTTTGTGTGCATACCCTAGTTGCAAGTCATCAATAAGTGTATGAGACAAATATATTGGACTGTAACGATTACAATTATATATAAAATATATTTAGGAGAACTTTCAATGTAGTGAGTAACAAGATTAGGAGTGTCAATACTGTGCATGGAAATTTGCTTTTTGCAGTGTCTGTACTTGTGTGATATGGTTGGATTAATTTTTTAAAAGAAAGTTTTAGCTTCATGCTTATTTAGATTTTCTTTTCTTCAATGCAGTTAAATCAAGAAACCGAAGATGGTGATGTAGCAGAAAAAGTAGTAATTTATCAGCGTGCAAACAAGGAGGTAAGGACCGTTTCTGGCTAGATGCTGAGCTGATGAAGTTATCTATTTTCTGCTTAACTTTCTTGTATCTAGAAGTTTGATTGTTTTTCCTGCAGGTTGCAATCATTTGTAATCATCAGCGCAGTATCTCAAAATCTCATAGTGCGCAAATGTCAAGGTTGACCGAGAAAATAACAGAACTCAAGGTAATAACTCTCGCTAGAAATTTTCTTGGAAAACAATAGATGTGTCCGGCACAAGTATGTTGAATTTTCTAAGCTTTTACATGTATTGGGAGGATCATATCCCTGCACCCTTTTATGAATATATGTTGGGTTCAAACATGGGTACTTGAAGAAAATGTAGAGTCGAAGCAACATAGTCACTTTGGCTTTTCCTTACAATTTGGTGCTTTTCCATTCCATATCTATCAGACTGACCTTTTTTTGTTGCTTGTAGGGTGTTCTAAAAGAGCTAAAAACTGATTTGGACAGGGCTAAGAAAGGGAAGCCGCCATTGAAGGATGCTGATGGGAAGCAGAAGAGGAACTTGACCCCTGAAGCGTAATATAGCTTGTTCCCTTTTCTTTTTCTTAAAGGCTTCCATGCAAATTTTACAATCGAACTTCTTTTCATGGATTCATTTTCGATGCAGGATAGAGAAAAAGATAGCTCAAACAAATGTAAAGATTGAGAAGATGGAACGGGACATGCAGACTAAAGAGGATCTAAAAACTGTAGCACTGGGCACATCCAAAATCAATTACCTTGACCCTCGAATCACGGTTGCATGGTGCAAGCGGCATGAAGTTCCCATCGAGAAGGTAAAACCATGTTTGTTATAATTATCAGAATGACACACATTATTCAATTTCTTGATTGTATGATGTTGTTTCACAGATATTCAACAAGTCACTTCTGGCAAAGTTTGCTTGGGCAATGGATGTGGATCCGGATTTCAGATTCTAATCATCCGTAACGAGAACCAGGTTGGCGCCATTAAATTCTTACTCCGACCTACCAGTCCCCAGGAAAAAAAAAGGGGGGGAGAAAGGAACAACCAAAACTCCCCTCTTTGTTGAAATGATGATCCATTTTTCCATATGTTTTTTTTTTTTGTCGGTTTTAGAGGGAAAAATTCATGTTATATGTCGATCTAATCTAATCAAAGGGCTGGTTGGCCCATTTCTTTTATCCATCCCTGTTGCTAAAGAAATTGTTTGCTTTTTCAACATTCCCTACTAACTGTTAAATGTCGAACTGGATATACATTGAACAATGTTTCATAAACAGAGTTAAATTTTATACATTTGCTCCCTTTTTCTTCTTACCACTTTTATCATGTTCAATTCCTGGTGTAAAAGAGACCAGTTATCAAATTTTGTACTGTTAGGCAAGTTTTATTGACTTCACTGATGGTACACATGGAGTGGGATTTTTAAATTAAAAAAAGAAAAAAAAAGGGGGTTTTAATTGGGGACTGGAAATTGGTTAAGGTATCGGGAAAAACAAAAAAACATGAAGTATACATCATCGATTGTTATGTAAGCTTTCCTACTTAAAAATTTAATGTTTTAATCAGAGTTGAAAGGTTTTAGAAGGTCAAATTTAGTTAAAGAAAAAGTAAGGGTCGAATTGATAAATGTGTAATTGTTAAAAGACTAAATTTGTCATCATGCGTTTTAACATTCAATCAAATGTAAAGTTTGAAATTAATAATAACAACAACAACAACATATATGTATATATGTACGAATTAAAATTAAAAATTAGTTTAAAGTGTGAGTAAAATGATTTTTTTGAGTTGATATCGAGTAAATTTGTGACACTAACTCAATCAATAATATTAATAATATATACAAATAATGCGAATGAAAGAAATTGTGCAATTACATCGAAATATATAAAAATATAAAAATAAAACATTGGTTAAAATAGTAAAATGAGATATTATAAATGTTAGTGGTATACAGTTCAAACTCAATATTTATAAACTTTTAGGAATTTTTCTTTAAATAAATAAAAGACAAAAGTATCATTGTAACGATATAACTTATTTAAAATATGTAAGACTATTTTAATAATTTTCTTAATTAAATTAATACCAAATTAACTCATGACACACTTAAATAATATACATTACCATGAAAAACAAGCTTCAGAAATCCAATAAGAATCCACCCCAAGAAAGACAAAGGTGAACCCATCATGCTTTTTAAAATAGTTAGAAAAGAAAATTAATGAGATTATATAAAAGGCAAACTACCTATTTAGTCCTCTGAGTTTATTAGTATTTTATCTTGGTCACTTATTTTAAAATTTTATTATTTGTTATTCATGTTTGATAAGTTGTCAATTTTAGTCACTCTACCATTAAAATGAGTTTTATCACTAGATGGAATGCTGACGTTGCCTGTTATAATAACAAAATTAACCCTCAATGTTTACCCATTTTAATTAATTTACTCCTAATTAAAAAATACAACAAATTTAACCCTTAGTATTTACACATTATACCAATTTGGTCATGATTCTAAAATTTAAAATATAATTAAATTTAAAAATCTTATAATACATAAAATTAAAAAATATATATAAAATACTCAAAAAATTATAAAAAAATAGGCGTTAGCCCCTTGGCAGCACCATGAAAGGTCCCCTCTTTCTTTCTTTCTTTCTTTAAATTCCTTTTTATAATTTTTTTTATTGTGTGAATTTTGCGCCTTCGCTTTCTACTCGTGGTTTTATAAATTATGTCTTATGAGCAGAGATGCAAAGGTATTGCAAGAGAAGTTGGCGAATAAGGTGGCACAGGCTACGGCTGGAGGGAACCATCAGAGTAAAAACAAGAAATAACAGTGGTAGGAGTATGAGATGATTTTAGAATCCAGGATAAGAAGATAGTGTTATTATTATATTGATTGGATTGGAAAAATCAAGTCTTTTTGTCAAAAAAAGAAAGATAAAAATAGAGGTGATCATGGGCCGGGCCTAGAAAAAAATTCAGCCCACTTCCTATGCCCGGGCCTGGCCCGGCCCAAAAAATGGGCATACAATTTTATCCAGGCCCGGCCCGGGGAAAAATATTAAGCCCGAGTCCGGCCTGGCCTGGCCCGTTTTTAAAAGATTAAATTAATTTTTTTATCATTTGAGGGGCAAAGTGTAATTTTACCATTACTATTTTAAAATTTTATAAATTATAAAGAGTTAAAAAAAGAATTTTTATTTTTATTTTAGAGTATTTCTAAATTTTAAAATAAAAAAATAAATTTCAAAATATACGGGCTTAGGGAAATGGGAAATGGGAAATGGGGAGGGGAAATGAGAAATTTGTTTTTAAAAAAAAAAAATATTTATTATATTCAGGCCCGGGCCAAAAAAATTTTGCCCGAGGCCCGGCCGATTTTCTAAACGGGCCTCGTTTTTTTCCCAAACTCATATTTTGGGCCTATATTTTTACCCAAACTCTCTAATATTTCGGGCGGACCGCTGGGCCAGACCAACCAGCCAGGCCCATGATCACCTCTAATAAATAAGTAAATAAAAATAAAATAGAAAAACCCAGATTCTAAATGAACAGATTCAAATTTGAAAAAGAGTCGAGCATTTCGAATGGTGTGCTGACACAGATAAAGTCAAGAAAAACCTCTGAAATTATTTCAATATTGGACCTTGGACATATAATAGTTTCGAATCAAATCTCTTTAGAAAGAAGATCTTTTGTCTCATTGCAGCCTACTTCAGAGATTCTAACTATTTTATGCTAGAAATTTTATATAACCAGTGTATCATCTGGTATGTTTTCATCACCATTCTTTCAAACTTTTTGATAAATTTTATTTTTATTTTTATATTTCTTTCTAGAAAAATAATATATATATTTCAAATATATTGGCAATCAGGAATCTCAAGACAAAACCAAAGCTATGATCTTCCTCCGTCGTCATCTTGAAGGCAGAATATTTGAACATAAAAGATCCACTTGAATTGTAGAATGATTTGAAAGAAAGATATGACCATAAAAAAAAAAGGTAAACCTTCCTAAAGTTTGTTATGATTGGATGCACCTCAAATTGCAAGATTTCAAATCAGTGAGTATAACTTTGAATTATTCAAATAACCTCTCAATTAAATTTGTGTGGATAGAAAATTACTGATATAGATTTATTAGAGAAAACTTTCTCAACCTTTCACACTTCTAATATGCTCTTGCAACAACAATATCATGAAAAGGATTTTAAGAAATAGTTTGAATTAATCTCATACCTTTAGGTGGTTGAACAAAATAATGAGTTGTTGATGAAAAACCACGAAAGTCATCCCACTAGTTCTGCTCCATCCCTAGAAATGAATGTGGCAGTACATAGGGATTTTGAGCATGTGTATGTATATATATGAATGTGTACATGTGTGAAAATGAAAACATGCTATGAACAACAATATAATTTTTACCTTAGTAAGATTGGTAGAACAGTTAGGAAATTATGTACAATTGACATGCCATAGGAATTAGTGCGCGCTTTGGTTCGACAATGTGATGCCTTATGAAATAGCACTTCGGTGCACCTTAGATTGTTATGTGTTTGGTGTGTTAGTTTAGATGCACAATTAGTGCAATACATATGGTGTGATCGGTTGGAATCTCGAGTATCCATGTCCTATTCCACTAGAGTAGGGCTAAGTGTTTATAAGTGTTGATAAATGAACTTATAGAAATGGTATATGCTAAAATGTCTATAAATAAAGTGACTTGATTAAAATGTGAAAAGAATGAAAAATTGGGTATAAGTGGAATTAAATGTGAGCAAATTTAAGAATTACAAGTTAAAAACAATTAAATAAGAATTTGATATTGAAATGATTAGTGAAGAGCAAACAAACCTATTATGACTCTAATGAAATAGATAAGCATGTGGGGATAAGTGGTATATGTGCATAATGTAATTGGTAGAACTAATGACTAGGTGACCCAAGTGATTGATCAATAAAAGAATGAAAAACCTAGCTAATGGTAAACTCCTCTAGTGTATGAAGTGACTAATTAGTTGAAATTGTGCTTAAGAACTTTGACCCTAAGTGATATAAACCAACTTAGATTCAATACTTAAAAATAAAAGCTCAACACTAATATGAGATAAGGATTAAGTAGGAAATTTTCGAGTGTAATTACTAAGCTCTTTGAGCTTAATGCGTTAGTTGTTAAAATGTGTAGGTGGAAAGCTTTTCTAAGAAGCTTAAGACTCTATCTTGGGAGGGGGAGGGTTGCATCATCGACTCGGTTTAAGGGTTGTAAATTGAGGATTTGTATTTGCTTCTTAGTATTTTGACATTTATACAAAGGCTTAGGCTAGTCTTAGTAATTATGAGTATATTGGCTTGTATAACCATGGACATTTGAAACTATTTTGACATTTTAAGTTAATCTTTGGTTCTTGATTCGAGTTGAATAGTTGTATGACTTAAAATTGAATTTAAATAAGATTAGATTATCTTTTAAAATTGATTTGAATCTTGTCAATACGATATAATGATTTTTGGAGTTGATTTGGAGTGTTTTTAGCTAATTTTTGCTCCGGCAAACTCAAGTTCCAGAACATGAATTTTTTAATAAAGAATATCAGTCTTTGATTTAACGTACATTTTCTAATTTTCCTACTTTTTGAATAAATGAGATAAAATACAATCTGACTCCCAATGGAGGAACCTACTTTTACCTATTTTTGGAATATCCTTGTGATAATTAAGCTCATTGGGTTCATAATCTTAAGTTTCGAATTTTTTTATAATATCTAATCTAAAACTAATAATTAAACACCTAAAATTATTTAATTGAAAAAAGAAATGGAACAAACTTTAGAAAAAAAAAAAGAAAGAAAGAAAAGAAAGCAAATAATTCCTGGACTGGCCTTTTGTTAATGTCGCCATGGCCTCTGTCGCTTAGCATTCGTTTCATTCCCCAATTCAACATTCCAAATTTCAATTAAAAAAAAATCAGCTAATTCCAATCATTTTCTAACATTTTTTTGGTATGGGTTTTTTTGAAACTTTTCATTTCTTAATGGGTTTTCAATCAAGTGTTTATTTTGTTAAATTTTAAAGCTAAAAATGTAGCTTAAGTCATTTCTTATCTGTTCTTCTTTATTATTATTAGATATTAGGTCCTTAAGAATCAGTCTATTGATTTGGTTATTGTTATTGTTTAAGGTTTTAATGGCATCTCCTTCAGATAAATGGATAAAAGAATACAATGATGCAATAAAAATTGCAGATGATATCAATGGCATGATATCCGGCAAGGGTTCCTTGCCTTCGTCCGGACCGGAAACACAGCGTCACGCTTCAGCTATTCGAAGGAAGATTACGATCTTAGGGACTCGACTCGATGGATTGCAATCCCTCTTGTCTAAACCTACTGGGAAGCCATTGTAAGTCACCTTAGTTGAAGTGAATTGATGTTGGATCTTGTGTTTTTTGATCGTATATGTCGTCTAGGGTGTTTATACGATAGGTACTTCGATGTTCCATCGGGGTACTCGATTGGCCTTTATCATGAACTATAAATTGGCTTTGATGTTGCTTCGATGTTTGATTGCATATTCAAATACGTGTAATTAACATGTATGATAAACTGGCTTTGATGTTGGATTAGTTCTTTTAGATCATGTCTTGGTAAAAAGGCTTCTCTAGTTCTTTTTAATTTCGAAATTGAGCAACTTGATCTCTCTAAAAAAAATCAAAGTAATCTAATTCCTTTCAATTTCGAAAGTGAGCAACTATGGACAATTAATCAGGACGTTAATGTTTTCTGTCAACTGTATATGATTTTGATTGGTATAATAATAAATTTAGCCTTCAAAGTTTACAAATTCTGTCAACTTGCTCCTAATTTAATAAATTTATCCTTCAATATTTGTGTAAGTACGTGTAAATATACCAATCAAAATTATATACAATTGACGAAAAATATTAACATTGTGCTTAGTTGTCCTTGGTCACTTTCAAAATTAACAGAAATTAGATTTCTCTAATTTTATTGTGAGTCCAATTTGCTCAATTTCAAAATTAAAAAAAGATTGAAGAGATCTTTTTACCTATAAGTACTCTAGGGTGTTTATAAGATATGATATTTCGATGTTCAATTTGGGTATTCGAATGACTTTATTGTGAACCATAAACTGGCTTTGCGATGTTCGATTACATATCCAAACTGGCTTTAATGTTGGATTATTGTTTTTTGATCATATATGTCTTCAAGGGTATTTATAAGACACTGGTTCGATATAAACCAGTTTCGACTGTTTGTTGATGCTTGATATGTTGGCTACAGAACAGATAAGGAGATGAATCGACGCAAAGACATGGTCACGAATTTGAGATCAAAATCGAATCAAATGGCTTCGGCATTCAACATGTCGAACTTTGCTAATAGGGACAGCTTACTAGGGCCAGAAACTAAGCCAGATACTATGAGTAGAACAATCGGTTTGGATAACTCCGGCCTTATCGGTCTTCAACGACAACTAATGAAAGGCAAGTTATTTTACTTCATCCTAGCTTTGTGAAATTGCTCTGACTTTTGATACTGAGTTTACGAGCAGAGCAAGATGAGGGTCTCGAGAAGTTGGAGGAAACACTCGTAAGCACGAAGCACATCGCATTAGCGGTCAGCGAAGAACTTGATCTGCATACCACACTAATTGTATGTTTTTGTATTTTCTCCAATAGTCTTATTGAGAGCCTTCAATTCATCCTCAATGAACATTACATTATCTTCCACTCTCTTATGCAGGACGACCTCGGGCAACATGTCGATGTCACCGATTCTCATCTACAGGTAAAACACTTCGCTATTGATAAGTTTCTTTTTTGATCACTCAACAAAATGATCATCCAACTATTTTATTTTTTCTTTTTTGATCATCAACCATTAAATATCTAATGGAAAGATGGCATGGCATCTTTTAAAATTAGCATAATAACAATTTTAACCTCAACATTATACGTTGCGTCAAATTAGTCTTTGATTCTAAAAAAGAAACAATTTTGGGTTGTTTAGAGTTTTAATTTTGTATTGTGTTTTCTTTTCTTTGTTGTATCAGAGAGTGCAGAAAAACTTGGGAATTATGAACAAGCCCATCAATGGCGGATGGTCGTGTATGTGCATGCTTTTAGCTGTCATTGGAATTGTGGTTCTGCTTGTCCTTATATACCTACTCATCAAATACTTGTAAGAGATAATATCACATTTCATAACAGTACTTTAATAGGATGTTTAATGTGGTACATGAATTATTAATATGTGTTTTATTATAGTACATGTCTAATGTAGTATTTATACTTTGAAAATGTCTAATGTGATACATGAACTATCAATATATGTTTTATTATGGTACTTAATGTTAACACCGTTAATGAATTGTTAGACCAACCAATGAAAATTTGACACGTAATTTGTTTTTCTAATTCATCAAGTCTGCATGTATGAAATAACATTATGTGAAAACTAAAAAATAATTAAATTAAAATTTAAAAAACTAAACATATGAATAATGAGGAAGAAGTAAATACTAAACTTACATAACCAAAAATATTTTATTCTCCATTTAAGCAAATGATCATCTTCTCCAAAGAGTTTTCCTTTAAAATAATATTTTCAATTGATTTTAAATAATATTTTTATTATCTTTGAAAGTACGGGTTTTTTTATTAACCATATGTTTAGTTATTTGTTTTTAATTTCATTTAATTATTGTTTTATTTAGTTTTTCACTTTTATATTATCTACGTGGACTTGATAATTAAAAAAGAGGGTTCTATGTGTCCAATTTTCATTAGTTGATTTAGTAATTTTCTAGTAGTGTTACCAATGGCAGATCCTGGGAGTTGGGACTAGGTTTTTTTTTGGGGGAGGGGGCAGGTAAAATTTTCTAAAAATTTAAGGGTTTAATAAGATTTTTTTTAAAAATTGGGGGTCTAATAAAAATTTTTAAAATTTTTGTGAGATTAATGAGAATTTTCAAAATTTTAAGATTGCTTAATTAAAATTTTCAAAAAAAAAAATAAAAGGTATAATGAAAATTTTCAAAAATTTTGGGGGCTTAATTGAAATTTTCTAAAAATTTTTCGAACTTTTTTTTTTTTGCAAGGGTGGCCGGACAAAGAGCCCTCTAAGCCACCATAATAGTCCGTCTTTACCAAGGATCATAATAAACCATATATAAATAGTTTAGGTACCATAATAAACATTTTCAAAGTACATGTACCATAATAATAACACATATTGATAATTCAAGTACCACATTATATATTTTCAAAGTATTTGTACCACTAGACATTTTATGAAAGTACAGATACCAAAGGTGACATTATCCCGCTTATAATAATAATATCAAAGTTAAAAGATGCTTTTAGTCCCTATATTTAAAAGGTTAGAAATTAAGTCTTCCGACTTTTTATTTAAAAATCTCCGTACAATCATTAAACTCGTAAGTATTTTCTGTCAAAATTTAGTAATTTAACATGTTGATTAAGCTAACGGAAACTACAACCAACGTAAATGATTAGACTAAAATTTTAAATTAAAAAATTAATTTTAAAGTACAGGGACTAAAACTCAAATTCTATAAACCATTGTTGTTTTATGCATGTCGTGAATGTACTGAATTTGCTTTCAATTATTACTTTCATGTCTGAAAAAAGCTTGTTACTTTCTATTTGGTTTTCTCTGATTTTCTCTTTACATCATTTCATTTCATGCTTTTTAATTAGGTGGTTACGATTGCTTTTAGGTGGTGTGAATTTGGGTCGAGTTAATTTTAATTTAAAATTTTTTGTGTTATTTTGAGTTTTTATTATATAAAATTTGGGTTATTTTAGGATTAAATTATTTTGGATTTGAGTCGGTGTAAGGTTTTTTTTTTTTTTTCCTTTCATAGTTTAGTTCACTTGATTTGTGTTTTTGGATTGCATCATTTCGAGTTTTGTCGTTTGGGTTTGACAATTAATTCTAATCATTTCAAGATCATGTGATTTTGGATTCAAATTATCAGTTTTTTATAATCAAATCGAGTTGAGTTAAGTTTAAATTCAAATTAATTATGAAGTTGTATTTTTATGATTTTGATATACTGGACATGTTTTATCGAATCAATTTTACTACTTACTAAAACTTATGTTTCTCAAAATACTTTTTTCAAATTAAAATTTATTAATTATTTAAATTAAGATGTTATTTTTTTATTCTTTATATATGTTTTACAGTTCGTGTTCGAGATCCGTGGATACCCCACACAACATTGTTATCTCCAACGTTGGCATACGCATTCTCTCCTTGAGAATGTAATATGTCTTGCCACTACGCCAAACACTTGTTGGTATCTAAAATGGATAAAAACACATTTCTCGTCCCTCTCAAGTTCTATATTAAACAAATTGGTTCCTCTCAGAAAATTAGAGCAATTTAATCATTATCAATTTTGAAAGGGAGCAACTAAGGACAATTAATCATTGTGTTAATGCTTTCTATAAATTATACATAATTTTTATTGATATAATAACAAATTAAGCTTTCGATGTTTATATATTATGTGTAAATGCTAATAGAATATATAATTGTTCTTGGCTAAATTTGTTAAATCAAGACCAAATTGATGAATATGTAAACTTTGAGAGCTAAATTTGTTATTATACCAATAAAATATGTACAATTGATGGAAAATATTGACATTGTGATTAATTGTCCTTAGTTGCTCGATTCGAAATTAACAAAGATTAAATTGCTTTGATTTTTTAAAATGAACCAATTTACTTAATATCAAAATTGAGAGGGACTAAAGA
Organism: Gossypium raimondii; assembly: GCF_025698545.1. Classification (NCBI taxonomy): domain Eukaryota; kingdom Viridiplantae; phylum Streptophyta; class Magnoliopsida; order Malvales; family Malvaceae; genus Gossypium; species Gossypium raimondii. Next base: position 56,011,836 of record NC_068569.1, on the reverse strand, counting down.
GGGTTTTACCATCTAAAATGTTATCTAATACAAGAAAAACTTAACAACTATTTTTTTGGTCACTGAACTATGGGTAAATCTTCGTTTTGGTTACTTAACTAAAAAGATATAATTTGGTCACCCTATTGTTAAATGACACTTTTAGTTGCTATAATAACAATATTCAGATTCTGTTATTGTATATATTTTTTACCAATTTACCTCAATTCTATATAAAAATTATAAAAAACTCAAAATTATTTTAAAATACAAACTTCTATATAAAAATTTTAGAAAAGTAAAATCTCGAATATGTTATTGTTGAAGAACTAATATGTATGGGAAAGAAAAAAATTATCATTCCATAGAATCCCATAACAAATTAAAAACAGAACAAAATAATAAAAGAAAAAAGGTTAGATCATTGTACAAGCCCATTTTGCCCGGGACCCAATATGGTCCAAATAACCAAAACCAAATCAAGTACAAACCCAAATGGCCAAAACCAAAACCAAACCATGGCCGGATAATGGGAGGGGGCTGAAAGGGCTTCCAGTTTTTTTTTTTTTTTTTTTGTAACAGGGGCAGCAAATGAGGGTTTAAAAAAAAAAATTTGGTTTAAGTAATAAAAACAAAACGGCGTCGTTTCGGGGGTGGCCGACCTGCGCGCCCGAGTTCTACCCGCTGAGGGTCCGCACGTTCTGGAATAAAAGAGGCTATTCACTGTTGTAGTCCTTCCAATTTTGTGAAGCTTTGCAATTGAGTCCTCGCTCATTTTTTTTCTTTTTAATTTCGCGATGTAAATTTTTTTATTTGCTCCACTTTGGTCCTGGATGGAACGCCGCGCACAGGGCGTGGGAATATTTTCGCAATCAGTCCCTCCTTCTTTAAGAGCGTTCTATTTGGGTCCTTAGTAATTCTTATTTATTTATGGTTTAAACCCCCAGGTTCTGATTCAATTTCAGTATCATCCCTGGTCTATTTAATTTATTTATTTGTTTTTTATTCAAAAAACTCTTTTATTATTATTATTATTATTATTATTATTATTATTATTATTATTATTATTATTATTTATCATTTATGGTAAACTGTTTTATATGCTATTTATTTAATTCTCTTAATAAGTTATTCATTTTAAACTCTTATATATATTTATTTAAAAAAAACTGTTGTATGTCCTTTATTTGTTTTAAACTATTATTATTCACTTTTAAGTTTTTATAAACAGTTTATTTGAAGCCTTTTATTATTTATTTTGAATTGTTCTTGTAAATGATTTATTTTAAATTATTATTTACTTTGAATTGATTTGCATGATATTTTGTTTTGTTTGCTTCGATTGTTAATGTTAGTATTAAAATGATATACATTATGTGCTCTTTTGTTTTTGCATATTTGTCATTCATTATTGTAACATTTTATTCATAAATTGTAGCATCCTATCATTCCATCATTTCCAAAATGGTACTTAATGTATTTTATATACCCATAATAAACCGTTTTATGTTACCCTAAATAAACAAAATACACATCGTTTCGGTATTGTATTCACAATTATTCAAAAAATGGAAAAGTTTTAAATTAAGACAATATTTTGTGTTTGGAAATTCGAGAAAACGTGTCCTAACGTGCTGGGTTTCGATTTCTCGTTTAGCCAAATAGCCAAATATCCTTTTAAAATTTCAAAGTATGGGTTTTGGAAACCATAAGGTGATCTTGGTTTCGAGGGTTTAAAGTATCGTATCCTAACGTGCTGGATGTGATATTCTTTCGGAACAAGAGAATCCTAAATTTCAACCCATATTATTCGAAAATTTTTTAGGATCGTATATTTTTTTAAACTCTGCAAAGTTTTCAATCTTCGCCATTAAGACACTAATTAATCAACTATGTACCAATTTTTGGGCGTTACGAGGGTGCTAATCCTTCCTCGTACGTAACCGACTCCCGAACCTGTTTCTTTGAATATTTTTGCAGACCAAAAGCATTGTTTTAATAAATCTAAACTGTTTATTAAAAAAACAATCACTTTTCGAGGTGACCCAATCACACCTCATCAAAAAAGATTGGTGGCGACTCCCGTGTTCGATTTCAAAATTTAAGTCGATCCCGTTTTATAAAAAAAAAATGGTGTCAACAATCATTATATGCTTCCTCAATGTTTTTTGCAACCAAATTAGTAAAATTTTCAAGTTGAGTTCCATGCCCTTGAAGAACATCCGTAAATGATATTACAAAAGCTTACCAAATCGACTTTGATGCCATTTTTCTAGCAAAAATATAAAATATGCCACAAAATTTTATTTTTCAAACTCAATTCGAATTTTCAATTCATTTAAATTTATTTTTAAAAACCCAAATTATAAAAGCAGATTATATACAGATAATTTTACTTATTATTTTATTATTTACTTTTTCTATGTTTTCTAAAAGAATGGATCTTAGATATTTCTTTATAGATAATACAAAGAAAATTTGGAGGGTTTAAAATAATATTTCCTCATTTTCTCTCACTTTATTTATATTTGAAATTTTATCTACTTTCATTTAATTTTTAATTTTAGAATTTTGTAAAATTTAAAAGAATTTCACTTTTGTAATCATTTTATATAATCGGTGTCAAATTGACGGAAAGTATAAAAATTGAGGACTAAAATTATTATTATACCAACTAATTTTGATAAGAATGGTTAGTTTTCGTTAACTCAATTTAAAGGACTATAACACGTAAAGTTTGGTCTATTACAGAATTCACAAGCAATTCAGGACATTTACATTATGCAAAATTCAACACATATACGGGAATTTTTGTATTTCCACAATCATCATGTTGTTAGTGATCAACAACTACTTCCTCTTTACCATATATTCTTCATTCATAAAATTAATTACTTTTTTTTTACCAAAGAAGTATAACATTCATGAGATTACAAAGTCTTCTTCCTTATAACAAGTCAAGTTTGGTCCCAAATAATTTTCCACACAAAAGAATAAAGAGGACGAAGACTGCTACTGATTTAACTATCAATTGTCCATTGACTATACTTTTAACTCCACAAAAAAAGACTAAGACTATTCATTGTCTACTGTCTATACTTTTAACTCGACAAAAAAAGACTAAAACTAAGGGTGGGTTTAGATAGGCGATTGAGTGCGGTGCAGTGCGTTTAGCCTACTTTTTGTCTCACGCTACAGTGTTGCTACAGTAACTAATCTCACTGCCACCACTGCTTTTACACTAACCGCAGGTAAACGCACCGCCCATCCAAACTCACCCTAAGACTATCAATTGTCTATTGACTTCACACTTGCTGTTGCTTCTTCCCATCTCTCTCACCCAAACTTAATTTACAAGCAATGGGGAAATTTTGGACATTTGCGCCACAATGTGCAATACTTCCACACCATTTGCAGTATTGACTACGTTTACTTGAGGGAAAACAAAGACATGAATGCTGGAAATTTTAACTCGTTTGTACCGTCAATGAAGCTACTTACCTAAAAGCCATTTAGGATACCAATTCCTGTAATTGGATTAATCTCATCGTTGCTGCAATCTTTTGACAGTGTAATCCAATCTTAAATATGTTACTCTTAAATTTGTCGATAGAAATATAGGTTTGGCACAAAATTAAGAATACACAAAGGCAGGATGAATTATTCCATGTTTGAACATATGCAACATAAATGCATATGGCAAAAGGGCTCAAACCATACCTTATGTTCATGAATTCTCATCATCACATGTTTATAAATGCAACTCAAACTTGAATAATTGAATCTTTTGTAATTATACATGTATTTTTTTTATGGTGAGCAGTATAATGTTTACTAAAAGTTGAAATTCAAGCATACAAGATGTTACACTCGAACTAAACCCTTACAAATAGTACGAAATGCAACGAAATACAGAGGAATTGGAACAATCATAAAAACAGACACATACCAATGCAACTTTTCACCATAGGAAAAACTTTCTGACAGACTACTACTAAACAAGAAATTATGAAGACACAGTAGAAATGCTTTAACTTCATTTGCACCAACTAGATCCTTCTTCATCCATTGATGCGATTGCTATATTTTGGTTTTCTTCTTTGCCTCTTCTCATGTTGGTCTTCAACCAAATTCACAAACCTTTTCGCCTTACCGGTTTGGAAAACAACACATCCCATGGCCATTCCAAACACTAATTTCCAACCAAAAGCAATGTATCGAGTATTGATACCCGTGCCAAAGTATCGATACCAAACCTTTTTTACCATATACTTTTCATTCACAAAATTGGATACATTTTTTTACCAAAATTTTGTATTTCATTTGAACTCCCTGAACAATTGAGAAAATTAAGATTGATGAGATTACAAAGTAGATTGACTTAGTCTTCTTCCTTATAATACGTAAAGAATGTGAGTGCCTATTTACTTATAATACGTAAATTCCTGTATTATTAAAAATAATCAAACCCATTCAAGTCTTCTTCCTCACACTATACCAACATCATCATACTTATAAAAAAACCAAGTTGACTTACAATTTTCAAGTTTATGTACCTGTTGACACCATTTTTTGGATGAAAACAGGGTCGACTTGGGTTTTAAAAAAATGAAAACGAAAGTGGGTGTCGCCACCAATCTTTTTTTGATGAGGTGTGATCGGGTCACCTTTAAAAGTGGTTGTTTTTAATAAATAATTTAATTTTATTAAAACAACGAGTTTGGTCTACAAAATTCAGAAAACGAGTTCGGGAGTCGGTTACGTACGAGGAAGGATTAGCACCCTCGTAACGCCCAAAATTGGTACCTAGTTGATTAGTTAATGTCTTAATGTCGAAAATTGAAAACTTTAAAGAATTTTAAAAATACGATCCTTGTATTAAAATGTTGAGAATTTTGGAAAAAGGGGCATATTTCATGTGAGAAAGAGAGTCATATCTAGTAAGTTAGGATACAATGTCTCGAATTCCCGATACGCGAACGAATGCCAAAATTTACTTATTTAAAAGATATTTTATTATCTCGGTTTTAGGAAAGGGATCATGCCCAGTAAGTTAGGACACGATCTTTTCTTAATTCCCGAGATCATTTAAAAACTTGAGTTTGAAAAGATTCGTGTATTTAGATTTATTGTGAAAATCGAAACCCAGTAAGTTAGGGTACGACTCTCTCGAATCTAAACACGAGATTTTACTTATTTAAAAATCATAATTTATGCATTGAACAAAATTAATCCGACTTGAAATAGTAGAAATAAAACACGGTATTAATACTGTGATGAAACAAAATGAACGTGATGATGTAAAAATAATACGAGCAATAACAATAAATAAAAAAAACAAATCAATATCATACCAAAATAACAAGTATATGAACAAATAAAATTAAAACATACTAAAACGTAAATAAATAAATAAATAAAATGAATAAAATTTTAAAAATATAATATATATATATATGCATATGTATATAAAAATATGAAATGTCTAAAATATAATAGTATGTGTATACATGTATATTTAATAATAAAAAGTATGTATGTATGTGTATGCATATGTATATATGTATGTTTTGAAATTATAAAATGAAAAAAAACATTTATATGTATGTATATCTATGAGTTATAAAATATATGCATGTATATACATGTATTATAAACGTATAAGTGTACACATATATATGTATATATATAAGGTATATAAATAAAATATAAGTATGAATATAAATGAATTTAAAAATGTACGTATATATATATATATATATATGACAAAAAGTATGTATATTATAAAAATATATATATGTATATATAGATAACAAAATTTGAAGTTTAACAAAGTATAAATAAGTAAATAATAATTAATAGTAATAATAATAGCATCAAATTTACTAAATTTAATGAGAAAATAACCAAAATAACAAAGAAAAAATGACTAAATTGAATTTAAAACAGGATTTTGGGGGGAAATCCGCAAATAAATAAAGGGGAAGGACTCCTATGAACGCGCGCATAATGTGGAGGGACTAAAAGGGTAATTTTGCTTCTCCTCCAAAATGACGTCGTTTGAATAGGGACCCAATTGAAATCAGTAATAAAATAAAGGGGCAAATTTAAGAATGTACAAAATCTGATTGAAAACATTAAAAACGCGGAGGGGCTGAAAGCACAATTAGCCCCGCCGCTAAGAAAATACGCGGATCCTTGGCAGGCGGGTCGGGTGGATCGGGTCTAAAGACTAAACGACGTCGTTTTAGGGCTATGGTGCCAAGCCCTAAACGACGCCGTTTAAGAGGGGTATAAAATTCCAATTTTTTAGCAAAAATTCATTCTCTTCCACTCTTCAAAAAAAAAAAAAAACACAAAATACTCTCTCAACTCTCCCTCTTCTCAGTCCCTCCTCCGGCTAGGTCCGGCCGCCTCCGGTCATCGGGCAGTCGCGCCGTGGTTTTTTTTGCCTTTTTTTATATGTTATATATATATAGTTTTAAAAAATAAAAGAAACAAAATCGAACACAAATAATTCGAAAGAAAAAAAATAAAGAGAAAAAAAACTAGAAAAAGAAAATAAATATACCGAAAATGGGGTTGTTGAATCTGTTTGTTTTGTTTCTTCAAATCGTGAAAGAGAGGGGGCCGTTTACAATTTCTGTTATGGCTTTATAGCCATTCTTACAACATTTTTTAATTCATCTTTTGCTTGTCATTTCTTTCTCTGGTTTTGCAGGCAAGTGGCGATGGGACGTGAGGCGGTGGCGTGACAGACATGCGGCGGCCAGCAGGGCAAGTGGGGTGCGGCGCCGAAAGGCTAGGGGTAGGAGCGGCAGCTAGCTTGAGGCTAGGGGTTTTTTTGCTGAAAAATTTTTAAGTTAGTGGGCTTTGGGCTACTAGGGTTAGGTTTGGGTATTGGGTTGGGGTGTTTTTCTTTTGTTTGTTGGGCCCGGGCAAATGGGCTTGTACAGTACCGATTTAGATACTAAGTAGAAGTTGCCAACTTTAGGTATCACGATATATATTAACCCTTTTAAAAAATGCTATTTACTATTTAACAGAGTCACATTTTAAAAGTTTTTAATGATTTTGTAGATATTTTATTTGGAGTTGAACTATAAAAACAATAATTTGATGTCATTTTCTAAAACAATAAATATTATTTTATTTAATTCTTTTTATTAATATAAAATTAAAATAATCCATTTTGATAATAAAAATTAATTTAATCCAACCTCTCTTTCTAAGTATTTCACCTAAATACCAAACATGCACACACAATGCATAAAAGTGAAATATTACAAGTTATTGTCGATTCTCATTCTTATTCATGAAGATCTAACATGAATGGTAACAGTTTTTATTAATATATTTTGACAATCACAAACATACATAACTTGAAATTCAATTGTTAAGCCGTACAATCAACCAATTATGGAAAGCAAAGGAATTAAGTGTTACATATAAAGATGACATTAATGCAGTGATCTCATCATCATCATCATCTATTTGCTCATGCCTTTTTCTACCGCTGGAGCCATTGCCAGCCCTGGGTTCTTCTCCACATTTGCATGCCAACCTGCATATATAAATATACCCCCACAAAATTAATGACCTCAAACAATAATTTATCTCATCATTACCAACATATTTATTCGGAGATATTTGTTTACAGCTACTCAATTAATATACTTGAAGTTATATTAAGAATAATTAAAAGGGGTATAATATTGTTATGTAGACATACCGATAGACATGTTGAATCCACGGTTCTGGAGCTCACGATACTCTTGTGTCAAAGCACAAGGCTCGCAGCAGAAATGACGCATGCAATCGCCACAATCGCCTCCTTCCAAGTTATACTGCTTTCTCAGTTTGGATCGGTAGCAGCAAGAATATAAGCACCCACACCCGGTGATGAACATTATTAATGTGTATAGTGCCCCACTTGCCCCACATGCTGCACCATCCAACAGTGTTTTTCAACATTATTATTAATTACGTAATATCTCTTTAAATATACATATGTCTGCAAACCTAAGATGACAAGATTTCAATTTAGAAATTAATAACTTACAAGTCGACCCTTTATCAACAATCTCAGCAATCTGGCCAAAGGTGATGCATGGGCACCAGTATGAAATGCAACCTGAAATGTCCATATATTTAATTGATAAACTAATTCATATAATTAAAAAGACACAACTGATATTGAAGAAAGAAGAAAGGGTTACAAGTTTTCAGGTCAGAGCAACAATCGCAGAATCCGGCGGACCAAGGAAGTTCATTTTGAGGCTGTCCTGATGGGTGGTTCATGGTTGAGGAATTTAGGCAGGATAAAGTTGCAATTCAAAATGAAAGAGATGAATATGAAAAGAAGGAATTTGAGCTTGTTAATTTTCTATGCATTTATGAAACTGAAGAAGACCCTTATTTATAGATGGATGAAGGAAGCTGGTGATTTAAATTGTTAGAGAGAAATACAAGTCAACAGCCGCCAGCATTGAGTGCATCTATTCCCCTGTTACACAAAGCCTCGGTGTCCCACCTCGTCTTGGAACCGTTTGCCATTGCCACTAGTTTAATATCTTCTATCAAAAAGCTTATCGTCAATTAATATAGTTACAAGTTGCACAATCTGCCACTCACACTTGTCGACTGCTAGAGTCACCAAATGGTTAGATCTATTGGTTCCGCCTGTTGAACAGGTCAATGCTATCTTGATAGTAATCATAGTAATTTATATATTTAAGGTTTGTTTACCTTATATTATATTTTAATCACTTATGTTTGAAATGTTACGTTTTAGCCACTTACATTATCGTTTTGTTACGAAGTGGTTACTCTACTGTCAAACTCCGTTACCTCCCTAACGGCAGTCCTACGTGAAAGTCTAAATGGGTTTTAAATGCGAACTTGAATGTCCGGTTGCTGAGATGAAAATAGATTTTTAATTAAATAAATTTAATTTGGACAGCCACGAAAGACATTGAAGTTGGCATTTAAAACCCATTTGGACTATCACGTAGAATCGCCGTTAGAGAGGTAACGGAGCTTAACGGTAGAGTGACCACTTCGTACCAAAACGATAACGTAAGTGACCAAAATGTAACATTTCAAACATAAGTGACTAAAATGTAATATGAGGTAAATAAAAGTGATTGTTTTTATAGTTTATAAATAAAAGTGATTATTTTTATAGTTTATCCTATATTTAATGTAATTATATATGCTTTAATTAATGATAATAATTATACATGCGTCCTTACTTCCTATCTCTGTGGGTAATTGGATGCCTCGAACAGTTTTGGTTTTCATCACTTAATTTACAAGCAATGTGGAAATTTTGGACATTTGGGCCACAATGTGCAATACTTCCACACCATTTGCAGTATTGACTACGTTTACTTGAGGGAAAACAAATACATGAATTCTGGAAATTTTCACTAGTTTGTACCGTCAATGAAGCTACATACCTAAAAGCCATTTAGGATATCAATTCCTGTAATTGGATTAATCTCATCGTTGCTGCAATCTTTTGACAGTGTAATCCAATCGTAAATATGTTACTCTGCAATGCTATTGTAAATATTACTCTTAAATTTGTCGATAGATATATAGGTAAATGCAACATAAACGCATATTGCAAAAGGGCTCAAACCATACCTTTTGTTCATGAATTCTCATCATCACATGTTTATAAATGCAACTCAAACTTGAATAATTGAATCTTTTGTAATTCTACATGTATTTTTTTTATGGTGAGCAGTATAATGTTTACTAAAAATTGAAATTCAAGAAAGAAGACATACATAGTTGCACCATACAAGATGTTACACTGAACTAAACCCTTACAAATAGTACGAAATGCAATGAAATTATTGGCAACCTACAATCTTTGACTTTTCAAAGATATTTGTGTCAGAAAATTAGGCACCGAAAATCTAAGCATAGATTTTTGGGTTGAAATTTAGCTTGGGATAATTGCAATTTTGGTCCCTAATTGTATAGTGACTTTGCAAGTTGATCCTTAAGCTTCAACTATAAATAGGCCTAGTTATTTCTCATTTTCTCCATCCCACAAATGCCATTCTCTACTTAAGGCATTATTCTCTCTCCTTATTTGTAAAATTTCACTTGTATTTTGAAGTGAAATATATTTGGTAGTGCCCGGGGCGTAGGCAAAATTTCTTGAACCTCGTTAAAATTCTAGTGTTCTTTATTGTTTATTTTGCATATTTTGCGAGTGTGATTGTAGTGATTTATTGTGCTATTAAATTACGATAGAGGGATATTCTGGCTAGGAAAGACCTGGTACTTAAGCGATCCTTGTGATCCACCTCTCTTTCCTGGGAATTGAACTTAGTGTGATTTTTTAGTACAATAATTTTACTCTTTTACACGCTTCCGCGCAACAATTGGTATCACAGCTAGATTCGTACTTGGGGAATACGACCGTTTACGATACTATTTACGTATACGGTATTGTTCATCCACGGTACTATTCACGTAGACGGTACTGTTCACATATACAGTAGTTGGGATCGAGGAGAAGAATGGCAGAGGCATCGTCATCAACAAAGACTACCGTGACCAATGCAAAATTTGAAGTAGAGAAATTTGATGGTACCAATAATTTTGGTATGTGGCAATGTGAGATCCTGGATGTCTTATGTCAGCAAGAGCTGGATATAGCCCTTGAAGAAAAACCTGACAAGATGGATGACAAGGAGTGGGCCAAGATCAATAGACAGGCGTGTGGTACAATCCGCCTATGTTTGGCCAAAGAGCAGAAGTACTCTGTCATGAGGAGACATCGTGAAGAAGTTGTGGGATACCTGGAAGAAAAGTTTCTAACGAAAAGTCTTGAAAATAGGCTTTATATGAAAAAAAAAACTTTTTCGGTTCACGTATGCACCCGGTATGTCGATGAATGACCATGTGAACTCATTCAATAAAATTTTAGCAGACTTGCTAAATTTGGATGAGAAGTTTGAAGATGAAGACAAGGCATTATTGTTGTTGAATTCTCTTCCCGATGAATATGATCATCTTACCACCACATTGCTTCATGGGAAGGATACGATCACATTTGATGCGATCTGCGGTCGTTATGCTGATCTCGAGACTCGAAAGAAAGATAAAAGAGATCACAGAGATACAAGCTGCGAAGTCTTAGCGAGAAGAGGTCGTTCACACAACAACAAACCCGTAGAAGGGCAAGTCCAAAGGAGACCCGCCAAAGATGAATGTGCTTTTTGTCGTGAGAAAGGGCTTTGGAAAAGAATTGTCCTAAGTTACAAAAGGGCAAGGCTATTTCTAATGCATGTGTAGTGAGCATGATGAGGAGTCGACTTTAGCTTGGTTGGTATGGCAATGACATGTCATACGGATGAGTGGATCTTGGATTCGGGATGTACTTACCATATGTGTCCTAATAAGGACCTGGTTTTCTAGTCTTGAAGAACTAGAAGGTGGAGTTGTTTTATGGGCAATGACAGTGCTTGTAAGACAATGGGAGTAGGTACAATCAAATTGAAGAATCACGACGGCTCAATCCAAGTCTTGACAGATGTTCGCTATGTACCTAGCTTGAAGAAAAATCTCATCTCATTAGGGGCCCTAGAATCTAAAGGGCTCACAGTCACTTTGAGAGATGGATTACTAAAGGTAGTAGCTGGGGTATTGACGGTGATGAAAGGCACTAGAAGAAATAACTTGTACTATTTAAATGGAAGTACAGTTATTGGATCAACAGCTTCTGCGAAAGATGCAGATTCAGAGTCTACCAGGTTATGGCATGGGCGATTAGGACATGCTGGTGAAAAAGCTTTGCAGACTTTGGCGAAGCAAGGCTTGTTGAAAGGTGCAAATTCTTGCAAATTGGAATTCTGTGAGCATTGTGTTCTGGGCAAGCAGACGAGGGTAAAATTTGGTTCAGCAATTCACAATACAGAAGGAATTCTGGACTATGTTCACAGTGACGTGTGGGGACCTACCAAAGTGGCTTCTTTAGGAGGTATGCATTATTTTGTTACTTTTGTTGATGATTATTCAAGAAAAGTATGGGTGTATCTAATGAAAAGAAAAAGTGAAGTTTTGGATGCATTTTTGAAGTGGAAGAAGATGGTGGAGACTCAGACTGGTCGAAAGGTCAAACGACTTCGATCAGATAATGGTACTGAGTACAAAAATGATCCATTTCTACAAGTATGCCAAGATGAGGGCATTGTGCGACACTTCACTGTTCGGGATACACCATGCAGAATGGGGTGGCGAACGTATGAATCGGACTATCTTGGAGAAAGTTCGATGTATGTTGTCCAATCTTTGGTGGTAAGGAATTTTAAATGAGGCGATTACATATCGTGCCATCTAATCAACCGGTTGCCATCACCGCAATAAAGGGAAAAACTCCTATAGAGATGTGGACTGTAAACACACATCGATTATGATTCTTTACATGTTTTGGTTCCCTTGCATATTATCATGTAAAGAATCTAAGTTAGACCCAAGAGCAAAGAAAGCATTATTCATGGGTATAACTGGTGGAGTAAAAGGATACCGTCTCTGGTGTCCTGATACACGGAAGATTGTTTTCAGTAGAGATGTGACTTTTGATGAATCAACCATGATGAAAAACAAGGATTCACAAAAGGATGACAAAACCAGTGGCACTTTGCAGCAGGTGGAGCTTGAAAAGGTTAATGATGATCCAGCTAATATTGAAGAAACAAATGATGAAGAAGTTTCGACCCAAGAACTTCTACAGCAACAAGATTCAATTGCATATAGGAGGCCAAGAAGAGAGATTCGTAAGCCTGCTCGCTTTGATGATATAGTGGCCTATGCACTTCCAATTGCAGATGATGATGTTCCTTCTACTTACACAGAAGCAATAAGTAACCCTGATGGTTTAAAGTGGAAGCAAGCTATGAATGAAGAAATGCAGTCTCTTCATAAAAATAGGACTTGGGAGTTGGTGACACTGCCCAAGGGAAAGAAGGCAATTGGATGCAAATGGGTATATGCAAAGAAGGAAGGATTTCCTGGAAAAAATGAAATTCGGTACAAGGCTAGATTGGTAGCAAAGGGTTACGCTCAGAAAGAAGGAATAGACTACAATGAAGTATTTTCTCCAGTTGTGAAGCATTCGTCTATTCGGATTTTGCTAGCCTTGGTTGCGCAATATGACCTTGAACTAGTTCAGCTTGATGTGAAGACGGCTTTTTTACACGGTGATTTGGAAGAGGAAATCTATATGACTCAGCCTGATGGATTCAAGGTTACTGATAAAGAAAATTGGGTTTGCAAACTGACGAAGTCGCTTTATGGATTGAAACAATCTCCGAGGCAGTGGTACAAGCGATTTGATCAGTTCATGAAAGGGCAAAGGTACACAAGAAGTAAATTTGATCATTGCGTGTATTTTCAGAAGCTACAAGTAGGAACTTTCATATACTTGCTCTTATATGTTGATGATATCTCGATAGCATCTAAGAGCAAAGTTGAGATTGAGAGATTGAAGACTCAACTCAATCTCGAGTTTGAGATGAAAGATCTGGGTGAAGCTAAGAAGATTCTTGGCATGGAAATATGTAGAGATAGAGCTCAAGGCAGAGTTAGCTTGTCTCAGAAGCAGTATTTGAAGAAAGTACTACAGCAATTTGGCATGAACGAGCAAACCAAACCTGTAAGTACCCCGTTGGCTTCTCATTTCAAGCTTTCTGGACAACTATCTCCTTCGACGAATATGGAACAAGAATACATGTTACAAGTTCCGTATTCTAATGCAGTGGGTAGCTTGATGTATGCAATGGTGTGTACAAGACCCGACATTTCACAAGCAGTTAGTATAGTGAACAGGTATATGCATAATCCTGGAAAAGGACATTGGCAAGCTGTGAAATGGATTCTACGGTATATTCTAAAGACCGTGGATGTTGGATTACTGTTCAAGCAGGATACTACACTTGGTAAAGGTGTTATTGGGTACGTTGATTTTGACTATGCCGGTGATTTGGACAAACGAAGATCAACCACCGGTTATGTGTTTACACTTGCTGGAGGACCAATAAGTTGGAAGTCTACACTGCAGTCTACAGTTGCGTTGTCAACCACAGAAGCCGAATACATGGCTGTAACAGAGGCTGTAAAGGAAGCTATTTGGTTACAAGGTATGGTTAAAAGCTTGGGATTGGTTCAGGAGCATATTGACGTGTATTGTGATAGTCAAAGTGCTATTCATTTAGCAAAGAATCAAGTCTATCATGCACATACAAAGCATATCGACGTACGATTCCATTTTGTGCGGGAAATTATTGATGAAGGGAAAATTCGTCTTCAGAAGATCAAGACTGAGATAATCCCGCAGATATGATGACCAAGGTGGTAACAACAATCAAGTTCGAACATTGTTTGAACTTGATCAATATCCTGCAAGTTTAACAGTTGAAGAAGGCACTATCAAGTATTGTTGTCGAAGGCAGAAAGAATTGTGTGAAGATAAGATTATCCTAATCAAATCTTCAAGGTGGAGATTATTGGCAACCTACAATCTTTGACTTTTCAAAGATATTTGTGTCAGAAAATTAGGCACCGAAAATCTAAGCATAGATTTTTGGGTTGAAATTTAGCTTGGGATAATTGCAATTTTGGTCCCTAATTGTATAGTGACTTTGCAAGTTGATCCTTAAGCTTCAACTATAAATAGGCCTAGTTATTTCTCATTTTCTCCATCCCACAAATGCCATTCTCTACTTAAGGCATTATTCTCTCTCCTTATTTGTAAAATTTCACTTGTATTTTGAAGTGAAATATATTTGGTAGTGCCCGAGGACGTAGGCAAAATTTGCTGAACCTCGTTAAAATTCTAGTGTTCTTTATTGTTTATTTTGCATATTTTGCGAGTGTGATTGTAGTGATTTATTGTGCTATTAAATTACGATAGAGGGATATTCTGGCTAGGAAAGACCTGGTACTTAAGCGATCCTTGTGATCCACCTCTCTTTCCTGGGAATTGAACTTAGTGTGATTTTTTAGTACAATAATTTTACTCTTTTACACGCTTCCGCGCAACAGAAATACAGAGGAATTGGTACAATCATAAAAATGACACATAGCAATGCGACTTTTCACCATAGGAAAAACTTTCTGACAGACTACTAAACAAGAAATTATGAAGACACAGCACAAATGCTTTAACTTCATTTGAACCAACTAGATCCTTCTTCATCCATTGATGCGATTGCTATATTTTGGCTTTCTTCTTCGCCTCTTCTCATGTTGGTCTTCAGCCAAATTCACGAACCTTTTCGCCTTACCGGTTTGGAAAACAACACATCCCATGGCCATTCCACATGTTGGAAAAGGATTACCCCTACAGTTATATTTTGTCTCCTCTCATCAATGATATTGCGATACCCAAAGTTTGGTATCGCGATATCCACAACAGTCTTGGGGGATCCTTGGAAGTTTTGGGTATCGCGATATCTTATGACCGGTATCACGATAACACTGTTGATGGCTCAATCTTCCTTGTTTTTAACATTGTTATGGGTATTATGACTTTCATGCTTTGAAATGCGATACCCTCTTTCTAGGTAACATTTTCGCTCCTTCCGGGCCACCATGGGCTCTCTGCATCACTCACCAACCTCATTAGATTCCCCGGGTGCCATTTGGCCATCTCAGGTCTTAAAATAGCATCAAAATGCACACTAATCATTTATTAATATAAACAACTAAAACAAAATGAAAACGCAACAAAGATATCTAAATTGCTCGAAAATAAACTTTTAAGTGTTGTGGAGAGCATAATTTGACATATCAATTTACAGCAAATCATAAACATTATTTGCGGAACTTGTTAAAATTTCAGATTTCTTTATTAGTTTTCTTTCAATATTTTGTACAATACATTTGTAGTAATATATTATGCAGATCATAGGCTAAATTGCTTTATTAGTTTTCTATTGTTGATCTTTTTATTATTATTAACACTACTTCCTTTTTACCATATAATTTTATTCATAAAATGAAGAGTTGATTTACTCAAAATTTGTATTTCATTTGATACATCAAAAAGCCCTCAAACATTTTCAAAAAAGTAATTAAGCCCCTACTTTTTTTTTTTGCACTCAATTTGGTACTTGAACTTTCAAAATGCATAAAAATACTCTCAAACTTAAAAAAAAAAGCAATTACGCCCTATTTTTATTAAAAATTAGAGAAAAAATTAAAATCAATAAAATCTATAATATTATGACAGATGGATTGTTACAAAAGTAAAGACAGATGCATGGCAATGCAACCTTTCACCATAGGAAAAAAATTGAAAGACTTCAAAACAAGAAATTATGAAGATACAACATCAACACTTGAACATCATTTCCACTAACTAGATCCTTCTTCATCCATTGCTGCGACTGCCATCCTTTGACTTTCTTCTTCGCTTCTTCTCATGTTGGATTTCAACCAAATTCACCCATTTCGGCTTACCAGTTTGGAAAACAACATATCCCACGGACATTCCGAACACCACTCCGCATCCATAACCTATCAACACCACTTTCCAACCAAAAGTAATGTTTGATTTTGAGCCATCTTTTCCAAGCACATTTGGAGGTGCTGGCTCAATGATGTTGCAACCTTTCGAGACTGGAAATCCACATAATCCCTTGTTTCCTTCATATGAATCATTTCCAAATGTGTTGAACTGTTTGCCTTGAGGAATCTGACCATGGAGTTGATTTTCAGAAACATTGAAGGACGAAAGAAATGGCAGATCTGCCAATCTATTTGGAATCGTCCCAGACAACCTGTTTGAAGATAGGTCCAACCATTCAAGACTTGTCAAATTCCCTATTGAGGTGGGGATACCACCATTAAGGTTATTATGAGAAAGGTTGAGCCCTTTCAGTAAGTTAAGCTTCCCAAAAACCTTTGGAATACCCTTCAAACTGATTGTTTGATAGATCAATGATCATCCACATGGTGAAAATTTTCACCAATTCCATATCTTGTCCTCTCATAACAATTCCAATGGAATAGGTATAGAAGCCACCACCTCCAAGATCATTCAACCCCATGTACGACATTGTACTCTCAATCTTCTCTAGATTTATGATAGCCTCGAAGCTGTTGATGTATCTCACAGGTAGGGGTCCAGAAAAATAATTACTCGAGAGATCAAAAATTTGGATTTTAGAGAAAAAAGGGCTAGACTTGGAGCTATTGACACATAAGGAACCATGCATATGATTTGACTTCAATACAAGAACTTGAAAAAACGGAAGACTTCCCAACCAATGAGGAAATGTATCATTGATCTTGTTGCTACCAAGATCTAGCACTTCCAGATCATTACAATTAAGGATGGATGGTGTCAAAGGCCCTTCTAACAGATTTCCATTTAAGTTGAAATTACTCAATTGGCATCCCTCTGCAAATGTTGGAGGAATTGTCCCATAGAACTTGTTCTTCTTCAGATTCAAGAATTGAAGGCTGTTGCTCAAATTTCCAAAACATTGCGGAATTGTTCCACTCAAGTAATTGCGGGACAAATCAAGAACTTTAATATAGGTGGCATTGCATATTAAAGAAGAGACCTCTCCATTGAAACTATTATTTGAGGTCAGAAAGATTCTGATTGTCGAAGCTGGAATCGGAAGATTTCCACTGATCAAATTGGAGCTTAAGTCAAGAACTGCAATATTATCAATTCCTGTAATTGGATTAATCTCATCGTTGTTGCAATCTTTTGACAGTGTAATCCAATCTTAAATATGTTACTCTGCAATGCTATTGTAAATATTACTCTTAAATTTGTCGATAGATATATAGGTTTGGCACAAAATTAAGAATACACAAAGACAGGTTGAATTATTCCATGTTTGAACATCTGCAACATAAATGCATATGGCAAAAGGGCTCAAACCATACCTTATGTTCATGAATTCTCATCGTCACGTGTTTATAAATGCAACTCAAACTTGAACAATTGAATCTTTTGTAATTCTACATGTATCTTTTTTTTATGGTGAGCAGTACAATGTTTACTAAAAATTGAAATTCAAGAAAGAAGACATACATAGTTGCACCATACAAGATGTTACACTCGAACTAAACCCTTACAAATAGTACGAAATGCAATGAAATACAGAGGAATTGGTACAATCATAAAAACAGACACATACCAATGCAACTTTTCACCATAGGAAAAACTTTCTGACAGACTACTAAAGTTGAATAAGAAGTCTTGCTTCCTTTCTATGTATGAATGTGGAAATTGGCATAATGCCAACTTATTTTCCACGCAGAAGAAGAAAATGGTGCTCTATTCACTCCCTTTAACTCAGCAACTAAGTTCTAGCAAACAAGGCCACATAAACAAAGAGCACAGACAGTGGAAACAACAACAAGGCCATAGCCAACCAACAAAACACGACAAAGACCCAGACTGGAATATATATATATATATGTATGGTCCCTAAGTGTGTGTATATATTAATAGATTTTAAAGTAAACAACACTTTAAAATTTTAGTCCCTATATTCAAACTTATGCCTTAAAAGTTGAAGAATAGTACTATCTAAGAACCAAATTTTCCACCTGACTGGAAATTTTGTATTGCTTGGAATTAATTGACTGTCATTTTCTATTACTTGCTAGAAAAATATTGTATTGCTTTAAATTCAAACAAGAAATAGGGGAAATTTTTACATGGAAAGAAATTTTGCTAATTAAATTTCCCCACTCTTTACTCAAAGTTGGTTCTAAATTAAATTTAGAAAAAGAAAAGAGGTTTAAGGGTGCAAAAAGCCCTCAAACTTTTTCAAAAATAGCAACTAAACCCCCTTTTTTTTTTTTGCACTCATTTGGGTACTTAAACTTTCAAAATACATCAAAAAGGCCCTCAAACCTTTTCAAAAAAAGCAGTTAAGCCCCTACTTTTTTTTTTCACTCAATTGGGTACTTGAACTTTCAAAATGCATCAAAAAGACCCTCAAACTTAAAAAAAAGAAGAGAAGAAGCAATTAAGCCCCTACTTTTATTAAAAATTAGAGAAAAATTAAAATCAATAAAATCAATAATATTATTAAATTTTAATAAAATTTAAAATATTAAAATTTATTAAAAAATATAAAATTATAAAATTTTATAAAAATTTTAAAAATTATAAAATATATAGAAATATAAAAATTATGAAATTTTATAAAGTCATAAGAAAATTATACAAAATGTAAAGAAAAATTATTTAATTTGATAAAATTCAAGTAAGGACCAAAATGAAGTAAGGGTTTGAGTAGTGAAATCTGAAACATTGATGTAGTAACTAAATTATATGATCAAGAAATATGAAGATTTAGAAAGTTGAGCATAAAATAGTAAAGTTTGAAACTATAAAATTGTAAAGATTTCAAAACTTGAGTTTTAGGACTAATTTACAAATTGAGACTAAAAAATGAAAGTCATGAAACAAGACATAAATAGTTGAGCCATACATAAATAGTACGTAATGCAATGAAATATAGATGAATTGTTACAATAATAAAGACAGATTCATGGCAATGCAACCTTTCACCATAGGAGAAAAAATTGAAAGACAAATTATGAAAATACAACACTAATTCTTGAACATCATTTGCAGTAATTAGATCCTTCTTCGTCTATTGCTTCGATTGCCTTTCTTTGACTTTCTTCTTCGCCTCTTCTCTTGCTGGTTTTCAACCAAATTCACCAACCATTTCGGCTTACCAGTTTGGAAAACAACATATCCCACGGACATTCCGAACACCACTCCGCATCCATAACCTATCAACACCACGTTCCAACCAAAAGCAATGTTTGATTTTGAGCCATCTTTTTCAAGCACATTTGGAGGTGCTGGCTCAATGATGTTGCAACCTTTCGAGACCGGAAACCCACATAGTCCCTTATTCCCTTGATATGAATCATTTCCAAATGTGTTGAATTGTTTTCCTTGAGGAATCTGACCATGGAGTTGATTTTGAGAAACATTGAAGAACGAAAGAAATGGCAGATCTGCCAATCTATTTGGAATCGTCCAAGACAACCTGTTTGAAGATAGGTCCAACCATTCAAGACTTGTCAAATTCCCTATTGAGGTGGGGATACCACCATTAAGGTTATTATGAGAAAGGTTGAGCCCTTTCAGTAAGTTAAGCTTCCCAAAAACCTTTGGAATACCCCCTTCAAACTGATTGTTTGATAGATCAATGATCATCCACATGGTGAAAATTTTCACCAATTCCATATATTGTCCTTTCATAACAATTCCAATGGAATAGGTATAGAAGCCACTACCATTCCGACCATACACCCCCATGTACGACATTATACTCCCAATCTTCTCTAGATTTATGATAGCCTTGAAGCTGTTGATGTATCTCACTGGTAGGGGTCCAGAAAAATAATTACTTGAGAGATCAAAAATTTGGATTTTAGAGAAAAAAGGGCTAGACTTGGAGCTATTGACGCATAAGGAACCATGCATATGATTTGACTTCAATACCAGAACTTGTAGCTGTGGAAGACTTCCCAACCAATGAGGAAATGTATCATTGATCTTGTTGTTACCAAGATCTAGCACTTCCAGATCATTACAATTAAGGATGGATGGTGTCAAAGGCCCTTCTAACAGATTTCCATTTAAGTTGAAATTAGTCAATTGGCATCCCTCTGCAAATGTTGGAGGAATCGTCCCATAGAACGTGTTCTTCTTCAGATTCAAGAATTGAAGGCTGTTGCTCAAATTTCCAAAACATCGCGGAATTGTTCCACTCAAGTAATTGTGGGACAAATCAAGAATTCGAAGATCACTGGCATTGCAGATTAATGAAGAGACCTCTCCATTGAATCTATTATTTGAGATCAGAAAGATTCTAATCGTCGAAGCTGGAATCGGAAGATTTCCACGGATCAAATTGGAGCTTAAGTCAAGAACTTCAATATTCTTCCATGGAAAGTGCTCAACTTCTGTCAAAGAGTTGTGAGATACATTTAAGTAAGTCAAAGAGTCATTCCCCACCTCCTGCATCCACTGTGGAATCTTGCCTTCAATTTTGTTGCAAGAGAGGTCTAAGCTTTCCAAACTTTTAAGCCCTTTTAAAAATTGGGGGAATTCACTAAGATTGCAAGATGACAAAAATAAGCTTCTAAGATTAGGCAATATATGATTAATAGTAGAAGTAGTATTAGATGTTAAGGATAGGCTGTTATATGAAAGGTCGAGAAGTTTTAGATGTGGAAGGTTTGAGAACATGCTCAACTCTATGACACCACTAAGATTATTTGAGGATAAGGTGAGTTCGGTAAGATTGAGAAGTTGGAATATTGAAGATGGAAGAGGACCTTGGAGTTTATTATTCTCTAACTCTATTGATTCTAGTGATTTGGATTGGAATTCTTTGATATATCCTTTAAGGAGGGAGCAGTATACAACCATGACGGAAGTGTTCCATTGAGTAAATTGTTTGTTAAGTCTAAAGATATTAGATTAGGAAAAGCGGTTACCTCATCTGGAATGGAACCTTCTAATGTATTTCCAACTATTCTTAAGTATGCAAGCTGCATTAGGTTTAGAATTGAAAATGGAATTTGTCCACTCAATTGGTTCCAAGACAAGTCTAAATGAGTGAGTTGCAAGTAGTTCCCCAATGATCTTGGAATTTGTCCACTCAATTGGTTGTCTCCCAAGTAGAGGCGATTGAGGTTTGGCAAATCAAAAATGTTTTTTGGGAATTTTCCTTGCAAATCACAACGAGCAAGACTGAGAGCCCTTAGAGAAGAGGATAGATTCATGAAGACATGAGCATTAACAGAAGACATGTTGATTCCATCCAAAAACAGATGTCTGACCTCGGTTAGGTTGTGAACAAGTCCCTCCAGAGCATGTTTGTCAATTGTAAGTTGTTCATAAGCCCAATCGGAGAGATCAAGTGAAACCAGTTTTGACAGGTGGGAGACTTGGGATGGGACTTCTCCTGCAAACCCTGTATTGGAAAGGTTGAGGTAGAATAGGCTTGTAAACCGACCGAACTCGGATGGAATTTTGGAAAGATTAAAATCATTGTAGGCAAGGTTGAGTTTTTGAAGGTGAGGAAGAAGGAAGAGAGTGGTATTGGAAGGGAAGTTGCCATATAGGCAACTGCAGCTCAAGTCAAGGGCAATAACATGAGCATTTAGGTGGTCACAAGTGACCCCATCCCATGAGCAGCAATCTGTACCCTCCTTCCATGAATTGGTCTTGGGATAAGATTTAGGGCCATCAAAACTACCGCAATCAAAAAAAGTAGCCTCTGTGATGGAAAAAGAGTTCTTGAACTGGATTAATGAAGAGCAGGAGTGAGATCCTGAAGAAGAAAAAGAAGCATAAAGATGGGGAAAGAAGAGGAATAGGCAGAGAAAGAGATAGGGGGCCATGTTATGTTGGTAGAGGAAGATATGAAGGATAGGAATGGTATTTATAGGCAACAAATAATACCACAACATTGGTGTTACAGTCTTTTTTTCTTTTACATTGAAAAGTTACGGATATTAGATTTTCAAAATGTTTGTATTGATCAACAACCACTTAGTCTTCCTTTTACCATTTATTTTTCATTCTTAAAATTGGATGCTTTTTCTTTTAGCAAAATCTTGTATTTCATAAAAATGTGTATGCTTATATATATATAGCCTCATAATTAAAATCTAAAATCTCATTTGTTATAAATTCTGATAAATTTATTTGGGAATAATTATTTTTATTCGTTAATTATTTCTCTTTTAATCAAGTAAAAATTAAAATTAAAAAGACATAATGATTTATTTAGCATTTTTAACTTTACAAACGAAAAGTCATTTTAACTTCTCATTTTTTTATCTCTTTTAGCTTTAAAACAAAAAGACATAATGATATATTTTGATTTTTGCTCATCTAAAAATCAAAGGGTGAGAGAGGGATTAAAATATTTTTAAAATATATATTAAAATTTTAGAATTAGAACTAAATTGCTAATTTTTGAAAATATTAAGGGTTAAATTTATTAATTTTTTAGAATTTGAACTAAAATGACAGGTTTTGTTAACATTCAGGGCTAAATTTGTTGATTTTTTTTATATCTAGGATCAAATTGATAGAATGTGTAAACATTGGAGGGCTAAATTTGTTATTAGACTAATAAAAAAAGCCCACATCAGCTTTCCATCACTCATTTAACAACCTAATAGGAGAGTGACTAAAATATTTACTTTCGAAAAGGTTAACGACTAAATTGAAAAAATTAATAGTTGAGTAAACTTGTTCATGAGTTGGGCTACTTGCCAAGGCCCAAGTGCCGCCCGAAATTTGGGAGGGTCTGGATAAAAATATTAGGCCCGAAAATTGAGTTTGGGTAAAACATTAGGCCCGTTTAAAATATGGGCTAGGTTCAGGCTTGAACATTCAAAGCCCGAGCCCAGCCCGGCCCCTTTTTAAGTGTATAATACTTTATATTATATAATTTAAAACAGATTAAAAAAAATAAACTTATACTAAATAGATAATAATACTATAATGTAAACATTAAAATAATGTTAAAATGACTATATAAAAATTTTCAATAAATAAAAAATGTTTAAATTATTAAATATTAAAATAACATAATATAAATATTTAAAAAAAACTAAAAATTATATGGGCATGCCTAAAATGAGCTTGGGTTAGTCTTTTGCAAATATGGAATAGTTTAGGTGAAATTTTAAGCTCATATTTCGGGCCGAGCTAAGCTTGAGCAAGCATAAAGTACGTTAATATCATGCTTAGGCCGGACCTGGCCCGGCTCATGAGCATCTCTATAGTTGAGTGACTAGAAGAGAACCAAAGGAATAGTTTAGTGATTATTTTTGTAATTGACCCATATGAAATTTAGGTTAATTTCTGCTATTAGTCCTCGTACTTTGCAAAAGTTGTGGACTTAATCTTTATACTTTAATTTGGTCATTTTTAGTTCATTTACTTTATCAAATTTTAAAATTTTAGTCAGCACCAAACAATAACGGTTAAATTTATTAAGTTCTGTTATTTTCAAAAAATGATGCGACAAATATATTTTTCATATATTTTAGTCATGTTGTTAGTGATCAACAACTACTTCCTCTTTACCATATTTTTTTTCATTCATAAAATTGAATAATTTTTTACCAAAGAAGTAAAATAATTAACATTCATGAGATTACAAAGTCTTCTTCCTTATAGCACGTCAAGTTTGGTCCCAAATTATTTTCCACACAAAAGAATAAAGAGGAAGAAGACTGCTACAGATTTAACTATCAATTGTCTATTGACTATACTTTAACTCCACAAAAAAAGACTAAGACGAAGACTATCAATTGTCTATTATAAATACTTTTTAGAAATTATTTTAAATTCAAGTTTTAAGACTCGCGGTCAATTTTTCTCTCTGTATTGTCACCTATTTCTTAAGAAAATAAAATAAAATAAATTACTTGTTTATTGAGGCGAATGTTGTGTAAAAATTGCTAACCTTAAAATTTTCATTATATGTCACTCTTATTTTTTTAGAACTAATTTTAAATGCAATGAAGCTGATAAGGACCTTGACATATGCTTCCTACACTTAAAAACCTTCTTCAACAAGCCGTTCCCATTACAATATTCAGGTTAGTATTATATTTGTATGCCATTCTTTTTTCCAATACTTTCTTGAAATAAGTTAAATATGTATGAAGAATCAAAGTGAACAATTTTGAAAAGAAATTATCATGCCATTTGACTGATTTTTTTTTTCTATTTTTTATTTTTTTTAAATATGATTATAATGTAATAGTGGAGATCAAAATGGTATAATACCGACAGTGGGAACCTTACAACATTTGAAAAAGTTATGCCTAATTGTGTAGTAAACAACACATTAAAAATGTAGTCCCTAGCTATATTCAAACTTATGCCGTAAAAGTTGAATAAAAGTATCTAAGAAACAAATTTTTCACCAGACTGGAAATTTGGTATTGCTTGGAATGAATTGACTGTCATCTTCTGTTACTAGCTTCAAAAATATTGTATTGCTTTAAATTCAAACAAGAAATAGGGGAAATTTTTACATGGAAACAAATTTTGCTAATTAAATTTTCCAAGTCTTTACTCAAAGTTGGTTCTAAAGTAAATTTAGAAAAAGAAAAGAGGTTTAAGGGTGCAAAAAGCCCTCAAACTTTTTCAAAACTAGCAACTAAACCCCTGCTCTTTTTTTTTACACTCATTTGGGAACTTGAACTTTCAAAATACATCAAAAAGGCCCTCAAACATTTTCAAAAAAAGCAATTAAGCCCCTACTTTTTTTTTGCACTCAATTGGGTACTTGAACTTTCAAAATGTATCAAAAAAACTCTCAAACTTAAAAAAAAAAAGCAATTAAGCCCTACTTTTATTAAAAATTAGAGAAAAATTAAAATCAATAAAATCTATAATATTATTAAATTTTAATAAAAATTAAAATATTAAAAATATATAAAATTGTAAAATTTTATAAAAAGTTTAAAAAGTATAAAACATATAGAAATATAAAAATTATAAAATTTTATAAATTCATAAGAAAATTATACAAAATGTAAAGAAATATAAATTTTGTAAAAAAATTTATAAAAATTATTGTACCAAAAGAAATATTTTATATTTTTTCTATAACTTTTATTGATTTTACTTTTTATCTGTTTTCGCTACATGTCACGCTGAGTTGCGACACATAGCTAGAGGTCGTTAACTTTAACGATCAATAGTTAAAGTTAATTGTTAAAAGGACTTTTGATGGATTTTATATTTTTATGATTTTTATAAAATTTTATAATTTTTTATTTTTGACGATTTTTCTAAAAAAATAGGGTTTTAATTGCTTTTTAAGAAGTGTAAAGATATTTTGATACATTTAAAAGTTTAAATGCTCAATTAAGTGTAAAAAAAGAGGACTTAAATTTTATTTTTTTGTTTGAAAATTTTGAAGGGTTTTACGCCCTTAAGCTAATAAAAAGAACATGTATTAATTTTGATTATAATTTCAATAATGATTTCAATATACCGTTAATTTAAAAACAAAAGGAAATGCAACTTAGTTTTTAAAAAAAATTAAAGAACATGGACAACTTGATGATTAAATAAAAAAAATGTAAAGCCAAAAATCTAGATTAGAATT
Organism: Gossypium raimondii; assembly: GCF_025698545.1. NCBI lineage: Eukaryota > Viridiplantae > Streptophyta > Magnoliopsida > Malvales > Malvaceae > Gossypium > Gossypium raimondii. The sequence goes on along the minus strand of NC_068569.1, from coordinate 55,985,683 downwards.
GTATTCAAAATAATAAATAGAATGCATGTGTGCAAAAAGAACTCCATTAGTAATGTCGAATTTGAAAGACAAAGGAGAATGCTGTTTTTGTCGTGACATAACATAAATAGTAGACTACGTGGGTGGCCACATACAATGCTTCAAAGGTTAAGATATAATGGAAAACATGCTTTTGTTGTTGTCAATGGTCAATGTTATGACCGAACAAAGTTTGGTCAATTTCAAAGGTTATATTTGTAGTTTGGTAGACGAGGTGGGCGTTGCCACTGTGAATAATAATAAAAAAATAAAACCCAATTAATATGAAAGGGAGAGTTCATACCCACTAAAAGAACACACTCCCTATAAAGTATAAACCACCTCTAATCCTGCTAATTGTACAATTTAACTGCACCTCCTTGGTAGTAAAAAAGTACGAAGCACAGAATGAAAGCCCTATGTTTCCACATAAGTTCACACAACACGACAATAACGAGTAGTGGATTGTTATAGGACCATTATAACATATAATAAGCAGGAGGCCCCAGTTCTCAATTGCAGACTGCAATGCAGTGCAGTAGTTGTCACATCTCAAACCCCTTCTTCCTCTTCTTCTTCTTCTGACACATCACTCTCCACCAATCCCAGATGATTTGGGTTTTCACTCCATATTTACATATATGTTTCTCTGTTTCATTCTCATACACATATAATTTGCCTTGTGATATCTCCTCTTTAACAAGCTACTCCATGCCCAAAAAACATTGCCTCCTCTACCTGCCTCTAGCAAAGACCTATGGGGAATGGCATTTTCCTTTTAAGAACTGCTCAAGTTGAAACTTTGAATTAGCTGCCAAGGGGGGAAAAATAACTAAAAAGATGCTTCCATGGAATAAAGGAACAGAAGAGTGTTTGGTAGGATAGAAAATCCTCACTTGTTCAAAATTTTAGTTATTATATTTTGTATATTTAACTTTCATTAAATATGTGTGGATGCAAGAGGAACCATGTTTGTAAATGTTTTCTGGCATGGGGGGTAGAGTGAGTGCTGGATTGAAGAGGAAGTTGAGATAGGCTAATGGGTAAAGGTCTAATTGGGTTTTTTTGGGTGCTAAGGGATCACATCACTGATCCAAGCTGTGTTATAGAATAAGCCCAATGCTTCAAGAAAATGACCAAAACCAATAATGCAAATATAAATTTACCATTTTTATATCTTATGTTATGGTGTAAAAAATATACATGTATAAATTTTGTTTTATCTTACTTGGATTCGATTTCGTTTTAGGTTGTGTCAAAATCTAAATTTCTTTTCGAACATTTAGCGCCCTAAGTCAAGTCCATGACTTTGACAAATTTTACGATCCACTTCCGTGTTCATCCATCTCATTCTTTATCATTTGGTATCAGATGTGGGCGTTTTAGGTGGTCTTTTCATTTTTATAAACTAATTTCTGGGAAACAACCTCAAATTAAATAATTTTTTTACCCCGACAATTTTCGGGAAAAAATATTTTTGTGGGTAAATGATTTTCAAATGATTTGAAATTTTACATACTATTTCTTGACACTATTTTAGAGTATAAAAAAGTATTTCCCACAAAAAAAAAAGTGATTGAAAAAGTGCAAAATAAAATAAAATATAAAAAATAAAAAAAATATTCTATGGGTTGAATTTTGTGCCAAAACTTTCCAGATCAAACGTACATTATTTTAGGAGTCTCCAATTTAAATTTCGTGATTTTTGGAAATTGGGAACACCTCAAAAGGAGTTTGTCAATCTGCTTCGTAATTTTCCAGGTTTTCAGATTTCAACAATTTTCATTGACCCATAGTACTATTAGGTTTGCTTTGATAGTTTGATTCTAATACATTCTGACTAATTGATATAGACACTTTTTAAAAGACTTACAAGATCAATTCTAACCTCATTGAAATTTTGATTTTTTATTTTTGAGTGCATAACAGTGAGGTTTGCTTAATTTTTCTTTTATTGAGTGTTGTGTTCTTTTTAGGCTTTCATAATGTTTCACAATACTATGATTGGGAAGTTGAGAAGAGATCAAGAGGTTCGAAATGCTAGAGATCAGTAACTTGACACTATTCTAGACACAATTAGCAAAAACTTAGAACGTCTACATACTAAAATTGAGTGTCAAAATCGTTATTGAGAAGATGAAGATGACCAGCCTCGTCTTTTTGCAAATAATGCTCAACGTGTCTCTCGTGCAAATGATGAGACTTTGGTTAATAATGATCATAGGCAACATTTTTTAGCTAAACCGAAGTTTAACATTCCACCATTTCATGTAAAGTATGATCCCGAAGCATATTGTGAGTGGGAATGTAACACCTCTTACCCGTATTCGATGCCGGAATAGGGTACGAGGCATTACTAAATTACATACACTTGCATACATATTAAACCGACTTACAAAATTTCATCCGAATTAAACTTTTTAAATTATTAACATGCTTTTAAAATTCTTTACAATCTATCCACGAAATATTATATTCATAATAAATAGAGCCTATAAAACTCGATACAAACTCATTCATATACTCAATTTATCCATTAAATTATTTCAACCTTGAATAATCCATATTTTGTCAAAATCAACATTAATAACAATCATAAATCTCTTCATATTAATTTCACATATTACTACAAATCATTATGCTGGAAATTAAGTTCTAATCTTTTCCGCATTCAACCTAAAAGCAAAGCATATCGAAAATTGGATCATGTAAAAAAAAGTAGCCACACACAATGGTCAAACATGCATCCACATGTAATTAATCTATGTATTCTGCATATAACATGCACGCTCGCGCCATTTGTTTTGCATGTGTGAAATAGCATAAAAATGATATACACATGATTTGAAGAATAGATCCAAGTTTATAACTAAAAAATCAGACACCTGAAATTCATAAAAACGAAAATGCATGTATAAGTCCAAAAGAAAAGAAATCTTCACCTTTTGCATATTGATGCCACTAGCTTTGAAGTTTCTAAGTTCCCAATGATTGTTGGTGAATTTATTTCCTAACCTTTTTGCAACGAGGCAGGTAATAATAGATGGCATCAACTGGTGTAACTGAAGAACATTTTAAAAAATCAGATAGGTGGAAAATAACCACTAGCATATTTGCATTAGTTCGTGTACTTCTAAATGATTGAAATAATAAACTCACGTAAGGTCCTATGTGTAAGTGTTCATTCTGGAGAAGACTCCGGGCAACACGCATCAAAGCAAACATGAGAGGGAAATTGTTCAAATTCCGTGCAACCTGAGATAAATGTGGCAAATATGTAAGCTTGAGATAACCAACCAAAAGTTCTTTGCAACACACATATATAATGAGGTATGAAAGATCTTTAAGACAACCTCATCCGCAATGAAATATGTAAAATAAGGAACTAAAGGATGTAATCCCGAGTCTGTTGCCAAACTCAGTAATGCTTGTTGAAAGAGAACTGAGACTGATTTATTCATGGTAATGTCCACGATCTTGTCAAAGTAAAGCTGCATGACAACCAAATTAGTCTTTTAATATCATTCTGTGCAAAATGTATTTTAACATAAAAATGTTGCTGAAGATGTAGCACATACTTGAAGCTCTCTAGATAATACAGGCTTAACAGGTAATTTGACATCAACGGAAAGCCCATCTTCTTTGTATTCAGCCTTTTTACCATCAGAAGGTGCTGCATGGAAAGCAAAATACCAATTCCGTGTAGAAATGAAGATAAGTCGTATTAGATTAAAGTGATAAAACCAGAAAAGAACATGAACCATGAGAGTCTTCAACACAAATAGCTTCGAGAGAATATTTAGGTTAGCTAAGACGGTACCTTCAATTGAAGCATTTTCTGGAATTGATGGTTGAATGCCTTCAATCGCAAGCCAGTGGGATGTAACAGATGTATCAAGTGGTGCTTTTGGCAAAGGTGACTCAAGAACCTACATACATAAGGCAACATAGAAGAATTTAAGTGGGACTTCTTTAATAAGGCAACATACAACAGAACCTGGAATATTGTTGATAAGTTCTTACTTCTTTAAACTCCACATCTTTGTCATCAATGTAGAGCAAATCCATATGCCCAGCGGCTTTCGTGAATCGTAGTGCATCACGAGAGGCAAATCCACATATCGGCTGATGCCAGAGAAACACATAACACAAGCCAATTAACCAAAATGCAAAATCTAAAGCAGGAGGTTAAACTTAATATTCAAACTTCCAAAACTAAGTTTTCAAAATTCCACTTTCGATAAAATTTATGGATTAATACACATGAAGTAGAAATTAGCACATTAGTCTAACAAATCAAGATATAGTACATCATGAAAAATTCATAAGATTCTAACAAAATTATACTACCAACTAACATTAATTAGCACTATTTTCAACTAAAAAGGAAAAGAATAATAAAAAAATAAAAATTATGAGAGAAATACTGAGCACTGTTAGAGGATAGGCAAAGATTTTAGCTCCACAAAATTAAAAATTTTAAGTTAGTATAACAAATTTTACTCTTTTAAAATTTATAATTCAATTTTAAACTTTCTAACTTCATTTGTTTATTAGTAGGTTAGTAGCAAAGGCTGAATTTGGGTTCCATTCTTAGCATTGAAAATCTTTGAATTAATTAGTATTAATTATTGTGAATACTTGATTTTGGTTAATAATATTTTGTATATAATAGTTTCAAGAAATACAATTTCTTTCGATAAATAAAAGTGAAGTTGTTGGAGTTGGTGTTATGGAAAAAAAAATACATGCAAATACGTAAATGCTGTGTAGCTAGCCTTAGAAGGTTGGCAGGATTCTTGGATTGCAACTATGCAAAGGTTGTAGAGTTAGTCCCGAAAGATTGGTATAATTATTGAATTGCTCCTCTATTGAGATGCCTTAAGTGCATATCTTGGAAGCTCAAAACACAGACATTGTTAAGAAGACACTTCTTAACATTTTCCTCTAATACAAGTTCTTCCCTTTCTCGTTAAACAGAAAGCATCCCGATCGATATCAAACCATATAAGTAATGCTTTGCTTACCATAAATAACACGTGAGTGTAACCTCATTATGATATATGTGTTTTTCCTTCTTCTTTTTGGAAACACTAAACCCTCTCAATTCTCTCTATAAACTTGAGTATTCTAACAATTCTCTCTGGACGTTTGTTTCTACAATCACAACAATCATTGTAGCTCTCACTTTTCTCAGCCCTCTATTGCTTCCAGCATCCTACTTGCAACCACACTTATTTTTCAAGGTTTGTTTCAATTTTCCTCTCTATCATTTCTTCACGATACTTTATTTTACTGATTTGTAATGTTTTTTTCACTCAAGTAATAAAATTCTCTACAATTTTGAGAATTACTTTTGAGTTTATCTTATCGAAAATATTTGTTGAAAATATATATTATGATTTTTTTAATTGTCCATATCAACAAAACTAAGTAACAAACTTAAGTGATTTAACTATTTTCACACTAAATTGGGGTTAGTTTATTACTAGATAGGAATAACTACAATTTGATATGCTAATCATGTATTAGAAATGGGGCATTCTTTCCCAAAATTTGATGATAAATTACTACAATGACAAAATGGACTAAAAAGAATAAGTTTATTAATAATAAATAAAAATAACAAATCTTCATCGAAAATATACAAAAATACCTTTTCATAGTCGAGTAACTAAGAAATTTATTAATAGTTGGGTGACTACCAATATAGTTTACCCTTAAAATTTTTGGATCATTTCTGGCCCGAAAAAATTTTGGGTTGTTTAGAGTTTTAATTTTGTATTGTGTTTTCTTTTCTTTGTTGTATCAGGGAGTGCAGAAAAACATGGGAATTATGAACAAGCACATCAATGGCGGATGGTCGTGTATGTGCATGCCTTTAGCTGTCATTGGAATTCTGGTTCTGCTTGTCCTTATATACCTACTCATCAAATACTTGTAAGAGATAATATCACATTTCGTAATGGTACCTTCATAGAATGTTTAATGTGGTATCTAAATTATTAATATGTGTTCTATTATAGTACATGTCTAATGTAGTATTTGTACTTTGAAAATGTCTAATGTGGTACATGAACTATCAATATATGTTTTATTATGGTATTTAATGTTAATACCATTAATGAATTGTTAGACCAACCAATGAAAATTTGACAAGTAATTTTTTTTCTAATTCATCAAGTCCACATGTATAAAATAACATTATGTGAAAAACTAAATAAAACAATTAAATTAAATTTACATAACCAAAAATATTATATTCTCCATTTAAGCAAATAATCATCTTCACCAAAGAGTTTTCCTTTAAAATAATATTTTCAATTGATTTTAAATAATATTTTTTATTATCTTTGAAAGTACGGGTTTTTTTATTAACCATATGCTTAGTTATTTGTTTTTAATTTCATTTAATTATTGTTTTATTTAGTTTTCACTATTATATTATATACGTGGACTTGATAATTAAAAAAGGGTTCTATGTGTCAAATTTTCATTATTTGATTTAGCAATTTTCTAATGATGTTAATACCAAGTACCAATGGCGGATCCCGGGAGTTGGGGCTAGGTTTTTTTTTTGGGGGGGGGCAGGTAAGATTTTCTAAAAATTTAATGGTTTAGTAAGATTTTTAAAAAATTGGGGTCTAATAAAATTTTAAATTTTTGTGAGATTAATGAGAATTTTAAAAATTTTAAAAGTGCTTAATTAAAATTTTCAAAAAAAATTAAAAGGTATAATGAAAATTTTCAAAATTTTGGGGCTTAATTGAAATTTTCTAAAATGGACCAATTTACTTAAATCAAAATTGAGAGGGACTAAAGAGTGTTTTTACCATCTAAAATGTTATCTAATACAAGAAAAACTTAACAACTATTTTTAATTATGAAAGGGTAAACTACATAATTAGCCATTGAACTATGGGTAGATCTTCGTTTTGGTCACTTAACTAAAAAGTTACAATTTGGTCAACCTATTGTTAAATGACACTTTTAGTTGCTATAATAACAATTTTAGTATTTTGTTTTTATAATTTTTTGCCAATTTACCTCGATTCTATATAAAATTATAAAAAACTCAAAATTATTTTAAAAATACAAACTTTTATATAAAAATTCTAGAAAAATAAAATCTCGAATATGTTGTTGTTGAAGAACTAAATGATATTGATCATGAAATATGAAGATTTAGAAAGTTGAGCATAAAATAGTAAAGTTTGAAACTATAAGGGGTTAAATTGTAAAGATTTCAAAACCTGAGTTTTAGGACCAATTTACATTATTTGAGAATTTACAATTTTAAAAAATGAATGACTAATTTTTGGAAATTTTGACATGGTCTTGTTTCCTTCCTTTATATGTATAGCTGTCAACCAAAGGTAATCCACAAGCATTGTGGAAATTTGCAGAATGCCAAATTATTTTCCACACAGAAGAAATTGTGTACAAGCCCAAATATGCTCGGGCCCAAATAAATAAACAGGCCCACTCAACCCAATTAATAGCCCAAAACCCAAATTACATCAGCCCATATACTAGACCCTAGCCCAAATACAATGTGACCCAAAACAAGCCTTCAAAAACCCTAGTAGCAGCAAGCTTAGCGCCGCAGCCGCCTCGCCACAACGACGCAGTGTTCTGCACGTTGGCTCTCCCTCACGCACCTCCGTAAACGTCGCACACGCCGTACACGTCTCTTACGAATCTGCAACAAATCACAAACAATAGATAGCAAAAAATATAGCAAGAATCAAGGGATTTTTTTTTATTTTTATTATTATTTCTCTAAGATTCGGCTATAAAACCGAATGATGATTGTATCAATAGGGGGATACGAAAATAGGAGATAAATACTGAGAATACAAATAAATTTTTTTTTGGAAGGTGAATCGCGTCTATTTTTTTATTTTTGTCTTCTATTTTTTTATTTTTTTATATAACAAGAATAAAAGAGGAGAAGGGACTTACCCGGTCATATCGCGTTCTGCTCCATTCTCCGTCACAATCGGAGGCTAGGACGGCGATTGAGGCAGTGGGGAGTTCTTGAAAACGGCGACGCTGAAGGGTTGATAAAACCCTAAAGAAGCAGTCTGCTTCAGGGAAAGGGAAAATAAATTTTTCCCTAATTTTTTTCCTGTTTTTTAAAACTTAAAACAGAAAGCGAAACGGCGCCGTTTTGGAAGGGGATGCGCGCGTCGACCCGACCCGCAGTTGGGTCCGCGCGTTTCCACCCTAAATGGGGAAATTTCGCAGCTAGCCCTCCCCTTTTTGGGTCATGCTTTTATTAAGCCAATTGTTTTTTTAATTTGGCCCAAATGTTTCTATTTTTATTCATTTCAGCCCACATTGCTGTGCACCATTTAGGGGGAAATGGATTATTTCCATTTAGGCCCCCATATAATGCGCGCATCGCAATATGACCCTCCGTTTCATTTTAATTACATTTTTCTTTGCAATTCATTTATTATTTATTATTATTATTATTATTATTATTATTATTATTATTATTATTTTATTCACATGCATCGCTTTATGTAATATATATATACTGTTTTATATATAGTACAAGTATACGGGTGCATATTTTATACATAGGTTTTATTTTCATTTTATTTCCTAACTACTATATATACATATATATATTTTATATTTTAATTTTCAATTTTCTTTTACTTTTGTAAATATGTAGATACGTTCTTTTATATTATCCTTCTTAAACTTTTTTTACAAACATATATATGTATACATACACATTTTAAAATACACATGTTTCTCATATTTTACAATCCAAAATACACATTTTTTATAATAGATATATATACACATATATATACATTTTTATATACTTTTGAGTTATTTTAAACATTTTTATTATTCTATATATACTCTATTATTTATATACTTATTGTACATGTATATATAAGTATTTTAATATACATATACATATTTTCGTGCTTTACCAATACATATATACTTATACATTTTTATTTCTGTAAATTTATACACATATGCATATTTTTATACTTTTATTTTATTTTTACGATTTTCATATACATATATACATGCATATTTTAGAGATTATTATAAGTTTGTTTTATATATTTCTTTACTTTCCTTTTATATGTACACTTATATTTACGTGTTAAATATATGCACACACATATTTTCAAACTTGTATATTGTGCCTATATATATTTTGTAAATACATATACGTATATATTTTAAATGAATGTATTTGTTTCATATTGTACATTAACTTTTAACATACCCTTTAGGAAATATACTTTGGTTCTGTCAGTTATCAAAATCATTTACTCTTGATTCAAGGTTTTTTAAATAAAAGCAATATTCGAAGTTTAGGATTTTCGAGGAAATTGAGCCCTAACGTATTGGGTTCCGATTTTCTTTGTTAATCTTAAATAACCGAGAATATTCTTTATTCAAAATGCATGAGGATAAAAATCATTTTCGGGAACTTAATTTGTTGTGTCCTAACGTATTGGGTGTGACATATTGCTTTCTCAAAATGAAGATTTTCGGATAAAATAAAAGTGATATTCAAAGTTCGGGAATTTTGAGAAATTGTACCCTAACGTATCGGGACTCGATTTCTTTACATGACTTGAACAATTGATTATCTTTTTCAGATTTCATCATTTGAGTTGTTTTTAAAAATCTTTTTCAACCCTCAACACTAAGACATTAAATAATCAATTTGGTACCAATTTTGGGCGTTACGAGGGTGCTAACCCTTCCTCGTGCGTAACTGACGCCCGAACTCGTTTTCTCAAAATTCGTAGACCAAAATAATTTTTAAGGTGAGTCGATCACACATTAATAAATGATCGGTGGCGACTCCATTTTTATTTTTAAAGTCGACAACTAAATTTTTTGTTTTCAAGAAAATGGTTTCGACGGTTTTGACTGTGTTTAACTCGAGAAAAAGATGATGAGATGAGCATGAAGATTATTGATCCACAATGAATAAGCTGACAAAATCTTGAATGTAGAGATTATTGAGACTCAAAAATGAAAGTCATGAAAGAAGACATAAATAGTTGAACCATACAAAATGTTACATTTAAAACAAACCCTTATAAATAGTACGTAATGCAGTGAAATATAGATGAGTTGTTACAATAATAAAGACAGATGCATGCCAATGCAACCTTTCACCATAGGAAAAAAATTTGACAGAATTCAAAACAAGAAATTATGAAGATACAACATCAACACTTGAACACCATTTCCACTAACTAGATCCTTCTTCGTACATTGCTGCGACTGCCATCCTTTGACTTTCTTCTTCGCTTCTTCTCATGTTGGATTTCAACCAAATTCACCAACCATTTTGGCTTACCAGTTTGGAAAACAACATATCCCACGACCATTCCGAACACCACTCCGCATCCATAACCTATCAACACCACTTTCCAACCAAAAGTAATGTTTGATTTTGAGCCATCTTTTTCCAGCACATTTGGAGGTGGTGGCTCAATGATGTTGCAACCTTTCGAGACCGGAAATCCACATAATCCCTTGTTTCCTTCATATGAATCATTTCCAAATGTGTTGAACTGTTTTCCTTGAGGAATCTGACCATGGAGTTGATTTTCAGAAACATTGAAGGACGAAAGAAATGTTAGATCTGTCAATCTATTTGGAATCGTCCCAGACAACCTGTTTGAAGATAGGTCCAACCATTCAAGATTTGTCAAATTCCCTATTGAGGTGGGGATATCACCATTAAGGTTATTATGAGAAAGGTTGAGCCCTTTCAGTAAGTTAAGCTTCCCAAAAACCTCTGCAATACCCCCTTCAAACTGATTGTTTGATAGATCAATGATCATCCACATGGTGAAAATTTTCACTACCAATTCCATATCTTGTCCTTTCATAACAATTCCAATGGAATAGGTATAGAAGCCACTACCTCGAGGATCATTCACCCCCATGTACGACACTGTACTACCAATCTTCTCTAGATTTATGATAGCCTTGAAGCTGTTGATATATCTCACTGGTAGGGGTCCAGAAAAATAATTACTTGAGAGATCAAAAATTTGGATTTTAGAGAAAACAGGGCTAGACTTGGAGCTATTGACACATAAGGAACCATGCATATGATTTGACTTCAATACAAGAACTTGCAAATATGGAAGACTTCCCAACCAATGAGGAAATGTATCATTGATCTCGTTGTTACCAAGATCTAACAGTTGCAGACCATTACAATTAAGGATGGATGGTGTCAACGGCCATTCTAACAGATTTCCGTTTAAGTTGAAATTAGTCAATTGGCATCCCTTTGCAAATGCTGGAGGAACCGTCCCATAAAACTTGTTCTTCTTCAGATTCAAGAGTTTAAGGCTGTCGCTCAGATTTCCAAAACATTGCGGAATTGTTCCACTCAAGTTATTGTGGGACAAATCAAGAATTTGAAGAGAACTGGCATTGCATATGAAAGAAGAGACCTCTTCATTGAAACTATTATTTGAGATCAGAAAGACAATGATCGTCGAAGCTGGAATCGGAAGATTTCCATGGATCAAATTGGAGCTTAAGTCAAGAAATTCAATATTCTTCCATGGAAAGTGCTCAACTTCTGTCAAAGAGTTGTGAGATACGTTTAAGTCAGTCAAAGAGTCAATCCCCACCTCTTGCATCCACTGTGGAATCTTGCTGGAATTTTGTTGCAAGAGAGGTCTAAGCTTTCCAAGCTTTTAAGCCCTTTTAAAAACTGGGGGAATTCACTAAGATTGCAAGATGACAAAGATAAGCTTGTAAGATTAACAGTAGAAGTAGTATTAGATGTTAAGGATAGGCTGTTGTATGAAAGGTCAAGAAGTTCGAGATTTGGAAGGTTTGAGAACATGCTCAACTCTATGACACCACTAAGATTATTTGAGGATAAGGTGAGTTCGGTAAGATTGAGAAGTTGGAATATTGAAGATGGAAGAGGACCTTGGAGTTTATTATTCTCTAACTCTATCGATTCTAGTGATTTGGATTGGAATTCTTTGATATGCCCACTGAATTGATTTTGAGAGAGATCTATTTTCTTTAAGGAGGGAGCAGTATACAACAATGACGGAAGTGTTCCATTGAGTAAATTGTTATCTAAGTATAAATATATTAGATTAGGAAAAGCGGTTACCTCATCTGAAATGGAACCTTCTAAAGAATTTTCAGATATTTCCAAGTATTCCAACTGCGTTAGGTTTAGAATTGACAATGGAATTTGTCCACTCAATTTGTTTGAACTCAAGTATAAATACGTGAGTTGCAAGAGGTTTCCCAGTGATTTTGGAATTTGTCCACTCAATTGGTTGTTTCGCAAGTTGAGGAGATTGAGGTTTGGCAAATCAAAAATGTTTTTTGGGAATATTCCTTGCAAATCACAACCAAGAAGACTGAGAGACCTTAGAGAAAAGGATAGATTCATGAAGACATGAGCATTAACGGAAGACATGTTGATTCCATCCAAAAACAGATGTCTGACCTCGGTTAGGTTGCGAACAAGTCCCTCTAGAGCATGTTTGTCAATTGTATATAGCACAGAGAAACCAGCCCAAGAGGAGAGATCGAGTGAAACCAATTTTGACAGGTGGGAGACTTGGGATGGGACTTCTCCTAGAAACCCTGTATAAGAAAGGTTGAGGTACAATAGGCTTGTAAGCCGACCAAACTCGGATGGAATTTTAGAAAGATCAAAATCATTGTAGGCAAGGTTGAGTTTTTGAAGGTGAGGAAGAAGGAAGAGAGTGGCATTGGAAGGGAAGGTGCCATATAGCCAACTGCAGCTCAAGTCAAGGGCAATAACATGAGCATTTAGGTGGTCACAAGTGACCCCATCCCATGAGCGGCAATCTGTACCCTCCTTCCATGAATTTGTCTTGGGATAAGATTTAAGGCCAGCATAATCATTGCAGTAAGAAGCAGAAACCTCTGTCTGATAGATGGAGAAAGAATTCTTGAACTGGAATAGTGAAGAGCAGAAGTGAGATCCTGAAGAAGAAAAGAAGCATAAAGATGGGGAAAGAAGAGGAATAGGCAGAGAAAGAGATAGGAGGCCATGTTATGTTGGTAGAGGAAGATGAAGGATAGGAATGGTATTTATAGGCAACAAATAATACCACAACATTGGTGTTACAGTCTTTTTTTTCTTTTACATTGAAAAGCTATGGATATTAGAAATGGGCCTAAAAAGATAGCTATCATTGTGTTGCTAGTAAATATTTGAGATTAGAATTATACTAAACTGGGGCCAAGGGCTGCTAACCCTTGAATTGCTCCGTAACGCTGGGGAAATGTTTTCGTTGGGTCCAAAAAAGCGTGGAGCAGTGTCCTTGTCACACGTGGCTGAAGGTTGTGATAAAAATCAGATAGGTGGAAAATAAACCACTAGCATATTTGCATTAGTGGAAAGACTCCGGGCAACACGCATCAAAGCAAACATGAGAGGGAAATTATTCAAATTCCGTGCAACCTGAGATAAATGTGGCAAAAATGTAAGCTTGAGATAACCAACCAAAAGTTCTTTGCAACACACATATATAATGTAAGCAATGAAATGTGTAAAATAAGGAACTAAAGGATGTAATCCCGAGTCTGTTGCCAAACTCAGTAATATGCTTGTTTAAAGAGAATTGAGACTGATTTATTCATGGTAATGTCCACGATCTTGTCAAAGTAAAGCTGCATGACAACCAAATTAGTCTTTTAATATCATTCTGTGCAAAATGTATTTTAACATAAAAATGTTGCTGAAGATGTAGCACATACTTGAAGCTCTCTAGATAATACATGCTTAACAGGTAATTTGACATCAACGGAAAGCCCATCTTCTTTGTATTCAGCCTTTTTACCATCAGAAGGTGCTGCATGGAAAGCAAAATACCAATTCCATGTAGAAATGAAGATAAGTCGTATTAGATTAAAGTGATAAAACCAGAAAAGAACATGAACCATGAGAGTCTTCAACACAAATAGCTTCGAGAGAATATTTAGGTTAGCTAAGACGGTACCTTCAATTGAAGCATTTTCTGGAATTGCTGGTTGAATGCCTTCAATCGCAAGCCAGTGGGATGTAACAGATGTATCAAGTGGTGCTTTTGGCAAAGGTGACTCAAGAACCTACATACGTAAGGCAACATAGAAGAATTTAAGTGAAGACTTCTTTAATAAGGCAACATATAACAGAACCTGGAATATTGTTGATAAGTTCTTACTTCTTTAAACTCCACATCTTTGTCATCAATGTAGAACAAATCCTTATGCCCAGCGGCTTACTTGAATCGTAGTGCATCACGATAGGCAAATCCACATGTCGGCTGATGCCAGAGAAACACATAACACAAGCCAATTAACCAAAATGCAAAATCTAAAGCAGGTGGTTAAACTTAATATTCAAACTTCCAAAACTAAGCTTTCAAAATTCCACTTTTGATAAAATTTATGGATTAATACACATGAAGTAGAAATTATCACATTAGTCAAACAAATCAAGATAGAGTACATCATTAAAAATTCGTAAGATTCTAACAAAATTATACTAGCAAACAACATTAATTAGCACTATTTTCAACTAAAAAGGAAAAAGAATAATAAAAAAAATACAATAAACATAAAATTTTCGAAACTTGAAAATGTACCTCCACGTTTCTCAGATTAAGAGCACTGTCAACGTCATCAGCTGTCAAAACCGTCCACCGTGAGTGGCGCATGCATTTAATTGCCTCCTACAGTATGACTTGAATTAGAAAAATGATCCAAACATTCTAATATTTTAATCAGTCTCCCTTTAGTTGTCCTTAGATGAGTGACGGAAAGCTGATGTGGGTTTTTGATCTAATAACAAATTTAACCTCTAATATTTACACATTTTATCAATTTGATCCTAAATATAAAAAATTCAATACAAAATTTGTCATTTTAGTTCGAATTGTAGAAAAAAATTCAATAAAATTAGCCCTTAACATTTACAAAATTTGTCTAATTCTAATTCTAAATTTTTAATAAAAAATCATTTTTAAAAAAATCATTTTTAACCTTTTATTACTCACCTTTTGATTGTGGCACCCACTTAGAATCTTCGAAGCTAATAAGCATAAACCTAAATTGAAGTAAAAAAGTAAACTAAAATTGGTGAAATCACCTTAACTCAAAGAAGAAAATAATCGCTGACATGGTAGCGCCACGCCATCGCCCACTGATGACATATTAACCTTTGAGTTAAACTCAAATTACTCTTTCCTTTGTTATAAATTAAGAGTATAACTAATTTTGATAAGAATTGTTACTTTTCATTAACTCAGTTTAAAGGACTATAACATGTAAAGTTTGGTCAATTGCAAAATTCACATGCAATTCGGGACATTTACATTATGCAGAATTCAACACATATGTGGGAATTTTTGTATTTCATTCATAAAATTAATTACTTTTTTTTACCAAAGAAGTAAAATAATTAACATTCATGAGATTACAAAGTCTTCTTCCTTATAACACGTCAAGTTTGGTCCCAATTGTCTATTGACTATAAATTTAACTCCACAAAAAGGGCTAAGACTATCAATTGTCTATTGACTACACTTTAACTCGACAAAAAAAGACAAAGACTAAGACTATCAATTGTCTATTGACTTCACACTTGTTGTTGCTTCCTCCTATCTCTCTCACCCAAACATAATTTACAAGCAATGTGGAAATTTTGGACATTTGCCCCACAACGTACAATACTTCCACACCATTTGCAGTATTGACTACATTTACTTGAGGGAAAACAAAGACATGAATGCTGGAAATTTTAACTCGTTTGTACCGTCAATGAAGCTACGTACCTAAAAGCCATTTAGGATACCAATTCCTGTAATTGGATTAATCTCATCGTTGCTGCAATCTTTTGACAGTGTAATCGAATCTTAAATGTGTTACTCTGCAATGCTGTTGTAAATATTACTCTTAAATTTGTCGATAGATATATAGGTTTGGCACAAAATTAAGAATACACAAAGGCAGGTTGAATTATTCCATGTTTGAACGTCTGCAACATAAATGCATATGGCAAAAGGGCTCAAACCATACCTTATGTTCATGAATTCTCATCATCACGTGTCTATAAATGCAACTCAAACTTGAATAATTGAATCTTTTGTAATTCTACATGTATTTTTTTTATGGTGAACAGTATAATGTTTACTAAAAATTGAAATTCAAGAAAGAAGACATACATAGTTGCACCATACAAGATGTTACACTCGAACTAAACCCTTACAAATAGTACGAAATGCAATGAAATACAGAGGAATTGGTACAATCATAAAAACAGACACATACCAATGCAACTTTTCACCATAGGAAAAACTTTCTGACAGACTACTAAACAAGAAATTATGAAGACACAGCAGAAATGCTTTAACTTCATTTGAACCAACTAGATCCTTCTTCATCCATTGATGCGATTGCTATATTTTGGCTTTCTTCTTCGCCTCTTCTCATGTTGGTCTTCAGCCAAATTCACGAACCTTTTCGCCTTATCGGTTTGGAAAACAACACATCCCATGGCCATTCCACATGTTGGAAAAGGATTACCCCTACGGTTATATTTTGTCTCCTCTCATCAATGATATTGCGATACCCAAAGTTTGGTATCACGATATTCACAACAGTCTTGGGGATCCTTGGGAGTTTTAGGCATCGGGATATCTTATGACCGGTATCACGATAACACCGTTGATGGCTCAATCTTCCTTGTTTTTAACATTGTTATGGGTATTACGACTTTCATGCTTTGATATGCGATACCCTCTTTCCAGGTGACATTTTCGCTCCTTCCGGGCCACCATGGGCACTCTGCATCACTCTCCAACCTCATTAGATTCCCCGGGTGCCATTTGGCCATCTCAGGTCTCAAAATAGTATCAAAATGCACACTAATCATTTATTAATATAAAGAACTAAAACAAAATAAAAACGCAACAAAGATATCTAAATTGCTCGAAAATAAACTTTTAAGTGTGATGGAAAGCCTAATTTGACATATCAATATACAGCAAATCATAAACATTATTTGCGGAACTTGTTAAAATTTCAGATTTCTTTATTAGTTTTCTTTCAATATTTTGTTCGGTACATTTGTAGTAATATATTGCACAGTTCATAGGCTAAATTACTTTATTAGTTTTCTATTGTTGATCTTTTTTATTATTATTAACACTACTTCCTTTTTACCATATAATTTTTTATTCATAAAAATGAATAGTTGATTTACTCAATATAAAGCCCAAAATTTGCCCGGGCCCAAAATAAAGCCAAAAATAATAAAAGACAGCGGGCTCAAGTGACCCAAATACAAAATGAACCCTAGCCTAGCCCACAAACTCAGCATCTTTCAGCTAGGGGAAAACCCTAAGGCGCCGCACGTGGCCTCCTCGCGTGCCCTTCACGCCGCCGCACGCCAGCGCCCCATCCACACGCATCTAACACTGCTCTGTCACCTGTAAAAGACAACCAACAAAACAGTAAATAGAGAAAACAAATGGAAAACGACAAACTATTATAAACTGCTTTCTACTATTTCCTTTAAATTGCCAATTTTATTCTTATTTCGAACTCATCATTTTATGTATTATTTAATTAAAATTGTTTTATTATTTAAAATTGTTTTATATATCTTTTAAATGCAACTTATTTATTTTAAAATTGTTTTATATACCTTAAATTTCTTGTTTTGCATTATCTATTTTAAACTCATCATTATCATTTTAAAATTGTTTTTTTACATTTTATTTGATTTTAATTTGCTTTATACCTTTTAAATTATTATTTGATTTATTGGTTTTTATTTATCGATGTTTGAATTTGAATGATGAATGTTGTAAGATTATTGCCTTTGCGTATACTTTAATTCGTTTATTCGTTTTCATATCATTGGCATTCACTCGCATAATATTGTATTTGTGTATTTTTGTCTCGTACATGCTACCATATTTTATTTCATGTCATTGCATCATGGATGTTTCAACATTTGTTTGATATAATCCATTTCGTTTTACTCTCAAACAAAATAAATGTATGCCTTTAAGTGTTGTACTCGAAACTATTCAAAAAGTTTTTTAAATTAAGGCAATATTTCGCTTTTTGGAAATTTGAGAAATTATACCTTAACTTACGGGGTTTCGATTTTCTCATTAAACCTAAATAGCAAAATATCCTTTAAAGTTTCCAAAAAATTTCTAAAATAAGACAATATTTTGCGTTTGGAAATTCGAGAAAACGTGCCCTAACGTGCTGGGTTTCAATTTCTCGTTTGACCAAATAGCCAAATATCCTCTTACAATTTTAAAGTATGAGTTGTGGAAACCATAAGGTAATCTTGGTTTCGATGGTCTAAAGTATCGTGTCCTAACGTGCTGAATGTGATATTCCTTCGAAACAAGAGAATCTCAAATTTCAATCCATGTTATTCAAGTTTTTTAAGGATCGTATTTTTAAAACTCTTCAAAGTTTTCAATTCTCGACACTAAGACACTAATTAATCAACTAGGTACCAATTTTGGGCATTACGAGGGTGCTAACCCTTCCTCGTACGTAACCGACTCCCGAACCCGCCTTTCTGAATTTCGTGGACCAAGATCATTGTGAGTTTTAGAGCCAAGGTTTTATGTTTGCTCATTTAATTATATATATTGGCTTTTTTTTTTTTATATTGTGATTAGATATGTTTAAGTATCAAACTATCCCTTTAACTTAGCAACTAAGGTCTAGCAAACAAGGCCACATATGACTTAGAAACAAAGACCACAGGCAGTGGAAACAACAACAAGGCCATAGCCAACCAACAAAACACGACAAAGACCAAGACTGGAATATATATACATATATGGTCCCTAAGTGTGTAGTAAACAACATTTTAAAAATTTAGTCCCTAGCTATAGTCAAATTTATGCCTTAAAAGTTGAATAATAGTATCTAAGAAACAAATTTTCCACTAGACTAGAAATTTTGTATTGCTTGGAATTAATTGACTGTCATTTTCTGTTACTAGCTAGAAAAATATTGTATTGTTTTAAATTTTGCTAATTAAATTTCCCAAGTTTTTACTCAAAGTTGGTTCTAAATTAAATTTAGAAAAAGAAAAGAAGTTTAAGGGCTCAAAAAGCCCTCAAACTTTTTCAAAAATAGCAACTAAACCCCTGTTCTTTTTATGCACTCATTTGGGTACTTGAACTTTCAAAATACATCAAAAAGGACCTCAAAAAATTTCAAAAAAAGCAATTAAGCCCCTACTTTTTTTTGCACTCAATTGGGTACTTGAACTTTCAAAATGCATCAAAAAGTCTCTCAAAATAAAAAATAAAAAAAGCAATTAATCCCTACTTTTATTAAAAATTAGAGAAAAAATTAAAATCAATAAAATCTATAATATTAATAAAATTTAATAAAAAATAAAATATTAAAATTTATTAAAATATATAAAATTGAAATTTTTATAAAAATTTAAAAAATTATAAAATATATAGAAATATAAAAATTATGAAATTTTATAAAGTCATAAGAAAATCATACAAAATGTAAAGAAATATAAATTTTGTAAAAAAATTATAAAAATTATTGTACCAAAAGAAATATTTTATAATTTTCTATAACTTTTATTGATTTTTTACTTTTTTATTTGTTTTTGCTACATGTCACAATCGAGTTGCGACACATAATGACTTTAATTGAAAAACTAGAGGTTGTTAACTTTAACGATCAATAGTTAAAGTTAATTGTTAAAAGGACTTTTGATGGATTTTATATTTTTTATGATTTTTATAAAATTTTATAATTTTTATTTTTGACGATTTTTCTAAAAAGAATTCTAATTTTTAATAAATTTTAAATTTTATTAAAATTTAATAAATTTTTCTAAAATTTTTATTTTTATGATTTTTTTTCTAATTTTTAATAAGAGTAGGGCTTAATTGCATTTTTGAAAAAAATTTAAGGCCTTTTGATTCATTATAAAAGTTCAAGTACCCAATTGAGGGGGAAAAAAAGGGGGTTTAATTGCTTTTTCTGAAGAAGTGTAAAGATATTTTTGATACATTTTAAAAGTTTAAGTGCTCAATTGAGTGTAAAAAAAAGAGGGACTTAATTTTTTTTTTTGAAAATTTTGAAGGGTTTTTACACCCTTAAGCTAATAAAAAAAAACATGTATTAATTTTGATAATAATTTCAATAATGATTTCAATATATCGTTAATTTTGTGTTTAAAAATGGTGTGTTTGATTGTAAAATGATTCATCATCGTCCACCACAAATTATCCAAGTTTGCAGTGTGAAAGCAGGTACTTCCATAAAGAAATTACTAAGGAGATGGGATCCACCAATTTTGCCTAAACTCGCAACAACATTGTTTAGTGGTCCCTCAATTTCGCATCAATGCATTCAAATTGAAAATTGATTTAATTTGATAAAATTGAAGTAAGGACTAAAATGAAGTAAGGGTTTGAGTAGTGAAATCTCAAGTATTGATGTAGTAACTAAATTATATGATCATGAAATATGAAGATTTAGAAAGTTGAGCATAAAATAGTAAAGTTTGAAACTATAAGGGGTTAAATTGTAAAGATTTCAAAACTTGATTTTTAGGACTAATTTACATTAGTTGAGAATTTACAATTTTGAAAAATGAATGACTAATTTTGGAAATTTGGACATGGTCTTGTTTCCTTCCTTTATATGTATAGCTGTCAACCAAAGGTAATCCACAAGAATAGTGGAAATTTGCAGAATTCCAAATTATTTTCCACACACAAGAAATTGTTATAGTATTGACTGTGTTTAACTCGAGAAAAAGATGATGAGATGAGCATGAAAATTATTGATCCACCAATTAATAAGCTGACAAAATCTTGAATGCAGAGATTATCGAGACTCAAAAATGAAAGTCATGAAAGAAGACATAAATAGTTGAACCATACAAAATGTTACATTTCAAACAAACCCTTACAAATAAAGATGAATTGTTACAAAAGTAAAGATGCATGGCAATGCAACCTTTCACCATAGGAAAAAAATTGAAAGACTTCAAAACAAGAAATTATAAAGATACAACATCAACACTTGAACATCATTTCCACTAACTAGATCCTTCTTCGTCCATTGCTGCGACTGCCATCCTTTGACTTTCTTCTTCGCTTCTTCTCATGTTGGATTTCAACCAAATTCACCAACCATTTTGGCTTACCAGTTTGGAAAACAACATATCCCACAGACATTCCGAACACCACTCCGCATCCATAACCTATCAACACCGCTTTCCAACCAAAAGTAATGTTTGATTTTGAGCCATCTTTTTCAAGCACATTTGGAGGTGGTGGCTTAATGATGTTGCAACCTTTCGAGACCGGAAATCCACATAATCCCTTGTTTCCTTCATATGAATCATTTCCAAATGTGTTGAACTGTTTGCCTTGAGGAATCTGACCATGGAGTTGATTTTCAGAAACATTGAAGGACGAAAGAAATGTCAGATCTGCCAATCTATTTGGAATCGTCCCAGACAACCTGTTTGAAGATAGGTCCAACCATTCAAGACTTGTCAAATTCCCTATTGAGGTGGGGATGTCACCATTAAGGTTATTATGAGGAAGGTTGAGCCCTTTCAGTAAGTTAAGCTTCCCAAAAACCTCTGGCATACCCCCTTCAAACCGATTGTTAGATAGATCAATGATCATCCACATGGTGAAAATTTTCACCAATTCCATATATTGTCCTTTTATAACAATTCCAATGGAATAGGTATAGAAGCCACTACTATTCCGACGACGCTCCCCCATGTACAACACTGTACTACCAATCTTCTCTAGATTTATGATAGCCTTGAAGCTGTTGTATCTCACTGGTAGGGGTCCAGAAAAATAATTACTTGAGAGATAAAAAATTTGGATTTTTGAGAAAAAAGGGCTAGACTTGGAGCTATTGATACGCAAGGAACCATGCATATGATTTGACTTCAATACAAGAACTTGTAGCTGTGGAAGACTTCCCAACCAATGAGGAAATGTATCATTGATCTTGTTGTTACCAAGATCTAGCACTTCCAGATCATTACAATTAAGGATGGATGGTGTCAAAGGCCCTTCTAACAGATTTCCATTTAAGTTGAAATTAGTCAATTGGCATCCCTCTGTAAATGTAGGAGGAATCGTCCCATAGAACGTGTTCTTCTTCAGATTCAAGAATTGAAGGCTGTTGCTCAAATTTCCAAAACATCGCGGAATTCTTCCACTCAAGTTATTGTGGGACAAATCAAGAATTTTAAGATAAGTGGCATTGCAGATTAAAGAAGAGACCTCTCCATTGAAAATATTATTTGAGATCAGAAAGACTCTGATCGTCGAAGCTGGAATCGGAAGATTTCCACTGATCAAATTGGAGCTTAAGTCAAGAACTTCAATATTATTCCATGGAAAGTGCTCAACTTCTGTCAAAGAGTTGTGAGATACATTGAAGTAAGTCAAAGAGCCATTCCCACCTCTTGCATCCACTGTGGAATCTTGCCTTCAATTTTGTTGCAAGAGAGGTCTAAGCTTTCCAAACTTTTAAGCCCTTTTAAAAATTGGGGGAATTCACTAAGATTGCAAGATGACAAAAATAAGCTTCTAAGATTAGGCAATATATGGTTAACACAAGAAGTAGTATTAGATGTTAAGGATAGGCTGTCATATGAAAGGTCAAGAAGTTCGAGATTTGGAAGGTTTGAGAACATGCTAAACTCTATGACACCACTAAGATTATTTGAGGATAAAACGAGCAGGGTAAGATTGAGAAGTTGGAATATTGAAGATGGAAGAGGACCTTGGAGTTTCTTATTCTCTAACGCTATCCATTCTAGTGATTTGGATTGGAATTCTTTGATATGCCCACTGAATTGATTTTGAGAGAGATTTATTGTCTTTGAGGGAGTAGTATACAACCATGACGGAAGTGTTCCATTGAGTAAATTGTTATCTAAGTATAAATATATTAGGTTAGCAAAAGCGGTTACCTCATCTGGAATGGAACCTTCTAAAGAATTTTTATATATTCCCAAGTATTCCAGCTGCGTTAGGTTTAGAATTGACAATGGAATTTGTCCACTCAATTGGTTACACAACAAGTTTAAACGAGTGAGTTGCAAGAGGTTCCCCAATGATCTTGGAATTTGTCCACTCAACTGGTTCTGCGAGAAGTCTAAATCAGTGAGTTGCAAGAGGTTCCCCAATGATCTTGGAATTTGTCCACTCAATTGGTTCCCCCACAAGTTTAAATGAGTGAGTTGCAAGAGGTTCCAATGATCTTGGAATTTGTCCACTCAATTGGTTCCCCGACAAGTCTAAATGAGTGAGTTGCAAGAGGTTTCCAATGATCTTGGAATTTGTCCACTCAATTGGTTGTCTCCCAAGTTGAGGAGATTGAGGTTTGGCAAATCAAAAATGTTTTTTGGGAATTTTCCTTGCAAATATCAAAAACCAAGACTGAGAGACCTTAGAGAAGAGGATAGATTCATGAACACATGAACATTAACAGAAGACATGTCCACTCCATCCAAAAACAGATGTCTGACCTCGGTTAGGTTGTGAACAATTCCCTCCAGAGCATGTTTGTCAATTGTAAGTTGCTCATAGTCATCAATCCAAAAGGAGAGATCAAGTGAAACCAATTTTGACAGGTGGGAGACTTGGGATGGGACTTCTCCAGCAAACCATATATTAGAAAGGTTGAGGTAGAATAGGCTTGTAAACTGACCGAACTCGGATGGAATTTTGGAATGATTAAAATCATTGTAAGCAAGGTTGAGTTTTTGAAGGTGAGGAAGAAGGAAGAGAGTGGTATTGGAAGGGAAGTTGCCATATAGCCAACTGCAGCTCAAGTCAAGGGCAAAAACATGAGCATTTAGGTGGTCACAAGTGACACCATCCCATGAGCAGCAATCTGTACCCTCCTTCCATGAATTTGTCTTGGGATAAGATTTAAGACCAGCAATCTCATCGCAATACCAGGAAGCATCCTCTGTCTGAGTGATGGAAAAAGAGTCCTTAAACTGGATTAGTGAAGAGCAGGAGTGAGATCCTGAAGAAGAAAAAGAAGCATAAAGATGGGGAAAGAAGAGGAATAGGCAGAGAAAGAGATAGGAGGCGATGTTATGTTGGTAGAGGAAGATGAAGGATAGGAATGGTATTTATAGGCAACAAATAGTACCACAACATTGGTGTTACAGTCTTTTTTTTTTCTTTTACATTGAAAAGTTATGGATATTAGATTTTCAAAATTATAGTTCCAGGCCAAGGTGCCAATACTTTGCCCTTAGACAAGTGCCACTGTATTATTTTGGTTGTTTTGAGCTCCCAAAACTCATATTTGATTCCGGATACCTTCAATCACTCACGAAAAGTTTCTAAATGATTTTAAGATTTTTTTAAAACCTCTAAAATGATTTTATCTTATTGCTAATATTCTATTAATTCATTTAAAGTTTAATTTCTTAAATGTTTCTTGATATTTTTATTATACATGTGTTCCAATAATGTCTACTATCCATACAGACATCGGGACGGATATCAATGATGCAATAAAAATTGCAGATGATATCAATGGCATGATATCCGGCAAGGGTTCCTTGCCTTCGTCCGGACCGGAAACACAGCGTCACGCTTCAGCTATTCGAAGGAAGATTACGATCTTAGGGACTCGACTCGATGGATTGCAATCCCTCTTGTCTAAACCTACTGGGAAGCCATTGTAAGTCACCTTAGTTGAAGTGAATTGATGTTGGATCTTGTGTTTTTTGATCGTATATGTCGTCTAGGGTGTTTATATGATAGGTACTTCGATGTTCCATCGGGGTACTCGAATGGCCTTTATCATGAACTATAAATTGGCTGTGATGTTGCTTCGATGTTTGATTGCATATTCAAATACGTGTTAACATGTGTGATAAATTGGCTTTGATGTTGGATTAGTGTTTTTCGATCCTATGTCTTGGTAAAAAGGCTTCTCTAGTCCTTTTCAATTTCGAAATTGAGCAAGTTGATCTCGCTAAAAAAAAATTAAAGCAATTTAATCCCTTTCAATTTATATGATTTTCCATCAATTGTATATGATTTTGATTGGTATAGTAATAAATTTAGCCCTCAAAGTTTACAAATTCTTTCAACTTGGTCCTAATTTAACAAATTTATTCTTCAATATTTGTGTAAGTGTGTAAATGTTGGGGCTGAATTTATTAGAATTAAGGTCAAAATGAAAAAAATATGTAAACATCAAAGGCCAAATTTGTTATTATACCAATCAAAATTATGTACAATTGACGAAAGACATTAACATTGTGCTTAATTGTCCTTGGTTGGTCACTTTCAAAATTAACAGGAATTAAATTTCTCTAATTTTATTGAGAGGCCAATTTGCTCAATTTCAAAATTAAAAAAGATTGGAGAGATCTTTTTATCTATAAGTATTCTAGGGTGTTTATAAGATACGGTATTTCGATGTTCGATTTGGGTATTCGAATGACTTTATTGTGAACCATAAACTGGCTTTGCGATATTCGATTACATATCCAAATACGAATTAATATGGATGATAAATTGGCTTTGATGTTGGATTATTGTTTTTTGATCATATATCTCTTTAAAGGTATTTATAAGACACTGGTTCGACAAACCAGTTTCGACTGTTTGTTGATGCTTGATATGTTGGTTACAGAACAGATAAGGAGATGAATCGACACAAAGACATGGTCACAAATTTGAGATCAAAATCGAATCAAATGGCTTCGTCATTCAACATGTCGAACTTTGCTAATAGAGACAGCTTACTAGGGCCAGAAACTAAGCCAGATACTATGAGTAGAACAATCGGTTTGGATAACTCCGGCCTTATCGGTCTTCAACGACAAATAATGAAAGGCAAGTTATTTTACTTCATCCTAGCTTTGTGAAATTGCTCCGACTTTTGATAGTGAGTTTACGAGCAGAGCAAGATCAGGGTCTCGAGAAGCTGGAGGAAACGCTCGTAAGCACATCGCATTAGCGGTCAGCGAAGAACTTGATCTGCATACCACACTAATTGTATGTTTTTGTATTTTCTCCAATAGTCTTATTGAGAACCTTCAATTCATCCTCGATGGACATTACATTATCTTCTGCTCTCTCATGCAGGACAACCTCGGCCAACATGTCGATGTCACCGATTCTCACCTACAGGTAAAACACTTCGCTATTGATAAGTTTCTTTTTTGATCACTCAACCAAATGATCATCCAATTATTTAAAAAAAAAATTTTGATCATCAACCATTAAATATCTAATGGAAAGATGGCATGACAGCTTTTAAAATTAGCATAATAGGAACTTTAACCTCAACATTTTACGTTGCGTCAACGCTTATGCATTGTGTAATTTGATTTCTCTTTTTTTCGTGACCCTTTCACCTAAAAAATTAAAAAAAAATCTTCATCGAAAATATACAAAAATATCTTTTCATAGTCGAGTAACTAAGAAAGAAATTTATTAATAGTTGGGTGACTAACAATATAGTTTACCCTTAAAATTTTCGGATCATTTTCGGTCCGAAACAATTTTGGGTTGTTTAGAGTTTTAATTTTGTATTGTGTTTTCTTTTCTTTGTTGTATCAGAGAGTGCAGAAAAACTTGGGAATTATGAACAAGCCCATCAATGGCGGATGGTTGTGTATGTGCATGCTTTTAGCTGTCAGTATTGGAGTTGTGGTTCTGCTTGTCCTTTATATACCTACTCATCAAATACTTGTAAGAGATAATATCACATTTCGTAACGGTACTTTCATAGAATGTTTAATGTGGTACCTGAATTATTAATATGTGTTCTATTATAGTACATGTTGAAAATGTCTAATGTGGTACATGAACTATCAATATATGTTTTATTATGGTACTTAATGTTAACACCGTTAATGAATTGTTAGACCAACCAATGAAAATTTGACACGTAATTTTTTTCTAATTCATCAAGTCCGCATGTATAAAATAACATTATGTGAAAAACTAAATAAAATAATTAAATTAAATTTTAAAAAACTAAACATATGCATAATAAGAAAGTAAATACTAAACTTACATAACCAAAAATATTATATTCTCCATTTAAGCAAATAATCATCTTCTCCAAAGAGTTTTCCTTTAAAATAATATTTTCAATTGATTTTTAAATAATATTTTTTATTATCTTTGAAAGTACAGGTTTTTTAATTAACCATATGTTTAGTTATTTGTTTTTTAATTTCATTTAATTATTGTTTTATTTAGTTTTTCACTATTATATTATCCACGTGGACTTGATAATTAAAAAAATGGTTCGTGTCAAATTTTCATTGGTTGATTTAGCAATTTTCTAACAGTGTTAATACCAAGTACCAAAGGCGGATCCTGGGAGTTGGGACTAGGTTTTTCTTTGGGGAGGGGGCAGGTAAAATTTTCTAAAAATTTAAGGGTTTAATAAGATTTTTTAAAAAAATTGGGGGTCTAATAAAAAATTTAAAATTTTTGTGAGATTAATGAGAATTTTCAAAATTTTAAAATGCTTAATTAAAATTTTCAAAAAAAAATTAAAAGGTATAATGAAAATTTTCAAAAATTTTGGGGGCTTAATTGAAATTTTCTAAAAATTTTCCGAACTTTTTTTTTTTTGCAAGGGTAGCAGAACAAAGAGCCCCCTAAGCCACCATAATAGTCCGTCTTTACCAAGTATCATAATAAAACATATATTGATAATTTAGGTACCACATTAAACATTTTCAAAGCACATGTACCATAATAATAACACATATTGATAGTTCAGGTACCACATTATATATTTTCAAAGTACTTGTACCACTAAACATTTTATGAAAGTACAGATACCAAAGGTGACATTATCCTGCTTATAATAATAATATCAAAGTTAAAAGATGCTTTTAGTCCCTATATTTAAAAGGTTAGAAATTAAGTCTTCCAACTTTTTAGTTAAAAATCCCAATACAATCATTAAACTCGTAAGTATTTTCTATCAAAATTTAGTAATTTAACATGTTGATTAAGCTAACAGCCAACACAAATGATTAAACTAAAATTTTAAATTAAGAAAGATTAACTTCTAAATTACAGGGACTAAAACTCAAATTCTATAAACCATTGTTGTTTTATGCATGTCGTGATCATGTACGGAATTTGCTTTCAATTATTACTTTCATGTCTGAAAAAAGCTTGTTACTTTCTATTTGGTTTTCTCTGATTTTCTCTTTACATCATTTCATTTCATGCTTTTTAATTAGGTGGTTACGATTGATTTTAGGTGGTGTGAATTTGGGTCGGGTCAATTTTAATTTAAAAATTTTCGGGTTATTTCGAGTTTATATTATATAAAATTTAGGTTATTTTAGGATTAAATTATTTTGGATTTGAGTCGGTGTAAGGTTTTTTTTTCCCGTAGTTTAGTTCACTTGATTTGTGTTTTTGGATTGCATCATTTCGAGTTTTGTCGTTCGGGTTTGACAATTAATTCTAAGATCATGTCATTTTGGATTCAAATTATCAGTTCTTTATAATCAAATCGAGTTGAGTTAAGTTTAAATTCAAATTAATTAAGTTGTATTTTTATGATTATGATATAATGGACATGTTTTATCAATTCAATTTTACTACTTACTAAAACTTATGTTTCTCAAAATAATTTTTTCAAATTATAATTTATTAATTATTTCAATTAAGATGTTATTTTTTTATTCTTTATATATGTTTTACAGTTCGTATTCGAGATCCGTGGATACCCCACACAACATTATTGTTATCTCCAACGTTTGAATACGCATTCTCTCCTTGAAAATGTAATATGCCTTGCCACTACGCCAAACACTTGTTGGTATCTAAAATGGATAAAAACACATTTCTCGTCCCTCTCAATTTCTATATTGAACAAATTGGTTTCTCTCAGAAAATTAGAGCAATTTAATCATTATCAATTTTGAAAGGGAGAAACTAAGGACAATTAATCATTGTGTTAATGCTTTCGTAAATTGTACATAATTTTTATTGATATAATAACAAATTAAGCTCTCGATGTTTATATATTATTTGTAAATGTTAATAGAATATGTAATTGTTATGGCTAAATTTGTTAAATCAAGACCAAATTGATAGAATGTGTAAACTTGAGATCTATATTTGTTATTATACCAATAAAAATATGTACAATTGATGGAAAATATTGACACTGTGATTAATTGTCCTTAGTTGCTCACTTTGAAATTAACAAAGATTAAATTGCTTTGATTTTTTTTTTAAAATGGACCAATTTACTTAATATCAAAATTGAGAGGGACTAAAGAAGGTTTTTACCATCTAAAATGTTATCTAATACAAGAAAAACTTAACAACTATTTTTTTAATTATGAAAGGGTGTAGTGACCTAAAAATTTCAGCACGGGCGCTAATTGAAGTGATTATTGAAAATTTGAAAGCAGAGTTTCAATTTATTTAAAACGGGAGTCGCCACCGATCTTTTCTTTAGGTGTGATCGGACACCTACAAAATTCTCTTTCTAGAAGAAAAATTTATTTTTAAATTTTTCTAAAAAAGAGGTAATTTTAGGTCTACGTGAAAATCCAGATAAAATTAGAGTTCGGGAGTCGGTTACACGCAAGGAAGGTATTAGCACCCTCGCGACGCCCAAAATTAGTATCTCGTTAAACATATATTTTTCATTCATAGAATTTTTCATTCATAGAATTGATTACTTTTTTTTTTACCAAAGAAGTAAAATAATTAACATTCACGAGATTACAAAGTCTTCTTCCTTATAACACATCAAATTTGGTCCCAAATAATTTTCCACACAAAAGAATAAAGAGGAAGAAGACTGCTACAGATTTAACTATCAATTGTCTATTGACTATACTTTAACTCCACAAAAAAAGACTAAGACTAAGACTATCAATTGTCTATTGACTTCACACTTGCTGTTGCTTCCTCCCATCTCTCTCACCTAAACTTAATTTACAAGCAATGGGGAAATTTTGGATATTTGCGCCACAATGTACAAAACTTCCACACCATTTGCAGTATTGACTACGTTTACTTGAGGGAAAAACAAAGACATGAATGCTGGAAATTTTAACTAGTTTGTACCGTCAATGAAGCTACATACCTAAAAGCCATTTAGGATACCAATTCCTGCAATTGGATTAATCTCATCGTTGCTGCAATCTTTTGACAGTGTAATCCAATCTTAAATATGTTACTCTGCAATGCTATTGTAAATATGACTCTTAAATTTGTCGATAAATATATAGGTTTGGCACAAAATTAAGAATACACGAAGACCCAGACTGGAATATATATATATATATACATATATGGTCCCTAAGTGTGTATATATTATAATAGATTTTAAAGTAAACAACACTTTAAAAATTTATTCCTATATTCAAACTTATGCCTTAAACTAACAAACAAATTTTCCACCAGACTGGAAATTTTGTATTGCTTATGAATTGACTGTCATTTTCTGTTACTAGCTACAAAAATATTGTATTGCTTTAAATTCAAACAAGAAATAGGGGAAATTTTTACATGGAAAGAAATTTTGCTAATTAAATTTCCCGAGTCTTTACACAAAGTTGGTTCTAAATTAAATTTAGAAAAAGAAAAGAGGTTTAAGGGTGCAAAAAGCCCACAAACGTTTTCAAAAATAGCAACTAAACCCCTGTTCTTTTTATGCACTCATTTGAGAACTTGAACTTTCAAAATACATCAAAAAGGCCCTCAAACATTTTAAAAAAAAGCAATTAAGCCCCTACTTTTTTTTTTGCACTCAATTGGGTACTTGAACTTTCAAAATGCAACAAAAAGACCCTCAAACTTTAAAAAAAAAAGAAATTAAGCCCCTACTTTTATTAAAAATTAGAGAAAAATTAAAATCAATAAAATCTATAATATTATTAAATTTTAAAAAATTCAAATATTAAAAATTTATTAAAAGTACATAAAAACTGTAAAATTTTATAAAAATTTTAAAAATTATAAAATAAATAGAAATATAAAAATTATAAAATTTTATAAAGTCATAAGAAAATTATACAAAATGTAAAGAAATATAAATTTTGTAAAAAAATTATAAAAATTAGTGTACCAAAAGAAATATTTTATAATTTTTCTATAACTTTTATTGATTTTTACTTTTTATCTGTTTTTGCTACATGTCACGTTGAATTGCGACACATAATGACTTTAATTATGCTTTTTACCACAAAATCTTGAATGCAGAGATTATTGAGACTAAAAAGTGAAAGTCATGAAAGAAGACATAAATAATTGTACCATACAAAATATTACATTTAAAACAAACCCTTACAAATAGTACATAATGCAATGAAATATAGATGAATTGTTACAATAATAAAGACAAATTATGAAGATACAACACTAATTCTTGAACATCATTTGCAGTAATTAGATCCTTCTTCGTCTATTGCTTCGATTGCCTTTCTTTGACTTTCTTCTTCGCCTCTTCTCTTGTTGGTTTTCAACCAAATTCACCAACCATTTCGCTACCAGTTTGGAAAACAACATATCCCACGGACATTCGAACACCACTCGCATCCATAACCTATCAACACCACTTTCCAACCAAAAGCAATGTTTGATTTTGAGCCATCTTTTCAAGCACATTTGGAGGTTTGGCTCAATGATGTTGCAACCTTTCGAGACCGGAAACCCACATAATCCCTTGTTTCCTTCATATGAATCATTTCCATATGTGTTGAACTGCTTGCCTTGAGGAATCGACCATGGAGTTGATTTTCGAAACATTGAAGGACGAAAGAAATGGCGATCCGCCAATCTATTTGGAATCGTCCCGCACAACCTGTTTGAAGATAGGTCCAACCATTCAAGACTTGTCAAATTCCCTATTGAGGTGGGGATACCACCATTAAGGTTATTATGAGAAAGGTTGAGCCCTTTCAGTAAGTTAAGCTTCCCAAAAACCTCTGGAATGCCCCCTTCAAACTGATTGTTTGATAGATCAATGATCATCCACATGGTGAAAATTTTCACCAATTCAATATCGTGTCCTTTCATAACAATTCCAATGGAATAGGTATAGAAGCCACTACCATTCCGATCATTCACCCCCATGTACGACACTGTACTACGAATCTTCTCTAGATTTATGATAGCCTTGAACCTGTTGATGTATCTCACTGGTAGGGTTCCAGAAAAATAATTACTTGAGAGATCAAAAATTTGGATTTTAGAGAAAAAAGGGCTAGACTTGGAGCTATTGACGCACAAGGAACCATGCATATGATTTGACTTCAATACAAGAACTTGCAAAAATGGAAGACTTCCCAACCAATGAGGAAATGTATCTTTGATCTTGTTGTTACCAAGATCTAGCACTTCCAGACCATTACAATTAAGGATGGATGGTGTCAAAGGCCCTTCTAACAGATTTCCATTTAAGTTGAAATTAGTCAATTGGCATCCCTCTGCAAATGTTGGAGGAATCGTCCCATAGAACGTGTTCTTCTTGATTCAAGAATTGAAGGTCATTGCTCAAATTTCAAAACATTGCGAATTGTTCCACTCATGTAATTGTGGGACAAATCAAGAATTCAAGATCACCGGCATTGCAGATTAAAGAAGAGACCTCTCCATTGAATCTATTATTTGAGATCGAAAGATTCTAATCGTCAAGTGGAATCGGAAGATTTCCACGGATCAAATTGGAGCTTAAGTCAAGAACTTCAATATTCTTCCATGGAAAGTGCTCAACTTCTGTCAAAGAGTTGTGAGATACATTTAAGTAAGTCAAAGAGTCATTCCCCGCCTCCTCAATCCACTGTGGAATCTTGCCTTCAATTTTGTTGCAAGAGAGGTCTAACCTTTCCAAACTTTTAAGCCCTTTTAAAAACTGGGGGAATTCACTAAGATTGCAAGATGACAAAAGTAAGCCTGTAAGAGTAGGCAATATATGATTAACAGTAGAAGTAGTATTAGATGTTAAGGATAGGCTGTTATATGAAAGGTGAAGATATTTGAGATTTGGAAGGTTTGAGAACATGCGAAACTCTATGACACCACTAAGATTATTTGAGGATAAAACGAGGTGGGTAAGATTGAGAAGTTGGAATATTGAAGATGGAAGAGGACCTTGGAGTTTATTATTCTCTAACCATATCCATTCTAGTGATTTGGATTGGAATTCTTTGATATGCCCACTGAATTGATTTTGAAAGAGACATATATACTTTAAGGAGGGAGCAGTATACAACCATGACGGAAGTGTTCCATTGAGTAAATTGTTATCTAAGTATAAATATATTAGATTAGGAAAAGCGGTTACCTCATCTGGAATGGAACCTTCTAATGAATTTTCAGATATTCTCAAGTCTTCCAACTGCGTTAGGTTTAGAATTGACGATGGAATTGTTGAAAGTCGGATGCAAAGCAACATGTGGCCAAAGACATGGTTGGTCGTCGAGCTTGGTGATATTGCTTGGTGTGCAAGGCGAAGTGAACCGGATGAAGCAATCAACTTTGGATGTTTTGTTCTTTTGTAATTTAGTTTAGTTCAACTTTAACTAGTTTCCAAAGTTAGTTGGATTAAGTTTGTGATTGGATTGATGATGTAAAAGCGATATGTCACTTATTTTGTATTTGACTTAAGCTTGTATTAGTTTAGTTTAAGTGGGAGCAGTTATGTCATTAGGTAATCTGTCAAATGAATCAAATTTGTAACTCTTTTATATATTCAAATTTTGAATGAAAAATTATGTTCGATTCGAGTTACAATTTCTTTGAGTATTCATTTTGTTCACTTGTTTTTGCTTTGCTTGTTTTCTTTTGCTTGATACTTCTTGCTTGATTTTGCAAATTTGTTTTGCAACTTCATTTCTTTTTTGTCTTTGCCATTGTTCCAACAAATGGTATCATGAGCCCGAGTCTTTGAGGGGCCTTTGTATGCAATCTGTTGTGTTCAAATCAAAACCAACAGCAAGTTCAAAATTTGGTAAGATCGAAGCATCTGGATTCAGTCTAGCAGGATGAGTTTCACTCCACCACCTCCATCTGTGTTCACTGGAGAAAACTATCACATTTGGATAGTTAAAATGAAAACTTACCTCCAGGCACATGATCTCTGGAGTGTGATCGAGAATGATACTGAACCACCTCCATTGAGAGCCAATCCCACTATTGCACAGATGAGGCAACATGCTGAGGAACGAGCTAAGAAGCACAAGGCTATGGCCTGTCTGCAGAGTGGAGTGTCTGATGTGATATTCACACGCATCATGGCATGTGACACACCTAAGCAGGCTTGGGACAAGCTGAAGGAGGAGTTCATGGGGACTGACAAGACAAGGCAACAAAGCAGGTGATCAACCTCAGGAGAGACTTTGAAAATTTGAAGATGAGGAGTCTCGAGACCATCAAGCGAAGACTCGAGACAGGATAATGGCCATTGTCAACAAAGATTAGGCTCACGGGAGTGGACTTCACAGAGAGCGAGTTGTTGAAAAGTCATTACAACTCTCCCGAGAAATTTGAGTCAAAATCTCTTCACTTGAGGACTCGAGGATTTATCAGCCATTTCATTGTCTGAGCTGATAAACTCCCTGTATGCACTTGAACAAAGGAGGGCAAATAGGCAGGAGGAGAATCCTGAAGCTGCCTTCCAGGCTAAAGACAGTGAAGGCTCGAGTGTGATTGCAAAAGGCAAGAAGCCTTGGCACAACAAAAGGGTCAAGTCAGGAAGAGATGAAGCAAAAAGGGTGTTCCCACCATGTGTTCATTGCAAGAAGACAACACATTCAGAAAAGTATTGCTGGTTTAGGCCAGATATTCAGTGTAGAAAGTGTAAGCAGTTTGGCCATGTGGAGAAGGTGTGCAAGGGCAAACCAAGAGAGGCTGCTCTGCAACAAGCTAGACCTGCTGAGGACATTCAAACTCAGGAGGAGCATGTGTTCACAGCAACTTGTTTTGTTGGCACAACCAAGGCCAGCAATGATTGGCTACTAGACAGTGGTTGCTCACACCATATGGCTGCAGATGAGAAGCTGTTCAAGGGCCTAGACAGAAGCTTCCACTCGAGGATTAGAATTGGAGATGGCAGGCTGATTGAGGCTAAAGGCAAGGGCAATGTGTTGATTAGCACTGGTTCATGTAATAAGCTGATCTCAGATGTGTTTTTGTACCGACTTAGACCGAATCGCTTAGTGTTGGCCAATTAGTTGAAAAGGGCTATACATTGGTTTTAAGGATGGTTCTTTGTATTGTTCAAGACATGAATGGTCCGGAGTTAGTCACTTGTCTCTATGGTGATAGGTGCTTCATCTTGGATGTTAGCAAAATAGAAAGAAAGGCATACACCAGCCTTGTTGAAAGAACTGACTTGTGGCATAGGAGACTAGGCCATGCAAATTTCAGATCCATCGATCTACTACATAGGCTGAATTTGGTTGATGACATTTCAAAAATTGAAGTTAGTGGGAATGTTTGTGAAATTTGTCACTTGGTAAGCGTGCTAGACCGCTTTTTCTCACGACAGTGCTTGGAGAGCTCGAACAAGCTCGAATTGGTGCACTCGATGTTTGTGGCCTATGAGAACACCTTTAATCGGTGAGAGCAATGTACTTTGCCTGTTTATAGATGATTTAACAAGGTTGTCTTGGGTCTACTTCTTGAAGCAAAAGTCGAAGTGTTTGAGGCCTTCGCAAATTCAAGGCATATCTTTGAAAATCGGTCAGTGCAAAATTAGAGCCTTGAGGGTGATAATGGCTCAATATGTGTCGAGAGATTTGAAGCTTTGTGATAGTCCGAATTCACCATCACTCACAACAATCTATACTCCTCAACAGAATGGAGTCTGTGAGAGGAAAAATAGGATGTGCTAAATATGTCTAGGTGTCTATTATTTCAAGGCAAGCTTCCAAGCCGGTTTGAATGA
The DNA here is from genome assembly GCF_025698545.1 of Gossypium raimondii. Lineage (NCBI taxonomy): Eukaryota > Viridiplantae > Streptophyta > Magnoliopsida > Malvales > Malvaceae > Gossypium > Gossypium raimondii. Next base: position 55,949,674 of record NC_068569.1, on the reverse strand, counting down.
GGCGGTCAACACCTCGGTGTATTCGCTCAATAGACCGCCAACTCGGCAGTCAAGGATAAAACACCTTTTGAGGCTTGGCATGGAGTCAAACCTATGGTAACTCATTTAAAAGTGTTTGGCTGTATATGTTATGCTCTTATTCCAGTAGAGAAGAGGACCAAGCTCGAGAGCAGGGCTACTCCAGGAATCTTTGTTGGCTATAGCAGCAACAAGAAGGGTTATAGAGTGTATGATCCTACAGCAAAGAAGGTCTTAGTCAGCAGGGATGTAAAGTTTGATGAAGAAAAAGTGTGGAATTGGAATGGTGTTGAAGCTGACATGTCTGAAATGGACCAGTTGGACTTGGTTGATGAACCTATAGAAGAGGGACCAAGTGAAGATGTCAGAGATGACATACCGAGAAGGGGCACCGGGACTTTGGTGATGTCTATCGAGGTGCAATGTTCTTGTGATTAAGCCCTCGGACTTTGAAGAGGTCGCCAGGATGAAGTCGGATGAAAGCTATGGAAGATGAGTTAGAAATGATCAACAAAATCGACTTGGGAGTTGGTGAGCGCACGAACACAAGAAGGTCATTGGAGTTAAATGGGTGTACCGGACCAAGTACAATGCTGATGGCTCACTGAACAAGCACAAGGCCAGGCTTGTGGTGAAGGGCTACAGTCAGCAGTATGGTGTGGACTACTTGGAGACTTTTGCTCCAGTGGCAAGACTGGATACAATTAAAATTGCTTTTGCTTTAGCACTTTCGAAAACAGTGGAGAGTTCACCAATTGGATGTCAAATCAGCATTCCTAAATGGTTTTCTCAAGGAGGAGATCTTCATTGAGCAACCTGAAGGTTTTGAAGTTGCTAGACATGAAGACAAAGTGTACAAGTTAAGAAAGGCCCTCTATGGCCTGAAACAGGCACCAAGGGCCTGGTATGACAGAGTTGATGCTTATCTGACCAAGCTTGGATTTGTGAAGAGCCTTAGTGAACCTACTATGTATGTTAAGAGGTCAGAATTTGAAACATTGCTGATTGTCTCCTTGTATGTGGATGACTTGTTAGTGACAGGGAGCAAAGTTGAGCTCATTGATGAGTTCAAGGTCCAAATGCGACAAGTGTTTGAGATGATGACTTGGGGATCATGACTTACTTCCTTGGCATGGAAGTTCACCACCGATCGAGGTATCTTCATCACCAACACTCATTTGCTTTGAAGATCCTAGACAAATTTTGCATGCATAATCGAAGCGGCCAAGACACACTGTGGCCCAAGGTGAAAAATTGACAAGCAATGGTGATCAGCAAAGGGTTGATGAGAGGCATTATCGAAGCCTAGTAGGTTGCTTGTTGTATCTAACAGCAACTAGGCCAGACATTATGTTTGGTGTTAGTCTGCTATCAAGGTTCATGCATTCTGTAATGAGGCGCATTTGAAGGCTGCCAAAAGGGTTCTTAGATACATCAAAGGCACAGCTAACTTTGGTGTAATGTTTGAAAGTGGAAAGGAACTGAAATTAGAAGGTTACTCTGATAGTGATTGGGCAGGATCCCTCGATGACATGAAGAGTACCTCTGGATACTTCTTCACACTTGGATCGAGCATGTTTTGCTGGAGTTCAAAGAAGCAACAAACTGTTGTTTCATCCCTGGTGAAGCAGAGTACATTGCAATTGCAGCAGTTGATCAATCGAGCCATTTGGCTCAGAAATTGCTTCAGACCTTAATGAAACACAAGTCAAGCAATCAAATTTGGGTGGACAATCAATCGCAGATTGCTATAGCTAAGAACCCCTGTGTTTCATGGGAAAACTAAACATTTTAAGATAAAGTTACACTTTGTTCGAGAGGTGAACAAACAAAAGAGATCACCTTGTTCATTGTAGCTCAGGCACAATTAGGCGATATCTTGACTAAGCCCTTAGGAGCTGCTAGGTTTGATGTATTGAGAAATGGAATTGGTATGTGTTGCTTACAGTCCAAGGAGGAGTGTTGAAAGTCGGATCGCAAAGCAACATGTGGCCGCAACATGGTTGGTCGTCGAGCTTGGTGATATTGCTTGGTGTGCAAGACCGAAGTGAACCGGATGAAGCAATCAACTTTGGATGTTTTGTTCTTTTGTAATTTAGTTTAGTTCAACTTTAACTAGTTTCCAAAGTTAGTTGGATTAAGTTTGTGATTGGATTGATGATGTAAAAGCGATATGTCGACTTATTTTGTATTTGACTTAAGCTTGTATTAGTTTAGTTTAAGTGGGAGCAGTTATGTCATTAGGTATCAAATGAATCAAATTTGTAACTCTTTTATATATTCAAATTTTGAATGAAAAATTATGTTCGATTCGATTACAATTTCTTTGAGTATTCATTTTGTTCACTGTTTTTGCTTTGCTTGTTTTCTTTTGCTTCGATACTTCTTGCTTGCTTTTGCAAATTCATTTTGCAACTTCTTTCTTTTTTGTCACGCCATTGTTCCAACAGGAATTTGTCCACTCAATTGGTTCTGCGACAAGTCTAACTGAGTGAGTTGCAGCAGGTTCCCTAATGATCTTGGAATTTGTCCACTCAATTGGTTGTCTAACAAATTGAGGAGATTGAGGTTTGGCAAGTCAAAAATGTTTTTTGGGAACTTTCCTTGCAAATCACAATAAGCAAGACTGAGAGACCTTAGAGAAGAGGATAGATTCATGAAGACATGAGCATTAACAGAAGACATGTTGATTCCATCCAAAAACAGATGCCTGACCTCGGTTAGGTTGTGAACAAGTCCCTCCAGAGCATGTTTGTCAATTGTTCTTTCATAAGTCGGACCGGAGAGATCAAGTGAAACCAATTTTGACAGTGGGAGACTTGGGATGGGACTTCTCCGCAAATTCTGTATAAGAAAGGTTGAGGTAGAATAGGCTTGTAAACCAATCGAACTCGGATGGAATTTTGGAAAGATTAAAGTCATTGTAGGCAAGGTTGAGTTTTGAAGGTGAGGAAGAAGAAAGAGAGTGGTATTGGAAGGGAAGTTGCCATATAGGCAACTGCAGCTCAAGTCAAGGGCAATAACATGAGCATTTAGGTGGTCACAAGTGACCCCATCCCATGAGCAGCAATCTGTACCCTCCTTCCATGAATTTGTCTTGGGATAAGATTTAAGGCCTGTCATATATTCGCAATCCCAGGAAGCATCCTCTGTTATGGAAAAAGAGTCCTTAAACTGGATTAGTGAAGAGCAGGAATGAGATCCTGAAGAAGAAAAAGAAGCATAAAGATGGGGAAAGAAAAGGAATAGGCAGAGAAAGAGATAGGGGGCCATGTTGTTATGTTGGTAGAGGAAGATGAAGGATAGGAATGGTATTTATAGGCAACAAATAATACCACAACATTGGTGTTACAGTCTGTTTTTTTCTTTTACATTGAAAAGTTATGGATGCTTTTACCATATATTTTTCATTCTTAAAATTGGATGCTTTTTCTTTTAGCAAAATCTTCTATTTCATAAAAATGTGTATTTCATATATAGCCTCATAATTCAAATTTAAAATCTCATTTGTTATAAATTTTGATAAATTTATTTGGGAATAATTATTTTCATTTGTTAATTATTACTCTTTTAATCAAGTAAAATTAAAACTAAAAGAGATAATGATTTATTTAGCATTTTTAACTTTACAAACGAAAAGTCATTTTAGCTTTCCTTTTTTTTTATCTCTTTTAGCATTAAAACAAAAAGACATAATGATATATTTTGATTTTAGCTCATCTCAAAAATCGAAGGGTGAGATAGAGGATTAAAAATTTTTTTTTAAATATATATATATTAAAATTTTTAGAATTAGAACTAAATTGCTAATTTTTTGAAAATATTAAGGGTTAAATTTATTAATTTTTTAAAATTTGAACTAAACTGACAAGTTTTGCAAATATGGATGAGTTTAGGCGAAATTTTAAGCTAATATTTCGGGTCGAGCCAAGCTTGAGCAAGCATGAAGTACGTTAATATCATACTTAGGCCTGACCTGGCCCGGCTCATGAGCACCTCTATAGTTGAGTGACTAGAATAGAACCAAAGGAATAGTTTAGTGATTATTTTTGTAATTGACCCATATGAAATTTAGGTTAATTTCTGTTATTAGTCCTCGTACTTTGCAAAAGTTGTGGACTTAATCTTTATACTTTACTTTGGTCATTTTTAGTTCATGTACTTTTCAAATTTTAAAATTTTAGTCATCACCAAACAATAACCGTTAAATTTATTAAGTTCTGTTATTTTCAAAAATAATGCAACAAATATATTTTTCATATATTTTAGTCATGTTGTTAGTGATCAACAGCTACTTCCTCTTTACCATATATTTTTCATTCATAAAATTGATTACTTTTTTTACCAAAGAAGTAAAATAATTAACATTCATGAGATTACAAAGTCTTCTTCCTTATAACACGCCAAGTTTGGTCCCAAATAATTTTCCACACAAAAGAATAAAGAGGAAGAAGACTGCTACAGATTTAACTATCAATTGTCTATTGACTATACTTCAACTCCACAAAAAAAGACTAAGACTATTCATTTAGGACACCAATTCCTGCAATTGGATTAATCTCATCGTTGCTGCAATCTTTTGACAGTGTAATCCAATCTTAAATATGTTACTCTGCAATGTTATTGTAAATGTTACTCTTAAATTTGTCGATAGATATATGGTGCTTTGAGTTTTTATTTAGTTAACCCTATATAAATAAATGGATGTTTGCACTTTAAATGCAGGACTATATCAAGAACATCAGAGCAGCATATACAAAGGATTTTACAGCGAGAGATGTTACAAAGAGGCAAATAGCAGTTGCTACCTATCTAATTGACAAATTAGCTCTTAGGGCGGGTAATGAGAAGGTATATCATGTTTACCATGGATAATCTAATTTGTGTTTCTTTTTACTTGTGCAAGTGCATTAACATCTCTTTGTACATTAATTGTGTGGGTAGGATTGAATTCAATGGAGGAAATAAAATGTCCGAGCTGATGTAGTTTATTAGGCTTTTTGTGTTAGTCAGGTATTATATTTGGTGGTCTTATGTGCATTCTATTGATGTTTATGGAAAATGTTAGTGGCTGCTCCTAGTAATAGCAGAAGGGCAGAAAGGCTAAAGGGTAAAGGGTTAAAGTTGATTGCATCTTCCACTGAATCATTTTGAACTATTGCTTTTCTATTTTTTTTTTAGTTCTTTTTGGTCTCCTTCTCTCTTTACCTTTTAACTCTTTTAACTTCAAGTAGTAGTCTTTACTTAGGTCTTGTTTTATCTTTTAGGTTGAAAGATATTGATAACCAATATATAATCTATGGTTTGTCTTGAAAGTTGCTGGTTCCTATTAACTTTTAGTTACGAAGAAAACTTTCAGACAACCCTCTTTTTTTTGGGGTATTCCTTATGTTATGGTTGGCCATTTGCAGGATGATGATGAAGCGGATACCGTTGGTTGTTGCACGCTTAAAGTAGGAAATGTGGAATGTATTCCTCCAAATAAATTGAAGGTAAGGTTGGAATATGCTCCGAGAAAAGATAGTATTTCTTTGGTAACTGTTAGAATGGGCCTATTTTTCCTGGGAATTTGCCTGTTAAAACTCGTTAGTTTTGTTGAATTCTGTGGAAGCCAAGTCATTTATCTGCTAGCTGAGACTGTTGTTAACATGTTTGTCCTTGTTTTATTCATTCAGTTTGACTTCCTTGGTAAAGATTCGATCCAATACGTGAACACGGTAGAGGTTGAGCTTCCTGTATACAAGGCAATTGGACAGTTTCAAACTAGTAAGTTGTTGACTACCTTTGACTAGAATTGATACATATATGATATGACTTAAGCCAAAGGGTGTGATCTCTCTTTTATGCAGGGAAAAGCAAAAGTGATGATCTTTTTGATGAGCTTGATACGAGTAAACTAAATGCTCATTTGAAGGAACTCATGCCTGGTCTTACAGCGAAAGTCTTCCGTACCTATAATGCTTCCATTACATTGGACGATATGGTATGTCAACCTATGCATGACCTGCATGCATTTTACTCTAATATTGCTTGTGTGCATACCCTAGTTGCAAGTCATCAATAAGTGTACGAGACAAATATATTGGACTGTTTTATTACATACCATAGTTTACCTTGGACATGTAATAGTTTCGAATCAAATCTCTTTAGAAAGAAGATCTTTTGTCTCATTGTAACCTACTTCAGAGATTCTAACTATTTTATGCTAGAAATTTTAAATAACCAGTGTATCATCTGCTATGTTTTCATCACCATTCTTTCGAACTTTTTGATAAATTTTAATTTTAATTTTATATTTCTTTCTAGAAAAATAATATATATATTTTTTCAAATATATTGGCAATCAGGAATCTCAAGACAAAACCAAAGCTATGATCTTCCTCCGTCGTCATCTTGAAGGCAGAATATTTGAACATAAAAGATCCACTTGAATTGTAGAATGATTTGAAAGAAAGATATGACCATAAAAAAAAAAAGGTAAACCTTCCTAAAGTTTGTTATGATTGGATGCACCTCAAATTGCAAGATTTCAAATCAGTGAGTATAACTTTGAATTATTCAAATAAACTCTCAATTAAATTTGTGTGGATAGAAAATTACTGATACAGATTTATTAGAGAAAACTTTCTCAACCTTTCACACTTCTAATATGCTCTTGCAACAACAATATCATGAAAAGGATTTTAAGAAATACTCTGAATTAATCTCATACCTTTAGGTGGTTGAACAAAATAACGAGTTGTTGATGAAAAACCACGAAAGTCATCCCACTAGTTCTGTTCCATCCCTAGAAATGAATGTGGCAGTACATAGGGATTTTGAGCATGTGTATGTATATATATGAATATGTATATGTGTGAAAATGAAAACAAGCTATGAACAACAATAAAATTTTTACCCTATTAAGATTGGTAGAACAGTTAGGAACTTATGTACAATTGGAATGCCATAGGAATTAGTGAGCGCTTTGGTTCGGCAATGTGATGCCTTATGAAATAGCACTTCGGTGCACCTTAGATTGTTATGTGTTTGGTGTGTTAGGTTAGGTGCACAATTAGTGCAATATGTATGGTGTGATCGGTTGGAATCTCGAGTATCCATGTCCTATTCCACTAGAGTAGGGCTAAGTGTTTATAAGCGTTGATAAATGAACTTATAAAAATGGTATACGCTAAAATGTCTATAAATAAAGTGACTTGATTAAAATGTGAAAAGAATGAATAATTGGGTATAAGTGGAATTAAATGTGAGCAAATTTAAGAATTACAAGTTAAAAACAATTAAATAAGAATTTGATATTGAAATGATTAGTGAAGAGCAAGCAAACCTATTATGACTCTAATGAAATAGATAAGTATGTGGGCATAAGTGGTATATGTGCATAATGCAATTGGTAGAACTAATGACTAGGTGACCCAAGTGATTGATCAATAAAAGAATGAAAAGCCTACCTAATGGTAAACTCCTCTAGTGTATGAAGTGACTAATTAGTTGAAATTGTGCTTAAGAACTTTGACCCTAAGTGATATAAACCAACTTAGATTCAATACTTCAAAATAAAAGCTCAACACTAATATAAGGATTAAGTAGGAAATTTTCGAGTGTAATTACTAAGCTCTTTGAGCTTAATGCGTTAGTTGTTTAAATGTGTAGGTGGAAAGCTTTTCTAAGAAGCTTAAGATTGTATCTTGGGAGGGTTGCATCATCGACTCGGTTTAAGTGTTGTAAATTGAGGATTTGTATTTGCTTCTCAGTATTTTGACATTTATACAAAGGCTTAGGCTAGTCTTAGTAATTATGAGTATATTGGCTTGTATAACCATGGACTTTTGAAACTATTTTGATATTTTAAGTTAATCTTTGGTTCTTGATTAGAGTTGAATATTTGTATGACTTAAATTGAATTTAAATAAGATTAGATTATCTTTTAAAATTGATTTGAATCTTGTCAATACGATATAATGATTTTGGAGTTGATTTGGAGTGTTTTAGCTAATTTTGCTCGCAAACTCAAGTTCCAGAACATGAATTTTTAATAAAGAATATCAGTCTTTGATTTAACGTACATTTTCTAATTTTCCTACTTTTTGAATAAATGAGATAAAATACAATCTGACTCCCAATGGAGGAACCTACTTTTACCTATTTTTGGAATATTCTTGTGATAATTAAGCTCATTGGGTTCATAATCTTAAGTTTCGAATTTTTTTTATAATATCTAATCTAAAAATAATAATTAAACACCTTAAATTATTTAATTGAAAAAAAGAAATGGAACAAACTTTAGAAAAAAAAAAAGAAAGAAAAGAAAGCAAATAATTCCTGGACTGGCCTTTTGTTAATGTCGCCATGGCCTCTGTCGCTTAGCATTCGTTTCATTCCCCAATTCAACATTCCAAATTTCAATTAAAAAAAAAATCAGCTAATTTCAATCATTTTCTAACATTTTTATGGTATGGGTTTTTTTGCAACTTTTCATTTCTTAATGGGTTTTCAATCAAGTGTTTTTTTTTTTGGTTAAATTTTAAAGCTAAAAATGTAGCTTAAGTCAGTTCTTATCTGTTCTTCTTTATTATTATTAGATATTAGGTCCTTAAGAATCAGTCTATTGATTTGGTTGCTGTTATTGTTTAAGGTTTTAATGGCATCTCCTTCAGATACATGGATAAAAGAATACAATGATGCAATAAAAATTGCAGATGATATCAATGGCATGATATCCGGCAAGGGTTCCTTGCCTTCGTCTGGACCGGAAACACAGCGTCACGCTTCAGCTATTTGAAGGAAGATTACGATCTTAGGGACTCGACTCGATGGATTGCAATCCCTCTTGTCTAAACATACTGGGAAGCCATTGTAAGTCACCTTAGTTGAAGTGAATTGATGTTGGATATTGTGTTTTTTGATCGTTTATGTCGTCTAGGGTGTTTATACGATAGGTACTTCGATGTTCTGTCGGGGTACTCGAATGGCCTTTATCATAAACTATAAATTGGCTTTGATGTTGCTTCGATGTTTGATTGCATATTCAAATATGTGTTAACATGAATGATAAATTGGCTTTGTTGTTGGAGTAGTGTTTTTCGATCATATGTCTTGGTAAAAAGGCTTCTCCAGTCCTTTTCAATTTCGAAATTGAACAAATTGATCTCTCTAAAAAAAATTAAAGCAATTTAATCCCTTTCAATTTATATGATTTTCCGTCAATTGTATATGATTTTGATTGGTATAGTAATAAATTTAGCCCTCAAAGTTTACAAATTCTATCAACTTGGTCCTAATTTAACAAATTTATCCTTCAATATATTTGTGCAAGTGTGCAAGGGTGTTTATAAGATACGGTATTTCGATGTTCGATTTGGGCATTCGAATGACTTTATTGTGAACCATAAACTGGCTTTACGATATTCGATTACATATCCAAATACGAATTAATATGGATGATAAATTGGCTTTGATGTTGGATTATTGTTTTTTGATCATATATGTCTTCAAGGGTATTTATAAGACACTGGTTCGACAAACCAGTTTCGACTGTTTGTTGATGCTTGATATGTTGGTTACAGAACAGATAAGGAGATGAATCGATGCAAAGACATGGTCACGAATTTGAGATCAAAGTCGAATCAAATGGCTTCGGCATTCAACATGTCGAACTTTGCTAATAGAGACAGCTTACTAGGGCCAGAAACTAAGCCAGATACTATGAGTAGAACAATCGGTTTGGATAACTCCGGCCTTATCGGTCTTCAACGACAAATAATGAAAGGCAAGTTATTTTACTTCATCCTAGCTTTGTGAAATTGCTCCGACTTTTGATAGTGAGTTTACGAGCAGAGCAAGATGAGGGTCTCGAGAAGTTGGAGGAAACGCTCGTAAGCACGAAGCACATCGCATTAGCGGTCAGCGAAGAACTTGATCTGCATACCACACTAATCGTATGTTTTTGTATTTTCTCCAATAGTCTTATTGAGAACCTTCAATTCATCCTCGATGAACATTACATTATCTTCCGCTCTCTTATGCAGGACGACCTCGGCCAACATGTCGATGTCACCGATTCTCACCTACAGGTAATACACTTCGCTATTGATAAGTTTCTTTTTTGATCACTCAACCAAATGATCATCCAACTATTTGATTTTTTTTCTTTTTTGACCATCAACCATTAAATATCTAATGGAAAGATGGCATGACAGCTTTTCAAATTAGCATAATAGCAACTTTAACCTCAATATTATACGTTGCGTCAACGCTTATGCATTGTGTAATTTGATCTATTTTTTTTGTGACCCTCCTAAAAAACTAAAACAAAACAAATCTTCATCGAAAATATACAAAAATATCTTTTCATAGTCGAGTAACTAAGAAAGAAATTTATTAATAGTTGGGTGACTATCAATATAGTTTACCCTTAAAGTTTTCGGATCATTTCCGGTCCGAAACAATTTGGGTTGTTTAGAGTTTTAATTTTGTATTGTGTTTTCTTTTCTTTGTTGTATCAGAGAGTGCAGAAAAACATGGGAATTCTGAACAAGCACATCAATGGCGGATGGTCATGTATGTGCATGCCTTTAGCTGTCATTGGAATTGTGGTTCTGCTTGTCCTTATATACCTACTCATCAAATACTTGTAAGAGATAATATCACATTTCGTAACTGTGCTTTCATAGAATGTTTGATGTGGTACCTAAATTATTAATATGTGTTCTATTATAGTACATGTTGAATGTCTAATGTGGTACATCAACTATCAATATATGTTTTATTATGGTACTTAATGTTAACACCGTTAATGAATTGTTAGACCAACCAATGAAAATTTGACACGTAATTTGTTTTCTAATTCATCAAGTCTGCATGTATGAAATAACATTATGTGAAAAACTAAAAAAAGTTAAATTAAATTTTTAAAAACTAAACATATGAATAATAAGGAAGGAGTAAAACTAAACTTACATAACCAAAAATATTATATTGTCCGTTTAAGCAAATAATCATCTTCTCCAAAGAGTTTTCCTTTAAAATAATGTTTTCAATTGATTTTAAATAATAATTTTATTATCTTTGAAAGTACGGGTATTTTTATTAACCATATGTTTAGTTATTTGTTTTTAATTTCATTTAATTATTGTTTTATTTAGTTTTTCACTATTATATTATCCACGTGGGATTGATAATTAAAAAAAGGGTTCTATGTGTCAAATTTTCATTAGTTGATTTAGCAATTTTTTAATAGTGTTAATACCAAGTACCATTGGGCAGATCCTGGGAGTTGGGACTAGTTTTTTTTTTGGGGAGGGAGCAGGTAAAATTTTCTAAAAATTTAAGGGTTTAATAAGATTTTTAAAAAAATTGGGGGTCTAATAAAAAATTTAAAATTTTTGTGAGATTAAAGAGAATTTTCAAAAATTTTGAGGGCTTAATTGAAAATTTCTAAACATTTCAAAGGAAAAAACAAAATTCTCCGAACTTTTTTTTTTGCAGGGGTGACGGGACAAAAAGCCCCCTAAGCCACCATAATAGTCCGTCTTTATCAAGTATCATAATAAAACATATATTGATAGTTTAGGTACCACATTAAACATTTTCAAAGTACATGTACCATAATAATAACACATATTGATAGTTCAGTACTTGTACCACTAGACATTTTATGAAAGTACAGATACCAAAGGTGACATTATCCCTGCTTATAATAATAATATCAAAGTTAAAAGATGCTTTTAGTCCCCATATTTAAAAGGTTAGAAATTAAGTCTTCTGACTTTTTTATTTAAAATCTCCGTAAAATCATTAAACTCGTAAGTATTTTCTGTCAAAATTTAGTAATTTAACATGTTGATTAAGCTAACGGAAACTACAGCCAACATAAATGATTAAACTGAAAATTTTAAATTAAGAAAAATTAACTTTTAAAGTACAGGGACTAAAACTCAAATTCTATAAACCATTGTTGTTTTATGCATGTCGTGAATGTACGGAATTTGCTTTCAATTATTACTTTCATGTCTGAAAAAAGCTTGTTACTTTCTATTTGGTTTTCTCATATTTTCTCTTTACATCATTTCATTTCATGCTTTTTAATTAGGTGGTTACGATTGATTTTAGGTGGTGTGAATTTGGGTCGGGTCAATTTTAATTTAAAATTTTTTGGGTTATTTCGAGTTTTTATTATATAAAATTTGGGTTATTTTAGGATTAAATTACTTTGGATTTGAGTCGGTGTAAGGGTTTTTTTTTTCCGTAGTTTAGTTCATTTGATTTGTGTTTTTGGATTGCATCATTTCGAGTTTTGTCGTTCGGGTTTGACAATTAATTCAAATCATTTCAAGATCATGTCATTTTGGATTCAAATTATCAGTTCTTTATAATCAAATCGAGTTGAGTTAAGTTTAAATTCAAATTAATTAAGTTGTATTTTTATGATTCTGGACATGTTTTATCGATTCAATTTTACTACTTACTAAAACTTATGTTTCTCAAAATACTTTTTCAAATTAAAATTTATTAATTATTTAAATTAAGATGTTATTCTTTTTATTCTTTATGTATGTTTTACAGTCCGTGTTCGAGATCCGTGGATACCCCACTCAACATTGTTATCTCCAACGTTTGAATACGCATTCTCTCCTTGAGAATGTAATATGCCTTGCCACTACGCCAAACACTTATTGGCATCTAAAATGGATAAAAACACATTTCTCGTCCCTCTCAATTTCTATATTGAACAAATTGGTTCCTCTCAGAAAATTAGAGCAATTTAATCATTATCAAGTTTGAAAGGGAGCAACTAAGGACAATTAATCATTGTGTTAATGCTTTCTGTAAATTGTACATAATTTTTATTGATATAATAACAAATTAAGCTCTCAATGTTTATATATTATGTGTAAATGTTAATAGAATATGTAATTGTTATGGGATAAATTTGTTAAATCAAGACTAAATTGATGAATGTGTAAACTTTGAGAGCTAAATTTGTTATTATACCAATAAAATATGTACAATTGATGGAAAATATTGACATTGTGATTAATTGTCCTTAGTTGCTCACTTTGAAATTAACAAATATTAAATTGCTTTGATTTTTTTTAAAATGGACCAATTTACTTAATATCAAAATTGAGAGGGACTAAAGAGGGTTTTACCATCTAAATTGTTATCTAATACAAGAAAAACTTAACAACTGTTTTTTAATTATGAAAGGGTAAACTACATAATTAGTCACTAAACTATGGGTAAATCTTCGTTTTGATCACTTAACTAAAAAGTTACAATTTGGTCACCCTATTGTTAAATAACACTTTTAGTTGCTATAATAACAATTTTAGTATTCTGTTTTTATAATTTTTTTGCCAATTTACCTCGATTCTATATAAAAATTATAAAAAAACTCAAAATTATTTTAATAAATATAAACTTCTATATAAAAATTCTAGAAAAATAAAATCTCGAATATTTTGTTGTTGAAGAACTAATATGTATGAGAAATAAAAAAAATATAATTCAAAAGAATCCCATAACAAATTAATAACGGAACAAAACAAAAAAGAGTTAGATCATTATATGCTTCCTCAATGTTTTTTGCAACCAAATTAGTAAAATTTTCAAGTTGAGTTCCATGCCCTTGAAGAACATCCGTAACTGATATTACAAAAGCTTACGAAATCGACTTTGATGCCATTTTTCTAGCAAAAATATAAAATATACCACAAAATTTTCTTTTTCAAACTCAATTCGAATTTTCAATTCATTTAAATTTATTTTTAAAAACCCAAATTATAAAAGCAGATTATATACAGATAATTTTACTTAATCTTTTTTTACTTTTTCTATGTTTTCTAAAAGAATGGATATTAGATATTTCTTTACAAATAATACAAAGAAAATTTGGAGGGTTTAAAATAATTTTTCCATCATTTTCTCTCACTTTATTTATATTTGAAATTTTTATCTACTTTCATTTAATTTTATTAATTTTAGAATTTTGTAAAATTTAAAAGAATTTCACTTTTGTAATCATTTTATATAATCAGAGTTAAATTGATAGAAAGTATAAAATTGAGGACTAAAATTATTATTATACCATCTAAAAGTGTCACTTAATAGTCAGGTGACCAAAAAGTTGTAAACTATAAAATAGTCATCCAACTATTAAATTTTCCAATTTAGTTGCTAAACTTTTTCAAATTAAATATTTTAATCACTCTCCCTTTAGTTGTCATTAGATGAGTGACGGAAAGTGATGTGGGTTTTTATTGATCTAATAACAAATTTGACCTCTAATATTTATACATTCTATCAATTTGATCCTAAATATAAAAAATTCAATAAAGTTAGCCCTTAACATTTACAAAATTTGTCTAATTCTAATTCTAAATTTTTAATAAAAATAAAAATATTTTTTAAAAATCATTTTTAACCCTTTTTACTCACCCTTTGATTGTGGCACCCACTTAGAATCTTCGAAGCTAATAAGCATAAACTTAAATTGAAGTAAAAAAGTAAACTAAAATTGGTAAAATCACCTTAACTCAAACAAGAAAATAATCGCTAACATGGTAGCGCCACGCCATCGCCCATTGATGACATATTAACCTTTGAGTTAAACTCAAATTACTCTTTTTTTTTTTTTGTTATAAATTAAGAGTATAACTAATTTTGATAAGAATAGTTACTTTTCATTAATTCAATTTAAAGGACTATAACACGTAAAGTTTGGTCTATTGCAGAATTCACATGCAATGCGGGACATTTACATTATGCAGAATTCAACACATATATGGGAAATTTTGTATTTCCACAATCATCATGTTGTTAGTGATCAACAACTACTTCCTCTTTACGATATATTTTTCATTCATAAAATTAATTACTTTTTTTTTACCAAAGAAGTAAAATAATTAACATTCATGAGATTACGAAGTCTTCTTCCTTATAACACGTCAAGTTTGGTCCCAAATAATTTTCCGCACAAATGAATAAAGACTATCAATTGTCTATATTTGACTATAAATTTAACTCCACAAAAAGGGCTAAGACTTTCAATTGCCTATTGACTACACTTTAACTGGACAAAAAAAAAAAAAAGACAAAGACTAAGACTATCAATTGTCTATTGACTTCACACTTGCTGTTGTTTCCTCCCATCTCTCTCACCCAAACTTAATTTACAAGCAATGGGGAAATTTTGGACATTTGCGCCACAATGTGCAATACTTCCACACCATTTGCAGTATTGACTACGTTTACTTGAGGGAAAACAAAGACATGAATGCTGGAAATTTTAACTCGTTTGTACCGTCAATGAAGCTACGTACCTAAAAGCCATTTAGGATACCAATTCCTGTAATTGGATTAATCTCATCGTTGCTGCATTCTTTTGACAGCGTAATGCAATCTTAAATATGTTACTCTGCAATGCTATTGTAAATATGACTTAAATTTGTCGATAGATATATAGGTTTGGCACAAAATTAAGAATACACAAAGGCAGGTTGAATTATTCCATGTTTGAACATCTGCAACATAAATGCATATGGCAAAAGGGCTCAAACTGTACCATATGTTCATGAATTCTCATCATCATCACGTGTTTATAAATGCAACTCGAACTTGAATAATTGAATCTTTTGTAATTCTACATGTATCTTTTTTTATGGTGAGCAGTATAATGTTTACTAAAAATTGAAATTCAAGAAAGAAGACACACATAGTTGCACCATACAAGATGTTACACTCGAATATATTGTGCAGATCATAGACTAAATTGCTTTATTAGTTTTCTATTGCTAATTTTCTTTTTATTCTTATTCTTATTATTATTATTGTTGTTGTTGTTGTTGTTGTTGTTAGCACCACTTCCTTTCTACCACATAATTTTTATTCATAAAATGAAGAGTTGATTTACCAAAAATTTGTATTTCATTTGAACTACCTAAAGAATGAAGAAGAATGGATGAGATTACAAAGTATATTGACTTGCTCTTGCTTCCTTTATATGTATGAATGTGGAATTTGGCATAATGCCAACTTATTTTCCACGCAGAAGAAGAAAATGGTGCTCTATTCCCTCCCTTTAACTTAGCAACTAAGGTCTAGCAAACAATTCTTCGAAGTTCCAAAGACGATATATAAGTTTGCCTTTATTTTAAAAAAACCTTGTCTCGAGATATCGAAAGGTCATATCCAATGAGTTAGGACACAACGTTTCGAATTCCCGAGATAAGCTTTGATTTGAAATTTTTACATTTTAATTAAAGAAGGATACTCGGTTACTTAAATTCAACGAGGAAAATTGGAGCCCAGTAAGTTAGAGCATAATCTTCTCGAAAATCTTGGATACCGAGTATTACGTTATTTTGAAAACCTTTGAATAAAATGATTGCAACACTTTGATTAAACGCAACCTTTTAAACGAATAAAATGCGATGGAACAATAATGTACAGCGCAAAGTGATAATTCGTAAACTAAAATATATGCTAATGATCGACAAGGAATCAATGAATACGGGTAAGCAATACAATACATCATATAAGAGCAACAATCTCATATCCCACATTGTGCAAATACTAACAATATAAAATAAAAACTTAATATAGACAATAATGTATACAAATAATATATATATATATAAATATAAATGTTGAAATAAACAAAGCGTATAATTAAATAGGACCTAAAAATATAAACTATGTATACAATAATAGGTTTTTTCTAAAATATATGAACACATTTAAAAGAGAACTTAACGTTAATAATTATAATAATATGAAATTAATAATATATATATAGAATAAAAATAATTTAATATAAATTATATGTATATATATAAAATAGTATTATATAAAAATATTTTCATATAAATCTTTAATACATAGAAATATATAAAAGTGAATTTTAAAAATATATTATAACATAAAAACATCAAAGAATATACATAAATCATATCCAATTTACACAAAATATAGAAAAATATGATAAATTTAAGTAATGAAACATAATAAATTTTAAATAATAATACATAATGAATTTTAAAGTAATAATACATAATAAATCTAAAATGTAATACATGATAAATTTATATAATATTAATGATAAATTTAAAATAATAATATCTTGTAAAAATTAAAAAAATACATGAAACTTGAAATATCAATTCATGAAAGATTTAAAATAATAATACATATAAAACTTAAAATAATAATAAGATAAAAATATTAAACTCATTCACTAAATTAGATTTAAAGTTAAATATATTAAAAATGAAATAATATACATTTAAATAAATAAAAAAAACATTAAAATGAACTAAAGGATTAAAATAGATTTAAAACATAAATAAAGGGTCAAAGTATGACGTGCGAATAACATGGGAGCCGAATGGGAAATATTCCATTTCCTCAAAACGCAGCGTCTTTGCGTGAACCAAATTAGATTGAAACATAAAATGCGTGACCAAATTTGACGACTGAAATAAAAGGATCAATTCGAATGAGTTATAAAAAAGGGGACCATTTGCGCAAATTCACATTGCGCTATAAAACACGCGGATCTGGAACCTGGTTCGGGTCGGGTCATCGGGCATGGCCAGTACGGTGCCGTTTTAGAGCCGTTGAAGTTGGTTTATACGGCGCCATTGCACGATTAATATAAAACTCAAATTAACACCAATATTAGGCCATTTTAAACAGCCGAAAACCCTAGCCGCTCAATCGCTCTATTCCATTACAGATTATAGTTTTATTCCATTACAGCTTTATTCAATTACATAGCTCTATTTCATTACAGTAAATCAAACGTACCCTTAGTATGAATGGTTGTCAAGCAATGTAGAAATTTGCACACAAAAGAACAAAATTGTGCACTACTTAAAAATTCAAAGCATGTGTGGCCTATGTTCATTTATTTTATTGCATAAAATTCAAGGCATGTATGTTGAATAATTTTATCCAAGAAGCATATTTTCCACAAAACTTTAATTTGTTGCCATTAAATATGTCATTTTCTATTAACTGCAAGAAAACTATCCGGTAAACTACATCTTCTTCTTTAGATCAAATTTTATAAAAAATATTTGACATTATCACTTATATGGTCCTTCAATTTTATTTTAAAAAATAATTTTAAATTTGCATTTAATTTTTCGCCTCTTTGAGCTTTTAAATTTGTATTATTTATCAAATCATCTTAAAATGGATAAAAATTAACATTTATTAACTTTATTGATTGAGACATACATATCGATATCATATAAACAATTAATTGATTTTTAAATTTTAAAATTTTAAAAATAAAACATATATTAAAATTTTCTAAGCATTGCAGAAGAATTTCCAATAATTCCACACAAATTAACAACAATATAAACGCAATGATTTTCACTTTTTTCATTTTCCCAAAAACTCATTTCACACTTAGCTTTATAAAAAAATTTATTTTAACCCTTAATTTAATTTTTCATATTTTTAGCCCTTAAACCTATGTTGTTTATCAATAACCTTAAACTTACATTGTTTATCAGATGAAAAATTAATATCTATTAATTTTCCTAACGTGCATAAATATGCAACTTCGTTTAAATCTAAAAACTATAAAATATCTTACAATTAAAACTAAAATTTTTAAACTAATGCAAACTTTTATTATTTGATTGCTTTCTAGCGTTGCAAATTACATAACACTCTTCAAATGTCTTATTAAATTCTCACTTTTACGAGTGCTATGTTAATCAAATAAAATTCAATTCAATTAATAAGCTTAACTAGAGGAAATAAGGACTTTACATCCACCAATTAAAGCTACCTATATGTACCCTTTTACAGTCTGCATTGTTCCATGTTTCCATTCATTACATCATTCCTTCAACTCTGCTATATATTATTACCGTCTCCAGGTAACCAAACCTTTTACTGCAAAATTGTAAAAGAAATTATGAAAAATTGAGACATTGTTGAAGTTGGCTTGCATGCAGACCAAGAAGCAGACCAAGCTGTCCGAGCCATGCAAGTTGCAGCTGAAGCTTATGCTGCTGTTTTGTTACTTTCAAATAGATATTTTATTACTTAGTTAGATATGAACTAAGTTGTTGATATGCTTGATGTAATTAGGTGCTGATAGATTGATAAATCAGCTTTACCAAGTGTACAAGCAATGTTTATCAAGTTAGTAAGCCACTTAGTGGAGTTAGGTATGTGTTTAGGTAACATTTTCTTATTTTTGACCAGCTGATTGCTTGGTATATGTAATGCAATTGTGCCTTCATTCAAATGTAAAGAAATCTTTCAGAAAATTCTTCTTCATTTGGTCTTTACCTAAGCATTTCTATTCACGAAGCTCTTGCTGTTTTTGTTTTGTTTGTTGAGCAAGATAACAATGCTTTATGCTTAAGTTTCTGTCAAAATTTCTCATTCTGTTTTCTTTGTTCCTACAGACATGTTGTTGAGCAAGATAACAATACAAGTTCAAAAGTTAAAAGTGAAGAAAATTAAATAAGTAATTTTTTTATAAATTAAAAAGTTAAATGAGTCATTATGGTATATATATTTATAATGGATTGTAGAAGAATCCAATTAATTAATGCATGCCAATATATATAATATCAATCATGGAAGTAATATAAATAAATGAAGTTAAGGTTGGGATTCAAATGATGCATTTGAATGTTTGTAAGCACTATAAGCTAAGGATATGCCCATTTTTTTTTTTGTCTAAATGCACTTAGCCACACTATTAACAGTGATTTTATGAGTCAGGGGGTGTGTGGTGGTGGTGATAAGGTCCCCCAAAATCAATTTTAGTAATAATTATATATTGTAAAGAAACAGTCGCATTATGGGTCAAGTCCAAATTCTTCCATCCTAATAATTGCATGCATCCTATGCTAAATTACTTTTAGATTAAAATAGAAAAGCATAACCCCACTAGTCTAGGTTTTATATTTTAGATGCTTACTATCTAAGTGGATGAGAAATTGATTATGGTATCAGTTTAGAATAAAAGATTAGATTGGTTAATTTATGAACGGGTTGAATCGGCCGATCAAATAAATTGAAATGATTATTGAGACTAAATTGAAATCCATTAAAGAAGACATAAACAACACCACCATACAAAATGTCACATTCAAACAAACCATTACAGATAGTACGAAATGCAATGAAAGACAGAGGAATTGGTACAATAATAAAGACAGACACATACTAATGCAACCCTTCACCATAGGCAAAACGGTCTACAAACAAGAAATTATGAAAATACAGCACTAATTCTTGAACATCATTTGCAGTAATTAGATCCTTCTTCATCTACTGCTGCGATTGCCTTCCTTTGACTTTCTTCTTCGCCTCCTCTCATGTTGGTTTTCAACCAAATTCACCAACCATTTCGGCTTTCCAGTTTGGAAAACAACATATCCCACGAACATTCCGAACACTACTCCGCATCCATAACCTATCAACACCACTTTCCAACCAAAAGCAATGTTTGATTTAGAGCCATCTTTTCAAGCACATTTGGAGGTGGTGGGTTAATGTTGTTGCAACCTTTCGAGACTGGAAACCCACACAGTCCCTTATTTCCTTCATATGAATCATTTCCAAATGTGTTGAATTGTTTGCCTTGAGGAATCTGACCATGGAGTTGATTTTCAGAAACATTTAAGGAGGAAAGAAATGGCAGATCTGCCAATCTATTTGGAATCGTCCCAGACAACCTGTTTGAACATAGGTCCAACCATTCAAGACTTGTCAAATCCCCTATTGAGGTGGGGATATTACCATTAAGGTTATTATGAGAAATGTTGAGCCCTTTCAGTAAGTTAAGCTTCCCAATAACCTTTGGAATTCCCCCTTCAAACTGATTGTTTGATAGATCAATGATCATCCACATGGTGAAAATTTTCACCAATTCCCTATCTTGTCCTTTCATAACAATTCCAATGGAATAGGTATAGAAGTCACCTCCATCATCATTCACCCCCATGTACGACACTGTACTACCAATCTTCTCTAGATTTATGATAGCCTTGAAGCTGTTGATGTATCTCACTGGTAGGGGTCCAGAAAAATAA
Organism: Gossypium raimondii; assembly: GCF_025698545.1. Lineage (NCBI taxonomy): Eukaryota > Viridiplantae > Streptophyta > Magnoliopsida > Malvales > Malvaceae > Gossypium > Gossypium raimondii. The sequence goes on along the minus strand of NC_068569.1, from coordinate 55,928,582 downwards.
TTACTTGAGAGATCAAAAATTTGGATTTTTGAGAAAAAAGGGATAGACTTGGAGCTATTGATACGCAAGGAACCATGCATATGATTTGACTTCAAAACAAGAACTTGTAGCTGTGGAAGACTTCCCAACCAATGAGGAAATGTATCATTGATCTTGTTGTTACCAAGATCTAGCACTTCCAGATCATTACAATTAAGGATGGATGGTGTCAAAGGCCCTTCTAACAGATTTCCATTTAAGTTGAAATTACTCAATTGGCATCCCATTGCAAATGTTGGAGGAATCGTCCCATAGAACTTGTTCTTCTTCAGATTCAAGAATAGAAGGCTGTTGCCCAAATTTCCAAAACATTGTGGAATTGTTCCACTCAAGTTATTGTGGGACAAATCAAGAATTTCAAGAAAAGCGGCATTGCATATTAAAGAAGAGACCTCTCCATTGAAGCTATTATTAGAGATCAAAAAGACATTGATGGTCGAAGCTGGAATCGGAAGATTTCCACTGATCAAATTGGAGCTTAAGTCAAGAACTTCAATATTCTTCCATGGAAAGTGCTCAACTTCTGTCAAAGAGTTGTGAGATACGTTTAAGTAAGTCAAAGAGTCATTCCCCACCTCTTGCATCCACCGTGGAATCTTGCCTTCAATTCTGTTGTAAGAGAGGTCCAAGCTTTTCAAACTTTTAAGCCCTTTTAAAAATTGGGGGAATTCACTAAGATTGCAAGATGACAAAAATAAGCTTGTAAGATTAACAGAAGAAGTAGTATTAGATGTTAAGGATAGGCTGTTATATGAAAGGTCAAGATATTCGAGATTTGGAAGGTTTGAGAACATGCTAAACGCTATGACACCAGTAAGATTATTTGAGGATAAATTGAGCTTGGTAAGATTGAGAAATTGGAATATTGAAGATGGAAGAGGACCTTGGAGTTTATTATTCTCTAACTCTATCAATTCTAGTGATTTGGATTGGAAGTCCTTGATATGCCCACTGAATTGATTTTGAGAGAGTTTCATATCCTTTAAGGAGGGAGAAGTATACAACCATGATGGAAGTGCTCCACTGAGTAAATTGTTAGTTAAGTCTAAAGATATTAGATTAGGAAAAGCGGTTACCTCATCTGGAATAGAACCTTTTAATGCATTTCCAGCTATTCTCAAGTATTCCAGCTGCGTTAGGTTTAGAATTGACAATGGAATTTGTCCATTCAATTGGTTCTGCCACAAGCCTAAATAAGTGAGTTGCAAGAGGTTCCCCAATGATCTTGGAATTTGTCCACTCAATTGGTTTTGCCACAAGCCTAAATAAGTGAGTTGCAAGAGGTTCCCCAATGATCTTGGAATTTGTCCACTCAACTGGTTCCCGGATAAGTCTAAATGAGTGAGTTGCAAGAGATTCCCCAGTGATTTTGGAACCGGTCCTGATAAGTTGGAATAGGAGAGATCTAAAAACTTCAAGGACACAAGATTACCCACCGAGTCTGGCAATCCTCCAAAAAAATTTGCGCCTGAAATTATCAATTGCTCCAAACATGATAAATTTGTGATTGAGACAGACAGTCCTTGAAAGAAAGAATTTCCTGATAGATCTAAGTACTTTAAGGCCTGTAGATTATCAACTGAATCAATGAATTCTGTAGAGAAGGACGTCCATGACAGATCCAAATGTTCAAGATTGCTGCTCCGATTCAACTTCAAAGGATCAAGATTGAGGTTTTGGTTGTCTCCCAAGTTGAGGAGATTGAGGTTTGGCAAATCAAAAATGTTTTTTGGGAATTTTCCTTGCAAATCACAACCAGCAAGACTGAGAGACCTTAGAGAAGAGGATAGATTCATGAAGACATGAGCATTAACAGAAGCCATCTCCATTCCATCCAAAAACAGATGTCTGACCTCGGTTAGGTTTTGAACAAGTCCCTCCAGAGCATGTTTGTCTCCTACAAACCCTGTACTGGAAAGGTCGAGGTAGAGTAGGCTTGTAAACCGACCTAACTCGGATGGAATTTCGGAAAGATTAAACTCATTGTAGGCAAGGTTGAGTTTTTGAAGGTGAGGAAGAAGGAAGAGAGTGGAATTGGAAGGGAAGTTGCCATATAGCCAACTGCAGCTCAAGTCAAGGGCAATAACATGAGCATTTAGGTGGTCACAAGTGACCCCATCCCATGAGCAGCAATCTGTACCCTCCTTCCATGAATTTGTCTTGGGATAAGATTTAAGGCCAGCAATCCCATTGCAATAAGAAGAAGCATCCTCTGTTATGGAAAAAGAGTCCTTAAACTGGATTAGTGAAGAGCAGGAGTGAGATCCAGAAGAAGAAAAAGAAGCATAAAGATGGGGAAAGAAGAGGAATAGGCAGAGGAAGAGATAGGGGGCCATGTTATGTCTGTAGAGGAAGATGAAGGATAGGAATGGTATTTATAGGCAACAAATAATACCGCAGTGTTACAGTCTTTTTTTCTTTTACATTGAGAAGCTATGGATATTAGATTTTCAAAATTTTTGTACTTTTCACAATCATCAACAACCACTTAGTCTTCTTTTTACCATATATTTTTCATTCTTAAAATTGGATGCTTTCTTTTCGCAAAATCTTGTATATAATTTGGTCTCCCTAAACAACTAAAAAATTTAAGATTAATGAGATTACAAAGTAGATTGATTTAGCGTTCTTCTCTATAACACGTAAAGAATGTGTGTATGTATTCACTTGCCTATCAACCAAAGCTAATTAATGTGGAAATTCTTTTCCACCCAAAAGAACAAAATTGTGCTCTATTCATTAAGTTTGAGGAAGAAGATTGCTGGGAAATTTAATCCACTGATTCCATAAAAAATGTGTATACTTATATAACCTCATAATTCAAATCTAAAATCTCATTTGTTATAAATTCTGATAAATTTCTTTGGAATTGCTATTTTTCATTCGCTAATTATTTCTCTTTTAATCGAGTAAAAAATTAAAACTAAAAAGACATAATGATTTATTTGTCATTTTTTAACTTTACAAACAAAAAGTCATTTTAGCTTTTCATTTTTTTTTATCTCTTTTAAATCACCCAAAAAAAATGATGAAAAAGACTAACACTGTTTGTTGACGTGACAATGCCATATGATCAATAATCACCGACATGGTAGTGCCACGCTATCGCCCATTGGTGACATATTAACCTTTGAGTTAAACTCAAATTACTCTTTCCTTTGTTATAAATTAAGAGTATAACTAATTTTGATAAGAAAGATTACTTTTCATTAACTCAGTTTAAAGGGTTACAACAAGTAAAGTTTGGTCTATTGCAGAATTCACATGCAATGCGGGACATTTACATTATGCAGAATTCGACACATATATTGGAATTTTTGTATTTCCACAATCATCATGTTGTTCGTGATCAACAACTACTTCTTTTTACCATATATTTTTCATTCATAAAATTGATTACTTTTTTTTTTACCAAAGAGGTAAAATTATTAACATTCATGAGATTACAAAGTCTTATTCCTTATAACACGTCAAGATTGGCCCCAAATACTTTTCCAGACAAAAGAATAAAGAGGAAGGAGACTGCTACAGATTGACTATACTTAAGTTATTTATCACTTCTAATATCTAATATTTCATTGTAGAATAATTAAATTATTTGTTTCACTAATGATATTTTAACACATTAACTATGTATTGCGTTTAAAAATAATAATGTAGATTATATATTATTTTTATAGTATTATATAATATGATTTTAGTAAATTCATATAATAGTAATTATGTTAAGAATTTTATTAAATTATATTTAATAATAATTATTTTCAAATATGGTTAAATTATTTATTATTTTTATTAAATTATTTTTAATAATAATCTTATTAGAATTTAATAACAATAATCATCTACCTAAAAAAAATCTGCTAAAAGTATTCTAGTCATTTTAGTTTTTTTCCTTATGCTGTTACAACATCATTCCATTCAACCAAACACAAGAATACTATTACAGTTCTATTCCGTTCCATTCAAACAAACAATTGAATTACCGATTACAACTCTATTCTATTACACTGAACCAAATGTACCCTTAGTATGAATGGCTGTCAAGCAATGTAGAAATTTGCACACAAAAGAACAAAATTGTGCACTACTTAAAAATTCAAAGCATGTGTGGCCTATATTCATTTATTTTATTGCATAAAATTGAAGGCATGTATGTTGAATAATTTTCCCAAAAACTCATTTCACTCTTAGCTTTATAATGAAAAAAAAGTTATTTTAGCCCTTAATTTAATTTTTCATCTTTTTTAACCCTTAAACCTACATTATTTATCAAATAACCCTTAAACTTACATTGTTTATCGATGAAAAATTAATATCAATTAACTTTGCTAATGTGCATACATATGCAACTTCATTTAAATCTAAAAAATATAAAAATAATTAAATATGTATAAATCTAAAGATATCCTAAAATTAAAACTAAAATTTTTTAAACTAATGCAAATTTTTATTATTTAAAAAAATCTTAAAAATTTTCAAAATAAATTCCATTTGTTTTCAAATAAAGAGAAAAATTGAAAACCATGAAATGTTAAGTGTGCCTTTTGTTCAGCCATTTTTTTCCCCTTTCTAGCAAATTACAGATCTGAAAACAGTGATCAAATTGTCCTTGATCGTCTAATTTTGGTTAGGGGACATGTTGGAAAAGGATTAACCCTACAGTTATATTTTGTCTCCTCTCATCAATGGTATTGTGATACCCAAAGTTTGGTATCATGATATCTACAACAGTCTTGGGGATCCTTGGGAGTTTTGGGTATCGCGATACCTTATAACCAGTATCACGATAACACTGTTGATGGCTCAATTTTCCTTGTTTTTAACATTGTTATGGGTATTACGACTTTCATGCTTTGATATGCGATATCCTCTTTCTAGGTGACATTTTCGCTCCTTCTGAGCCACCATGGGCTCTCTGCATCACTCACGAGCCTCATCAGATTCCCCGGGTGCCCTTTGGCCATCTCAGGTCTCAAAATAGTATCAAAATGCACACTAATCATTTATTAATATAAAGAACAAAAACTAAATAAAAAAACAACAAAGATATCTAAATTCCTTGAAAACAAGCTTTTAAGTGTGATGGAGAGCCTAATTTAACATATCAATTTACAGCAGATCATAAACATAATTTGCGGAACATTGTTTAAATTTCGAACTTCTTTATTAGTTTTCTTTCAATATTCTGTACGGTACATTTGTAGTAATATATTGTGCAGATCATAGACTACATTGCTTTATTAGTGTTCTATTGTTAATCTTTTATTATTATTATTAACACCACTTCCTTTTTACCATATAATTTTTATCCATAAAAATGAAGAGTTGATTTACCAAAAATTAGTATTTCATTTGAACTCCCTAAAGAAAGAAGAAGAATGGATGAGATTACAAAGTATATTGACTTGCTCTTGCTTCCTTTATATGTATGAATGTGGAATTTGGCATAATGCCAACTTATTTTCCACGCAGAAGAAGAAAATGGTGCTCTATTCACTCCCTTTAACTTAGCAACTAAGGTCTAGCAAACAAGGCCACATATGACTTAGAAACAAAGACCACAGGCAGTGGAAACAACAACAACAAGACCATAGCCAACCAACAAAACACGACAAAGACCCAGACTGGAATATATATATATATGGTCCCTAAGTGTGTATATATTAATAGATTTTCCACCAGACTGGAAATTTTGTATTGCTTGGAACGAATTGACTGTCATTTTCTATTATTTGCTAGAAAAATATTGTATTGCTTTAAATTCAAACAAGAAATAGGGGAAATTTTTACATGGAAAGAAATTTTGCTAATTAAATTTCCAAGTCTTTACTCAAAGTTGGCTCTAAATTAAATTTAGAAAAAGAAAAGAGGTTTAAGGGTAAAAACTTTTTCAAAAATAGCAACTAAACCCCTGTTCTTTTTATGCACTCATTTGGGTACTTGAACTTTCAAAATACATCAAAAAGGCCCTCAAACATTTTCAAAAAAAGCAATTAGGCCCCTACTTTATTTTTTGGCACTCAATTGGGTACTTAAACTTTCAAAATGCATCAAAAAGACCCTCAAACTTTAAAAAAAAAAGCAATTAAGCCCTACTTTTATTAAAAATTAGAAAAAATTAAAATCAATAAAATCTATAATATTATTAAATTTTAATAAAAAATCAAATATTAAAATTTATTAAAATTTTAAAATTTTAAAAATTTTAAAAAATTTAAAATATATTGAAATATAAAAATTATAAAATTTTATACAGTCATAAGAAAATTATACAAAATGTAAAGAAATATAAATTTTGTAAAAAATTTATAAAATTATTGTACCAAAAGAAATATTTTATAATTTTCCTATAACTTTTATTGATTTTAATTTTTATCTGTTTTCGCTACATATCAAGTCGTGTTGCGACACATAATAACTTTAATTGAAAAAACTAGACGTCGTTAACTTTAACGATCAATAGTTAAAGTAAATTATTAAAAGGACTTTTGATGGATTTTATTTTTTATAAATTTTTATTTTTGACTATTTTCTAAAAAAATTCAAATTATTAATAAGTTTTAAATTTTATTAAAATTTAATATTTTTTCTAAAATTTATTATTTTTATGATTTTTTCTAATTTTAATAAGAGTAGGGCTTAATTGCTTTTTGAAAAAAATTAAGGCCTTTTGATGCATTATGAAAGTTCAAGTACCCAATTGAGTGGGAAAAAATAGAGGCTTAATTGTTTCTTTGAAAAAATTTTAAGGTTTTTTTATGCATTATGAAAGTTCAAGTACCCAATTGAGCGGGAAAAAAAAGGGGTTTAATTGCTTTTTTTGAAGAAGTGTAAAGATATTTTTGATACATTTTAAAAGTTTAAGGGCTCAATTGAGTAGAAAAAACAGGACTTAAATTTAGTTTTTTTTGAAAATTTTGAAGGGTTTTTACGCCCTTAAGCTAATAAAAAGAACATGTATTAATTTTGATTATAATTTCAATAATGATTTCAATATATCGTTAATTTTGTGTTTAAAAATTATGTGTTTGACTATGAAATGATTCATCATCGTCCACCACAAACTATCCAAGTTTGCATTGTGAAAGCAGGTACTTCCACAAAGAAATTACTAAGGAGATCGGATCCACCAATTTTGCCTAAACTCGCATCAACATTGTTTAGTGGTCCCTCAATTTAGCATCAATGCATTCAAATTGAAAAATGATTTAATTTGATAAAATTGAAGTAAGGACCAAAATGAAGTAAGGGTTTGAGTAGTGAAATCTCAAATATTGATGTAGTAACTAAATTATATGATCATGAAATATGAAAATTTAGAAAGTTGAGCATAAAATAGTAAAGTTTGAAACTATAAGGGGTTAAATTGTAAAGATTTCAAAACTTGAGTTTTAGGACTAATTTACATTATTTGAGAATTTACAATTTTAAAAAATAGAATACGAAAGTTTAACTGTTCAAAAATCAATGGCTAATTTTTGGAAATTTGGACATGGTCTTGTTTCCTTCCTTTATATGTATAGCTGTCAACCAAAGGTAATCCACAAGCATTGTGGAGATTTGCAGAATGCCAAATTATTTTCCACACAGAAGAAACTCGAGAAAAAGATGATGAGATGAGCATGAAGATTATTGATCCACCAATTAATAAGCTGACAAAATCTTGAATGCAGAGATTATTGAGACTCAAAAATGAAACTCATGAAAGAAGACATAAATAGTTGAACCATATAAAATGTTACATTTAAAACAAACCCTTACAAATAGTACCAATAATAAAGACAGATGCATGGCAATGCAACCTTTCACCATAGGAAAAAAATTGAAAGACTTCAAAACAAGAAATTATGAAGATACAACATCAACACTTGAACACCATTTCCACTAACTAGATCCTTCTTCGTCCATTGCTGCGACTGCCATCCTTTGACTTTCTTCTTCGCTTCTTCTCATGTTGGATTTCAACCAAATTCACCAACCATTTCGGCTTACCAGTTTGGAAAACAACATATCCCACGGACATTCCGAACACCACTCCGCATCCGTAACCTATCAACACCACTTTCCAACCAAAAGTAATGTTTGATTTTGAGCCATCTTTTTCAAGCACATTTGGAGGTGGTGGCTCAATGATGTTGCAACCTTTCGAGACTGGAAATCCACATAATCCCTTGTTTCCGTCATATGAATCATTTCCAAATGTGTTGAACTGTTTGCCTTGAGGAATCTGACCATGGAGTTGATTTTCAGAAACATTGAAGGACGAAAGAAATGGCAGATCTGCCAATCTATTTGGAATCGTCCCAGACAACGTGTTTGAAGATAGGTCCAACCATTCAAGATTTGTCAAATTCTCCATTGAGGTGGGGATACCACCATTAAGGTTATTATGAGAAAGGTTGAGCCCTTTCAGTAAGTTAAGCTTCCCAATAACCTTTGGAATACCCCCTTCAAACTGATTGTTTGATAGATCAATGATCATCCACATGGTGAAAATTTTCACCAATTCCATATATTGTCCTTTCATAACAATTCCAATGGAATAGGTATAGAAGCCACCAATTCCAGGATCATTCACCCCCATGTACGACATTGTACTCCCAATCTTCTCCAGATTTATGATAGCCTTGAAGCTGTTGATGTATCTCACAGGTAGGGGTCCAGAAAAATAATTACTCGAGAGATCAAAAATTTGGATTTTAGAGAAAAAAGGGCTAGACTTGGAGCTATTGACGCATAAGGGCCCATGCATATGATTTGACTTCAATACCAGAACTTGTAGCTGTGGAAGACTTCCCAACCAATGAGGAAATGTATCATTGATCTTGTTGTTACCAAGATCTAGCACTTCCAGACCAATACAATTAAGGATGGATGGTGTCAATGGCCCTTCTAACAGATTTCCATTTAAGTTGAAATTAGTCAATTGGCATCCCTCTGCAAATGTTGGAGGAATCGTCCCATAGAACTTGTTCTTCTTCAGATTCAAGAATTGAAGGCTGTTGCTCAAATTTCCAAAACATCGCGGAATTGTTCCACTCAAGTTATTGTGGGACAAATCAAGAATTTTAAGATAAGTGGCATTGCAGATTAAAGAAGAGACCTCTCCATTGAAATTATTATTTGAGATCAGAAAGACATTGACCGCCGAAGCTGGAATCGGAAGATTTCCACCGATCAAATTGGAGCTTAAGTCAAGAACTGCAATATTCTTCCATGGAAAGTGCTCAACTTCTGTCAAAGAGTTGTGAGATACATTGAAGTAAGTCAAAGAGCCATTCCCCACCTCTTGCATCCACTGTGGAATCTTGCCTTCAATTTTGTTGCAAGAGAGGTCTAAGCTTTCCAAACTTTTAAGCCCTTTTAAAAATTGGGGGAATTCACTAAGATTGCAAGATGACAAAAATAAGCCAGTAAGATTAGGCAATATATGATTAACAGTAGAAGTAGTATTAGATGTTAAGGATAGGCTGTTATATGAAAGGTCAAGAAGTTCGAGATTTGGAAGGTTTGAGAACATGCGAAACTCTACGACACCACTAAGATTATTTGAGGATAAATCGAGCCAGGTAAGATTGAGAAGTTGGGATATTGAAGATGGAAGAGGACCTTGGAGTTTATTATTCTCTAAGCGTATCAATGCTAGTGATTTGGATTGGAATTCTTTGATATGCCCACTGAATTGATTTTGAGAGAGATCTATACCATTTAATGAGGGAGTAGTATACAACCATGACGGAAGTGTTCCATTGAGTAAATTGTCAAATAAGTCTAAAGATATTAGATTAGGAAAAGCGGTTACATCATCTGGAATGGAACCTTCTAAAAAATTTTCAGCTATTTCCAAGTATTCCAACTGCGTTAGGTTTAGAATTGACAATGGAATTTGTCCACTCAATTTGTTTGATCTCAAGTCTAAATAAGTGAGTTGCAAGAGGTTTCCCAGTGATCTTGGAAGCGGTCCTGATAAGTTGGAATTGGAGAGATCTAAAAACTTCAAGGACACAAGATTCCCCATCGAGTCAGGCAATCCTCCACAAAAATTTGCGCCCCTAAGAATCAAGTACTCCAAAGATGATAAATTTGTGAATGAGACAGACAATCCTTGAAAGAAAGAATTTCCTGATAGATCTAAGTACTTTAGGGCCTGTAGATTATCAACTGAATCAATTAATTCTGTAGAGAAGGACACGGACGACAGATCCAAATGTTCAAGATTGCTGCTCCGATTGAACTTCAAAGGATCAAGATTGAGGTTTTGGTTGCCTTCCAAGTTGAGGAGATTGAGGTTTGGCAAATCAAAAATGTTTTTTGGGAATTTTCCTTGCAAATCACAACGAGCAAGACTGAGAGACCTTAGAGAAGAGGATAGATTCATGAAGACATGAGCGTTAACAGAAGACATGTTCATTCCATCCAAAAACAGATGTCTGACCTCGGTTAGGTTGTGAACAAGTCCCTCCAGAGCATGTTTGTCAATTGTTTGTACATAACCCCCAGAGGAGAGATCAAGTGAAACCAATTTTGACAGGTGGGAGACTTGGGATGGGACTTCTCCTACAAACCTTGTACAAGAAAGGTTGAGGTAGAATAGGCTTGTAAACCGACCGAACTCGGATGGAATTTTGGAATCATTGAAATCATTGTAGGCAAGGTTGAGTTTTTGAAGGTGAGGAAGAAGGAAGAGAGTGGTATTGGAAGGGAAGTTGCCATATAGCCAACTGCAGCTCAAGTCAAGGGCAATAACATGAGCATTTAGGTGGTCACAAGTGACCCCATCCCATGAGCAGCAATCTGTACCCTCCTTCCATGAATTTGTCTTGGGATAAGATTTAAGACCAGCAACACGATCGCAATAGAAAGAAGCATACTCTGTCTGAGTGATGGAAAAAGAATTCTTGAACTGGATTAGTGAAGAGCAGGAGTGAGATCCTGAAGAAGAAAAAGAAGCATAAAGATGGGGAAAGAAGAGGAATAGGCAGAGAAAGAGATAGGGGGCCATGTTATGTTGGTAGAGGAAGATGAAGGATAGGAATGGTATTTATAGGCAACAAATAATACCACAACATTGGTGTTACAGTCTTTTTTTACTTTTACATTGAAAAGTTATGGATGCTTTTACCATATATTTTTCATTCTTAAAATTGGATGCTTTTTCTTTTAGTAAAATCTTGTATTTCATAAAAATGTGTATACTTATATGTGTCTCATAATTTAAATCTAAAATCTCATTTGTTATAAATTCTGATAAATTTATTTGGGAATAATTATTTTCATTCGTTAATTATTTCTTTTTAATCAAGTAAAAATTAAAACTAAAAAGACATAATGATTTATTTAGCATTTTTAACTTTACAAACGAAAAGTCATTTTAGCTTTGCATTTTTTAATCTCTTTTAGCATTAAAACAAAAGACATAATGATATTTTTTATTTTAGCTCATCTAAAAATCAAAAGGTGGGACAGAGGATTAAAATATTTTTAAATATATATATATATTAAAATTTTTAGAATTAGAACTAAATTGTTAATTTTTGAAAATATTAAGAGTTAAATTTATTAAATTTTTAGGATTTGAACTAAAATGACAAGTTTTGTTAACATTCAGGGCTAAATTTGTTGATTTTTTTTTATATTTAGGATTAAATTGATAGAATGTGTAAACATTGGAGGGCTAAATTTGTTATTAGACTAATAAAAAAAGCCCATATCAACTTTCCATCACTCATTTAACAACAACTAACAGGAGAGTGACTAAAATGTTTACTTTCGAAAAGGTTACCAACTAAATTGAAAAAATAAATAGTTGAGTAAACTTGTTCATGAGTTGGGCTACTTGCCAAGGCCCAAGGGCGGCCCAAAATTTGGGAGGGTCTGGGTAAAAATATTAGGCCCGAAAATTGGGTTTGGGTAAAAAAATTAGGCCCATTTAAAATATGGGTTGGGTTCAGGCTTGAACATTCAAAGCCCGAGCCCAGCCCGGCCCGTTTTTAAGTGTATAATACTTTATATTATATAATTTAGAACAGATTAAAAAAATAAACTTATACTAAATATATAATAATACTATAATGTAAACATTAAAATAATGTTAAGATGACTATATAAAAATTTTCAATAAATAAAAAATGTTTAAACTATTAAATATTAAAATAATATAATATAAATATTTAAAAAAACTAAAAATTATATGGGCATGCCTAAAATGAGCTTGGGTTAATCTTTTGCAAATATGGATGAGTTTAGGCGAAATTTTAAGCTCATATTTCGAGCCGAGCCAAGCTTGAGCAAGCATAAAGTACGTTAATATCATGCTTAGGCTTGACCTGGCCCGGCTCATGAGCACCTCTATAGTTGAGTGACTAGACTAGAACTAAATGAATAATTTAGTGATTGTTTTTGTAATTGACCCATATGAAATTTAGGTTAATTTCTGCAATTAGTCCTTGTACTTTGCAAAAGTTATGGACTTAATCTTTATACTTTAATTTGGTCATTTTTAGTTCATGTACTTTTCAAATTTTAAAATTTTAATCATCACCAAACAATAACCGTTAAATTTATTAAGTTCTGTTATTTTCAGAAAATGATGCGACAAATATATTAGGCTTAACTCATAAATCGGTATCTAAATTATACCCATTTTCCCATGTTGGTACCTAAACTTATTTTTGGTCACAAGTGGTACATAAACTACTTTTTTTTTTCCCAAGTTACTACCGCCATTAGTCAAAAGTCTATTTTAGAAATAGGCTTAACCCATAAATTGGTACCTAGACTATAATTTGGTACCTCCGTCATTAGTCAAACCTTTTAGTTTATATGAAAAAAAATTAATCAATTAAAAATTGACATGTAGTAAAAAAAAAAAGACTATTATTATTTATATATATAAATGGGGAGAACTAGTTCAGCCAGTTTTTTTAGCTTAATTCAACTGATTTGTTTTTGTTCGCAAGTCAATCGATTCAACCCCTATTTCCGGACCGATTTCCTATCCAAGCAGTTGAATCAATCTGTTTTTGAAAACACTAGTTTTGATCGATGAAAGAACATTTTCGATCCCATCAGGTCATAGAAGTAGGTGGTGAAATTCAAAACCAAAATTAATCGCCAACCTTTTGACCTCAACTGGGCCAATTTCAAACATTATCGGCATTGTCAAACATTATAAAGGAATAAGAAAGAAATATATAAAAAATTAATTAATTAATAATTATTTTTAAAAGTTTATATGACATACAATCTATTATTTGTTAGAATCTTTTTAGCCGATATAATATTTTGGTGTAAAATGAGTAACGGAAGAATGGTTTTAGTAGTACTTATGACCAAAATAAAAATTAGGCACCTTGGGAAAAAGAGCATTGTTTAGGAATTAATTTGTTGCTCGAGTCTTTTTTTTTTAACGGTTTAACTAATGAAGATACTAATTTGAAGGAGAAAAAAAGTAGTTTAGGTACCACTTATGACCCCAAAAAAATTTAGGTCCCCAGATGGAAAAAGAGATAATTTAGGTGGGTTAAGACAATATATTATTTTAAGTATAATGACATACCAACTTATTATTTCTACATATACTTGCTAAAAAATTAATTAATTAATATCAACTCGCATTCTGCATCAATATTAAAATTTCAAAATTTAAAAAGTATAAAGACTTGGAATGACCCAATTGAAAATATGGATTAAATCTATAATTTTCTACATAGTACAAAACTAATAATTAAATTTAAATAAGCAGATTTAATTATTAATATTATTTGAATCAATACTAAAATTTCAAAATTCAAAAAGTAAATGGTTTAAAATTGATATTCAAAAATACAATGACTAAAATTGATCAAATTAAGGTATAAGGACTAAATCTATCATTTTATTTTCGTAAAGTACAGAGACTAATAGCAGAATTTAACCTAAAATTTAATATAAATAAAATCCAAAGTTATATTTTTTATAACTACAATACATTTATGAGCAAGGAAAAAAAAGAAGACTTATAAAGATAAACACAGTAAGACTGAAAAAAACTATGGGGATAATTTACACAAATTCCTTCAAAAACCATAGCTTTTGGAGGTGAAATTTAATCAAAGGAAGAATGAAAGTTCAGGTTTGGGAGTAAATGATAACATACTTTCACCAAAAAGTTCAAATAATGATGCTAACAAGTTCCCTGGGTCTGTGTCTTCCTTCCAAGCCTGAGCTAGAACGGTTGATGTCTTTGAAACCGACCCCCAACCTCCCTTCCAAGCATGTTATCATTTGATAACGGCCGTGACATTGATGATACACCAATATTGGAACCTCCTATGGTGGTAGAAAAGCCGCTAACTGCCCCTTGTAAATCAGTTTGCATGGAATTTATTGGCATCATACCTATTGCACTCTCAGTTGCTATTTTCTTGGCAGGTGGTTGCTGCTGCATCAAGGTGCCAGTGCTTGCTTTTCGTTTATCTTGATTGATCAGAAAAAGGAATATCGTAAAGGGGGAGAAGAGACTTGTGGATTAAGTGTAAATATGATGGTTCGAAGAAATCATATTTGTCGCAACTTTGTTGTTACTTTTCCAGACGGGACGAGTTGGGGTGCTAGCAAACTGGGGAACATTTTAAGCCGATCATACATGCACAGTCCAGCTACACGCTGTTAGTGGAAATTTTATGTAGTGTTGTTAGTTCTACAGCAAATAAATGAAACGATGCTCATTAACTGGTACCAAATTTGATGTTAAACTTACCAGCAGGGCCCCATAAACACACCAGGCCTCGTGTCTTTTTATTTCAGGTTCAAGAAGCTACAAATACGCTTCAAGATTTGGTAGTATAAGTAAACGAACCTACATATGGAAGAAGAAGCATTAGCCAAACATATGAAAGACAAACTTTACAGATGCACGCTCGCACCATTTGTTTTGCATGTGTGAAATAGCATAAAAATTATATACACATGATTTGAAGAATAGATCCAAGTTTATAACTAAAAAATCAGACACCTGAAATTCATAACAACGAATATGCATGTACAAGTCCAAAAGAAAAGTGATGGATGTCGAATCCACCAATATAAACCTACGCCTAATTTGCAATTTAAGCAGTATAGGGAGTACGGTTGATCCCTCAGAGACTGGGTTTACTGCGAATTGTTTCTCTTTCTCGACCAAATTTTTGTCAGGGCAGTTGTCGTGCCCAAGAAGTTCGGGGGGAGAATAAAGTTGAAAATCTGGAACCTAGACTAAACAGGGAAAAAATGCGTGAAAAGTAAAGGCTGAAAATAAAATAATAAAATCAGTTAAATAAATATGAAGAAAAATTAATTAGAATAAGCTCAGCTTTAGGCACGGGTTTTTCCTCGTCTTTGAACCGATCCTCGAAATTAGATGAACTCCTCTTTTCCAATAAGCTAGTTATAGCTACCAAGGACGCCTCGGACACCAACTCTTCATTGTGTAAATTAGTATGGAACGTCCAATAACTAACCCTTACCGATCGAACAACCACGAAACGTTCGTGATTTAGAACTCCAACAGCTTTGTGTTCTAGAAGAGCCTAGCTCGAACCAATGTCCTCAACCGCGTGGGACATTTAAATCCGATTACTACTTCCCTTGACGGAACCAAACAACAATCTCCACTTGGCACGCCAATGTGTTCACAGAAAACTGATTAGAAACGTTCCTTTTGAAATTCCAACTATACGTCTAACCACACTAAATCAGACGACGTCTTTTTTGACTAATGTTAGTCTGACTTTGTGAGTTGACAAAATCATACTCTTAATCCGGAGAAATAATAAGTACTAGAATTTTGGGAGTTAATTTGCTCGGGTTCGTAACTCACGGGTTTTGACGAGGCTAATTCCGGCCTAAAGCTGAAAATGGGTTTAGTTAACTAAGGTTTGGGGCATGTTGGTTATTGGATAAAATAAGGTAAAATGGGAGGCTGGCTACTGGAAATGAAAAGGGAATTTGGAAAAGAAGTTGTAAATGGTAAGTGGTAACAAGCTGGAAATTTAGGAATTGAAAGTAAAGGTAACTAAAGGCAATAAATAAATTCGTGAATAGTTGAAAGTAAAGGTGGTTGGCTACTGAAATTTAATAAATTGAAGGAAAAGAAACTAATGGCAGCAAATGAATTCGTGACAGGAAAAGAGAAAATGTATTGAGAGATGAAAGCTTAATATTTTGATTGATACTTAAAATGAACAATATAGCATCTATTTATACTAATGGCCTTACTAAATTAAGAGCCACCAACATAGAAAATCAAGGGAAAATATTCCATGATATAAAATAAATCCCAAAATAATCTCCCACTAAGTCAACAAAAATTTCAGCTAATTAATTTCGGAAAAATTCTACTTTGGCCCTCCTTCTTTGCTTCTTTCTTCAATCTAGCCCAATTGTTTCCTTTTTTTTCTATTTAGCCCAAAATTGCATCCCTGCACAAAATTCAATATAAACATGGAAAAATTAGTGGTGCACTCTCATAAATTAACCAATTTAATTACATAAAATATGTAACTTTAGCATTTAATCAAATCCCCCTACTTAGTCCATGCTAGTCCTCGAGCATTATGCATGTATCTGCAAAAGGAAAAAAATTTCCTCCATAATAGGACTTGACCCCCATGGTTTGCACAATTCAACAATTTAGTCATTACATATTAACCTAGCTTAAGAAATAAGGAAGAGTGCCCCTCATTTTATTTATTTTTGTACTTAGGACATTTTCAAATTTTTTGACGCGAGACATGATGACAAACCAAGCACCATGTTCCGGTTACTCAATTCAAATGTCTCTAAGCGGGTTATTTCGCCCTACTCGTGATACTTAGTTAGTGGAGTGAGTGCAAAGAAATTGGGCAGTCACACAGACCTTTTTACGCGAGACATGATGACAACCCAAGCACCATATTCCGGTTACTTTGTCCGGTGTACAACCCCAATTTTCACTCTTAACATTAATATCAGAGGAGTATTATTTTTCTTTTATTTTCTTTTTTTATTTCTTCTTTTTTTCTTTTTTTTCCTTCTTTTTTTTGTTTTTTTTTTCGCTTTCCAAGCTATTGGAAAGTTTATACAAATCATTATGCTCGAAATTAAGTCCAAAAGAATATGCATGTATAAGTCCAAAAGAAAAGAAATCTTCACCTTTTGCATATTGATGCCACTAGCTTTGCTGCGAAGTTTCTAAGTCCCCAATGATTGTCGGTGAATTTATTTCCTAACCTTTTTGCAACGAGGCAGGTAATAATAGATGGCATCAACTGGTGTAACTGAAGAACATTTTAAAAAATCAGATAGGTGGAAAATAACCACTAGCATATTTGCATTAGTTCGTGTACTTCTAAATGATTGAAATAATAAACTCACGTAAGGTTCTATGTGTAAGTGTTCATTCTGGAGAAGACTCCGGGCAACACGCATCAAAGCAAACATGAGAGGGAAATTATTCAAAAATGTGGCAAAATTGTAAGCTTGAGATAACCAACCAAAAGTTCTTTGCAACACACATATATAATGAGGTATGAAAGATCTTTAAAACAACCTCATCCGCAATGAAATATGTAAAATAAGGAACTAAAGGATGTAATCCCGAGTCTGTTGCCAAACTCAGTAATGCTTGTTGAAAGAGAACTGAGACTGATTTATTCATGGTAATGTCCACGATCTTGTCAAAGTAAAGCTGCATGACAACCAAATTAGTCTTTTAATATCATTCTGTGCAAAATGTATTTTAACATAAAAATGTTGCTGAAGATGTACAACATACTTGAAGCTCTCTAGATAATACAGGCTTAACAGGTAATTTGACATCAACGGAAAGCCCATCTTCTTTGTATTCAGCCATTTTACCATCAGAAGGTGCTGCATGGAAAGCAAAATACCAATTCCATGTTCCAATAACATCTACTATCCATACAGACATCGGGACGGATAAGGGATGTTGAAATGTTCAATTGAAAAAGAAAAGTTGATGAATGAATGTTGAGTTGACAAAAAAAATTGAAGCAAATCCCTGTGTAAAAGAAAAGCCACGTACTTTCGGAGTAAAAGTACCATGAAGGCCCTTGTGTCAATTAATGCTTGGAATTAATTGACTGTCATTTTCTATTACTTGCTAGAAAAATATTGTGTTGCTTTAAATTCAGACAAGAAATAGGGGAAAATTTTTTCATGGAAAGAAATTTTGCTAATTCAATTCCCCAAGTCTTTACTCAAAGTTGGTTCTAAATTAAATTTAGAAAAAGAAAAGAGGTTTAAGGGTGCAAAAAACCCTCAAACTTTTTCAAAAATAGCAACTAAACCCCTGTTCTTTTTTTTAAAACTCATTTGAGAACTTGAACTTTCAAAATACATCAAAAAGGCCCTCAAACATTTTCAAAAAAAGCAATTAAGCCCCTCCTTTTTTTTGCACTCAATTGGGTACTTAAACTTTCAAAATGCATCAAAAACACCCTCAAACTTAATAAAAAAACCAATTAAGTCCCTACTTTTATTAAAAATTAGAGAAAATTAAAATCAATAATATTATTAAATTTTAATAAAAATTCAAATCTTAAAATTTATTAAAAAATATATAAAATTGTGAAATTTTATAAAATTGTGAAATTTTATAAAAATTTTAAAAATTTTAAAATATATAGAAATATAAAAATTATAAAATTTTATAGTCATAAGAAAATTATACAAAATGTAAAGAAATATAAATTTTGTAAAAAAATTTATAAAAATTATTGTACCAAAAGAAATATTTTATAATTTTTCTATAACTTTTATTGATTTTTACTTTTTTATCTGTTTTCGCTACATGTCATGTTGAATTGCGACACATAATGACTTTAATTATGCTTTTTACCGACAAAATCTTGAATGCAGAGATTATTCAGATAAGAAATCATGAAGACAAAGCACAAATGCTTTAACTTCATTTGCACCAACTAGATCCTTCTTCATCCATTGATGCGAGTGCTATATTTTGGCTTTCTTCTTCGCCTCTTCTCATGTTGGTCTTCAACCAAATTCACAAACCTTTTCGCCTTACCGGTTTGGAAAACAACACATCCCATGGCCATTCCAAACACTACCCCGCATCCATAACCTATCAACACCACTTTCCAACCAAAAGCAATGTATTGATAAACTTACCCTGAGTATTGCTACCCGGGCCAAAGTATCCATACCAAATCCTTTTTACCATAAATTTTTCATTCACAAAATTGGATACATTTTTTTTTCAAAATTTTGTATTTCATTTGAACTCCCTAAACAACTGAGAAAATTAAGATTGATGAGATTACAAAGTAGATTGACTTAGTCTTCTTCCTCATAATACGTAAACAATGTGGGTGTCTATTTACTTAGTATGTATGGCTGTCAAGCAATGTAGAATTTTGCACACAAACGAACAAAATTGTGGACTACTTAAAAATTCAAAGCATGTGTGGCCTATATTCATTTATTTTGCACAAAACTTTATTGATTTAAGAATAGTAGAATTAAAGTGAATGGGTATTTAATATTTTTTTGTGAAAGTTCAAAGACGGATTATTTATGAGATTGGATGTGGAAAAATTTGTATTTCACTTGAACTCCCTAAAGAAAGAAGAAGTGAAATAATTAGAATTGATGAGATTACAAGGTATATTGACTTGGTCTTGCTTCCTTTCTATGTATGAATGTGGAATTCGGCATAATGCCAACTTATTTTCCACGCAGAAGAAGAAATATGGTGCTCTATTCACTCCCTTTAACTTAGCAAACAAGGCCACATATGACTTAATTCACAGGCAGTGGCCATGAAACAACAAGAAGGCCATAGCCAACCAACAAAACACGACAAAGACCCAGACTGGAATATATATATATATATATATATATATATGGTCCCTAGGTGTGTATATATTAATAGATTTTAAAATAAACAACACATTAAAAATGTAGTCCCTATATTCAAACTTATGCCTTAAAAGCTGAATAATAGCATCTAAGAAACAAATTTTCCACCAGACTGGAAATTTTGTATTGCTTGGAATGAATTGACTGTCATTTTCTATTACTTGCTAGAAAAATATTGTATTGCTTTAAATTCAAACAAGAAATAGGGAAATTTTTAGATGGAAAGAAATTTTGCTAATTAAATTTCCCAAGTCTTTATTTTTTGGCACTCAATTGGGTACTTGAACTTTCAAAATGCATAAAAAAGACCCTCAAACTTAAAAAAAAAAACAATTAAGCCCTACTTTTATTACAAATTAGAAAAAATTAAAATCAATAAAATCTATAATATTATTAAATTTTAATAAAAATCAAATATTAAAAATTTAAATACCCAATTGAGCGGAAAAAAGGGTTTAATTGCTTTTTTGAAGAAGTGTAAAGATATTTTGATACATTTTAAAAGTTTAAGTGCTCAATTGAGTGGAAAAAAGAGGACTTAATTTTTTTTTTTGAAAATTTTGAAAATTTTGGAAAAAAAATATTGTATTGCTTTAGATTCAAACAAGAAATAGGGAAATTTTTACATGGAAAGATATTTTGCTAATTAAATTTCCAAGTCGTTACTCAAAGTTGGTTCTAAATTTAATTTAGAAAAACAAAAGAGGTTTAAGGGTGCAAACTTTTTCAAAAATAGCAACTAAACCCCTGTTCTTTTTAAGCACTCATTTGGGTACTTGAACTTTCAAAATACATCAAAAAGGCCCTCAAACATTTTCAAAAAAAGCAATTAGGCCCCTACTTTATTTTTTGGCACTCAATTGGGTACTTGAACTTTCAAAATGCATCAAAAAGACCCTCAAACTTTTAAAAAAAGCAATTAAGCCCCTACTTTTATCTGTTTTCGCTACATATCAAGCTGAGTTGCGACACATAATAACTTTAATTGAAAAACTAGACGTCGTTAACTTTAACGATCAATAGTTAAAGTTAATTATTAAAAGGACTTTTGATGGATTTTATTTTTTTTATGATTTTTATAAAATTTTATTTTTTGACTATTTTTCTAAAAAAAATTCAAATTATTAATAAGTTTTAAATTTTATTAAAATTTAATATTTTTTTCTAAAATTTATTATTTTTATGATTTTTTCTAATTTTTAATAAGAGTAGGGCTTAATTGCTTTTTTGAAAAAAATTAAGGCCTTTTGATGCATTATGAAAGTTCAAGTACCCAATTGAGTGGGAAAAAATAGAGGCTTAATTGTTTCTTTGAAAAAAAATTAAGGTTTTTTATGCATTATGAAAGTTCAAGTACCCAATTGAGTGGAAAAAAAAATAGGGGTTTAATTGCTTTTTTTGAAGAAGTGTAAAGATATTTTTGATACATTTTAAAAGTTTAAGTGCTCAATTGAGTAGAAAAAAAAGGACTTAAATTTTTTTTGTTTGAAAATTTTGAAGGGTTTTTACGCCCTTAAGCTAATAAAAAGAACATGTATTAATTTTGATTATAATTTCAATAATGATTTCAATATATCGTTAATTTTGTGTTTAAAAATTATGTGTTTGACTATGAAATGATTCATCATCGTCCACCACAAACTATCCAAGTTTGCATTGTGAAAGCAGGTACTTCCACAAAGAAATAACTAAGGAGATCGGATCCACCAATTTTGCCTAAACTCTCATCAACATTGTTTAGTGGTCCCTCAATTTCACATCAATGCATTCAAATTGAAAAATGATTTAATTTGATAAAATTGAAGTAAGGACCAAAATGAAGTAAGGGTTTGAGTAGTGAAATCTCAAATATTGATGTAGTAACTAAATTATATGATCATGAAATATGAAAATTTAGAAAGTTGAGCATAAAATAGTAAAGTTTGAAACTATAAGGGGTTAAATTGTAAAGATTTCAAAACTTGAGTTTTAGGACTAATTTACATTATTTGAGAATTTACAATTTTAAAAAATAGAATACGAAAGTTTAACTGTTCAAAAATCAATGGCTAATTTTTGGAAATTTGGACATGGTCTTGTTTCCTTCCTTTATATGTATAGCTGTCAACCAAAAGTAATCCACAAGCATTGTGGACATCTGCAGAATGCCAAATTATTTTCCACATAGAAGAAATTGTTATAGTATTGACTGTGTTTAACTCGAGAAAAAGATGATGAGATGAGCATGAAGATTATTGATCCACCAATTAATAAGCTGACAAAATCTTGAATGCAGAGATTATTGAGACTCAAAAATGAAACTCATGAAAGAAGACATAAATAGTTGAACCATATAAAATGTTACATTTAAAACAAACCCTTACAAATAGTACCAATAATAAAGACAGATGCATGGCAATGCAACCTTTCACCATAGGAAAAAAATTGAAAGACTTCAAAACAAGAAATTATGAAGATACAACATCAACACTTGAACACCATTTCCACTAACTAGATCCTTCTTCGTCCATTGCTGTGACTGCCATCCTTTGACTTTCTTCTTCGCTTCTTCTCATGTTGGATTTCAACCAAATTCACCAACCATTTCGGCTTACCAGTTTTGAAAACAACATATCCCACGGACATTCCGAACACCACTCCGCATCCATAACCTATCAACACCACTTTCCATCCAAAAGTAATGTTTGATTTTGAGCCATCTTTTTCAAGCACATTTGGAGGTGCTGGCTCAATGATGTTGCAACCTTTCGAGACCGGAAACCCACATAGTCCCTTATTCCCTTGATATGAATCATTTCCAAATGTGTTGAATTGTTTTCCTTGAGGAATCTGACCATGGAGTTTATTTTCAGAAACATTGAAGGACGAAAGAAATGGCAGATCTGCCAATCTATTTGGAATCGTCCCAGACAACCTGTTTGAAGATAGGTCCAACCATTCAAGACTTGTCAAATTCCCTATTGAGGTGGGGATACCACCATTAAGGTTATTGTGAGAAAGGTTGAGCCCTTTCAGTAAGGTAAGCTTCCCAATAACCTTTGGAATACCCCCTTCAAACTGATTGTTTGATAGATCAATGATCATCCACATGGTGAAAATTTTCACCAATTCCATATATTGTCCTTTCATAACAATTCCAATGGAATAGGTATAGAAGCCACTACGAGGATCATACACCCCCATGTACGACATTGTACTCCCAAGCTTCTCTAGATTTATGATAGCTTTGAAGCTGTTGATGTATCTCACTGGTAGGGATCCAGAAAAATAATTACTTGAGAGATCAAAAATTTGGATTTTAGAGAAAAAAGGGCTAGACTTGGAGCTATTGACACATAACGAACCATGCATATGATTTGACTTCAATACAAGAACTTCCAAATATGGAAGACTTCCCAACCAATGAGGAAATGTATCATTGATCTTGTTGTTACCAAGATCTAGCACTTCCAGATCATTACAATTAAGGATGGATGGTGTCAAAGGCCCTTCTAACAAATTTCCATTTAAGTTGAAAGTGGTCAACTGGCATCCCTTTGCAAATGTTGTAGGAATCGTCCCATAAAACTTGTTCTTCTTCAGATTCAAGAATTCAAGGCTGTCGCTCAAATTTCCAAAACATTGCGGAATTGTTCCACTCAAGTTATTGTGGGACAAATCAAGAATTTGAAGAGAACTGGCATTGCATATTAAAGAAGAGACCTCTCCAGTGAAACTATTATTTGAGATCAAAAAGACATTGATGGTCGAAGCTGGAATCGGAAGATTTCCACGGATCAAATTGGAGCTTAAGTCAAGAAATTCAATATTCTTCCATGGAAAGTACTCAACTTCTGTCAAAGAGTTGTGAGATACGTTTAAGTAAGTCAAAGAGACATTCCCCACCTCTTGCATCCACTGTGGAATCTTGCCTTCAATTTTGTTGCAAGAGAGGTCTAACCTTTCCAAACTTTTAAGCCCTTTTAAAAATTGGGGGAATTCACTAAGATTGCAAGATGACAAAAGTAAGATTAGGCAATATATGATTAACACTAGAAGTAGAATTAGATGTTAAGGATAGGCTGTTATATGAAAGGTCAAGATATTTGAGATTTGGAAGGTTTGAGAACATGCTAAACTCTATGACACGGACACCACTAAGATTATTTGGTAAAGAGAGGTAGGTAAGATTGAGAAGTTGGAATATTGAAGATGGAAGAGGACCTTGGAGTTTATTATTCTTTAACAATATCATTTCTAGTGATTTGGATTGGAATTCTTTGATATGCCCACTGAATTGATTTTGAGAGAGAATTATTCTCTTTAAGGAGGGAGCAGTATACAACCATGACGGAAGTGTTCCATTGAATAAATTGTCAGATAAGCCTAAATATATTAGATTAGGAAAAGCGGTTACCTCATCTGGAATGGAACCTTCTAATGTATTTCCAGCTATTCTCAAGTATTCAAGCTGCGTTAGGTTTAGAATTGACAATGGAATTTGTCCACTCAATTGGTTCCACGACAAGTCTAAATGAGTGAGTTGCAAGTGGTTCCCCAGTGATCTTGGAATTTGTCCACTCAATTGGTTGTCTAACAAATTGAGGAGATTGAGGCTTGGCAAATCAAAAATGTTTTTTGGGAATTTTCCTTGCAAACCACAACCAGCAAGACTGAGAGACCTTAGAGAAGAGGATAGATTCATAAAGACATGAGCATTAACAGAAGACATGTTGATTCCATCCAAAAACAGATGCCTGACCTCGGTTAGGTTGTGAACAAGTCCCTCCAGAGCATGTTTGTCAATTGTTCTTTCATAAGCCGGACCGGAGAGATCAAGTGAAACCAATTTTGACAGGTGGGAGACTTGGGATGGGACTTCTCCTGCAAATTCTGTATAAGAAAGGTTGAGGTAGAATAGGCTTGTAAACCGACTGAACTCGGATGGAATTTTGGAAAGATTAAAGTCATTGTAGGCAAGGTTGAGTTTTTGAAGGTGAGGAAGAAGAAAGAGAGTGGTATTGGAAGGGAAGTTGCCATATAGCCAACAGCAGCTCAAGTCAAGGGCAATAACATGAGCATTTAGGTGGTCACAAGTGACCCCATCCCATGAGCAGCAATCTGTACCCTCCTTCCATGAATTTGTCTTGGGATAAGATTTAGAGCCGCAAGACAAATAAGCATCCTCTTCTGATTGATGGAAAAAGAGTCCTTAAACTGGATTAATGAAGAGCAGGAGTGAGATCCTGAAGAAGAGAAAGAAGCATAAAGATGGGGAAAGAAGAGGAAGAGGCAGAGAAAGAGATAGGAGGCCATGTTATGTTGGTAGAGGAAGATGAAGGATAGGAATGGTATTTATAGGCAACAAATAATACCACAACATTGGTGTTACTGTCTTTTTTTTCTTTTACATTGGATGTTTATAGTCCTTAAATTGGATGTTTATAGTCCTTAAATTGGATGTTTTTTCTTTTAGCAAAATCTTGTATTTCATAAAAATGTGTATATATAACCTCATAATTCAAATCTAAAATCTCATTTGTTATAAATTTTGATAAATTTATTTAGAAATAATTATTTTCATTTGTTAATTATTTCTCTTTTAATCAAGTAAAAATTAAAACTAAAAGACATAATGATTTATTTAACCTTTTTAACTTTACAAACGAAAAGTCATTTTAGCTTTTTATTTTTTTTATCTCTTTTAGCATTAAAACAAAATGACATAATGATATATTTTGATTTTAGCTCATCTAAAAATCAAAGGGTGAGATTGAGGATTAAAATATTTTTTAAATATATATTAAAATTTTAGAATTAGAACTAAATTGCTAATTTTTGAAAATGTTAAGGGTTAAATTTATTAAATTTTTAGAATTTGAACTAAAATGACAAGTTTTGTTAACATTCAGGGCTAAATTTGTTGATTTTTTTTATATTTAGGATCAAATTGATAGAATGTGTAAATATTGAAGGGCTAAATTTGTTATTAGACTAATAAAAAAAGCCCACATCAGCTTTCCGTCACTCATTTAACAATAGCTAACAGGAGAGTGACTAAAATATTTACTTTCGAAAGGTTAACAACTAAACCGAAAAAATTAATAGTTGAGTAAACTTGTTCATGAGTTGGGCTACTTGCCAATGCCCAAGGGCCGCCTAAAATTTGGAAGGGTCTAGGTAAAAATATTATGCCCGAAAATTGGGTTTGGGTAAAAAAAATTAGGCTCGTTTAAAATATGGGCTGGGTTCAGGCTTGAACATTCAAAGCCCGAGCCCAGCCCAACCCGTTTTTAAGTGTATAATACTTTATATTATATAATTTAGAATAGATTAAAAAAACTTATACTAAATATATAATAATACTATAATGTAAACATTAAAATAATGTTAAGATGACCATATAAAAATTTTCAATAAATAAAAAATATTAAAAGTATTAAATATTTAAATAATATAATATAAATATTTAAAAAAACTAAAAATTATATGCGCATGCCTAAAATGAACTTGGGTTAGTCTTTTGCAAATATGGATGAGTTTAGGCGAAATTTTAAGCTCATATTTCGGGCCGAGCCAAGCTTGAGCAAGCATAAAGTACGTTAATATCATGCTTAGGCCTGACCTGGCCCGGCTCATGAGCACCTCTATAGTTGAGTGACTAGAATAGAACCAAAGGAATAGTTTAGTGATTATTTTTGCAATTGACCCATATGAAATTTAGGTTAATTTCTACTATTAGTCCTTGTACTTTGCAAAAGTTGTGGACTTAATCTTTATACTTTAATTTGGTCATTTTTAGTTCATGTACTTTTCAAATTTTAAAATTTTAGTCATCACCAAACAATAACCGTTAAATTTATTAAGTTCTATTATTTTCAAAAAATGATGCAACAAATATATTAAGCTTAACTCATAAATCGGTATCTAAATTATACTCATTTTCCCATGTTGGTACCTAAACTTATTTTTGGTCACAAGTAGTACATAAACTACTTTTTTTTCCCAAGTTACTGCCGCCATTAGTCAAACTATCAAAAGTCTATTTTAGAAATAGGCTTAACCCATAAATTGGTACCTAGACTATAATTTGGTACCTCCGTCATCAGTCAAACCTTTCAATTTATATGAAAAAAAAATTTAACCAATTAAAATTTGACACGTAGTAAAAAAAAGACTATTATTATTTAAATATATATATAAATAGGGAGAACTAGTTCAACCAGTTTTTTTAGCTTAGTTCAACTGATTTGTTTTTGTTCGCAAGTCAATCGATTCAACCCCTATTTCCGAACCGATTTCCTATCCAACCAGTTGAATCAGTCTGTCTTTGAAAACACTAGTTTTGATCGATGAAAGAACTTTTTCTATCCCCTCAGGTCAGAGAAGTAGGTGGTGAAATTCAAAACCAAAATTAATCGCCAGCGTTTCGACCTCAAGTGGGACAATTTCAAACATTTTCGGCATTGTCAAACATTATAAAGGAATAAGAAAGAAAAATATAAAAAAAATAATTAATTAATAATTATTTTTAAAAGTTTATATGACATACAATCTATTATTTGTAGGAATCTTTTTAGCCGATATAACATTTTGGCGTAAAATGAGTAATGTAAGAATAGTTTTAGTAGTACTTATGGCCAAAACAAAAATTAGGTACCTTGGGAAAAAGAGCATTGTTTAGGTATTAATTTGTTGTTCGAGTCTTTCTTTTTTAAATAGACTTAACGGTTTAACTAATGCAGATATTAATTTGAAGGAGAAAAAAAGTAATTTAGGTACCACTTATGACCCCAAAAAAATTTAGGTCCCAAGATGAAAAAAAAGACATAATTTAAGAGGGTTAAGCCAATATATTATTTTAAGTATAATGACATACCAACTTATTATTTCTACATGTACTTGCTAAAAAATCAATTAATTAATAACAACTCGCATTCTCGCATCAATATTTAAATTTCAAAATTTGAAAAGTATAAAGACTTGGAATGACCCAATTGAAAAATATGGATTAAATCTATAATTTTCTACATAGTACAAAACTAATAATTAAATTTAAATAACAGATTTAATTATTATTATTATTATTATTTGAATCAAGACTAAAATTTCAAAATTCAAAAGTAAATGGTTTAAAATTGACCAATTCAAAAAATACAACGGCTAAAATTGATCAAATTAAGGTATAAGGACTAAATCCATCATTTCAGTAAAGTACAGAGACTAATAGTAGAATTTAACCCAAAATTTAATATCAATAAAATCCAAAGTAGAATATATTTTTGATAACTACAATACATTTATGAGCAAGGAAAAAAAGAAGCCTTATAAAGATAAACACAGTAAGACTGAAAAAAACTATGGGGATAATTTACACAAATTCCTTCAAAAACCATAGCTTTTGGAGGTGAAATTTAATCAAAGGAAGAATGAAAGCTCAGGTTTGGGAGTAAATGATAACATACTTTCACCAAAAAGTTCAAATAATGATGCTAACAAGTTCCCCGGGTCTGTGTCTTCCTTCCAAGCCTGAGCTAGAACGGTTGATGTCTTTGAAACTCGACCCCCAACCTCCCTTCCTAGCATGTTATCGTTTGATAACGGCCGTGACATTGATGATACACCGATATTGGAACCTCCTACGGTGGTAGAAAAGCCGCTAACTGCCCCTTGTAAATCAGTTTGCATGGAATTTATTGGCATCATACCTATTGCACTCTCAGTTGCTATTTTCTTCGCAGGTGGTTGCTGCTGCATCAAGGTGTCCGTGCTTGCTTTTCGTTTATCTTGATTGATCAGAAAAAGGAATATCGTAAAGGGGGAGAAGAGACTTGTGGATTAAGTGTAAATATGATGGTTCGAAGAAATCATACTTGTCGCAACTTTGTTGTTGCTTTTCCAGACGGGACGAGTTGGGGGTGCTAGCAAACTGGGGAACATTTTAAGCCGATCATACATGCACAGTCCAGCTGCACGCTGTTAGTGGAAATTTTATGCAGTGTTGTTAGTTCTACAGCAAATAAATGAAACGATGCTCATAAACTGGTACCAAATTTGATGTTAAACTTACCAGCAGGGCCCCATAAACACACCAGGCCTCGTGTCTTTTTATTTCAGGTTCAAGAAGCTGCAAATACGCTTCAAGATTTGGTAGTATAAGTAAACGAACCTACATATGGAAGAAGAAGCATTAGCCAAACATATGAAAGACAAACTTTACAGATGCCATAATAAAGATACCTATAGAGAAACCGCATATTTACACTTTTGGACTATAGATTTCCAATTTCTTTCTTTCTTCGGATCTTGCAGAAAAGAGTGACAAAACAGTTTTCTGAAAGAAATGGGCTTAAAAACATAGCTATCATTGCAATATCTTTGACCAATTGATCCCACAAATAAGTATCTTCTTGTGTTGCTAGTAAATATTTGAGATTAGAATTATACCACACTGGGTCCAAGGGCTGCTAACCCTTGAATTGCTCCGTAATGCTGGGGAAATGTTTTCGTTGGGTCCAAAAAAGCGTGGAGCAGTGTCCTTGTCACACGTGGCTGAAGATTGTGATAAACATGCCCAAATCTATAAAATATTGACTTGTAAGAAATGCATGTAAAATCTGCATATCCAAGACAAATCATTATGCTGGAAATTAAGTTCTAATCTTTTCCACATTCAACCTAAAAGCAAAGCATATCGAAAATTGGATCATGTAAAAAAAGGTAGCCACACACAATGGTCAAACATAGGCAGGCTTAATGATCCACACGTAATTAATCTATGTATTCTGCATATAACATGCACACTCGCACCATTTGTTTTGCATGTGTGAAATAGCATAAAAATGATATACACATGATTTGAAGAATAGATCCAAGTTTATAACTAAAAACTCAGACACCTGAAATTCATAAAAACGAATATGCATGTATAAGTCCAAAAGAAAAGAAATCTTGACCTTTTGCATATTGATGCCACTAGCTTTGCTGCGAAGTTTCTAAGTTCCCAATGATTGTCGGTGAATTTATTTCCTAACCTTTTTGCAACGAGGCAGGTAATAATAGATGGCATCAACTGGTGTAACTGAAGAACATTTTAAAAAATCAGATTGGTGGAAAATAAACCATTAGCATATTTGCATTAGTTCGTGTACTTCTAAATGATTGAAATAATAAACTCACATAAGGTTCTATGTGTAAGTGTTCATTCTGGAGAAGACTCCGGGCAACACGCATCAAAGCAAACATGAGAGGGAAATTATTCAAATTCCGTGCAACCTGAGATAAATGTCGCAAAAATGTAAGCTTGAGACAACCAACCAAAAGTTCTTTGCAACACACATATATAATCAGGTATGAAAGATCTTTAAGACAACCTCATCCGCAATGAAATATGTAAAATAAGGAACTAAAGGATGTAATCCCGAGTCGGTTGCCAAACTCAGTAATGCTTGTTTAAAGAGAATTGAGACTGATTTATTCATGGTAACGTCCACGATCTTGTCAAAGTAAAGCTGCATGACAACCAAATTAGTCTTTTAATATCATTCTGTGCAAAATGTATTTTAACATAAAAATGTTGCCGAAGATGTACAACATACTTGAAGCTCTCTAGATAATACATGCTTAACAGGTAATTTGACATCAACGGAAAGCCCATCTTCTTTGTATTCAGCCTTTTTACCATCAGAAGGTGCTGCATGGAAAGCAAAATACCAATTCCGTGTAGAAATGAAGATAAGTCGTATTAGATTAAAGTGATAAAACCAGAAAAGAACATGAACCATGAGAGTCTTCAACACAAATAGCTTCGAGAGAATATTTAGGTTAGCTAAGACGGTACCTTCAATTGAAGCATTTTCTGGAATTGCTGGTTGAATGCCTTCAATCGCAAGCCAGTGGGATGTAACAGATGTATCAAGTGGTGCTTTTGGTAAAGGTGACTCAAGAACCTACATACATAAGGCAACATAGAAGAATTTAAGTGAAGACTTCTTTAATAAGGCAACAAACAACAGAACCTCGAATATTGTTGATAAGTTCTTACTTCTTTAAACTCCACATCTTTGTCATCAATGTAGAACAAATCCTTATGCCCAGCGGCTTTCTTGAATCGTAGTGCATCACGAGAGGCAAATCCACATATCGGCTGATGCCAGAGAAACACATAACACAAGCCAATTATCCAAAATGCAAAATCTAAAGCAGGAGGTTAGACTTAATATTCAAAGTTTTCAAAATTCCACTTTTGATAAAATTTATGGATTAATACACATGAAGTAGAAATTATCACATTAGTCTAACAAATCAAGATAGTACATCATTAAAAATTCATAAGATTCTAACAAATTTATACTAACAAATAACATTAGTTAGCACTATTTTCAACTAAAAAGGAAAAAAATAATAAAAAAAAATACAGTAAACAGAAAATTTTCGAAACTTGAAAATGTACCTCCACGTTTCTCAGATTAAGAGCACTGTCAACGTCATCAGCCGTCAAAACCGTCCGCCGTGAGTGGCGCATGCATTTAATTGCCTCCTATACTATGACTTGAATTAGAAAAATGATCCAAACATTTGAATTTATACAAAGACAAAAGGCAAAATTGAAAACCACCTGCATGATTTCTTGAACGCGATATTCAACATCAGGAGCCAAAGAAAGGGCGACATCTGGGGACAAATTGGTAATTCCAATGCTCTGTGCTATCACTTCAATGGCTTCTTTTGGAATGTTACTCATTCTTCTTTTTTTTACTTCAAATTGAATCGTGATTCTAACTTCAAATTTGGGGGAAAAGGTCAGAGATGAATTGGGATTTTTAGGGCTAATTGATGAAAGGGATTAACGACAATGCTGCTTCTTTTTGGGGCCTAAATTGGGCTCTAACTGAAGCCCATTATACCATTTCATAAAGGGTAAATTGCACCCTTAGTCACTAAACTATAAGTAAGTTTTTGTTTTGGTAACTTAACTAAAAAAAACTTACAATTTAGTCATTAACTTTTTTGGGTAAACTACAAAAATAATCTCCAAACTATACCTTTGCTTCTTTTCTGGTCGCTCAACTATTAATTTATTTGTTTTAGTCACTAAATTTTTGAAATTAAATATTTTAGTCACTTACCCGTTAATTATCATTAGATGAGTGATGTAAAGTTGACATGGGCTTTTTATTGGTCTAATAACAAATTTAACCCTCCAATATTTACACATTATATTAATTTGATCCTAAATATGAAAAAATTACAAATTTATTAATTTAATTCAAATTCTAAAAAATTAATAAATTTAACCTTCAACATTTGTAAACATTATCCATTTAATTCTAAAACTAAAAATTTTAAGAAAATATTTTTAACCCTTTATCTCACACTTCGATTTTTTGGGTGAGCTAAAGTCAAAATTAAAGCTGGCAGCATGTCACCGAGGATTTCGTATATTTTCTTCTCTAAGTTAAGGTAATTTCATCATTTTTTTTTTTTTTACTTCAAGTTTTGTATGCAACTGAAATTTTATTTTTTTTTATCTCATTCTTGATTTGTTTTTTCCTTTAAAATTTATCATTAGATTCAAGTCATTTCTGCTAATTTTTCTTGTGTTTTACGATCTAATTCATTATTCTTTGAATTTTTTAAAACAATTTTGAAGTACTATATGTTAACTGACATCTTCGAGGTAAAGGCGATACTGCAACTATAGATTTATCGTCGGAGGTGTTGTACCGCCCCAAATTCATTCTCCGACTAGCTAGGGCCTGTTTATGTTCCAGTTTGGAAAAAAGAAAAAAAAGTGCTTCCGATGCTAAAATGTCAAAAGGTGAGTTAAAAAGGCAAAAAAATATTTTTTTCTTTAATTTTTAAAATTAGAACTAAATTGACAAATTTTGTAAATATTAAGGGCTAAATTTATTGATTTTTATAAAATTTAAACTAAAATGACAAATTTTGTAAATATTGAAAGTTAAATTCTTTGAATTTTTATATTTAACATCAAATTAATAAAAACTAATTTTATTATTAAACCAATAAAAAACCCCATAACTAAAATATTTAATTTCAAAAATTTTAGTGACTAAATTAAAATAATAATAGTTGGACAACCAAAATAGAACAAAAAGCATAATTAAATGACTATTTTGTAATTTACCCGGTTCATATTCACAATTCTTCTTTTAGATGCTAATTACCAATCACAGATTTTGTTCTTATATATACATGCGTGTGTGTCTCTGTCTGTGAGTATGCATTATTTGGGGTGAAAAGCAACAATTAACAAGAGATGCCATATATTTTATTTCAAGCAATTATTATTTTATCAAAATTACACATAGCTGATAGAACAACATTAAAATTTATAAAAATTTAATAAAATGATAACAATATAACAAATGAGAAACTAATAACATCAAAGAACCAACACCATTCCAAATCAAAGCACATACAAAATCAACTTATGAGAGCACACTGAATTACCCATTCCATTAAACAATGAAATTCAGGTATTCCCTCAATGGCCAAAATCCATAATTGCTGATTTACTGATAATCTTCCAAATGATTTTTGTGCAATATATATACACACACACACATACACACTTCACTCTCCTTCACTTAAAATGGGGACAATGAGTGGTTTCATTTGTGCTAGATATACAATTGCCCACCTATCAAAAGCAAATGAAATTTAACATCACAAAACTAGCAAAACAATGAAATAATAAGACATGTGATGCATTATGTTACACAAAACTCCTGTGTGAGTGTCAGATGCAAGTATGTTTAGTTTTTTCTGAGATTTTCGTGTATTTGGAGAGTTCTTGAAGGATCATCTCCGGTAAAGATACCATGGAGGCCCTTGTACTAGGTCTTAGATTGCATTTTGCTTCCTCTACTAAAAAAATGGGCAAATTAGCTCCTTACATTAGATTAGAGAGCAAACTAATCCTTTCTGTTAAAAAATTCTTCCATTTCTACTGTCAAAAACTGGTATGGTTGACAGAATAACCAAACAATGACACATGGCAAGCCACGTGTACCTTATACCAGTTTTTTACAGTACAAAATGGTTGAATTTTTTAGTTACTTGAATTTTGAAATATGAGAAGTAGAGACGAAATTAGAATTAGGTTTTTAGGGGATCGAAACTTAGTAATATGCCGCAATGCAGAACTAGAATTAGAATATATCCTACGACAAAAAGTAGTTTGTCACAGCAGAAATACGTAGAAAAGGCACTGGCATTATATTCTTCATCCAACAAAAGTTGAAATGACAACATAGCCAAAAGATGCCGCCTAATACGTATGTACGTGTTTGTGTGTGTATATATATGTATAAACAGTATGTATTTGTTTGTGCATACATATATGAAACTAAACATAAACTTACATCATCCAACAACAGACAGTTGCTGTAATGACCAATGTTAGATGTAACCTGTATGATAAAACAAGGAAAAACCGGTTTGTTCAATGAGAGCAAAGAAAATATAGGGTATCATGGCAGGAGATGATAATCAAACAAAAGTGAACTTCCCTAGTCTCTAGATAACAAACCAAGCTATACTAAATCATGATGAAAATCCGGGAATATCGGTTTCCGAGGATCACCAATCTCCTATCCAAATCAATAAGGTTCATTCAAGTTGAGAGTATAAAACCATGGCAGGAGATGATAATCAAACAAAAGTAACTTCCCAAGTCTCTAGATGACAAACCAAACTATACTAAATCACGATGAAAATCCAGGAATATCTGAAGATCACCGTTCTCCTATCCAAACTGATAAGGTTCATTCAAGTTCAGAGTACACAACAATGGCAGGAGACGACAATCAAACAAAAGTGAACTTCCTAGTCTCTAGTTGCCAAACGAAGCTACACTAAATCACGACGAGAAATCAGGACTATCTGTTTCCAAGGATCACTGATCTCCTATCCAAATTGAAAGGTTCATTCAGTTTAGAGTAAACAAACATGGCAGGAGATGACAATCAAACAAAAGTGAACTTCCCTAGTCTCTAGATGACAAACCAAGCTATACTAAATCACGATAAAAATCCGGGAATACCGGTTTCTAGATGATAAGGTTTATTCAAGTTCAGTGTAAACAACCATGGCAGGAGACGACAATCAAACAAAAGTGAACTTCCCTGGTCTCTAGATGATAAACCAAGCTTTGTACTAACTCAAGATGAAAATCTGGGAATATTGGTTTCTGAGGATCACCAATCCAAATCGATAAGGTTCATTCAAGTTCAGAGTAAACAACCATGCAGGAGATCACAATCAAACAAAAGTGGACTTCCTTAGTCTCTAGATGATAAACCAAGCTATAAGAAATCACGATGAAAATCCAGGAATATTGGTTTCCGAGAAACACTGATCTCCTATCAAAATCGATAAGGTTCATTCAAGTTCAGAGTAAACAACCATGGGAGGAGATGACAATCAAACAAAAGTGAACTTCCTTAGTCTCAAGATGAAAAACCAAGCTATACTAAATCACGATGAAAATCCGAGAATATCGGTTCCGAGGAACACCGATCTCCTAACCAAAAAGATAAGGTTCATTCCAATTCAGAGTAAACAACCATAGCACAAAAAATTTTCAGTAATTGGTTCACACTTCACAATGCTAACTATCAATCTAAAAGACCTACTTATACAGTATACCAACTTAAACATATATCAATCACAATACAACAGATTGTACAAAGGCTACAAATTTTAGCATATAAAATTTAAACAAAAAAAAAGGGGAGAAATTTTTAAAAGGGTACTTACAGATTAGCAGAGGGACCTCTGTTACAGCAGATGCTGGTACAAAGTGATGCAATTACCCCAATCACAGAAAAAATTAGGGTTGTTACTAAGAAACCCATATTCCAGATCTCGATTTTACACAAAATTTCCTGACAAAAAAACAAAAAAGAGATGAGTTCTTTAAAATAAAAAAGGACCAATTTGAGTTCAGCAAAGCCAAATAGTAAATTCGGATCAGATATAATTTCGCTTACCTTCTGTTTGGTTTATGAGAAAATGCAAGAAAATAACAGTAATTGGGATTTTTTTGTTGGCTAGAATCAAATGGGATCTTAGAACTTAACTCTTTATAATTGAAAGTAAAAAATTAAACATTTCCCCGGAGAAATCTGGTTTCATTAACAAAAGCTTGAGTCCATTTCGGAAAATAATCAAATTTGGTTCAATTATTATTAACTCGTAAATTTCATTTTGAGTCTTCTACTTAAAATAAATTAATTATTGTATGTAACCAACTGATTCTATTAAAATTTCATTTATTTTTACTCGTATCTAAGCATGAAGTATATATTATATGTCACGTATATCTGTCTAGTTATTTCATCAACTACATCAATTTTAACTATAAAATAGATTAATTTTTTAATAAAAAATACTAAATTACTCTCGGATTAAACCTTCACGATAATTTTACCTTTGAGTGGTTTTAGTGCGATGATATGCAAGATGACATATCATTGCACAAATCAATTTCTTTTAATAGAAATACGAAGTTTTATTTTGAAGTTATAACACTATGATTACATTTCATTATTACAAACATTTAATTAAATAATTAATTTAATAACTAAATTGAATAATTAAGTATCTAACTACTAAACTAACTAACTATAACTAATTTAGAGAATTCACACATTTTACTAATGTTTTTGAAAATAAATAAATGGTCGAATTGGTTAAACTATTGATTCTTAACTCGATTAGTTTTAACTGTTCAAAACAAATAAATTTTAAAAATTAAAAAAAACGTATTCAACCATCAGTTTAATTGGTATGTACAAATTTCATATCTTTCACAATCGAAACCTTCAACCAATGGACATGATTCATACAAAAGTAAATTTTACATAAAATAATATTAGAGTAAAATTAATTATTACAAACATAAATCCAAGATTTGGATATGGTGTCATCATTAAAAAGAAATTTGAAAGGGGGAAATTGAAAAAATAGACAAGAAATTTGGGGTCAAATTTGAAATTTTCTTTAAATACGACACGTAAACAAGCAAAATATCAAAGCAGCAGTGACACCCAAAAACGAAACTGACTTACCCAGTTAACAAAATCATCCCGAGATTCTCAGATTTTGGGGTTTAGGGTTTTAGCCTTTGAAATCTCGGCTTTATACGATTTCTAGGCTTCCCAAAACAAAATGTCAGACCTAGACAGGCAAATAGAGCAGCTAAAGAAGTGTGAGCCTTTGAAAGAATCCGAAGTGAAAGCTCTTTGCCTTAAAGCCATGGAAATCCTCGTTGAAGAAAGTAATGTTCAAAGAGTCGATGCCCCTGTTACTGTAAGTATATTCATTAAATGGGTTTTTGTTAATTTGTTATGATTATGTTTTGTTTCTGCCTATTAGGGGTTTGATTTATTGAAAGTAAAGAGTTTTTTTAGGTTAGTATGAATCCATTGATTCGTCAATGGGTTTTTAGCTTTTTTTTCTGTTATTTTTGTGTATTTGTATTTTGGGAACAAGAAATGTAATGGAAATGATTAGGGTTTTGAAGGTGAATTAATTGAAGAATTTAACAATGGTGGAAGGGTCTTTCAAATTTTGGTCAAATTTGGATTCTATATTGAATGGAACAGTGTTGCCGATCGCATTTCAGGTTCTAAACTTGATGCTATCTTTTCCTTTATTGTAACTTAGAGCTTGTAGGATGTGGTGCTCGATCAGTGTAAGTCCTAGGCATAAACGTTAGTGCATCTTTTCTGGTTGTTTCGAAAACTTGATCAGGGAATAAAGCTAACTCGAAATAGTTTATCGAAGCTTTGACGACATTTTTAATTTTGATGAATGCCTATGCGGTTCGGAATACTTACAATTCTTTGATGGTTTTTCCGTAGATATGCGGCGATATCCATGGGCAGTTCTATGATATGAAAGAGCTTTTTAAAGTAGGAGGCGATTGCCCTAAGACAAATTATTTGTTTCTCGGAGATTTTGTTGATAGAGGGTTTTACTCGGTGGAAACCTTTCTACTTCTGCTAGCTTTGAAGGTAATCTATATATATACATGTGTGTATTCGAAAGGTGCGTTGAAAGTTTCTTCTTTTGATAATTTGAGGATCATCAGGTGAGATATCCGGATCGCATAACACTCATTAGAGGGAACCATGAAAGTCGTCAAATCACACAGGTTAAACAATTTTATTTGGCTACTCTGTTGAATTATCGTGTTTTACGGAGTACTGAATCACTGTTGTATCTTATCAGGTATACGGATTCTATGATGAGTGCCTGCGTAAGTACGGCTCGGTGAATGTTTGGAGATATTGTACCGACATATTTGATTATTTAAGGTTTGCCCATTTCCATTATTAGAAAATATAATCAGCGGCATCTGTAGGTTGGAGGGCGAGTAATGTTTCCGATTGTCAAGGGCGAGTTTTAAGTACCGTATCTGATGATCTTTTATGTTGTCATCGATTATTGTATGTTAGTCTTTCAGCCCTTATCGAGAACAAAATTTTTAGCGTCCATGGTGGCCTCTCTCCTGTAATATCAACTTTGGATCAGGTCAAAGAAGTACTATCTTAAATTATTCATTTATTATCTGAAGCTTTATATGGGCGGTACTGATATGTTATTTCTTCCAGATTCGGATAATTGATCGGAAGCAAGAAGTACCTCATGATGGTGCCATGTGTGATCTGTTGTGGTCAGACCCAGAGGAGAATGTCGACGGTTGGGGTTTGAGTCCCCGTGGTGCAGGCTTCCTCTTTGGCGGCAGTGTTGTTACTTCGTTCAACCACGCAAACAATATTGACTATATATGCCGTGCGCATCAGTTGGTTATGGAAGGGTACAAATGGATGTTCAATAACCAGATAGTCACAGTCTGGTCCGCTCCCAATTACTGTTACAGGTAGATGACCAACTCGAGATCTTTTTCTCTTCCATTGTGCCATGGCTTAATGGTTGGTTCTTGCTCGTGTTACAGATGTGGTAACGTTGCTGCAATTCTTGAGCTGGATGAGAATCTTAACAAGCAATTCCGGGTTTTTGATGCAGCACCACAGGTTTGTACATAACATACTTCCAACCGACTGCCAAATGCAAAAATCACATGAAACAATAACTAATTCGATTTTTTGCATTAGAAATATGCTATAATCAGTAAAAGTATTATGGAGGCCCTTGTATTAGGAGTCGGATTGCATTTTGCTCCCTCTACTCAAAAAATGACAAATCAGTCCCTATGAGTAAATTGGTCTTTCTGTTAAAAATTTTATCCATTTCTACCATTAAAAATTGGTCTCTTTATGTCAACATGAGGTACACGTGGCACGCCACATGTCACTGTTTGGTTATTCAGTCAATCATGCTAGGTTTTAACAGTAGGAATAGATGACAATTAACTCTTTGATCTAATGTAGAGGGGTTAAATTGCCCATTTTTTAGTAGAGGGGGCAAAATGCAATCTGACATATAGTACAGGAGCCTCCATGGTATTTTTACCGTTACAATTTAATGTCTGAACCATATTTTCCTCCTACCGAGCAGCGTATCCTCAAAGTTCATCTCCCTAGCCATTCACTTTCATTTAAATAGGTTACATCATACAGTTTATCGGACTTACCCAATGTTTATTACCAAATGTAGGACTCAAGAGGCACTCCGGCCAAACGACCTGCACCCGATTACTTTCTATGAACCAGATGTGAAATCCTACCTTTAGTTGTCCGCTCCACTTAAATCGATCGAGAGGATATAGTCACTTTGTGCATACATTCTCCTACGATAGTAGAAAAAAATCAACGACAATGATGAACAGGAATTGTGATGAGATTGTTTCAAACGGCTTGCCGTTGTTTTTCGATTGATATGTGCTTTTTATTTTTTTCAATTGTTGGTATAGATGATTCTTAAACTAGAGATTGTATAGGAACAACACAGAGGCTGAATTGTCAAAACTACAATTCTTAAAAGGTCTAATTTTGGTTTTGGTCCCTTCACCATCCATAAACCCTCTTCAAACTCCTAAATTGGAGGATATTATGCGCATAAGTGTGTTCTACTTTTATAATTTAGTTTTATTGAACTGCTAACATGGAGGTTTTTTCTTTTCCTAACACACAAAATCTCTTAGGAAGATGAATGGGAACGGATGCTTTTTTTAATATTAAAAATTCCATTTATTATTAAGTGGAATATTGCAAATTTGAGCATTATAGGGGGATAAATTATAATTTGACCATTGCTCAATAGAATTTCTCAAGTTGGTTTTTGCAACTGATTTTTTTGGGGGAGGGGTTTACATTAATAATAAGAAAAATTTTAATTAAGAAAATGAGGTGCTTTGTAGATTATTTATGAGAATGGATCGTTTTAAACAGTAAAATTGATGTCATGTTGTCAAGCGATACTATTCCAAAAGTACATTTATCATTACTAAATGATTTTAATTAAAAAAAATATAATTTTTAACTGATGTCTTCATCCTATACAACAACACCGAAAAATTATTAAAATATAAAAATTTTAACAAATACAAAAAATTAAGTATGATATACTGATGTCACTTGATTAAATGGCGACATCGATTTAAAATTTGAAAAAAAAATTGTGTAATGTATTAAGGGAGGAGTTGTTGTGTCTGATTGATCACATCGATGGCAAAAGTCCAAGGCAATGCCGCCTTAACCAATCAGCCAAAGCAGCCCCTGCCCCAATACACAATCTATCTTTTTCTTCGTCCAATATTTAAAAATTGGTACCTTCCCCTCCT
Source organism: Gossypium raimondii (assembly GCF_025698545.1). Lineage (NCBI taxonomy): Eukaryota > Viridiplantae > Streptophyta > Magnoliopsida > Malvales > Malvaceae > Gossypium > Gossypium raimondii. The sequence goes on along the minus strand of NC_068569.1, from coordinate 55,887,883 downwards.
CTTGCACATATTTTCACAAGTTGGAGTTTTGGACATCTTCTTTTGTTTGTGATAATTTACTGTTCATATTTATTTTTAATGTTTAGATTTAGGGTTTAAGGTTATATTATATGTTTATAATTTATTTATTGGAGTTTTGGGCAACTTGTGTAATTGTTTGTTTGAAGTTTTTAGCTTTTTTAATTTTCATATTTGTAATTTATATATTAATTAATTAGGTTTATATTTTATTTATAGTGTTTTCGTTTGTAAGTCACTTACGAATCGATTGTGTAATGGAAGTTTTTGTTTTATTATTTTTATGTTTGTAATTTATATTTTAATAGATTAATTATGTTTATATATACATATTTAATAAAGATTTTTATATTTTAATATTTATTTGTGTAGAATAGGAATATTTAGTTGGAAACATTAGAATTAAGGTAATTTATTTTGTATTTATTTTATTTAGCTGGTGATTAATATTATTATGTAGATATTTTATTTAAAAATATGAAAAAATATATTTACTGAAAATAGATTAAGATAAAATTATTTACTTACTAAAATAGGTTGAGTTAAGAATTATTTACGAGAATGTTGCTATTATTTAGGGTTATTAATCTAAAAATACGAAAAAAATATTTACGGAAAAAGGTGGAAAAAATTATTTACTAGGATGTTTGGAAGAGTTATATTGTATGTGCTTATATATTGAAATGACTTCATTGATAAGAGCAATTGATCATACTGCTTTGATAATTAATGTTACTTGTTATTTATTTAAATAAGAATGTTATTTATTTAAATGAAAAAACTTAATTGATATTCATTGTTAATTCATAAAACTATATTTTAATTGGCATATTTAAGTAATATAATAATTGGTTATGGGCAAGGTGAGTATCGTGTCTTGAGAGTGTGTCCACGCTCCGAGCTATGAGCTGGACAATCATATTTTCCCATATTTGAATGTCGTGAGATTTGGAATGGCAACATTGATTATCACATTTGAGTTTTGGCTTAACTTAATATCGGCTTTGATCAAAAGGTGGCACCCGGAGACCCGTAAATTTTATTTGTCATGTAGGAGTGCATCATCACTTTAGAAAATGTTGCATTGCAACTTTGACTCCCAGTTGACAAAGTTGTGGTCACAGGTTCAAGTAAAATAACCGATGTTGTGTCGCTTTGCTATCAGTTGCTTGGACAATCACGGACTGATGGTGCTACTAAATTTAACACTTCAAAATTTTGATGGCTCAAGCAAAATTTCGAAACTTTACCAGATGATGCATCTGAGTCAGAGAAAATGCGCATTGCTCGGGCGTTTATATTGGAGCTGATAAGGGGTACTTATGCCGGACTCATTTAACAATAGAGTCCACTTGATGTACTTACCTCTGTTGATAGATTTTCAAGTTTTCAATGGATTCAGCAATATTAGTTAAGTTATATCGTTATTGAACTCGTTTATAAGACTAATAATAATGAGTCTATGCAAAATTTTAATCCCATTAATTTGTGCACGAAACATATACTCACTCATATTTCACTATTTGAGGATAAATAGGGGGCCTCTAGTATTACTGAGCTCTTAGGTTCCTATGAACATTATGTTGGGTCGAAGTTTACATCAAAGAATTGGTAGAAGAAAACACCTCATCATGGGATTTGCAGGTGGTCGCAACTTGTTTTCTGATAATAATGCACAATCCATCTTGCACTTGTTGATTCCTACAGTGCCTTCCAAGGTTGGCTACTCCACAATGAGTTGAGTGTTGGTCCCCATAGATAGTTTTGGTGATTTATTTGAAAAATCAAGACTCTACTTAAGGTGGAGACTTGGTCATGGTATTCTATCCATTGCGGCAAAGACTGTTAGTACTATAATGTCAAATGATCCTTCTTCTAAGAGATGTGGGAATGGATTAAATGATATTTTGCATGCTCTTAAGGTTTGTGCTTATGCTAGGGAGGTTCTTACATTAAGAGAGATACATCAATTGGCTTGAAAATGTAATGAGAATCATGGTCAGTCATGCTTACTCTAGCTTTATTGTTTTTCTTTGTCAAATATGGAATATGCGTAATGAGTTTGTGATGCAAGGAGAGACGACTCCTCCTAGAATGGCAAATACTTGCACAATTTCAACGACTACATGTGAAGTGGGCTCCCTCTACTAAACTCAATGTGGATGGTGCTTACTTTGTGGGCGTGGTGGCAAGGGATGTAGATGGCTTTGTTACTAGAGGCCTTGCTCATTCGATTCAAGTAGATTTTCCTACTAAACTAGTCGAGGTGAGGGCCTTCACCTTGGCTATAAAATTTGCTAGGTAGGGAGGCTACTCCAACATTATTTTTAATAACCATAACAACCTTTTCTGTGCAAAGTGGATACTCAGATTATTGGATGTAAACGCAATCTCGATTCTTAATCCTTTTCTGCGAACCAAGAAAGCGAAGTCTCAGTTGAGCAGGCCCCCTGAAGGTGGAGCAAGTAACATGACCACACCTTAGCTTGATGAAGATGGCGTGGTAAAAGTTGTAGCGGAAATAGGCTTCATCCTATGATTCTACTAAAATCAGCGAAAAACAAAGGCAAATGTAGTTCTAACATTCATTACCCAAGTAAATTCGAGCAATAAATGTTATATTTAACATTGAACATACATTTACGATTTCAACCACTTTTAAATAATGATTTCAAGGCCTTATTATACTTTTAACAACATAGTTAGACTATTAATAAAGATTAATCGTGTATAAAATTTGTTCCAAGTCTCGAGACCAAGACCTACATGTCTCGAGACATAGCCATGGCACTGGAGAAGTTTAGCTTTGAAGTTGCCCTGTCTTAAGATAAATGAGTATATGCCTCAAGACAAAGTCTTTTATGTCTCGAGACGTGACATTGTTGCTGTAGATTTTTATTTTTGAAGTTTCTACGGCTCTAGACACATTAAGCATTCTCGAGAATCCACACTTAAAACATTTCTAACCCACACTTAACGTGTCCAAAATCATCCAACCATATACCACAACTCACAAACCATAGAATACATTATATTCAACATCCAAACCATATTAAACACAAGTCTGAGATCAACTAAACACCCATTTTCTTATACAAATACTTCACCTATGTACATGCCATATATTTGGATCAAGATTTCATACTCTTTTCTAAGTCTTTGAGATGTAAAGAGATTGATCCTCGATAAAATCTCATTTCACGTCTTCACCTACACGTTAAAAATAATGCAGCAAATTTGTGAAAGCTTAGTAAGTACAACGAGAATTAAATTTACCTTTTCATAATTAAATGTAAAAAATACAAAAATATTATAATAAATAAGTTAAGAACTTAATAGCAATAGAATTTCTATGTTATACTACATTTATTATTCTTGGATTCATTATCATTTCAATCACTTATTAATCTTGTCACAATGTCGACTTAATAGAACATGCAAGATATGCAAAAGGAATACAGAGATGCACTAAAGTGCAATAATAGTACAAAATAATATCGGAGTGCAATGTCAGAACAGAATAGCACTGAAGTGCTTAATCAGAACAGAGTGGCATTGAAGTGCATTAACAAAACAAAGAGCACGTTAAATGCTTCCTAATGGCATGTCATCTATATTCTACCAGTTCATATTTTGTCTAGATATGCAAATATAACAAAATCAAATTCACATCTACATTTCATAATAGAATTATATACTTTTAAATTATTTTCAATTTAGTTCCCATCAACTCAAAACTCAATAATCACTCTCATAGCAATTCAATATGGTCTCACAAATCATTTAATAACATACATATCACTTCATATGTATGTATGTATGTATGTATGTATGTATGTATGTATGTATGTATGTATCTTCTTCTACTACAACTCTTTGGCTAGCTCTTTGTATTTGTCACCAATTTATTGACTTATCTTCTTCTTTTTTCTTCATTTTCATATCAAAATATACAATATTTATGTATCAAAATTATAATTAAATAACATATCTATGATCTTTAAACAAAACTAACATGAAATTCATAAAAAAAAACTTATCATACTTACCTTAATTTCTTATGATCAAACCCTAATTCTTATTTTCTCTCTCCTCCAAGACAATTATGGATGCACTTCTCATGAAACTAAAATAACTACTAAGCTTATTTCAGTAAATATTCATGAAGGAAATTGGAGGAGTTAAGCTTAGAAAGCTTGGAGATGGTGAAAAGGATGCATTTGTAATAAAAACAAAAGTTGTAAAGATGGAGAAAAGAGGGTGGCGTGACAATGGGAGAAAGATATCATTATCTTTTCTACACCATCCTAAAATAAAATCTATTAATTTAATAATTCAAAATAATAAATATTAAAATATTTCCACTAATTATAAATTTATACCAATTTAGTTCTTAATCATTACCATGTCATAATTATTTAAATTATAAATTTATTATTTAATCCCTCAACTTTCTCTACAATATCATTCATGAGTCATGCTCTCTTTTAGCAAAATTTCACCCCTAGTCCCTCAACTTTCTCTACACTTTATGCCAAGTGTCTACCCTTCCAAAGCTCGCCACCTCACCAATAACAAGGACCCCGTGTGTCGACCTATCATTATGTAGATTGGGAGAATTTTGTGAAACATGTGGCTTAAGATCCTAACATACGTGTAGGCAAGATCACGTGACTCAACTCTTAAGTACTAATAAAAGGACACCTGTCCAGGAAACATATATACACTCTTACTTATCACGAAAAGGGGACATATTCTCTCTCTTTAATCTCTCGACACAATGAACCTTGTGTGAACCTTCATCAACTCTAACCGTCTAAACTTTTTCTTTTTCCTACTCCTACTTTGTGTCAACATGTCTAAAAAGCATGTTTATAAAGGATTATACACTTGTAGGATCGAAATGGTTTCAGTTTAGGTCAATTTAAATCTTAAAAAATTTCAAATTATTTCAATTTGGTTTAGTTTCATGTCCAGACCAATTTTTATTTCAAGTCGTATTAGATTCAAGTTTTAAGTTCAACTTTTCAAATGAGATAATTTGGAGTTCGAATCACATCGAGTTTGAAATATTCCAAGTTTAAATTATTTTAAATTTAAACCATTTAGATGATTTCGGATTAAATGAATTTCAAGTTCAAGCCAACTAGAACTCGAATTGGACAAATTTGAATTAAAAATCTTTTATGATCAATTAGAATGGAGTAAAAATTAAATTAAATTAAATTAACAAGTCTAAATGATTGTTAATTGTCAATATATCAGATTTTCTTTAGGTTTTTACCTCTATTGGATTTCTCTCGTCGTTTTCTCACTCTGAATAAAATTGGCTGAAGAATTGTAATAAAAAACATGAAACATGATTTGATTCTCGAATGAAAATTACAAGACAAGTAACAGTTGTTCATAATCTCCAAACTCTGAATAAATAAATAAAAACCCTTCACAAATCAACCCATATAATTCAAAACACCACAAATGGGTAACACTTAATGACTGGCCGATGGATTAGTCAGCAATTCAAGTGATTTCTTTAAGTGCTCAACTGCCGTCGACACTTCATCAAATGCTAAGGCCCCAACCGCAAACCGAGCAGCCTTGTGTGCCTCAGCGATTTTCTCCGGTGGCGGTTGGTAATTGCTGTCGTATTGGTATTTCTCAGAAGTAGGTGGTGAAGGTTCAGCGATTTTCCCGTTTCTGCTACTTGAAGAGTATTGAGCGGTTGTTGATGGATAGCTTGTTGTCGGAGGAGCTGACTGGGGAGGATTGTAAGGAGTCTCGGAACCTTGATAGGATGATGGATAGTGAGACGGGGCTGACTGTGGAGGATTGTAAGGAGTCTCGGAACCTTGATAGGATGATGGATAGTGAGACGGGGCTGCAGGTAAACTACTCTCCGTGAAACTCGGATATGACTGGAAATTAGCAAATGAATAAGAGGCAGAAGATTCGTGGGGTGGGTAATTAACTGGCATATGCGGTGGCAAATCTTGTCGATAGGGTTGATAGAATGGTTGATGAAAATCTCGTTGGGGTTCGTGCTGGTGTGAGGAGGATAGATCATGAGTAGGGTAACCGTCAGAAGGAAATGAAGGAGGTGACGGTGAAATATTTGAAGAATGCTGACCATCAAACTTATCATGGAATTGAGATTGTGGTGGAATATAACGCTGGTTATTTACTTCATCATGGAACTGAGGTGATGTATTGGACATTTGTCTCGGACTGGTAACTGCAGGTTCGTGTTGTCCGAGATCCTACAAGGACAAGCATAGATCAAGATTATCGAGAATTTTGGGTATCTGTCAGTGACATTCAGTTCATACAACGACTAAAGCATTGTTCTGATTAGAGACATACATATGCAACACCAGATGTAGCTGATGGAATTGACAAATCTTCATCACCATTTGGAGGGCCAGGGATGGGCTTCCTTCCTTCTTTCAAAGCTTTCCTAATATCAGCAGCTTTCCAAACCGCATACTTCTGTTTCTGCTCAAGCTGCAGAAGAAAACCATAAAAGTCTCGAAACAGAGAAACACCACTAAAACGTTACAGTACAAGCGACCACCAGCATTACAAAAGAAGAGAACATTATAACAAGTAGAAACTCACATCAGGCTGAAGTTCACCGAACTGGTTAATAATCTCGAAGAAAATGCTGGCAGCGTAAAATGTCTTTGCCGTATTCCTGTACCAAGCTCCAAAGTTAATCTTATAACACTTATAGATACATCAAACTACTAAAGTACAAGGGTCAAAGGACTCAATTGAAGGAACTTTTCAAATTTAGAAGGTAATGCAATATACATTTAACAAAAACTGCAACCATGCCATTTAGCTCAGTAAATGAGCTGATTGCCACAGGTTCCTCGTACCTCCAATAAAGGTAAGCCTCAAAGGCATGGAGACAAAATACGATCTAATACACCGGCCATATATAATAAAGATTCACTTACAGGTCCGCTCGTCCAGCACGATCTTGTTTGTCTGCCTTTCCAAAGACATTCAATGCAAAGCCCTCTAGATGTAAATGATCTTCAGGTCCCAACTTCAGCGTTTTCTTATCCTGCAATGCATCAAATATCCTTGGATATCAAAATCCTCTAACAATAACGAGGAGAGATATATAGTTTACATAAATATATATATATTTTCCTCCTCCTGAAAGATAACATTGATTACAAATGAACAAAGAACCTTTAAACAATGTGAGGGCATTACAGGCAGCATAAACATGGCATAAAAGTCGATGCTGCAAAGTGGATTCCACCAATTGATTTTGCACATTAAGTTAAGCCACCAAGCAAATTTTAACTAGTGACTTGGAGCCTCAGTACTAGTGCATAATTTGGATTTAACTTATTACTTAAAGTTACCTAAACTATGACCCTGAGATTCCTAAACTATAAGCCCAAGTTTCCTAAACTACAAGCGTCGGTACTAGTGCATAGTTTGGATTCAACTTATTGCTTAGAGTTTCCTAAACTATGACCCTGGGATTCCTAAACTATGAGCCCAAGTTCCAAACTTCAAAATGTTCCAATGTATCAGGATCATAGCAATTAAGACCAATCTAGAACCAGGGCATTGTTCGGGGACATCTTGAACTATTAATCCAAATTCATATATATCATAAGATAACTAACTGTTAGGATAAACAACCCCATATCCATGATCAACAAAAAGCAATCAGTTCACAACAAAGAAATAAATATATTTTCCTCCTGAAAGATAACATTGATTACAAATGAAGAAAGAACCTTTAAACAATGTAAGGGCATTACAGGCAGCATAAACAGAGCATAAAAGTTGATGCTGCAAAGCGGATCCCAACAATTGATTTTGCACATTAAGATTAAGCCACCAGGCAAAATTTTAACTAGTGGCCTGGAGCATCAGTACTAGTGCAGTCTGGATTTAACTTGTAGTTTAAAGTTTCCTAAACCATGACCCTAAGATTCCTAAATTATGACCCCAAGTCCCAAGCTTCAAAACGTTCTAGCATATCAGTATGGTATCAATTAAGCCTTTTCATCAGTCTAGCCATCAGCTTAGGTGTTAAATGTCAACGCAGATCAGAAGTGGAGAATATTTAAAACATGTGAATCAAATTTTAAACACATGTATACATATTGTATGGAAATATTAAGAGAGGGAGAGAGCTTGGATCAATTGTTTAATTAACTTTTGTCTTCTACTGCTTTTTAACATGCCATATTCAAATTATCCATACGACAAGTACAAACATCTTTAAAATTTGATCACATGCTCCATATTATATTCCAATTCACATTTGACAGGAAAAGCCAGATCGTTATAGTACTATACTGTAAGGCCTCAACTAAAACCTTTTGAAGTTTGGGGCCAATTTCAAATCAGGGCATAGTTTGGGGCATCTTGTACAATTAACCCAAATTTATATATATCAAATGACAAAATGGTACAATAAACAATCACATAGTGATGATCAATACAAAGCAAACCGGTAATAGAAAGGAAATATATTTTCCTTCTTCTGAAAGATAACATAATTACAAATAAAGAAAGAACTTTTAGACAATGTGAGGGCATTACAGGCAGCATAAACATGGTATAAAAGTCGACCCTGCTAAGCAGATCCCCAACAATCGATTTCGCACATTAAGATTAAGCCACCAGATAATTTTTAACTAACAACCTGAAGCCTCAAAGGTACTAGTGCAAAACAGCAACTCTAAAAAAAAACACCAAAAATTAGACCCAATTGATTAAACAGTTCTATCATCAATCATAAAATCGCATCAATCAATCATAAACATCTGATTCAACATTATAGATCAAGTTTTGTCATAAAGTAAACTAGACCTAAATAATTAAACAATTCAAATCAAAATACTCATAATTTAAAACAAACCTTTTCAAGTTGCTTCATGAGAGAAACAAGAAGAGAATTGGTGGTTTTGGTTCTTTCATTCTGAGGTATCCTCAATCCTTTTTCCATTGCATATAAACGACCTTTAACCAAAAAAAACAATCAAAGCCTTAAAAAAACGATCTAATTAGCTTCCATAAAAAAAAAGATTAACAACAAAAAAGGATTTACAGTAATAAGCAACGAGAGGCTCATGTTTTTGAAGCTCATCGGCTCGTTGAAGGTACGGTAACAGTAGCTTCGCTGGCTCGTTATCGCTTGCCATTGCCTTCTTTTTTCTTTTTTTGTTAAAGAGAGAATCAAATAAGGAAGCAAGATGCGTTGAGAGAGAAATTTCAAGAAGTGAAAGAAACAAACCTACGTCGTTTTATACGAGCAAGAACCTTCGTAGTTGAAAGTTATGACAAAGGTGAAATTCTGGTTTTAATCCCTGCAGTATGCTTAATCTAAAATTTAGTCCTTATACCTTAATTTGGTATTATTTGGTTCACCTATATTTATTAATGGGTAAAAGTACCGTGGAAGCCCTTGCACTAGGAGTCAGATTGTAATTTTCCCTGTTACTCAAAAAAGGATAAATTGGTCCCTATACATTAGATCAAAGAGTAAATCGGTCCTTCTGTTAAAAATAGTCCATGTACGTCAACATAAGGTACACATGGTATGCCACATATAACAGTTTGGGTATTTCATCAATCACACCAAATTTTAGCAATAGAAATGGATAAAATTTTTAGTAGAAAGGATCACTTTGCTCATCTAATATACATAGACTAATTTGATCATTTTTTTTAGTATTATCGTAAAATGCAATCTAAGTCCTAATATAAGGGCCTTCATAGTACTTTTATCGGTAATATTTGGTACACCAATATTTATTAATGTTAGTCCTTAATCCAAACCATTAATACCATTAAAAATCTTAATTATTCCACTAATATAAGTTATTTTTAGTAAAATGATTTTTAGTAAAATGGTACGAAAATGATAGTTCAAGTATCATTTTTTTATCAAAACTTATGTAAAAATAATATAGTATAGTTTAGAAGAAAGTTTTGTAGTTAAGAAAATTTTAAAAAAAATAAAACAATAATTTCTTTTTACTTCAATTTACTGGTAGTATTTTTATAGGTATAATGATAAATTTAGTTTTCAATGTTTATATCTTCTATCAATTTGGCCCTTGTTCTTTTTTAGTTAAATTTAACCATTAACCTTTAAAAATAGTCAAACTATTCTTCTTTAAAGAAATGTTGGCTAAAATATTAATTTTAATAATGTTGGTGTTGCAACCCTGTGACAATCTATGTGCATTTCATGCTAAATTCAATAATTACAAAAAAAAAAAATGTATAGAGATTAAAAAATTAGCATGAAGTACATGTGTCTGCTATGTTTAAAATTTTAACATTTTAGTCCATATTCCCATTAAAAATAATTACACTTTTTATCAAAAGGTTAATGGTCAAATTTGACTATTTTAAAAGTTTAAGGGCCAATTTTAACTCGAAAAGAAAATAAAACCAAATTGACAAAAAATGTAATTGTTAAGGGCTAAATGTGACATTATACCTTTTTTTACCGGATCGTTAAAATTGAAATAAAAATAATGTTAGTATTTCTTTAGTTATTAGTTTGTTAATTTGGTTCAAATAGAAAATACAAGACGATTGAATAAAACCAACGATCTCTTCGTTATGAGTCTCATATGTAATTACCATTTATGAGCTCAGTTATGAGCTCAGTAAACCCTTAAAACGAAAGATAATACGCCTGAAACTGAGCAAAAAGATGAAAACCAGATCCCAAATGCTAAATATTTATATCACATTATTAAGCTAATATAACAGTATATAGTATACCATCCAGTCACTAACTATATCCCTTACAAACAACAGCTCTTGGATTCAAACCAATACACTAAATAAACAATCTGGTAATAACAAGACAAAAGGGGATGTTAAATCTCTCATGGTGATGCCGGAACTGAATCTGTTCTCGAAACGTGGGAGGCAGCGTCGTCTTTTGAAACCGTAACGATGTTGGCTGGAGCCGCCAACTTCATACTGTCTCTCTTCCCGTCTTTTCCCGCAGATCTGCTGCTATTTTGATTAGCGTTTAGAGACAACCTCCTGCTCGGGGTTCCGTTGGCTCCTCCATTTGCTCGAGGCCCCACCACCTTCTTTGGACCAGATGACCGAGCAGGGCTTAGCCTTGAACCAAAGGCGGTTTCTTGCTCCATGTTTTGCTGCTCACCGACCTTTTTCTGACCCTAAATATGAAAAATGTCTGTGTTAGCTGAAAAAACTTTTTAGTTCACCTTCTTGGACTTCTAGAACCTGACTTAATCTCATTTGACCAACCTGAATCCGAAAAATGATTCAAACCTAGAATGACCTGAACCCAAAATAACTCGAACTTGACTGTCAAACCTGAATGATCTAACCCCGAAATGATACATGAGTATGTTCAATGCAGAATCATACCTCATACTCATGACTAAATATGTGTCGTATAATGGTCTAAAGCATTGATACTTATGAAGAGTCGGAGCAACATAATTCTTCAAATTAAGATCTAGGTTCATGCTGTAAGTTATATAGCATGAACTAATAACAAATCAAAACCGGTAAAAATATTATGGATGCCACTATATTAGGAGTCGAATTGTATTTTACCCCGTCTACTCCAAAAAATGGGTAAAGTAATCCATGTAGTTAGCTCAAAGAACAAATTAATATTTCTTTTAAAAATTTCATCCACTTCTATCGGCAAAAATTGGTCCTCATACATCAGGATGAGATTTTTAATAGAAAAGATCAATTTGCTCTTTGATTTAATGTATAGGAACTAATTTGCTCAGTTTTTTTAGTAGAGGGGCAAAATGCAATTTGACTTCTAGTACAAGGGTCTTCATGGTACTTTTACCATCAAAAACATACCCTAAGCCTCCTCTTTTCTTCTTCTCGTTCTTGCCTCAACATTGCGTATTCATCTAGCATGGCAAGAAGGGGAACACCATCATACATAAACGATATGCCACGATCTTCTTCCCAAGCTCGAGTTTTGGCAACCAAAGTGTCAACCATACCTACAGAAGCCCAATAATACCAATGAATAAAAAAACTATTGTCATGCATGCATGCTAAACATCATTTCATCTCTCAAAATTTGAATCCCATGCAATAGCAATATGATGACCGTCTTAAGGTATATACACGAATTTTTTTCACTATCAAACCTCCATCTTTGATATATGCATACATATGTATGTGTATATATATATTGAGCCTCATCAAAGGTAGATTACAAGGCAATATATCAAATTGCTAACAATAGTTCAAGGAAATGCAAGAGTGCACATTAGCCACCGATGGAATATGAATCATACATCATTAAACTATTACTCTAGATGGTCCTACCAGGAATTTTGTTGACCAGAATCCGAGCTTTCTCAGCACGCTTGAGATTTAAGTGTGCACCCCTACTTGCATTGTACCGATTCTCATCCTGTTTCAGCAGGAAAGTATCAGTGGAAGCAAAACACTTAATTTCAGATAGAAGAAATAAGTTTATGAGCATTCACAAGGAAGAACACCAGCATATCGGTGTCTTTAGTACTATTTTTATACTTAATGTACCATATTTGAAAAAACACAAAATGTTTATAAGTGAACATGGCACTTCAGGCCAATATTCTTAATTGTATTGTGTTAGGATGAAATATAGGACAACTATATAAAGACACAAATCGGCACACGCACCGACAGGGAAAAGAGCGGTGGCAGCAAGAAGTCAAAGAGAAACAAAGACTGATGAGTGATATCGTAAATACCCGATTGTAGTCTTCAAGCCAACTTTCTTCTTCACAAGCTGACATCCACTTTTCAACCCGGTCCAATATTTCTTTTCGACTAAGGGCTTCTTCTTTTGCTTTCATTATCTGATTATCCATGTCAGCTAGTAATTCAGTAGGCTCAACATTACCAGAATCAATCAGAGCCATAATTTTCTCCCTAGCAGCTTCCGGATCTATCTCTATATGAACCGAGGCAAATATCTTCTCAAGCTCCACTTGTCTTTTCAAAGCTATCTCCTTCATTCTGCTTGACTTTAGCTTATCGAGCCTATCAACTTCCACCTCCGCCTTAAGGACAAGAGAAAATGAATTTAAATAAGCAATTGTTCTCGCTTATACTTACAAACAATCAAGCAAGAAACCCGATTACCTGCTCAATCAGATCTAGAGCAAGAGCACCAGGACCAGTCACTTTATCAACCAATGCAGAAGTGTTGCAGGTAACATGATTGAATAATCTTCTTCCTTCTTCGGGGGTGTCCATCAGATTCCAAAGATCAATGAGCTGAGTAGCTAACTCTTGAAGCTGCCAAAAGAGGAAAACGTTGACTTCAAATTTTAAAAACGAAGAAGAACATATTCGCTATAAAAAACAAAAGAGACCTTATGAAGCCTCTGCTTCTTATCTTCATTTAGAGCTGAAACCGTCTTGGCCAACCTCGATAGTGTATCATTGCTAATGCTTTTTGACTGCACACCAGTAGAGTCACCTAAGCTTGGATGAACTTCAGTTATAGTACTAAAGAAATCCATTCCGAGGACAGCACAGAGATCATGTACAGTGCTGACATATTCAAGGACTTTACTAAGTCTATCACTCTGCAATGCAATGAGAAAAGTTAATGGTATTGATTTATGTAAAGACTAGATACCAAGATATTGGAAAAAGTACCATTGAGGCCCCTAGATTAGGAGCCACATTGCGTTTTGCCCCTTCTACTAAAAAATGGGCAACTTAGTTTCTATACGTTACATCAAAAAAGCAGATTGATCATTTCTGTTAAAAATTTCATCAATTTGTATTGTTAAAAACTAGTGTGGCTAACGGAATAATCAAGTAGTGACATGTGACGTGCCACGTGTACCCTCATGCTGATGTACACAGATCACTTTTTAATAATAGAAATGGAAGAAATTTTTAACAAAAGGACTAGTTTACTCTTTGATCTAATGTACATGGACTAATTTGCCCATTTTTTAAGTAGAGGAGACAAAATGCAATCCGACTCAAGGACTACCATGGTACTTTTACCACAGGATATTTAAGCCAATGAATTTTACCTTCTCTTTTTGAAGTTCTTTCAGTTTTACTTGATACTCATCCAACTTCTTCAAGGACAAATCGGAATCATCCACCGCAAGAGCACCTGTCTGTTCACTGGCATTTCCAGCAATTTCCCCACATATCTTCTGAATCTGAGACCGTACATCGGAAAACTCCTTAACTCTCTCCTCCTTTTGTTTCCATAGCTGTTCAAGTGCTGGTGCTATAGCAGCAAGTTGTTCCTTGATTGTTTCGGATCCCTTCTCTGGCTGTTATCAAACCCAAACGAATAACATGGGCTGTAGCTCAAACTATTTTACAGTATACTTATAAATAAACATTTATTTTGCATACCAAGATTAATAGCTTCCCACTTATCCATAGCAACTTTGAATATAAGGTGAAATTAAGTGATTACTCACAATGCCAACAGAACTTTTGTCTCCAAGAGCTGATACAAGTGTTGAAAGCTCGAGTTTGGCATCGGATAAGACCTGAAGAAGTTGTGCTCTCGAATTTGCAGCTTGCTCAACCTTCCTCTTGTACACATCCAAGCACTCTTGTTCTATCTGAAGAAGCATCTTGTCTCTCTCTTCATCACTTTCACCCACTTCATCCCAAATTTCCTACGATCAAACGGATAACATTTTACCAGCTATATTTCTTACAAAACAAACAGGTGCTAGAAACAAAGGTTTTATCGGAGAAAGCAAACTTAGAAGCCATATTACCTGCAGTTTCTGCAATAAAGAACCACAAGTGGTTTCTCCTAGAAGAGAGTTTTCAGCATCCGCCATTTTGCCTGCACCATGGGAAGCATTTAATAAATATTAATACGTGTTTCTTTAAAATCTTGAAGCACACACAAAAAAAGCAATAAGGAGAAAATAATGTATATACACACACACACAAACACACACCTTATTGAATAGCTAGAAACAGCACTTTACCAGACTGAATGACATAAAACACCTAACAGCAAAAGTCACAAACAATGGCAAATCATTAAATTAGAAGAAGTTTCAAGAATTATAGTAGTAACTAGAGAATATAGACAAAAGTATCATGGAGGCCATTGTACTAAAGTCAAATTGCATTTTACCACAATTACTCAAAAAAGGGGCAAATTAGTCCTTGTCAGTTAGACCAAAGAGCAAACTGATCACTGTGTAAAAATTTCATCCATTTCTGCTATTAAAAATTGCTCCACATATGTTAACATGATGTAAGTGGCAACAAAAGTATAAATTCAAAATGTACAAAGCCATATAAAAGAACCTCAAAAGGTGTATAAACAATGTGAGATTCAACTATACCACTTAGCAAAGAAATTATATTATATAAAGCCTCTAGCTAGAATTTAAATAGGGTGAGTAACTTGAAGTATTATAAAAAGCACCAAAGTGCAATTGATGGAGCAATTAAACCAGCAGAAAATTTACAAAGAATTTAAAGCAAGAACCTGCAAAAAGTAATCTTGAATGTCTTGCTTCAAGAATCTTTACTTCAAGAACCAATAAAAACTAAACTATTGAGCTTCCCATATGTTCGCCAAAAAAGCAACACAAAAACAAAACTTATTAGCAATATGAAACTCCATTATCACATTCTTCACTCAAAAAATCAACAAGCCCTTACTTCGATTTCATTATAAAACCAAACAATCAGCTTCAACAATAAAAACCCAACTTCACAAATTCACAACTTTCTCACCATTTGCACTAAGATAAAGACGACTGAAATGCAGCAATTATAAAGAAAGAAAGTATAATGCATACCCAGATCTTGTTTTAAGAAGAGATTTCTGGGTTTTTAACTTTTTTCAGATCCAAAGCTTTGATCTTTACGGAGACTGAACAAAGTTTGTGGGAGTGAGAGAAGCACAGAGATACAGAGAGACCAGAAGCCTAAAAATGCAGAGTAATGGGACCCTTTTTCCTTACTAATTCTTGTGGTGGATAAGTACCCATGTTTTTAAGAATATTTACGAATATGACACTATCAACGTAAGAAAATAGGTGAATGTACTGGGTAAAATTAGTCCTAATGACATAAAATAATCCTATTTAAATAGAAAGTGTTAATTATGTTCAAATTTGGAATTATTTAATTTTTTTTATAGTACAAAAATTAAATTGATATTTCATAAATATATTCACTTAAAAAAATAAAATGGGTTGATTGAGTCTTAATTCGATTGACATGGGCATTGTTGTCAATTTAAGAGGACGTTGGTTCGAGTACGTTAAAGCGTATTATCTTACTATTTATGTGTTAATGGTAGGTTATGGGTAGTTCTGGGCATTGATCACGTAACTTTTCAACTTTTGTCTTTTTTTTATCACCAGTCGACTAACGTAAAAAATAGAAACACCAAAAAGTTTAAGATAATTAGGTGACCAAAAAAGACAAAATTAAATAGTTGAATGACCATTTTGTAACTTTTTATAATTTGGTGATCAAAAAAGAAAAAGAAAACCATAGTTGATTGACTACTAATGTAGTTTACTCAAATTTAAAATGATGGGTAAACTACACCGTAGGTTAATAAACTATTAATAAGTTTACATTTTGATTACTCAACTTCAAAATATTACAAAATCGTCACTGAACTATTCGAAATTTTTTATTTAAGTCACTGAATTATTTGTAAATTTTTATATAGGTAATTGAGTTGTTAAGTTTTTTTTTTTGAAGTCTAGCTAGTGAGCTTTAAGTGACAATTCACGATCAATATGGTGGATTAATACCCATCAATGAATAGAATAACATACCTCAAATCCAAATCAATCTGATGGTTGGTTTCAGAGATTAGAGAAAAAAAAATTATTTAGATTTTGGTTCATAAATTTGTAGCATTCGATTGGTGCAAACAGTGCAAATGGAAGCCATATAATAATTTTAACAGTCTAATAACCTAAATGAAAACTTTTAAATGATTTAATAATCATTTTATAACTTTTTAAAGTTGAGTAATCGAAAAGTAATCTTACTAATACCCAACCAGGTTAGCACGGCCCATCTTAAGTCATACTTGGACTTAAAACTTTTTTAAAAATTAAATTAGAAATCGATCCAAATCTATTGTAATATAAACTATAAAAATTCTAAAAGTAATTAAACTTGTACATTGCACGGGATAAGAAACTAGTTCAAAATTATATGATTATTATAATATAAAATTTTAAAGTTAAACCAGACTTTACATACACATCATTAGGTAAAAAAATTTATATAATTTTTGTTCAAACCAATTTTGATTATTTTTTAATAATTAAATTATTTTATTATTTTAAAGTTAATGAAAATTAATCTGTTTTGAGGATTTGTGTTCCAATAAGGGGCCGCGCTGGGGGAGGGGAAGGACCCGTAAAATATAAAATTTCATTTTTGGCCTTTTAAATTTTACAAAATTTTAATTTAGTAAATGACAAAATTATACTTTAACCCCTAAAAATATAAAATTTTGATTTAATCTTTTAAAAATTGTAAAAAAATTAAGCTATTAAAATTGTCAAATTACACTTCAGCTCTCATAAAAATATAAACTTAATTTCAACTTTCCAAGAATTTTTTTTTTTGGCTTTACTTCTGTTCTCAACAATATTATCTTTAAAGTTTAAACTTACGTTCTCCCTTGAAAATATAATGTATTTTACTACTACACCCAACACTTATTGGTAACTTCGATTATTGTTGTCATAAGAAAAATCCCACATAACAACAGCATATGACATGTAACTATTGTACATGTAATGTCACTTTCAACCGGGTCTTAACTCAATTGTGAAATTCCTAAAAATCCAATATTTTTATAAAGCCACAAACATATTTTTGAGTATTTTCTTTTTACATATATTTTAAAAAATACATGCACATAAAGATCTAAACTTAAGAACTAAAAACCACTTTTCCCTCAATATTACTATTTTAACCAAAGGCACTTATAGAATATCATGAGCGTACCATAATTTATTATAATGTTACAAACTTGGCACATTAATTGAGATGGAAGATTTGGATATTTGCATTTTTTTACCCTTGGTGCAATCTGAGTACTGATTTGAATAAGGGATTGAATTGATTAAATTTGGTCCAATCTGAGTATTGATTTGAATAAGGGATTGGATTGACTAATTAAATTCATTTTTTATTTTTAATAATTTATTTAATTCAATTAAGCAACTCGATTGAACCAATCAAATCAAATACTACTGATTTAAAATACCAATAATTTAATATTATTTTGAATAGTTTTAAATGAAAGATAAATATGATGATTTGATGTCTCTCTTTTTCTTTAAAAGATAATTTATTTTAGATTTTTAATAAAACAAAATTAACTATCCAAAATCAACATTTTCTACCTTAAGTGATAAGCATGAGAAACTACATTGATTGCTCCTTGAAACAGTTTTTGATGCCATGGTGCATCTACCCTTGGTGGGCGACTGATGTAAATATTTATTAAAATTTTGGTGATTTTAAAAAAAAAATTTAAAAAACTCGATCAATTTTATCAGTTACTCAAAACACCTCGTTACAGCCGACTTGATAGCTCGAATTGCTTAAGTTTAGCTCAGCTCGATAATGATCGAGTCAAGAAGTAGTTCATTCATAACCCAAACCCTAAACAAGAGATTGATGACCAAAAATATAGATGAATCTTAACATGAAAACCCTTCATATGTGTATAGTTCTTTTATCACATAGGCAAAGTTCTTGAAAATTTGCCATTAAAAACTCAACTTAACCTACAATCAAGCATCAGAGACTTTGTCGCCCGTGTTATTCTCGGTTGCACCATCATCCGTTGCTTGAGTAACACCGACCTCAGCCGGTCGAATAACTCGATCATAGAGCATGTAACCTGCCTGTAATAAACAATGGAAACACACATTTACCGGTAACTAAACGAACTATGAACATTTCGGTCATTCAAACTTCAAACAGCAAATTGTGGTTAACAGAGACAAGGGACCTTGAGTCAAATAATGTAATCAGTTACTAATCATATTTCTCGACACAAAGTCGGATTAGAAGATAATACCTTCAAAACATGAGCAACCGTGCCAGGAGGCTTGGAATTATCCGGTACTTGGAATACCGCATTGTGCCTGTGTGGATCAAATGGTTCATTTGTAGGATCAAATTTTTCCACTCCAAACTTTCTAAATACCTGAAAGCAGTAAACATTCTAATTGGTCAGTAATAAAACTCTAACATGTTATAGAAACAGATGTTGAGACCAAACATTGTCCAAGTCATAGAAGAAACCTATGTTACTTGGACTAGGATATAATGATCGGACACGGGTATATATTTGACATGGGTATCTACAAATTTTTCTCTTCTTTTTCATGTATTTAGAGAGTCCTAAAGGGTCTCCCCAAACCCAAGTCTGAAAATGTGTCGAACAAGGAAGAATTCATAACTTGCAGGATTAACTAAGCACACATCACTGTGTAAACACATTTTCAGATGAAGTTCAATGATTTAAGAGGAATTCAATTCACCAAATTTGTCCCATTTACCAGTAAACAGATGCGATAATCGAACCCACAAAAGTTTGAGTATGAAAATTCTAACAACTCAGGTTCATGAGAACTACCAAAATTATAGACAGGTTCAAAACTAACAACCTGAGTTTTGGCGAAATAACAAAAAGCCTACCTCTCCAAGCTGCTTCTCAGTCATTTCAACTCCTTCTAAGAGTGTTTTAAGGAGCGGTACAGCTCCAGAAGTGTCATTGGATTCGTCGATCTTAGAGAAACTACCTTTAACATGTGTAGAAGCCCTTCCTAAATTGTCCGCAACATCAAGTAAGCCCTTTGCGAAATTCTGCAGCACAACGACAAAAAATTACAATCGATTTCAGATATCCCAAACAGAATTTGGGTGGTTTAATGATTCATCAACGTTACCTGAATTGCAAATTTTTTCGAGTTCTCCGCTTCCCGTCTTGTCCTAGCCATAACGTTCTCCATTTCTGCAAGAGTTCGAACAACTTTGTCCTTCATTTGTTCAATCTCCGTTTGCTTGGTCTTCAAGAGTTCTTCTTTTTCCTCCACGAGTTTCACCATATCAGCCATCGATAAGTCACCATCACTCTCGGAATCTGAATCAGAAAACGCGGTTCGTTTAGCAGCTTTTCTCCTCCTTTTATCAGATTGAGGCATCGTATTTTGGGATTCTGAGTTAAAACCTGATTCTTTTGTAGCTTCAGCTTCTCCAGGAATTGTATCCTCACTCGGCTTCACAGGATCTTGACCATTATTGTCTACGGCACTCCCATGTTCCTTTTCAGAAGGCTCGGGTGAGGCTGACGAAGAGATCCCAAATCGTCGGAAAGCGTTCCAATGGAGGTTCGAATTTTGCAGCAAACACACATCGTTTGTAATCACCTGCATAGATAAACTAAGTGAATGCAACATACAATAATGCACCATAATTCAAACAAAATGCACTAAAATGAGAAATTTTAGGTAAACGTATAATAAAGACCCTTGTACTAGGAGTCAAATTGCATTTTCCCCCCTTTACTAAAAAAAGAGCAAATTAGTCATTGTATATCAGATCAAAGAGCAAACAGGTCCTTTTTATTAAAATATTCATCCATTTTCTACCATTAGAAACCGGTGTGGCTGACAGAACAACACGCCACGTGTACATCATATCATTCTAACATATACCAGTTTTTGACAGTAGAAATGAATGAATTTTTAACAGAATGACCAGTTTGCTCTTTGATGTATAGGGACTAATTTAAGAGGGGGAAAATGCAATTTAGCTCCTAGTACAAGTGCCTACCGATTTTTTATCAATATGTATGAAATTGATTATGCTTTCAAGGAATCAATTTATAAGTTTAAGATCATAATTCCTAAATGGTCATTCAATATCTGATTAAAAAGAAAAAAAATGAGAACCTTAGAACCAAACAAGATACTGATAAAATGAACATGAAAAATATGAAATTAAAACTAATAAATCATTAATAATGCAATTAGTAACATTCATTTCAGTAACAGAAACTGAAATTCTACTTCAAAGTGTTCAACTTTACAAATCAGAACACATAATTTAAATAAAAAAAAAAGAAAAATCAATAGTAATAAAAAAAGGAACAAATCCCTTAAACCCTAGCAAAACCCTATCAGAACACATAATTGTAACTAATTTTTGTACCTTATTCGGAGATTCACTAACAAGAGAGTGAAACTGAGTGGAAAGGCTTGGAGATTGAAAGCTCTTCGGAGCAGAGAGAAGCAAGGAGCGTGCACCAACTCTCCTTGAGACGCGTGACAGAGCCCTGGACATCAACATCTCGGAACAAGAAGAAGGAGGTTTAGGGTTTTAGAGGGTCAAAAATGGGAAATTTAAAAAATATAAACAGGGTTTTTAGAGAGAGAAAAAAAAGGGAAAGAAGGGAAGAAATTTAGAGCGATAGACCGTGAAAATAGAGATGAAACAAAAGAAGTTCGTTTTATTTATTGGTTGGCTAAAGTATCCTCTTAGTAGGATAGAAAACGACATCGTTTATATAGGTAGATTGGTGAATTTGAACGTTCTTTGAGGGTTTTATTGTCTTTGTATTAATTGGTCGGTCTGTTTATGTATAAGAATTTAGAAGCATCGAGAAGGTTTTTATTTTTTTTAATTATTATTAAATATATGTGGTCAGGAGGTGTGGTCAAAACGGTAGCGTATGGCAAACTTTAATGCAAGTGAAAATTTTGTGTTTTTATTGTATTTGGATACTTACATAAATTTTCATAAAGTTTTTATTAAATAAATTTTAACATAATCTTGCATTTGTCGTGTACTACGAGTTATAGCTTGAGATATGTTCAAGGAGGTTAATTTACTCTATTTATATGATGCGGTTTTTGGATTTGACATCTTAGGTAAGTCTTATACATGTATCATATTCTAAGGTTAATACGTGTTTTCTAAGCATGAGTTTGCTTACATGATGATACGAACTCACCACGTGCGAACTCATGTAAGCGAACTATGCAAGTTATCACTACTGAATTAAAGAGGATTGGGTCGGTCCTAATCGAATAACGGGTTGATAATGGCGAACACCATAACAAGATAAAATAATATTTAGTATTTTTTAGGAAGAATTTGGTACTTTTTTCAACATATGATGATGTGGCACTAAAATTGTTTTACATATCACTTAAGAATTTAAAAAGTTATGCTGATTGAGTCTCTATCTCGAATGGCATGGGTATTGCTGCCAACATAAGAAAACGTAGGTTTGAGTGTGCTGAAGCGCATTATGCTCCTATTGATGAGTAGTTCTAGGCATTGTGCTAAACTATAATATGATTGTTCAAAAAATTTTAAAAAGTTATATTTTTTTAATTATAAAAAATATAGATATAATATTTTTATCATTTTAATTAATATTTGGAGAAACTATTACGGTAGTCACTTAATTATTAGTTTTTTTTTTGGTTATTCAACAATGAAATGTTATAAAATGGTAATGTAACTATTTATCTTATTCTACTTTTTTGTCATTAGGAGTTAAATTATTAACGGAAAGATAACTTGTGACTTTTAAATTGGTATAATAGTAACTTTAACCTTAACATTTATACATTCATCAATTTAGTCTTGATTTTAAAAAATTAACCATCAACATTTACATATTGTGTAATTTAATTTTTTTGTAATTTTACTTTTCTTTGTGACATTGAAGATTAATTTTAAAAGAATGCGAAAATATTAAAATTATTATCTTAGATTTTTAGTGTTTTTATTTTTGGTATATTTTCGATTAAATTTAGTTGATAAATTTATTTTTTAGCTTTATAAATGAAATAACCATAAATAAATAAATAAATAAATAAGCAAAACTACAAAAGATTAAATTGCACAATATATAAATGTTAAGGATTAAATTTTTAAAATTAAGAATAAAGTAACACAATATATAAATATTAAGCATGCAAAATTTAAAAGCTACTATATTATCTTTTCGTTATCTATTTAGCAACTAGTGGCCGAAAAGATAACCAAAAGTGATTATTTTATAATTTTTTATAATTAAGTGACTAGAAAAAAACTTAACAATAGTTGAGTGACTACTAAAGAAATTTACCCTTAATATTAAATGACTAATAAAAATTGGATTACTCGAATAGACACCATTTTTCTTCATTCAAAAAATGTATTATGAAAAAGAAAAATCATTAAAAAATGTAAGTTCATAAATACAATCTCTTTTAACACCCTCACAGTTTTAAAGCTCTAACAGTAATGAGACTAGTGCAACTCAAACCCAGACCACAACTGGGATAGTAAACATCTTGACTATCAGACTAACACACGGGATTCTCTTAACATTATATTTAAGTTCCTCGTAAAATAATGAACAACAATATGGACAACTATATGATTTTACAAAAAGAAAAAGAAAAATTAAGGTAATTGGAAATAAACTATATAACCCAAATTTAAAAAGGAAAAAAAAAATCAAAGAAAAGAAAAACTCTAGAATACCCTCCAAACATTATGAACCTCTCGCTCCCTCGAAAAGGGCAGTCTTGGAATTTCCTATTGTGTGAGAAATCAAGAAATACCAATGGTCTTGGAAAGCAACCATAGAACAAGAGATAATTCAATGCCAAAAATGGTGTGAAGTGTGCTCCTATCTAACATGAACCCATAGATTGTAATCCCAGCTCTGTTGTTCTCAAAATATGTCACTGCAAAATCATCCCCACAAAAACACCATCAATGGCACATCAAATAACATTAACAAACATTACACTTAGACAATGTGTGGATTGAGTAGGTCAGGTTGATTTTGGTTCAAGTTAACATATGTCAGATCAATTCAGAGTTTAAATTCTTTGAGTCATTACAAGTTTGAATCATTCCAAGTTTAATGTATTTCGGGTTCAAGTCATTCATGTTTACCATGTACGTATGCAAGATAGGTCATTTCGAGTTTGAGTCATTTTAAGTAGGTCATTTTGAGTTTGAATCATTTATAAGTAAGTTGGGGAGTTCAGGTTGACCTTTTATGGCCAAAATGGGTTGTTTACCTAGGTTGTTGACTTTCTATGGTCAAACAAGGATGAGTGGAGATCATATTTAGATTAATTGGATCAGAATTAACAAGTTTCTATACTCTAAGTCATTTGAGGTCGTCATTTAGGTTTGGCATTTAGGTTTAGAGCATTTTGAGTTCGGGTCATCTCAGGTTGTAATTTCAGGTTCGAATCATTTTGGATTTTAGTCAATTCGGGATTGGATCTTTTCAAGCTTGGGTCATTTTGGGTTCAGACATTTCTGGTTCTAATCATTTTTAGGTTTGGTTCGAATCATTTTTGAAATACTTTGGGTTTGGGTCATTTCAAGTTAAAATCCTTTTGAATTTGAGTCATTCCGAAATTGGGACTTTTCAGTTTGGGTCATTTTGAATTCTGTCATTTCTGGTTGGAATCATTTTAAGGTTTGGGAAGGGAGAGCTTGGGTTAACTTTTTACGGTCAAAGTGGGTCAGTTTTACGTTCGGGTTGGGCAAGTTCAAGTTGTTGACTTTCTATAGTCAAACAAGGATGAGTTGAGCTCATATTCGGATTAACCGGATCAAGTTTCTAGACTCAAATCAGAACTAACAAGTCTAACTACACTAAAAGAGAAACCAGGCACTACTCTTACCTAGAGCGTGTCTTTTCTGGTATGAAATGGTACTATAAGCATAAGCTGGGATCAACTTATTGTTATCCAAGTCATCTTCTTCTTCCCCAACATCTTCACTCTCCGATTCACCGTCGGTTCCCACATTAGGAAACGATTGGCGGACATGAATAGCCGGTGTCCTCGGCGTCTCACCGTCGTTCACGTCGAAAGAATCTAAGGTTGCACAAACATGCCATTTTGAAGCAAGGCACGTAACCGATTGCGCTTTGTGTGTTATTTTCGTCGCGCTTCGTAATAATATACAGAGTCCGGTGACAAGAGTTAAAGAACACATCTACAAACGATAAACCAATAAGAAGGTTAGATCGAACCCAAACTTTATAATAGATTTTTTTATGAAAATAAAACACTTACAAGAAGTTCTCCAGCTTTGTAAATGTTCAATTCCGAAGTAGCCTTCAAAGTTACAAGCAATGAAGTGAATTGGCTACCTGTGACCAAAATCAAACACCATAATATGAATGAACGATACCGATGGCTAATGATCCGTAAATGCCTCCGGATTCGTAGGTGTTCGGACAAAACCGAACCCACATCAGAATCAACTTGGAAAACCTGCGCAAAGTCTTGGATCCGGAGAACTTGGAGGTTACAAACGAGGTGGAAGAGGACGCATACGAGGAAGAAAACCGTGGTCCGATAAAGCCATGAACATAGCTCCATGAAACAAGCTACACTGTCGCTCAACCAGACGATTCCGAGGAAAGGAATTTGCGAAGCGCCCGAGGCATACCACCATACTTTGTATGCCGTCTCGGCTAAGAAACACGGAATAACAAAAGACGATACGATCTTCAACGATCTCTGCAAATGAAAAAACACATAAAGATAAATCACATTAACACAAAGAAATTTGAACTTTTTCAAATGTTTATCATCCCAAATCTTCAAACCCCATAATCCAAAACAAAAAGAGTTAAAAAGTAAGTTGGAAGAGACAATTTTACAGACACTTGGGGGGCACCATATTCTACCTCTTAATCTAAAACTAAAGGCGAAAAGAACTACTTCGAAACTAAGACTCAATCGAAATGATCTAAACTCAAAATGATTAACTTGATCTGAATTCATCCAATTCTGAAACAAGGGATATTAGTCAAAAACAATGATCATGGCTGTAATTTCAGTCAATTATGGATCTTTGACTTCAAATAATTTCATAAAAACCGATTTTTTTTTCAAAATTTAAAACTCAGCCCAGAAATTAAATCAAAAACCCATATAAAATCTCTTCAACCCCCCCCCCCAAAAAAAAAGAACAGAACTTACATTGAGCTTAGCAGTATACCCTTTTCTAACAATCTCACTTTCATTACAAAGCTTGTCGAAAAACAAGAACCTTTTCAACCCATATTTCTTCACAAAACTAGTTAAACAAACAAACGACATGGTCGAAACACTGCTCAAAGACAATTGAACCACCCAATCATAAGGTCTAGCATGTTTAGCATCACAAGAAGAACAAGCTAAGAAAAAATGAGATAAACAAGGAACCACTAGTCCTAAAACGATGAACAAAAACCAAGACAAAGAAGCTGTCCAAATGTTGGATTGATCTACACACATCCAACGTAAGTATGTTCTAAAGCTGTGTAGTTCATCTTGGGCATGGGATATGGTTCTTTGGAACCTGGTTGATCGGTCCATTAATGGTTCCCTAGTAGTATCTTCCATGGAAGGACTTGATTGTTTAGCTGTAAAAAGAACAAAAAAAGTGAGGACCTTAAGGGGAGGGGGGCGGGTAATGGAGTTTTAACGATGTTCTAAATCCTATAAGAGGAAAACAGGTGTTGGGATTACGAGACAGGAAATTTGTGTTTTAAAGAAAGTGTCTGAAACTTGTTCTGGTTTGGCTTTTTTATTGAACAATCATTTATAAATTGACAAATTTTTTTTTTTTGGGTTTTATTTGGAAAATCCTAACATGTTGTGATTGTTGTTTTTCCCATTGGTAGAATTATTAAAATTTATTTATTTTATTTAAAAATCTATTTCAATCAATTGTATTTTTCATCAAAATTTTTTTTATTATAAATTATGCTTATCGAATACATAATGACTTGAGTAAAAGTATTATGAAAGTTTCTGTATTAAGGGCGAGTTTAGATGGGTGATGCATTTAATTGCGATTAGTGTAAAAACAGTGGTGACAGTGAGATTAGATTCTGTAGCCACACTGTAGCGTAAGGTAAAAAATCCAGCGAAGACTTTGGTTGAATTTTATCCCATTTATTTAAAAAAAAGGATAAATTAATCCTTGTAAATAAAATAGCAAATTGGTTATTCTCTTAAAATTTTCATTAATTTCTATTTGGATTTTTTTCATATATTTTAAGTTTTTTCAAATAAAAAATTAATTCTATTTTGAATATTATCTTCCACATCAATAGTGAATTTTTAATAAGATTGGTCTGATCTCTTATTTGCTCTTTTTGACATAATACTTAGAACTACCCATAGTCTCTCTCAACTCATATATAGGAGGATAACGAGCTTCAGCGTGTTTGAACTCACATCCTCCTATATTGACAATAATACTTATGTCAATTGAACTAACACTTAATCAACAATATATGGTAATTTTTTTAATTAGAAATACATGGTATTTTGATAATTTTATTAATTAATTTTGGGTTTTTCAGCATCATATCAAGTGGTTATAATCTTGTGAAATCATAAACTTGGATTTTGGGACAAAAAGCATAATGATACTTTTGATTAAAGGATTAGAATTTAAGGTTAAAACATCATAATCACCATGTTTTGAGGAGGCATGTTCAATTTTATGTTCCAATTAAGACAACTACATCATTTCTTTGACAATGAAAGCTATACATTTTAAATGATAAATTGATTTGATTATTAAAGATAAGATTGAATTATATTGAAATTTATAATCTAAATTTTAAAATATTTTAATTAAGTTATCAAGATATAATTCTTATTAATCAAATCTTGTTAGTGACTTAATACTAACATATTATTTGTTTTATTATTTATAAACTTTATTAAAACTACTTATCGAGATTAAATTTGAAGAATCGAACTTAACATAGTTGTCAAGGATTTAACCCTTTATTTTTAAGATGAAATTGCTCGTCAATTGGTACATACGATTATAATCAAATTTTCTTTTCTTATAAGAATAATAATGGTAACAATTTTATGAGAGAGAAAATAAATTTCTTTCAAGTTTTATTTGAAAAGAAGAATGAACTACTATTTATACTAATAGATTAGGGGAATGACATAATGATTATTAATTAAACTTAAGCAATTGTTAGCGTAAATTAAGGTTTATTAAACTTAAACCGAAGGTTTATTTAGATGAAAGATTATTAAACTTGCAGAAAGGAAAATTGGAGTTAACCCTATAACACTTTAGTGGTGGATGGTAGTTTGTTTTGAAAGCATTTTAGAGAGAGCTTTGGGGGTTAGAATGTCAAAAGTCTTCGAATGAGTTGTGAGAACTCATATTTATAGGTGCGAGGAATAAAATTTACAAAATCAAGCATTTAGTAGGAGTAACGAGATTAACTTTTTCAGTTACGAAAGCATTAATGATTTTTTTTATTAGGACAGAATTTAAGTTGAGTTTGTTATATTTATGAAAGAAGAGAGAAGCATTTAATGTTACAGGAAAATGTTAAGAGAAAACATTTCAACTACCTCCATATTTGATCCACTAAGCAGAGCTTTCTAAAACATCTCAACAGTGAAGTTACCCTAAGAACCGTACCATCTCCTAGGGTTGTTTCCACTTGTTCTACTAGATAAAGTCATACCTCGTGAAACATCCTTTGCAAAAAAACTCTTGAAACACAAACTAATTTTAAAAATGTGGTTGTTCCAAGAGGTGTTCCTGAATAAGGATTATCCTGATATATTTCAAACATAAGTTGTTCTCAACATAAATGTTTTTAGTAAAGGTTATTCCGAACAAGAGTTGTTCTGTGGTAATACTTTTCTTAGAAAAATTTGTTCTGAATAATAACTCTTCTTAAAAAAACACAATTGTTCTAAATAGATGTTATTTTGAGCAACAATTGTTCTGAACATACTTGTTTTTGAAACACAAATATTTTAAACAAGAGCTGTTTCAAACATTAGTTGTTCTCAACCGGAATTATTCATAAATAACAATTATGCTAGACGATGGTTATTCTAACCTGAAGCCCTATTCTGAACATAATTGTTCACAATATAGCTATTCTGAAATAACGATTGTTTTGAACAATAATTATATACTAAACAATAATTGTTCTTTTGAAAGACAAATTAAGTGAAGCAACGTTGCAACTTATTTTGAATTAATTTCATTACTAGAACAATAATTCCTTAAACATAATTTTATTTATTTCTAAAAATTAAAATATTAATATCCAAAACAAAGCATCTTTTAGAAGGCATTAATGTCAAGTTTTATGTTTCAATTGAGAGGATTGCATCATATCTTTGACAATAGTATCTAGAATGATAATAAATAAATAAAATGTAAATAGATAATTATATATATTATAAATAAATAATTTAAATTTAAAATATGTTTTAAAATTAAGTTTTTGGGTATTGGCTGGTATATCATATTTCGGCCGATACAGGTGAAATCAACTGGTACGTATTGGTATGGCCGTTATGCACCAGGATGGAACTTAAAGTTTATTATTTTGATTTACTATCAGAACGGAGCGTTCTAACCAGTATGATATCGACTATTATGATTTAACGTATCAAAAAAAAGGCTAGACTACTTTTGTTTTTTATTTATTCATCTCATTATAAGTTTAGGATTATTCATAACCCCTTTCTCAACTCATAAATAGGAAGATAATATGTTTCAAGGCACTCGAACCTATATCTTTATATATTTACAACAACACTCATATTAATCGAGTTAAAAAATAATTTTTTTTTAATTTAATCCAATCTCTAGAAAATAGTATTTTCCCCCAACCAATTCTTTCTACTTTATTGTTGGATTCTTTATTGAACAAAGAAAGGTACTTCCCATGTGAAGCAAGCTAATTGGCATTGAGACGTAAAAAACGACAGCTGGTGTAGGGACAAGACAAGCATCATCAAGTTGCGACGTGTAATGTGAAGCCGTCATTCACGCAAATCTCCCACATTTGACATTTGCCAAATGTCTTAATGTTTTTATTTAATCTTGTATTAAATACTCAACATTTGACTCTTACTTGTCCATTTTGCATTGAAAAGAATTTCATCTTAGTTAATTAGGGAATAAAGTTGGCAAATTAAATCCCTTTGTTGTATTCATTTGCGTGATGGGATTGGTTTGGAATTTTGGATTTAATCCCTATAGTTTTTTTGTACTTTTCGAATCGGTTATTTTTAGTCTTTATACCTTTTAAATTTTAAGATTTTAGTCCCGACCCAAACATTCAATTATTAGTCTTGTACTATGCGTAAAGTTGTAAATTTAAACCATATTCTCCAACTGGATCATTTTAAGTCCTTATGCTTCTTGAATTTTGAAATTCTAATCTCGACACAAACGACCGTCATTAATCTATGAACATGATTTTTAGTGAGTAATATTTGGGAGAAAAAACAAGTTGGCATGACATTACACATGAAAAAGTCTTTGCCGCATCAGATTTTGAAAACCGTTTGGCGATGATTGAAATTTAAAATTTAAAAAGTATAGAGACTAAAAATGACAAAATTAAAGTATAAAGATTAAATCCATAACTTTTGTAAAGTATAGGGACTGATAGCAGAATCTAGCATTTTTCTTATGTGGTACATATGTTTTTTTTTGGTCCAATGTGGTACCTATATATTAGACAAAAATTATACATTTTGGTACTTAATAACGGTGTTAACTTTTTAGTGCTTAATTTGGGTTTTATAGTTTGACTCGATGAAAATTCATAATCACTAATAATTAATATTAGCAATTAACTTTTATCAAATCGACTTTAAAACCCGAATTATATCATATCTATCGATGTATTTAACAAATTAAACAAATTCATAATTAACACCAAATTTATTCTACTAATTAAAATGATAAAAAATTAAATCTAATAATATTAACAATTAATTTTTATCCCGTTAATCCTAAAACTGGAATTCCACTCTAAGACATATAAAAATAATATTAACAATTATATCCTTTTGTTTAAAGTAGAAGTGAAAAGTTACTTCATATTAAAGTATACTTAATTATAAATTATAAAGTTAAAGATAAGATAAAAAAAAACATAAAATTTATTGGTTTATTTTTGTTGGAGTCCCTTTTTCATTGCGGAATTTGGTATTTAGATTAAAATAAAATAAAAACATTGAATTGTTTAATTGGGGAATGAAGTTGGCAAACAAATAATTTTATATCGGATAAATATTAAAACTATATTTAAATTTTGATTTAATATAAAATTAAACACGTATATTTTGATTTTGTGTAATTATACGTATAAAACTTTTAAAATGGTTTAAATATATACATAAAATGTTGATTTTGATTCAATTGTGCAAGAATAAATAATCAATATTTTTTGATGCTACGTAAGTATAATAATTTGAGCATGTAATACGTAAACGTAAAAGGGTATTTATCGGTAATGGTACTAATAGTTTGTAAAATTTGAATTTAATCAAAATGTTATGTATAGCATCACACATAATTAAAGTTTGTGTATCACATTACACGTTAGATTAAATTTATTTTTTGTCCAAATTTTCAAGTGAAGTAGGTTTGAGGTGGTGCATTATGTGATGGTGATTGATTTGGAATTTTGAGATTTGCTTGGTTGTTATATTATTTGGATTAAAATATATATTTGGTATTTATTAGATATGGTTTGTCACAAAATATAAGATACGATTTTCAAAATATATATATAATATTATTGAATTTAATATTAAAAATAATTAATTAATATTTATTTTTAAATGTAATAAATTTACATAAAATATAATTTTTAATAATTGATAAAAGTTAAATTGTATCTTTCGAAAACACGTTAATTTTTTCTTCAGAAATTAAAGCAAATGTTTTAAACAATAGTTTTTAAACCTTGATAGTTCTGCTAGGCCATTTCGGTGACCAATATAATCTTCTGAATTCGATCTTTGACGTCTAATCCGGGTTAGAGAGGTTACAGTAGCAGTGAAATTAATTACTATAGTAGTGAGATTAAAAGTAATAGTGAAGGATGTGTTTGGATTCAAACGCAACGATGACAATAAGATAAAATTTAAAAATAGCTATTAAGGATTTGCTAACCCTTTCTCATACGTAACCGACTCTCAAACCCATTTTCTGGATTTTGTAGACCGAAAATTATCCTATTAAAATGACCAAGTTTAGAGGTGATCTAATCACACTTAAATAAAAAGGATTGGTGGCGACTCCCATTTTCGTTTTTTTAATAAAAAGTCAATTTCAAAAAAGATTCCGGCATGAGCCTCTTTAAAAAATTTTAATTATAAATTAATTATAAATTTAAAGAATTAAGTCTGATTTAATCTAATTTTAATATTTTAAAAATTTGTAAATGTTGAACTCTTTTATCTAATATATGCTTTTATTTTGAGTTGGATTGTTTTATTTATTTAATATGTCCATTATTTTATTTTAGATCAATTTTATTTTACTAATAAAATCTTTACTTAAATCAGTGTCATGGTTAATCGTATCAATTCGGTTAAAAATGGTTAATAATTTTTTTATTTTCACTCATTGAAATCTTGAGGCATAATATTCTATCAAAATTTCAAAAATAAAAATAAAATATTTAGTAAAATTTTTCATATATGTTCTTTTAAACAACACGACAATATTTTTGAATTAATTTGATCAATGATTCTTCGTCGTCTCGGGTTGTATTCTATTGGTACTTATTAATAACGAGATATGCTTTTCTAAAGCAAGTGAGTTCACAAATTTTGCTTTCCTTTAAAAATATTTTTCATATTTTTGTGATACCAAGAGATATAAAAATTAATCTTATTATGAAATTTTAATTCACTTCAAAAATATAAATGTTTTATGTGAAGACAAGGGCGAGGTTAGAATTTTTTTTGGGTGGAAGTAAAATGTATATTTTCACGATAGTAAAATGCAATTTCATTGTTTTAATAGCCTATATCTTTATAATCTTTAAAGGATTAAATTAATTTTTTTTTTATCATTTGGGGGGATAAAGTACAATTTTACTATTACTAATTCAAAATTTTATAAATTATAAATGGGCCTTTAAGGGGGGTCGGAGCGTGCTAGCCCCCTGGCTTCACCACTATTTCAAGGATCATAATTAAATATTAGATTTTCCACTTTTAAATTTTAAATTTTTTATATAATCTTCTTATTATAATTTTGGTTTTTAAAATAAATTCGTCCGGATTTACTTTTTCTAAATTGGGCCAAATTTGAATAAATAAATAATTTTTTTTTGGACCGAGCTTAGAAAATTGCCCTTGAGGACCTCTAATATGATAGGTAAAGCTTCAAATTATCCAAAAGTGTTATGGCTACCATGTAAAATTAGTACCTTGCGTTGCTTTGTTAAGTGCAAAGATTTGAAGTATATTGGTTCTAGAACTGTTTCTTATTGTAGATGGAAATGGAAAGGGAAGCATCGATCTTGAGAAGCAACTCAAAAAGATTGGCTTGCTTACTTCAAGGCCGAACTTAGATGATTGGAGAAATGGCTGGTTGCCCAACATCAATTCCATATATTCTTGCACATTTTGAGGATGACATGATGGAGGACACTCCTATGGACAATACTTGGGATCTTTAAACTTCCCTCCATCCTTTGAGGATGATCCTACACCTGCTGCTGAGAGGATAGTAAATTCTGCTGGTGCTCAAATATACGCGGGGAACGCACGATAATGCTACTCAAACTCTCCTCCATGAACCTCTTCATAGGCCTTTTTATTCTATGCGGAGCCAGCTCCAGAAACCACAACAATATATAAAGGAGATGAGTGGGAAAAAGACGAAGAAGAAGAAGCCATGAATCTTGGGCTCATACTGTATTGCATGAAATTGCATGAATTTCTGTTAAGCTGTGTCCACCTCTCGGCAAGGGGCAGTACTGTTGGAAGATGCAAGTCTTCAAAGTATGCTTTTCCTCTTGCCTTTGTTTAAACTGTCCAAGTTAAACATGATATGGGCAAAAACAGTTGAGCCCCAACCAAACTTGTTTATTTCCTTTGTATCATCCATTGTGTACAAAAATTCGATTGGGACCCCAATTCATTTATTCCTGGACATACCACGTAGCCGATAACAAGAAGGTAATATCCCCTAATGTATGGATTTCAATCCTCACAATCTTGAGGGACTGTAGAAAATTTGTCCTTCAATCATTCTAAATGGAGCAAAGAACTTTTTGGATTTGGTTTTTCTATTTGTAAGTACTTTAAACAAGCTTCATTACCTTCGTTTGCTTTCTTATGATCTTTTCCCACAAATTGTAGAGAGATAATATGGTATTCCTGAGCTGTCTTCTGATCAGCTTTCATATACTCGTCGCTTGTGGGGGTAGAAAATTTTGTTGTCATACAAAATGTGGTCACCACTATTTTCGTCATCCTCATGATTGGTCTCTCCAATATGGCGTTATAGGCCGCTGGGTGGTGAACCACTAGAAAATCTACCATTTCTATGGTGGTTTGTTCACCATCTCCTAGGACTACCGGACGGACAATGCATCCCTTATTTAACAACCTCCTAACTTGGAAAGAGGAAATGTTAGTTGTGACCACCAGAGGGTCTTCTCCTTTCGCATCTAGAACATTCCTATCATCTTGGTCGGAGAAATGAAGGTTTCTTCATTGTGGCTGAAACCAACAGGACACTTCCCATGTGAGCCTTCCTCTTCGAGTTCAAGGCAATCCATTCTGTGTGCTTTCCTCCTACTAATACATCGATGATCCCTCTCACCGACCTCTTTCCCCTGTCATCGTGTTGTGACCATGATGGTCCCGTTAAACTGATGAGGCTCTTAGTCTAGGAACTGCTTAAGATGACCCTTTCGGATGACCTTCTCAATAAAGTCCTTTAAATGTACATTGGTTAAGCTAATAATTTTTATTTTAATGGGAATATTAAATGTACAAAAATTGTAAAAATAAATTTCATCCCTTTACCAAAAAAGGGAAATGTTATTATTTAAATTTTGCATGCTTTTCAATTTAGTTCTTATTTAAATTTTTATTAAATTAATCACTAGAAATCATCCACCAAATTATTCATAAAATCATTCACGATTCACGTCATACACGAACATAATACTTTCATCACGTAGAACATAGAAAATAATTATACACACTTAATTCTTACAAATTCACATCAAATTATACATTCAAATAAACATAACATAATAATTGGAACAACTTACCCATGCTTTCTCCCACTTCCATCTTCGTCTTCAAGCCTCCATGGTTGGTTTCATATGAAAGGACACTCTTGAACTAGAATTGGATGTAATATCTCACTTTAATTTCAAAAAATTGTAGGTTAGAAATATGCTTGAATAAGAAATGGACCAAATCGAAATAAATGGAAAAACATATTTTCCTCTCTCTTCCCTCCATGCACCCACGTGGTTTTAATATAAGAGAATAATTTCTCTTCTTATCTCTAGACTTTTATTTATTTAACATTTAATTAAATGATTTTAATTTAATGGTTATAATTTCTCCCATGAAAATATCTCTCTTTTATAATTTAAAATTCAAAATAGTATTTAATGACAAAATGACCAAATTGCCCTTTAAAATATCTTGTCATATTTAAGACATAAGGGTACAATAGTATTTTTAGAAACATGGCATATTTATTTGTCCTACAATTAAGCCATTTTCTCACAAAATAGTAAATTTACACTTTAGTCCCTATACTTTTGACCACTTTCCAATCTAGTCCATATCTTAATTTTGGACTTCACCTATCAATTCATATCCATATCACATTCATAAAAATGTATCTCTTAAAATTTTTCCATTTTTCTAAAATAGTAAAATTTACACTTTTAATCCTTCTTTCACAAACTTCCGATTTAATCTTTACTAAATTTTCACTGTTCATACTTTTTATTTCTCAATGTCGAATTTGACTTTACTATCATTATTCAATTGATAAACACTTGCTTTTTGAGAAATTTTGATATTTATGTTTCGAAATACTACCATTGGCGACACTGAAATTTTTGGGGTGTTACAATCAATTTTTTTATCACTCCACCGGTGATTCAAATGACACATTTGGTTCTCCTAAAAAAAAACCAACACATTTGGGTAGCATTATTGACTATGAATGTACATTAAAATGATTTTTAGATAGAATTCAAGTCTTCTGGATAAAAAGGACAACTTTAAGAGAGTTTTGTCTCCTGTTTAAGCATTCAACCCAATTCAACTCAAAATTTAATTAGAATCTATAATAAAACACATATTGATAATTCATGTACTATATTAGATGTTTTAAAGTACATGTACCACATTGAAAATTTTATGAAAGTACAAGCACTATAATAAAACACATTTTGATAGTTCATGTATCACATTGGACATTCATTTTCAAAGTATAAGTATCACATTGGATATTTTATGAAAGTACATGTACCAAATGTGACATTATCCCTCAAAATTTAATCGAATCTAGCATAATTATGGAATACACAAAGTTATATAATAAAAATCAAATAAAAATATAAATATTTATCCATTAATCAAACTCGGATGGTAAAATAAGATTGTGAGTTGGATCTGTATTATATACCATAATGATACAACTACCAAATTTATACTCAAAATTCCCAAAAATGTGATGCAATAAATATGAATATATATTCATTTATTTTATGGATAATTATTAAATTTATACGTCAAAATTTATCTAATTTAATACATGAAATTTGCTTTGGTGTATTAAATCAATCGAGTCTTAGTTCGTTTTGCATTGAGATTGTTGTTAGTGCAGAATGACGTGAGTTCGAGTGGTATTGAAGAGCATTTATTCTCCTATTTAAGGGTTGGGTGAGTTATAAGTAATTCTAAGCATTGTTTGTTGCTAGTGCAGGAGAAGGTGGATTCGAGTGCGTTGAAACGCATCATCCTCCTATTTAATGGCTTGTATAAAAAATAAGAGATATAATATTTAAATCTTCCCATTATTAATTCAATTAAAGTCTTATCTTATTTTTATATAAATTTTTAATAAATATAAATTTAACTTTGATCTCAAGGTTTATGAATGATTTCTGAGTAAAAGGGATCAACATTCGCTTAATACATAATCAAGTACTTGAATTTCATATTTTTTTAATGTGATATACATATTATGTTATTTTTTAAGGGTAAATTATACAAATAGTCACTTTGATTTCAATTCAGTCACTCAACTTTCAAAAAAATGACAAATCAGTCACTAATTTCATCGAAAAGTGACAAATCAGTCACCTACTAACATTTTCCATTACAGACCTAACGGGACAACTGAAGTGGCTAATTAACTAGCCATATTGGATATGTCCATGGTGGAAACCCACCTATTTTAAGAAGAAATTGAAAAAAAAACCCTAATAACAAAAGAAGAAGAGCAATAAGAAAAATAAGAAGAATAGACTATAAAATCCCTCTCAAAGTCTCCAACTGACCCCACAAATGAACCTGCAGCACCAATGACAAGTGCTCTAACCAGTCCCACTTGCACCACCATTAAATTGGGTTAAGGTTTTTTCCCCATATTCTTCCTCTTATTCCATTGGTTGTTGCTGTTGTGGATAAATTTCAATCTCCCCCAACACTTAATCTACTGGACACACAATCGAGTATGGGGAAAGACTATAAAATCCCTTAATTGTTGCTGTTGTGGATAAATTACAATCGGATTCTTGTAAGGTAAGAAATTGGAGATGTTGTACAGGCTGCTGTTGATGAATCAAAGGTGGCCTGAGTAGGGAATTTTTTCTTTATTCTTCTTCTTATTCTACTGCAAGTTAACGGGGGTAATGGCATAGAGGTCACCGTTTCCACGTGAGATGCCAACATGACAAGTTAACAAGTCACCTCAACTTTCTATTACGTCTGTTATGATAATAATTGATTTGTCATTTTTCAAACGTTGAGTGACTAAATTAAAATTAAGTGACTATTTTATCAATTGCATCAAAATTGAATGACTATTGGTGTAATTTACTCACTTTTTAACTCAATGTAATACCTATACTTGACAAAGTTTTACATTTTGCTACATAAAGATAACCGTGTTAGCTTTTTAATATTTATTTTAAGTTTTGAAGTTAATATTCATACTTAATTAGTAATATTAACAATTAACTTTCATAAAATCAATCCTAAAACCCGTATTCGATCATCCATCAAATTATATTTAACACAATAAATTTAAAACTAAACAAATTTACAATTAATAAAATAATGAAAAATACAAACCTACTTATTTTAGTAATTGACTTTTATCCAATCACATTTATATACAAAACAAAACCCTAAATCACCATTACTATATATTCCTAATTACAAATATTTACAATCATCAAAATGATAAAACACAAAATCCCATTTTTAATCTTTGCTTCATTCAAACAAAAATAAGCCCCAAAAAGAAAACAGAAAATGGGGTTTTACTTTTAATCCAGTTTGTGAAGGGTTGAAATTGAAAAAAGAGAAAAATTTTATAGAAATATTTAAAGTTACAAAAAGAAGAAATAATCAGATCTGAGATATAATAATAACATCACCAAACCCTAAATCATATATATTCTCTAAGAACAAAGATAACAATCACCGCTTGATCAAAATCAAAGGGCTTAGATTTCATCATACTCATTAAAAAGACTAGGATCGTTTTTTCCATCTTAATCATATATCTCTTTTTTTTTTCGCTTAAAAATAGCAAAAATTTAGAAAAATAGATTTGAATAATTCTTCATCATCAATCATGATCATCATGTTGATCAAAGACATAAAGCAGTGCAGTAGAGATCATCAACGTCATCCAACGGTGGAAAATTGAGATCAAAAGGCTTCAATGTTTGATTTTGCTTACATGAAGATGAAGCCATATCCCCATCGTCGACGACAACCGACGATGATGAATCACAGTCACTGTGAAAATCCTCTGGCAACACCGGCGGTTTCCGATGGTGATGATATTTCCGGTCCGACACAACCGATTCCGGCGGCGGTTGGGTTGGTCTTGGTCCACTAAAAGACTCCACCGTACTACTCATACTGCTCCTCGTCGGTCTTTGTGGGTTCATATCCGGGTCTTGAAAATTACCCATCGGGTATAACCGTCGGTGGTGGTGATCGATCGGAAAAGCGGTAGTATTCGAGGGATTGATTGGGAAATTCGTTTTGGCTTTCGGTCCACGCAGTGTCATCGCCGCCGTATCGTAAGCTCGAGCCGCTTCTTCGGCGGAATCGAAAGTACCTAACCAAACCCTGGTTTTTTTCCACGGGTCTCGGATCTCAGCTGCGAATCTACCCCATGGTCTTTTTCGAACACCTCTGTATTTGGGTTCTTCTCCATCGGGGACGGCGGCGGCGGCGGCGGCGGGACCCCTCTCTCTCCTCATCGGAAAATAAGTAAAAAAAATGGGATTTTTTTTTCGAATCTCACAAAAGGGTTATCCAAAATCAAAGTGTATAAGCTCAAAATGTTAAATAAATGGTAATAATTGTTATAGAAATACAAAGGGGATTGATGATGAAAAAAAGATTATAGATAAAAAAGGAAGTAAACTGACTAAATCAACCCAACCCAAAACTAATATATTCATAAAATTTATATAAATTTAAAAAAGAAAAGAAAAGAAAAAGATTGAAGATGAAAGAGAGAGAGAGAGATCAAAGAAAACCAAACAAAATAACTGGGAAAAACAATTTGTAGAAGGAGATAGGTGTGGGACGGGAACTGGATGGCACCAAGGTAGGAGGGGAGGCCAACCCTTCTCATCTACACATAAATTATTTTTATTTCTTTTTATGAAAAGGATTTTTTATTTTATTTTTGTATAGTTTTTTTTTATATCATATTAAAAATCTTTTAATTTATATTGATTTAAGAGTTAGGATTTGATTAGGGAAAATTAGATAAAAAAAAGACGGTTTTTAAAAATAATTAAGAATTTAGGATTTTTTATATTTAACAAATACGTAGGAAGATTTTTTTCTCTTCAAAATCGACTTATTTTCTTAAATATAAAAAACCTAAATCACTAATTATTTTTAAAAACGGCCTTTTATTTAATTTACCCTTTGGTTCATATATTATTGGTAAGGATGAAATCGATTTGGTTCAGTCGGATTTTTTTGAATCATTCATTTTAATTCGGTTCGGTTATTGATTTTTTATATTAATTGTTAATAAATTTTAAATTTTTTAACTAATTTAAATATAAATATTTATTTTATATAAAAATTAAAATAAATTATATATTAAATAAAAATAGATTTTGGTTTAGTTTTGTGTAACCGCAATTTTTAAACTTACATTCCATAAACCATCCAAACAACTCAATTTGGGTCGATTTTCGATTTTTCAATTTTTCTTATTCAGCCGTACTTTGGTGCAATATTTTAACTTTACAAACAAATTTATATATCATTATATCATTTTTTTGCTAAAGTACATATGTAAATTATTAGTAAATTTTTTGGGTAAATTAAAGAAATATATTATTATTTTTTACAATTTAAGTATTTAGGCTTTTTTTTATATTTTCCAGAATATGTTATTTTTGTAGAGAGAAATGAAAACGTGTCCTACAAGACGAGTTTTCACTTTGTTAAAAAATATTTTTTTTCTTTTTTTTTTCTCTTGTAGTTAGAAATTAGAAGTTTATAGATTTATTCTTATCTGTGTTTTAGATAGACATTGTTATAGTTTTAAGGTATGTTTGAATTTACATTGATGCCGTGGAGCACAGTGACCTACAAATTTCATCTGTCATTTGAGGATGGAGCCATCACCTGAGAAGTTGGGATTGCATTGCAACTCATGGTCCCGGTTGACGTTGATTAAACGGTTAGGGGTTGAAGTGTATCTAGGGTTTCAAGTTTACAAATGTTATGCTGTCAAGGGATGAAGTATAACTAGGGGACCAATTGATAGTGGTTATGTAAACACGACAATTAGTTTCACCTCATCAAAGGAGGATGCTTTATAAAACCCATATAGAAGTCTAAGATCATAGTCATAGTGAAAAACACAGGGGCCTTCGAGTATAATTAAGTTATTTGTTTTATCTGTCTCCACCAAAGGCGGTGAGCTCATTACGGTAACCTATGACAGAGTTGGAGGCAACAAGGTTTCCAGCGGGAAAGAGTTATTGTGCGGTGCATAAAAGATGAAATGCGAATCAGGCTAACATCAATTGTTTGTTGACATACATGTGTTGTTACAGGTATGTGTCATGGTTAACGATATTGATTCTCATTCTGACCTTTATTCGAGATTATATTACGTATGGTGAGGTACTTGTGTTTTTTCAGGCATGTCTTAATGATCATCTGAAATTGGATTCAGACATGATATCTAACTTTATATTACCTACGGTGAAAGTGAGTCCTAGGATCCTGATCCCAGTTCTGATTGCACACATCTGTACCATAAGGCATGGTTGGCAAAACAGAAGGCGTTAGATAAGATGCATAGAGTGTGGGAGAAATCATATAATGATTTTTGGAAATGATGTCAGGTACTGGAGCGGTACATACTAAGTCCCGTAACCGATATACAAACGGAGCCTTCGTATTACCACGATTGCTTGGTCCCTGGAAAAAGAGTTTTCCATCATTTTTTCTGGACTTTCAAGCAATGCATAACTGCATTCTAGTATTGTAAGCCACTTGTACAAATTGGCAACACATACATGTACGAGAGATACCAACATCAGTTGCTGTTGGCATTTGTACAAGATTGTAATCAGAAAATCTTGCTAATAATTTTTACAATAACTCCCGAAGAATTCAGAGATGACTGAGATTTCTTCTTGACTAACTTAAGAAGGCATGTTGTGCCGTAACCTACCATATGCATAATTTAGGACAGGGGAACCGGAATACAAGTTGCAATCGATTGGCGTTCAAGCCTTTGGAACCGTGTACACCATAGGTATTGTGTATAACATACAGGGTCTAACTACATGGGTCGATACCATAAGGATGTAGAGCGGTGACATGTCATTAACATGGGTATGTTGTGCATAGTATTTTCTATATCACCACTTAACATATACATTGGCTCGCAATGCATAGATATAATATTTATTGTCTTCGGCAGGGTATGAGCTTGTCTAACATAGATTTCATGAAATGTTGGAGAAATTGCAAGTTGTAAATGAACACGGTGCGATGTACCTCGATGGGATACCCAATGAGTAGTAGACGCAATCGTATGATGGAGGACTACGATATAGACACATGACAACGAATTTAGTGAAATACATTAATTCCGTACGAAATAGGACGTGTCATTTGTCGGTAACCTCGATGTTCAATCAAACGTATTTCTGATTAGCATCTTTATTTCCTAAGTGGGCTGAGAAATACGAGGGAAAGATAGAGGGTGCTCACGGTTGGTACGAGTCGGTATTGAAAGATATTGGAGAAAATGCAGAAAGAGTGAACCCATTGTCTTCAGTGTGTCACTCGTGTCTAAATCAAGTATTTCAGGTTACAGAGTTCAGCAAACCCAACGAATGAGTTATTGGGGGACTGTACTGTGTAGACCTGAGACGAAGGACCTGCGATTGTGAGAGATTTCAAGCACTTCGTTATCCATGTGCAAATGCAATTGTGACACGTGCCTCGGGATGTGTAGATTGCATGACCTACGTTGACGAAGTTTACAAACTACAACGCATATATAATGTTTGGAAATCTGAATTCCTACTTGTCCCGAATGAAAGCATGTAGGCACCTACCTCGTAAGATCCTTTTGAGTTGGTACCAGATATTAACTTATGGCACAAGCCAAAATGTCAGCCAAACTCAACTCGAATAAGAGACAATATGAATATTCGGGAGTGGATAGACCAACTGAGATTATGCATTTACTGTAGGAACCTAGGGCGCACTAAGCTAACATGTCCACACCTGGATGGAATATCGAGGAGAAGAATTAATTAAAACACTAACTCATTTATTGATAAACATAGAAAAGAATTAAAAAAACATATAAATTCCATATGTT
Organism: Gossypium raimondii; assembly: GCF_025698545.1. Classification (NCBI taxonomy): domain Eukaryota; kingdom Viridiplantae; phylum Streptophyta; class Magnoliopsida; order Malvales; family Malvaceae; genus Gossypium; species Gossypium raimondii. The sequence continues at coordinate 55,844,896 of NC_068569.1, read as the reverse complement.
TATTTTACTCATTTACTTTTTTTTTTTGGAAATTGTAAGTTAGTAATTATTAAAGTAAGATATATTTCAATACAAAATAAGATATTTTAAATATTTTCTCATACATTATGAAAAATCATTACTTTTTAAAATATTGTAATTGATAAATGGAAAGAGAGAAGCTGAAATGAAAAAGTAGAAAAAAAAGAAAAAGAAAGAAAGATTGGAACTAACCATATGATATATGGTACAAAACAAATCAATTTAATAAATTTGTTGTGTAGATTGTAAATAAGTGTACATTTGGGATGTAAAATAAAGTATACAATTTGGTGTCAATGAAAGTGGAACAAATACATTATGGGTGGAGATATTTATTATAATATAGATTAAAATTTAACAAACTAAAGAATGAAATATTTTAGAAAAATTACAAATAACATAATCATTATCATCCAGAATGTGTGCCATAACTGGGTGGGCGTCGGATACGCCTAAGGTTCCGCCGAACAAGTTAGGGTGGCGACTCATCATCGTCTTTGTCTTCGTCTTCACATGGACCTTGATGTTGATCTCCATATTCACCTCCTTTCTCTATGGTTGACTATGTTTGGGTCCTAGTTGCCCATCGTACATCCCCCTGTATAAATAGGCAGTAAACCAAACAATATATTCATAAAATTTATATAAATTTAAAAAATAAAAGAAAAGAAAAAGAATGAAGATGAGAGAGAGAGAGAGAGATCAAAGAAAACCAAACAAAATAACTGGGAAAAACAATTTGAAGAAGAAGGAGATAGGTGTGGGATGGGAACTGGATGGCACCAAGGTAGGAGGGGGAGGCCAACCCTTCTCATCTACACATAAATTCTTTTTATTTTATTTTTGTATGGGTTTTTTTATATCATATTAAAAATCTTTTAATTTATATTGATTTAAGAGTCAGAATTTGATTTAGGGAAAATTAGATAAAAAAGACGGTTTTTAAAAATAAATTAAGGATTTAGGGTTTTTTTTATATTTAACAAATACGTAGGAAGATTTTTGCTTTTCTCTTCAAAACCGACTTATTTTCTTATATATATATATATATACATATATATATATAAAACTAAGTCACTAATTATTTTTAAAACGGCCTTTTTATTTAATTTACCCTTTAGTTCATATATTATTGGTAAGGATAAAATCGATTTGGTTTAGTCAGATTTTTGAATCATTTATTTTAATTTGGTTTGATTATTGATTTTTATATTAATTTTTAATAAATTTTAAATTATTTTAACTAATATAAATATAAATATTTATTTTTATAGAATAAAAATTAAAATAAATTATATATTAAATAAAAATAGATTCTGGTTTAGTTTCGTGTAACTGCAATTTTAAAACTTTCATTCCTTAAACCATCCAAACAACTCAATCTGGGTCCATTTTCGGTTTTTCAATTTTTCTTATTCAGCCCTACTTTGGTGCAATATTTTAACTTTACAAACAAATTTATATATCATTATATCATTTTTTTTGCTAAAGTACACATGTAATCATTCAATTATTAGTAAATTTTTTGGGTAAAATTAAAGAAATATATTATTATTATTTAAAATTTAAGTATTTAAGTTGTTTTTTATATTTACCAAGATATGTTGTTTTTGGAGAGAGAAATGAAAACGCGTCTTGTAGGATGCACACATTGTGTCAATTTAGTCAATTTAGTCTTAATTCTAAAAAATGTTAACCCTCAATTTAGTCTTTTTTCAAATTTATTTTCTTTGTGAAAATTTCACCTAAAAAGCTAAAAAAAAAACACACGCACACATTTATCAACTAAATTTGATCAAAATTTTACCAAAAAATAGAAACACTCAAAAATCCAAGTTTTTCTCATTGTTTTAAAATTAGCCCTCAACATCGCAAAGAAAAACAAAACTACAATAACAAATCAAATTACACAATATGTACATGTTTAGAATTAAATTTAGAATCAATACTAAATTAACACAATGTATAAATATTGAGGGTTAAAGTTGCTATTATGTCAATTTTAAAAACTGTCAAATCATCTTTCCGTTATCTTTATATTTTAGTAAATTTAATATTTTTTTTTTGAAATTTTTCATAGGATGGATTTCAAACTATTTGTGCCTAACATAATATTCATTTGGTGAGTCGAATAAACACATCTAAGGCTGTTTGGAGAGGGATGGCTTATTAAGGGTAGCTAAAATTCCCCACTTTGAAATAATTCCGAAGTTGATTGCCGCTTTATGTAAAAAAATAGAGGTAGAAAATGCATACTTTCCATTTTCCATGCGAGAAAGCTACTATTATGTTGGGAGATGTATCTTTAATAACCAATCTTATAGTTGATAAACAACCAATAACCAAAGAGAGCTATAAGCTGCTATTATGTCAATTTTAAAAACTGTCGAGTTATCTTTCCATTAACGTTCGTTGACAAAAAAAATTTTGAATAGTTAGTTGATGATTTTGTAACTTTTCATAGTTAGGTAACAAAAAAAAAATCTTACCAATAGTTGCGTAACTGCCACTATAATTTACACTTTATTGTTATAATATTTATATTTAATTATTTACTATTCTCGAATCAAATATGTGTTACTCTTTCAATTTTACTTGTGGAGTTTAAAACTCTATTAACAACGTGTCAAATAATTTTCTTTTAATCGACTCCCATCTTTGATTTATTCTAATAAATGATTTTTCCATTTAAAATTTTAAATATAAATTAAAATTTTTGATTCATTGTAATTGTCTAGTAAAATTAAAAATAAAGATGTTATTGAAGGTTTCTTTTTATTAAAATGTTGCATTTATATAATAATAAAAAAAGTGCCTTTTGAGATTAATTCTCAAAATAGGTTTTTCTAGATATTTTGACATCTATGAGTGTTGTGGTTCCTAAGATTAAATTCCACATAAAATTCATGTCTCTTGATTTGAGAACACTAAGAATATGTGCACGGGTTAAACTTCAACACTCACAGATGCCAAGGTCTTGTAAAAAACATTGATTATATATTTGATGCTCATATTAAGAATATGTGCACGGGTTAAACTTCAACACTCACAAATGCCAAGGTCTCGTAAAAAACATTGGTCATATATTTGATGCTCATAGGCTTAACCATTATATTCTTTTCAAAAGGACCTTGTCACTCATGGGTGTTGAACACCTAACTTACAAGTATTCCACTCGTTTTATTTTCATAAAAAATCCAAAATTCTCTTGAAAAACCTTAAATTTTTTACCTTTCTCACTCCCATTTTAACTCATTATTCTCTAATGCTCCATTGAGGTTTCAATATGAACGCATAGCTCCTCGGGCTAGGCTCGGGCTGGGCTTAAGCACAATATTAACATACTTTATATTTGCTCAAGTCTAGCCTGACCCAAAATATGCGCCTAAAATTTTGCTCGAACCCGCCCATATTTGTAAAAGATTAACCCAAGCCCATTTTAGATTATATTTTAATTTTTTAAAAATATTTATATTTATTTTAATATTTACATTAGAGTAATATTATATATTTAGTATAGGTTTATTTTTTTTAATGTGTTCAAATTACATAATATATAAAAATAACGCAATATAAAGTATTATAAACTTAAAAACGGGTCTGGTTGGGCCGGTCTCAAGCCTTGAATGTTCAAGCCCGAGCCCGACCCATATTTTAAAAGAGGCTAATTTTTTCTGCCCAAGCCCATTTTTCGAGCATAATATGTTTGCCCAAACCCTCTCAAATTTCAGACGAGCCTTCAAGCTTGGACAAGTAACGCGACCCATGAATAGGTGTAGATGGATATTGAACCATTTGTGCCTAACATAATCTTCATTTTGGTGAGCCAAATAAACATATCTAAGGCTCTTTGGAAAGAGATGGTTTATTAAAGGCAGCTAAAATGCCCCACTTTGAAATGATTCTAGAGTTGGTCATCAAATTATTTTACAGATGGAGGCCGAAAACACATACTTTTTATTTTCCATGTGAAAAATTATTATTATGTTAAGAAATGTATCTTTAATAACCGACCTTCCAGTCGACAAAAAACTAGTAATCGAAGAAAATTCAATAAACTTCTTATCATTATGTTATCAATCATTGGATGTTGTACTAAAGAAGAAGAATAAGGAATGCGATGGGAATGTGATGAAATTCACGATACAACTTATCAATTTGCCCCCGATGATAATAAAATTGTCAAGAAAATGGATCAATATGCTACAGATTGGATGTTATACATGATAGGAATGATGTTAACAAACAAGTTTGACAACTTAGTTCATTGCATGCATTTGAATTTATGGTCTAATTTTGATTTGGCCAGCGCATTCAACTAAGGGCAAAACTCTAACATTCGCTTTGCAAAGTGGCTCGACATCATATCGACGAAATAAATTGTTTTTATATGCTTTTATAAATATAAGCATGGATATAGATGTCGTAATTAGCTCTAGGATCTCATGCTGAATCTACTAAATTTATCCAGCTTGAAGAGCCGCAGCCATCTATCTAGCATTACAGACCTAAGTCACTTGTTAAAGTTGCTTACTCAATTGGATTTGCCATGTTTGTCTCTGCAAACTATCCAAGTGCATTATCATCCTCATATTATTTTGGGGCGAGATTTAGTCGACCAAATTGCATAACTAATGATGGATATGGCAAGTATCAGGGTCGATTTTAAGTTGTTCACGCCACAAACTCCCCATACATTGTAGCATTATTTGGCAAGGGATCACCTGGGTTTGATTTTTCTCATTAGCTACTCGAAGGAATGAAGCTGGATGTGAAGATAAAGCTCCGATCCACTCTCCACCGTGATGGAATCCAGTTTGTATCTGTCAGGCATCAAGTTGTAGAATGCATTTGCTTCAACGCCACCGATGATTGTATTATATTTTCTAATTTTTTATTTAATATAGAAAAATATTTATGTAGTTATTTTTAAGTTATGTAAATTTTTTATTTAGCTTACATATGTTTTATGTAATTATTTTAAATTTGATTTGATGTATTACCGAGCCTTCTCTTCAATGAAATCCTCCTCCTCCCATAAGTGGTGGGGCTAGAAATTTTTTTTGGAGGGCTGGAATTAAATTGTATATTTTTACGAGAGTAAAAATGTAATTTCACAATTTTGATAGTCTATATCTTTATAATTTTTAAAGGATTAAATCAAATTTTTATATTTTTGGGGGGCCAAAGTGCAATTTTACCATTACCAATTTAAAATTTTATAAATTATAAAGGGTCTAAATAAAAAATTTTCCATTTTAAGGGAGACCGAGGCCTCTACCAACCCCCCTTGGATCCACCACTGGTTCTGATGATACTAAATAGTGTCGTAATTTCAATAGTTACAACAATGAAGCTACTTAGGAATAGTGATCTAAGACAGGGAGAGCTAGATGGTGGAGGGTGACAATGGAAGGATTTCTGCCCCGGTTCCTTAGCTCCTAAGGCTCAAGAGATTTGACCTGTTGCCAATTGTGGTGGTAGTTTAAGTACATTTCGGCACTTAACAAGCTTGTTGTATAGCTCTTTTATATTTAATTATTGCATTTTCAGCTTTAGTAGCTTAGGTTTAGATTATTAGAAAAATAAGTGCTTTTTAAGAAATAATTGATGTTAGTTGACCTATTAGGTCAATGTAAGCTTTATGTAGTGCTAATCAGTCTATTTGAGTCTGTAGGATGTGTATTTCTAAGCCCAAACGTAACGACTTGAAAGTCAGTAGTGTCGGAACGTGTAGTTTCGGAATCCCATTTCCATAAATCGGACTCGTAAATATATTTGAAGTTATATTAGAAGTGAATTGAATTTCGGTTAAATAATTTTATTGAATTAGGAATTAATTAAGGTACAGGAACTAAATCGCATAAGTGGTAAAAGTGTGAATTGTTAAGGATTTATAATTAGAAATCAGTGCAAGAGGCTTAAATGGGAAATATACCTTGGTTACATGATTATTTGGCCGTTTGGTAAACTATTGGGTATATATATTATATATTATTAATTAATAATTAAAGTAAATTAAAACAAAACAAAACATTAGATTAATAAAAAGTAAGTGGGGAGGAAGAGAAAACCATGAAAGTTTAATGTTTCAACCGATTTTGGGAGAAGAACATATATAGCTCGACGCACGACCTTAGGGTCTAAAAATTTCAAGTTTAGTTAAATTTAGTTTTTTTATTATAATTTTTATGTTTTCAAAATCACAGGAATTTAAACTAGTTGACTCATATAGTACTTTTCAATACTGTTAAAGATTGTGAATGTTGTCATTGATGGATAGCTGAAGTTCTAGGGATTAATTTGATAGATTTTAAGTTTAGAACAAAAAAGGACTAAATTGTAAAGTAAAATGATGATTTTGTGCAAGTATAGACTAAATTATACAAATATCAAAATTTTGAGGTAGAAATGAGAAATAGGGGTTTAAATTAGGCCTAGAGTGAAATTAGTATTAAAATTTGAGGTGAAATGTGAAATTTATTTTAGTCTCGATTTAGGGACTAAATTGAATAAAATACAAAAGTTGCATAAATTAGAAATTTAATGTAAAATTTGATTGTGTATTGATGAAATGTCTTGTTGTTTTAATTCGTAGTTAACGTCAACCTGGATCCCTTGAAAAACAAAGGAAAAGATAAAGTTGTCGACGAATAGCTTAGAGTTCATGGTTTGTATTTCGATATTCCGAAATATTTTAATTGTTGCATATAAACATTGCATCAAATGGTAAGTTTATAAAGTGACTTAGTTCTTTGGAATTATGTTTGAAATGCTAATTGAATTGAATGGATGTAATTGAATGATTAGGTGTGAAAATAGACTTAATTTGATAGTTATGAAAATAACATATATTGAATTATATGTTGAATTGAATTGACACAAGAAATGAACATTGTTGACAGATGCATGATAATGGATTATGAATTGATGGAGACTTGGTTTGATATTGAGGATCTGGTTGATTTGTATTGAGAAACATGTTACCCTATTAATTGTTAGGGTAAGGTTGGGTATAATTGACATGCCATAGGATAGGAAGAGTTCAGGGTTATACGACTATGTGTCGAGGAGTACCGGGCGCCCCATTTGTCTGTTATACCGACTAGTGCTGGGCACATTTATTTGTCGGTCTTTACTGGCGACCGCAAGACAAAATTTATTATTACTGATTTATCCATTAGACATTGGGTGCTAAATTGGTGTGTTGGTTTGATCTACGTATCTGCCTGAGCTCGAGTCATGCTAATAGGGAATTAAAAATTAAAATATGATGGCAGAACATTTGAGTTAAGAATGAATATGAACTTTAAATGTATTCAATGGCAAATTATGAGATGGAATGTGCTAGGACATGATTTGAATTACCAAATGGTATATGTAATGAATTTGCCATGTTCTTTTGGTAATAATGTGATGGTTTTGAGAAATTGATAAGTGAATTTGTATATATTAATTGGTATGTTGCATCTCATCATTTATGTTAACTTATGTATCATTTTGTGTTAGATTAGATATTAACATTTGGATTATTGAAATACCATTGAGTATACTCGACGTACGGTTTTGTTTCTCGTGCGCAAGTTAGGTAATTTTTGATTCAATCATCAACTTCAGTATCCAGTAGCAATCCCGAACTCAAGTGTTGGTGATGTATTCATTTTGGTCTTTGCATGTACCTAAGATGTCTAATGGTTATAATGAACATTGTGTATTTTGGTTGGCATTTGGGAGTTATGTATATAAGTGTATATGCATGTGATGGAAATAGTCATGTTGTTGTTATCTTGTTAGGTAGTTTGGATCATATGTTTAATGTTTAATGGTGGAGAAAATGATATGTTATGTGATATGCTTTGATTGATGCTTGGTTATGGAATGATGATTGGTAAGTTTAAGTATGCTTGAAATGAATTAGTAAGCTTGTTGATTAAACATGAGATGGTTTGAATGGTCATTTAATGTTTGATTTAAATAATAGTGAAAGTGTCATTACGGGTTTATTGATTTGGTATATATATATATGTGCTCTTTTGATTGTTCTTAAAAGGGTTGAATTTCTTAATGTGCCAATTGTGGCATATTGGTTAGGTACTTAGGTTGATTGTTAACGTGATATTTTTGATATGTTGGAAATAAATATGAAAGTCCTTAGTTGATGATTTTTATGTTATAATTATGTTTATAAGGTACCATTTCAGTTTAGGTGATTTTGGCATGAAATGGACATTTTAAAGATGAGATTTTACCATTTCTGGGCTTAAATATCGATATTTTGGCATTTGATATCGATATTTGACCATATGAACAGTTTTAAAACAAACAGAATGCCAAAATGGTATCGATATTTATATGAGTATCGGTCCTTTTCATTAAATATCGATACCAGAAAATAAATATCGATACCCTTGTTTTACAAAATAAATAGAATTATGATTTGGTGTCGATATTCAACAATATATCGATTCAGTATCGATACCCGAGAATTAAATATCGATGTGAACTCTAAAATTTTGAAATTTTACAATTCAATCTCATTTCATGCCTAGTTTTTCACATTTAGGTCCGTATAGATCTCAATTTACTATATTTTTATAGTATGTGAACTATAATTATATAAGTTGTGTATAAGTTTGAATTATTTGACGTAGGTTGCTCCAGCAACGAATGTGACATCCTGTAAGGGGTTAAATAAAGGGTCTTACACCAAAAGCGTAAGGAACGATACCCAAGCTTCCCAAGACGCAACACGTGAAACTAGAACTTTAAACTCAAGAAACCGGTGTCGTGTTGTGACACACATTCCCTTGTGTCGCGACATAGCACTTGTGTTACAATGTAGCTTCCTCTATGTTGCAACGTAGTCCCTGTGTTGAGACATAGCCAGAATATAGGGCGTAAGCAATGATGATGTCATCAGTCGTATCTTGGCAGATTTCTCAAATTTTATTTATTACTTGCACCCAAAGTATCAAGGGTATTTTAGGGATAAAGCACACCAAAATTAGCCTATGTAAAAAGGTTCCTGTAACCCTAATGGACATGAAATTTAGATCTAGCCACATAGTTTTCTTTGTATTTCTATTTAGTTTTAACTTTTAGTTTATTTTTCTATAATCAAAATTCTTTCTATTCCGATGTGAAGACAATTGCAAGCAGAGATTATGTTTTATTTCTATCTTGAATGATTCAGCTATGGTTTTGATTAATTAAACCCTAGGATTGACGATCTTAGGAAGTAATCTAGGTTAAACGAGGTCGAAAGATAAGTTTTCCAAGTAAATCATAATTTATCCCGGTGAGAAAAGTGATGTCGGGAGATAAGCATGTACCTATCGATTAGTTAATTAGTAGAGGTTGGGAGGTAATACTAGTTAGTTAATAACTAATTCCCTAAAAATAACTCGAGTTCTGAAGTTAAATTTATGTATGTTAATTAAGATTTTTTAATCGATTGTAGGCTAAAGGCTCGCATTGTTGACACTAGGAATAGGAAATTCCATTAGGTTAATTAACTTAATTAGTTACAATAAATTATTAATATTTATATTTGATTATTTTATATTTAAAAAATTATATATATGTTTATATTGTTTGTTTATTTGTATGTTAATATTCATGAATATTGTTTGCGAACATGTTCATTATATATTCATGAACATGTTCGTTTAGCATTCACGAACATGTTCGTTTAACTTAAACAAACGAATATGAATACACATAATTTTAAATAAACGAACACGAACAAACATTTTAAAATTCTTAACAAAAAAAAAACAAGCTTAAAAATAAACAAACGAACATAAATAGAGGTTCGTTTGCTCAAGCTCGGTTCATTTACAGCCCTATGAACATATCTTAGATCCAAGTAGCTTTGATGGTCAGTGTCGAAAATCAGAGAAGAAAGTTGTTTTATGAAAAAAATTGAATTGTAGAAGAGAAAGGGAAACGTGAGCTTTCAATTGGTGTAAGCAGTACAAACATAGAAGGCCATACAATAGAATTTTTAACAACCCAGTGACTTAAATGAAAACTTTCAAATAGTTCAATGCCCATTTTGTAACCTTTTGAAGTTAAGTGACCAAAATGTGAACTTACTAATCGTTTAGTGACCTTGGGTACAATTTACCCAATTTTTTTATACAATTCCTTTTCTAGTTTTCATTTAAAATTTAACGGATATCAAATTCTTTAGTATAGTAAGAAAAAACCTTAATTTAATGTATTTTATTCATATAAGTCCTTAAACATTTTAAATTTAATTAAAAGTAAAAATATTTTTAAAAAATTGCTATTTCCCAAATTAGAAAGAAATGTTCTTAAGATATTAAATTGTTATTATTTATATATGATTTTGTATTATATATTTTCGTTAAAAATTGGTTTAAGAGATCTTCATGCGAACATCTAAGTCTTATATTTTTAACTTCACAGATCCAAAATTTAAATAAAATACAAACAAAATTATTACTATTAGATCTCAATATCCGACTCTAATTTTTAACTAAAAAGGTGAAACAAATACATTGTTTGGTGTCGGAGTTAGCAAAATTTAATTTGATTTTAAAAAATTAAAAAAATTAAATTTCAAGTTAATCGAATCGAGTTATTTAAGTAAACTCGAATTAGTAATTCTAGTTTCGAGTTCGAATAACAGATTAGTGTAAATACCCCTTTGGCCCCTATCAATTTTAAAAATGAGCAAACCGGTCTCTCTTAACAAAAATTACAAAAATTTTCAAAATAATTTTCGAAATCCAAAATTTATATTTTAAAAATATATAAAGAATATAGAAAATAAAGTTAAATTTTAAAATTTATAAAACAATAATTTTGGGACCTAAATAAGTTAATTAATAATTCAAGTTTATTATACTAAAGTATCTTTTTTATCTTTTATTTTGCTTTGAGAAAGTTTTCAAATATATATGGTTTCACATTTATATGCCTTTAACATGGAATTAGTTATCTTGTAACAAGACTTTAATTTGACATGTTTAATTTTTAATTTAACTCGAATAATGTTACTCAATTCAACTTGACTCAATTTCATTTCACTCAACTCGATTTGAAAAAATTCATATCAATTATGATGATAAAATAGGACTAATCAACTCAATTAATTTGATGGATCTAAAATTTTAAAAAATTTATATAAAATACTCATCTAAATATATTTCTCATTAAGATATTTCATGAATAAAAATCCATATAATTGAGGTTTTATTTATATAATTCATATATAAAGAAATATACCGTGAATATTGGAAAATAAAATTATCTAATAAATATATTTATAAAGATGATATAAATAATAAATAAGGCTTTGTTATAGAGTTATCTCTATTCATATTATTTCTACCAATCGAAAGCTCCTATTTTTTATTCTACAGTTTATTTTAATGAAATGGCTTTAAACTTTACGAATCTACAAACCCAAATTCAAACAGCTTTCTTTTCTATACTCCAACACTGACAGTAAAATCAACTTAGATATGATATATGTTCTTTTACTCCTCGATGGGTATTGATCTACCGTACCAATTGTCAAATCGTTATTTGAAACTCGCTAACCGAATTTAAAAAAAAACTTAATAGTTAAGTAATTTAAATAAAAACTTTCGAATAGTTTAATAACTTGAATAAAAACTTTCAAATAATTTAATAACAATTTTGTAACTTTTTAAAATTAAATTACTAAAACGTAAACTTTTTAAAATAGATTAATACGATTAGGTGGAGTTTACCGAAATTTTAAAAAAAATTAATTTTTAAAAAGTTATTTATTTTTCAAAAACTTAACCGAGAGCAGCCGGTTTCCCGGTGAGACCTAACCGGTTGATAGGGACAGACAAGTCTCGTGACTCGGGAGCACGTTAACCACAGCAGTGTTTTTCTTTTCGACCTCATTAGGTCCATTAAAATCTGACACGTTTTAAATGTGGTTGGACCATCTTGTACCACCTTCCTTTTTCTTTTTCATATCGAAATCCCGTTTTTACCCCTTAATGTGCTATGCTTTTCTGTTTATTATTATTATTATTATTATTATTATTTATTTAAATATTTAAAAACAATAAATCATTTTGTTGGAAATGTGGAAATAAATAGGGCCCACACTGTGGGTTGTGTCTTGCAAGAGATAGGATGAGCTTACTGCTTGACCAATAATTTTTTGCCATATCACCGTCATTACACAAGAATTAACAATTTTATGGTAAATATGGTTTTTTTATTTATTAAAATAGTATAAAAATTAATTACAAAAATGAGATAGATTATAGATTAATTATAAAAATGGTGCATTTTTTTTTTTACCATTTTTATAGAATTAAAGGGCAATGGTTGTTAAGGTATATGCCTCTAAGAAGGAATGTGTAGGTAGATTATACTTCTAAGATAGATTATACATTCTTAGGGCAATGGTTGTTAAGGTATGGCATAGAGCAAGTGGCTAGGGGTGTGCGTAATTCGGGTAAAATCAAAAAAATTCGGTTAATCGGTCGATTAACTGAATTTTTTCGGTCGGAGGTCGGTTAATTTTTTTATGATTTTTCAGTTAACGGTTAATTCGGTTCGAAACCGATCGGTTAACCGAAATTAGTCGGTTAACCGAAAAAATTAATAAATAAAATTATCCAACCCAGCCCAAACCCAATTATCCAACCCAATAAAACTAAAACTAAAGTTTACCCAATTACCCAATCCAATAAAACTAAAACTAAAAGACTACCCAATTTACTAAAGTCTAAAACCCAATTTACATTAATAATTTATAAATTTTTTAAATTTTAAAAATAAAAAATAAAAAAATTCGGGTGATTCGGGTATTTTTCGGTAATTCGGTTAATTCGGGTAATTTTAACCAAAAATAAAAAAATACATAATTTTGGTTAATTCGGTTAATCGACCTTATTAACGAAAAAATTTGGTTCGGTTATTTTTTTAAAAAATCGGTTCGATTAACGGTTAAAATTTTTGGAAGGTCGATTAATTGATTCTGATAATTTGAATTGGTTAACGAATGAACACCCCTACAAGTGGCTCCTTTGCCTCTAGTAGATTGATGTAAGGTATTAATGTAATTAATGAGTTATTATTAAATCAATTTTTTTAAAAAAATACAAATATACATTGATAAAAATATTACATTTAAAGTCCCAGATCTAACACTATGTAGATAGAAAAAAGTAATAAAAATAATGATTTTTTAAAATAAAACCCACTGATGCCATTAAACCTGAAAAGGACACGTTGTCCATGTAGCCCATCTATTGGTCACCTAAATGGCTATTGGGAATTTGTGAAACAACCGGCAAATAAAACAACACTCGAGACAAGAAAATAAAAATCAACAACTAGAACATGAAAACAAAACAAAAACAAAATCCCCTAGATCCCAAATTTCTTCTCCAAAACCTTCAGCACCTTCATGAGCACCAGTAGATCGGCAAGGAACCCAAGCCAAAATAGTATATTTCGATGCTAGCAGTCTGGAAATCCTCTCAATCGACCTTGAGTTTATCAGGACTCAGCTATCAATCTCGGTCAATTCTTCCACACCCTTTCTTGTCCACAACAACTGTAACACCTAAAACCCGACCTCAACGTTATGGCCAAATCAGGGAGTGTTACAAAAAAGGGTTTTGAAATCGATCGTGCTACGTTAAGTTTCTCGCGTTTTATTGTTTACTAAAAGAATCCACTTTTATCAAACATATTAGTTCTTATTGTTAAGAAAAATCATTGTTGTTTTAATCTCTTATAAAACTTATTTTACAGCAGAAATGGGAAAATTTCATAGGTTAAAAAAATCGAGTTTCTATTTTCAGAAAAGCCTTTGATTGCGTAAAAACTATCATTTTCGTAAATCATTTTAGTCAAACGTCGCAAGATAGAAAACGAAACAAACCAAAACCAACAGTTAAACCTAACAGTCCAAAAAGTCCTAAAAATTACAAACTCTCAAGAAAAATACAAAATTTAAAATAATCCAAAAGCTTAAAGGCAGTTTTTATACTAGTGGTCACCGCTGAGCCTCCATCGCACTGATCCGCCTATGTGATGCGGTCGTTGAAAGCACCAAAAATATCCTATCCCTAATAAATAATGAAAAAGAATAGTAAAAGGGAAGTAGGGTCAAATCCTCAGGGACTGGACTTGCAAAATATCTTGTTCCGTGAAATCCCAGGCAGAGTCTTGCCCAAGACAACCTGCGTTCCTGGAAAAAAAATAAAAACAATAACAGAATTAAAGGGTTGGATTTGGAAACGAAAGATAAAATAAAAACAGAATTAAAAATATTAAATCGAAAATTAGAAAAAATAAAAATAGAGTTGAGAGAAAGAAAATTCTTATGGGAGATTCCAGCCTCCAGTTGTCTCGTTCCGCCTTGGGTTAAATCCTCGGCTTTTAGATAATCCTTCCCAAACCGAATAAGCCAGTTATAGTGGAAGAGGACGCCTACGACCACCAGCTCCAATGATTTAGACTTACAATTTGGTGGAACCTGACTCTAGCCAACAATTGTTTCTGTGGGATCATCTTATGCTAGATCAACGCTTCTCAATGGCGAATCCCACGCCATTTTGTCTCTTGGGCTTGCCAACCTCTGACGTAGTAAGCTAACGAACCAACTGTGCAACCTTCCCAAAACATACAAAGCGGCCGCCTTTGCATACGTTGAAAAGCTTACTTCTTAAGGGATATGGACCAAGCGTCGGTAGTAAAAGGAGAAACGATGAATACTCGTTGAGAAGGCTAAGTACGGATTCTAAGCCTCAATAACCCTTTTGGGGATTTTTGACAACCTTCGGCTAAATGGGTTTAGTGGCCCATGGTTGTGGTAGAAAAGAAAATAAATAAAATAAAAATAAAGATTTTATTGAAAAGAAATATGAAAAGAACAAAAGCCTAGACTTTTGGGGAAAGAGTGTTTACAGAAAAAGAAAAAGATGAGATCCCCTTTTGAGTCACTTCACCTAGGGGTGAGCAAAATTCGATTCGACTCGAAAAAATCGAAAAAAAATTCGAATTTCGAGTTAAACGAATCGAGTCATTCGAGTTAATCGAGTTATTCGAATCAACTCGAATTTTTTTCAATTCGAGTTCGAATCGAGTTGAGTTTTGAATTGAATAACTCGAATAATTGAATAATTGAATATCAAACTATAATATTTTACGTTTTACCTAAACTCCCAAACTTTTTATTTTTCCTCAAAACTTTTACTCTTTCCCACTTTTCCCCAAAACTTTTACTCCTCCCAACCCCAATCTACCCAAAATCCATTTCTCACCAAAATTTTACTCTTCCATTCATTTTTTTCAAAATTTTACTCAAAAACCCTCAAAACCTTTTATTTTCCCCAAAATTTTACTCCTCCCACTTTTCCCTAAAACTTTTATTCTCTTCCCATCCCACCTCCCATCTACCCCAAACCCTCCCCTCCAATTTTTTTAATATTTTCCTCCAAAATTTTACTCCCCTATTTACTTTCCTCAAACTTTGATTCCCCAAAACTTTTATTTTCCCCTAAACTTTTACTTCTCACCCTTTACTCTCAAATAAAAATCAAAATTATCCAAAAAATCACTAAACATAAATAGTAATAATTTTATTTATATATATTATTTATATTATTAAATTAAATTTCACATTTTATATTATTTATATTATTGAATTGTTTAGTCATATTGAATATTTATATTAAAATTGAATTCTTAATTATGCCATAAAATATTCGTGTTAAAATTTTATATTGGTATCAATTTCAAATTTTATTTTTAAAATAAATTTTATTAAAAATCATATTTTTATATTTAATATATTTTAATTCCAAAATACATAGTGACAAGAATCAAGATAATTGAAACAACTAAGCAAACAAATAAGCTAACGGTATATAAAAAATTAATAAATAAATTATGATGTGATGAAAGTTAATAAAAAAATTGATTAAGGTGGACAAATTTTATTACAATGGGTGACAATGGTTACAAGGACCCAAAATTATATTTTAAAATTTAACTCGAACAAATATATTCGATTCGATTCGATTCGAATTCCATCTCACTCGACTCGATTCGAGAAAACTTCAAATAAAGTTAGGATGATAAAATGAGATTCGAAAACTCGATTAACTCAAAAATTTTCGATTCGAATCGATTCGATTCGATCGAATGCTCACCCCTAACTTCACCCCCTATTTATAGTGCTAGGGAGATAGTCTAATCCTACTTAAATTCCTAAAAGATAAATACATTTAATTGAAGATAAATAAAGATAAAATAAAATCCTAAAAATAATCCTTAATAAATATCTCAATATTAATTATCCTAATATTATTAAAATAGAGTTTAATTGAATAAAATCTCTTCTTTTTGCATTTCAACCCTTGTGTCCTCCATGCTTGCACTTTTGGCACCAACTTTTCCTTGTGTCGCACATTGGCCCATTTTATCTCTAAATTCACACTTTTGGCCCTTAATTTTGCTTTTGCCTCAAATTTAGTCCCTATGAGATAAAAGATCATAAATAGCTCAAATTAGCAGGATCATACTCAGAATAAATACATAATTAATACATAAAAATACGTTATTCTAGAGTGTTATCAAATCCCCTCTACTTAGCCCATGCTTGCCCTCAAGTATGGTTCCTATCTACTGTGAAAGTTAGATTCTGCCATAAAAGAAATACAACTCCAAAATTTTATAAAAATCAGTCAAAAATGCATATGAAAAATAAAGAAAACCCTAAGCTTGCTTTAAGTAAAACAGAAAAAGTTTTTCAATTAATACACACAAAAATTAGAATCAACTTGAATTATTTAATGAAAATTAGGTAAATTACCAAACCTATCAAGACACTCTATTTGTTTCCTCCTTTAGTCCCCAAATTATTTTTTTTTTTTTTCTCTTTTTTATGCTTTAGGAATATCTTGAACCTTTTGACGCTGAAGAGATGACGACCAAGCACCCCACCCGGTTACTCATTGACAAACTCCTAATTTATTATAATTTTCTTAAGAACACATCAAACCTTTTGGTAGCGAAGAGAGATGACGACCAAGCACCCCACCAGTTACTCATTAACATGTTCTTAAAAATTAATTCGGTTAGCGGAGTTTTACCTAACACGTCACACAACCTTTTGACGCGAAATAGGATGACAACCCAAGCACCCTACCCCGGTTACTCAGTCTGTCACGTTTTTAAGCTGCACTCATAACCACAGAAGCATTAAACGACATTTTAATAATAACTTTTTTTTATGAGGACTTTAAAGAAAAAATAATCAAGTGTCAAAAATAAGTTTCAGTAATTACCTTAATAGTCATCAACATATTTTAGCATGCAAACATATTAAGTGTCTACTTTGTATTTAAACTTGATCAATTTTACGAAAAGCAAGATAAAGTTAACTTTATGAATCACAATTATTTTTAGTCTGATAAGAATAAAACAGTGGAGATGGTATCAATTATGGAAAATTCGTAATTTTCTCAGAAAACAAGAATCATGCTTGTAGGTCAAACAGTAGGCAATTCTTGGTAAAAATCTTGGGCATGAAAAGAGGCAGGAGATTCCAAAAAAAATAAATATGGACAAAATAAAGTCTCAAGCAGCAACACCAGCAACAATAACCAAAATCACAACAGAAAATGATAGTAATAACGAAGAGTACCTCCCCCTACTGAAAGCACATTGTCCTCAATGTGGACGAAAAGAAATAAATAGGTAGAAAAGTTTAGAAAAACTCCCCGTGTTGTTATTGTCGATCACAAATGATGGCAATGAGCTTGGTCAGTTGCTGGCCAAAGGTTTCAAGTCAGGCCTCAATGCGCTCTAAGCGTTACTTAATGATTTTCTTCATTTTTTTCTAAGCAAAAGAAGAAAAATTTATTAATATCCAAATAAGTAATAAATAATAAAATGAAGTAATAAATAAAGTAAAAAAATAAATAATAAAAATAAAAATTGGGTTGCCTCCCAACAAGCGCTTGTTTAACGTCGTTAGCTCGACGCCATTATTGGTTCTATGGTGGTTCCAAATGGATTTTCTTAACCGTGTGGGCTTGAAAATTCTCATAAAACGGGTTCAACCGCTGGCCATTGACTACGAACTGCTTTCCAGATTCTTCACTCTCTATTTCAACTGCTCCATGTGTGAACACTTTAGTAACAATGAAAGGTCCTTGCCATCGTGATCGAAGCTTACCTGGGAATAACTTTAACACGGAGTTATAAAGTAAAACTTTTTGTCCTACCGAAAAATGCTTCTGAGCTATTCTCTTATCGTGAAACAACTTTGTCTTGTCTTTATAAATGTGAGCATTCTCGTAGGCATCATTGCGAATTTCTTTTAACTCTTGGATGTCTAAGTTCCTTGCCTTTCCTGTGGGTTCTAACTCCAACTCTGGTTCTTGTTTAACAGAAGGTAACAGTTTAGTATTTGGAGATAATAACTCATTAACAAATTCAATTTCATTAAGTTCAGAATTATCTCCATAAATTGGCTCAAAATTCTCTTCCACCAAAGAGTCAATTATGTCGATACGATTTACGCTAAATATTTCACTTGGATGGCTAATGGCGTTGTAGACATTAAACTTTACGATCTCTCCATCAAACTCCATCGTGAGAGTTCCACTTCGAACATCAATTTTAGTATTTGCTATACTAAGGAACGGTCGACCCAGTAGGAGATCTGAAGACCCAGGAGTGCTATCCTCCTCCATTTTGATCACATAAAAATCTGCAGGGAAAATAAGCTCGTTAACTTTTACCAGAACATCCTCGAGGACTCCTACGGATGCTGTGACACTGTCCGCCAATTGAATGATAACACCTGTTTTTGTCAAAAAACCTGCTTTAAGTGATTCATAAATAGAATATGGCATTACATTTATAGAAGCCCCTAGATCACACATAGCTTTTTTAATTCCCAGATGGCCTATTTTGCATGGTATTGCAAACATGCCCCTATCCTTGCATTTTGCCGGCATTTTCCGCTGTAACACTACGGATACATTCTCACCAACATTCACCCTTTCATTACCTGTTAATTTTCGCTTGTTGGTGCAAAGCTCTTTAAGAAATTTAGCATACCGCGATATTTGCTTAATGGCATCCAACAGCGGAATGTTGATCTCGACATTTCTAAATGTTTCAAGAATTTCCTTGTCCTCTTTACCTCTTCGACATTGGATGAATCGTTCTGGAAATGGAGGTTGAATTTTAGGCAATGGAGGCTTCGGTCGGACCTGTTCGTCTTTTTCGGGTTTTTCCTGGGAGATTTCTTGGGCAAGATTCCTGTCAGGAATCGATTCCAGTACCTTTCCGCTTCGTAACGTCACTGCATTTGCATTTTGTGTAGGGTTTGGCTCTGTTTGTGACGGCAGTTTCCCTTGAGAGGTTAATTTCTCGATCGATGTGGTCAACTCTCTGATGGACGCCTCGATTTTCTATTGGAAATCCTTCATCTCTTTTTAGAAATTAAGATTTTGCTGCTGAAAATCAAGAACATTAGCTGCTAACTTATTGACCATGGTTTCTAGAAAATTACCTGAACCTTGCGACTGTTGCGAAAATCGATTATGGTATGGCTGGTTATTTCGTGGATTTGCCCCATAACTTAAGTTAGGATGGTCCCTCCACCCTGAGTTGTAGGTATTAGCGTAGGGGTCGTACTGCCTTTGTGGCGGCCTAGGGAAATTTCCAACAGCATCCAGATGGTGTAATGGCCCAAATTCAAAATTATCGGAATTGTGGTTTCGTAACCACAAATCCGATTTAAAGAGAAATTTATTTTAATATTTTTGCATGAATATTGATATGATAGGAAAAATCGTATGAAAATATCGATAGAAAAATTTTACTGATTAAGCGGTTAGTTAGAAAAAGAAATTATTGAAGAAATTAGGTAAAAATGAGATATCGAGACTTCGATCTCGTAAAACCGAGTCAAAAATATTTTTATAAATATTTATGAAGTGTTAGTAATATGGTATTAAAATTTCGTTAGAAAATTTTAATGTTTGGGTAGTCAATTAAGTAAAAGGACTAAATTAAAAAGGTGTAAAAGTTACTAGAGGATTAAATAGCTCAATTGTGAAATGAGGAGGACATAAATTGAAAATAACCCCAAAAGGAGATATTTTGGGCGGCATACGCTGAGAAAAATCAGGAGAATTGAAGAAATAAGGGTAAAATTGGAATATTACAAAATTTGCTTTAAAAGTTAGGACTAAAGTGGAATTATCTAGATTTCTCTTTATTTTTCTGCACTCTCATCAGCCAAAAACGTCCTAAGGGTTTCTTCAAGCTGGTTTTCATAATTTTTGCACCATGTGAGTTAATTCTTGCCTTTTTCTTGTAATTTTGTGTTTCTAAGACTTTTACAACTAGGTCCTATTACTAAATTCATTAGTTTTTGATCTTATGAATGATATTGAAAGTTGATATGAATATGTGCTGGAAGTTTATGAGGAAATAGGATGAAATTGATGCTTTAATTTGTTTATGAGATGATTTTATTAGGTAATTCCAATAGAAATTGATTTGTAGGACCTAATTGTGAAAAAGTTTGGAATTAAAGTTTAGTGCTGAAATTATGATTTCCAAAGGTTATAAGGTAGTTTAAAGTGATATAATAAAGTGTTTATTGAGAAAAATCAGCTCAATTGAGAGGTTAATTGAGCAGGGACGAAATTATCATTGTTGAAAGTTTAAGGGAAAAATGGTAATTAACACCATACACTAAAACAGTTTTGAACAGCAGCAGTACTCTAACTTTGAAAATTCACCAAAAATTGTAGAGATCGAATTAGAGGATGAATAAAATATGAAATTAAAGCTTATTGAGTCTAGTTTTTTATAAAAGAAACGGTGTAAGCAATGGAATTGTAAATCATGAGATATAATAGATTTTGTGAGACAAGGTCAGAATGAATTCGGGTTCCCCTGTTCTGACTTTGGAAAATCATTAAAAATTGTAAAAAAATGATTATGAGTTATAATTTATATGCTTAGAATCCTTAATAAGTCTATTTTCTGGAGAAATAAAGGGAAGCATAATCCTAATTCTGTACAGTGAGATAATTAGTTTTTAGTGGAGAGGGGTCAGAACTGTCATACAGTGAAACAGGGTAAACTTTAAAGAATAAACTGTACTTATTGGCTAAACCAAAAATTCTGAAATTTTTATGGTAAGAAGATATGTGAGTCTAGTTTCAGGAAAAATTAACGGATCTTAATTTGGAGTTCTGTAGCTCAAGATATAAATAATTTAGTGACTGTGACTCAGTGAGGCAGCTTTGAACGCACTATAAATAATAATGGAATTGTAGAGAAAGTTACATATGAACATGAAATGTATTAGATTAATGATTAAATTTATTTATTTAGATCCGGAAAATTCAAATACGAAGCAAGATCGAGGAAAAGAAAAAGTTCGGGATTAGTAGATTTTTGGTTACGAACAAGTGTCGAGGTAAGTTCGTGTAACTTGAATTATATTCATAAATGCTTGAAATGTTTGTTATTGATGTGAATATGAGTTGGATGTTTATTGTATGATAATTGATGAAGTATTGATATTCTTGATGAAAAGAGAAAATAAATCCCGGTTGAATGAAAGGAAAATTCGATGGATCTCTGAAAAGGAATTGACGGTAAAAAGGATCTAGCCCGGACGGGTGATCCTATCCTGATATAGCCCTCCCGAAGAATATGTGGAAAATGGATTTAGCCCGGACGGGTAATCCGAATTAGGGTCCAATTTAGCTTTGGATGGTAATTCAAATCCAAGCTCATTAGAGTAATTGTCGTTCTGAGGATTTAGCTTGACCGGTAATCCCGACAATACTACTGTGAGTTTATATTCTGAGGATTTAGCTTTGGACCGTAATCCCTTTGTAAGGATGAGGTTCATGGAGTGTGCTCTCTGAAATGGAAATGTCGCACATGAATATGAATTGACGGACCCAGATTTGTACACTTAAGTGTACCCCTGAATATCCATCGAAATTCCAAGTAGTTCAACGGGATAAATATGGAAAAAAATAACAAGGAAATGGAAATCATGGAATTGATGAGCTCATCAATCATTTATCTTTGTAATGAATTTCTATGAGGTTGAGTTTGTATGTGATAGGTATATGTTTATGTGAATTGGATGTGTGCTTGTGTTATTAAATGATGGATGTATAAGTATGGTAAGTATAATTCCTGTTGCATGAACTTACTAAGCACAAAGTGCTTACCCTGTTTCTTTTTCCCCTGTTTGTAGAGTTAAGAGCTCGGAAGTCGGATTTGGTCGGAGACACATCACACTATCAATCTCGAGATCTCGGTACATAAAGGAACTTTATTTTGGAAATCAATGGCATGTATAAGCTAGTAAATTAGATGTTAATGTGAAATGAATGTATGGTTAGCCATTGGTATGGCTAACAAATTTTGGTTTTGGTATGTGATGAAATTATCTTATGAATATGATAAATCTATCTTAAAAAAAATTCGGTAAAATCTGGTAATGCCTCATACTCTATTTCGGCGACGAATACGGGTAGGGGGTATTACAGATGGGCCGTGGTTTTATCATACAAACTGGGACATGCATCAGTTGCATGATCAGGTATAGCACATATTCCGCATAATTGAGCTGTCTTCACTTTTTCTGCAATAAGAGAATTCATCATATTAGTAAGTCTATCAACTTTATCCTCTAAGGTTGAATTACTTAGCTGGTGAACCCTTCTAGGGGGTTCAGTATTGGCTCGGAACTGCTGAGAATTTGCAGCCATTGTGGAGATTAAGTCTCTCGCTTGTTGGGGAGTCATGTTGACCAATGCTCCTCCACTAGCAGCGTCTACCATATTCATCTCCATGAGCTTCAAACCTTCGTAAAAATATTGGAGGAGAGATTGCTCCGTTATACCATGTTGTGGGCAGCTTGCACACAACTTCTTAAACCGCTCCCAATAATCGTAAAGGGACTCAGCTTCTTTTTGCCTTATTCCAACGATCTCTCTTCTTAGCTCAGCTGCTCGAGACGTTGGAAAAAACCTGTTCAGAAACAAACGAGATAGATCAGCCCAAGTTGTAATAGATCCAGGGGGTAAATAAAATAACCATTCCTTAGCGGAATCTACTAGGGAGAAAGGAAAAGCACGCAATTTAATCTGATACTCAGTTACCCCCTGAGGTTTCATGCTAAGACAAACCATATGAAATTCTTTCAGATGCTTGTGGGGATTTTCATTTTGTAACCCGCGAAAAGTTGGCAATAACTGGATTAAACCTGACTTCAATTCAAAATCAGTATCCATAGTAGGATACGCGATGCATAATGGCGGTTGTTCTGTTGGAGCTTCGGCCAGTTGCCGAATCGTTTGAGCCATTGGTTCGTGTGCTAAATTTGGGTTTTCGTTAACCCTAGTGTTAAGCACTTCTTCTAGTGAGTCGACTTCTACTTTTTCGCTTTCAAATGTTTGAGTAGGGTTTTCGTTAACCCTAGACTCAGCTTCGTCGTCGACTTCTATTTCTGGAGGTGGGTTACTTTGAGTTCCAACCACCGCTGACTGTTTTTTTTGTAACTTTGTCTCCTTGCGATTGGCTCTAGCAGTCTTCTCAATTTCTGAATCGAACGCAAGAGTACCTGGAGCAGATCTGGTCATAAGAAACAAAAAACAAGATTAGTACGTTGTGACCCCGGCAACGGCGCCAAAATTTGATGCGGTCGTTGAAAGCACCAAAATATCCTATCCCTAATAAATAATGAAAAAGAATAGTAAAAGGGAAGTAAGGTCAAATCCTCGTGGATTTGGACTTGCAAAATATCTTGTTCAGGAAATCCCGAGCGTGAGTCGCCCAAGACAACTGCGTTCTGGAAAAAAATAAAAACAATAACAGAATTAAAGGGTTGGATCTGGAAACGAAAGATAAAATAAAAACAGAATTAAGAATATTAAATCGAAAATTAGAAAAAATAAAAATAGAGTTGAGAGAAAGAAAATTCTTATGGGAGATTCCAGCCTCCAGTTGTCTCGTTCCGCCTTGGGTTAAATCCTCGGCTTTTAGATGATCCTTCCCAAACCGAATAAGCCAGTTATAGTGGAAGAGGACGCCTACGACCACCAGCTCCAATGATTTAGACTTACAATTTGGTGGAACCTGACTCTAGCCAACAATCGCTTCTGTGGGATCATCTTATGCTAGATCAACGCTTCTCAATGGCGAATCCCACGCCATTTTGTCTCTTGGGCTTGCCAACCTCTGACGCAGTAAGCTAACGAACCGACTGTGCAACCTTCCCAAAACATACAAAGCGGCCGCTTTTGCATACGTTGAAAAGCTTTCTTCTTAAGGGACATGGACGGAAGCGTCCACCAGTAGTCTTGGAGAAACGATGAATACTCGTTGAGAAGGCTAAGTCACGGATTCTAAGCCTCAATAACCCTTTTGGGGATTTTTGACAACCTTGCTAGATGGGTTTAGTGGCTCATGGTTGTGGTAAAAAAGAAAATAAATAAAATAAAAATAAAGATTTTATTGAAAAGAAATATGAAAAGAACAAAAGCCTAGACTTTTGAGGAAAGAGTGTTTACAGAAAAAGAAAAAGATGAGATCCCCTTTTGAGTCACTTCACCCCCTATTTATAGTGCTAGGGAGATAGTCTAATCCTACTTAAATTCCTAAAAGATAAATACATTTAATTGAAGATAAATAAAGATAAAATAAAATCCTAAAAATAATCCTTAATAATTATCTCAATATTAATTATCCTAATATTATTAAAATAGAGTTTAATTGAATAAAATCTCTTCTTTTTGCATTTCAACCCTTGTGTCCTCCATGCTTGCACTTTTGGCACCAACTTTTCCTTGTGTCGCACATTGGCCCATTTTATCTCTAAATTCACGCTTTTGGCCCTTAATTTTGCTTTTGCCTCAAGTTTAGTCCCTATGAGATAAAAGATCATAAATAGCTCAAATTAGCAGGATCATACTCAGAATGAATACATAATTAATACATAAAAATACGTTATTCTAGAGTGTTATCACTATGTCTGAGATTTTCTGAACCGAACAGACATACAAATGTGAGTTTTCGTAAACTCAATGTGTAACCCAATAGAGATTATACCATTTTATAACTTAATGTTTCGTTTATCATTCAATCATTAGACACCAATTCTTTACAACCAAAACTTACAAGACTCTTTAATAAGACCCAAGTACATGCCACATTTACCAAAAGGAAAACTACATCACCGAAGCTATTGAATAAAATCTCTTCTTTTTGCATTTCAACCCTTGTGTCCTCCATGCTTGCACTTTTGGCACCAACTTTTCCTTGTGTCGCACATTGGCCCATTTTATCTCTAAATTCACGCTTTTGGCCCTTAATTTTGCTTTTGCCTCAAGTTTAGTCCCTATGAGATAAAAGATCATAAATAGCTCAAATTAGCAGGATCATACTCAGAATGAATACATAATTAATACATAAAAATACGTTATTCTAGAGTGTTATCACTATGTCTGAGATTTTCTGAACCGAACAGACATACAAATGTGAGTTTTCGTAAACTCAATGTGTAACCCAATAGAGATTATACCATTTTATAACTTAATGTTTCGTTTATCATTCAATCATTAGACACCAATTCTTTACAACCAAAACTTACAAGACTCTTTAATAAGACCCAAGTACATGCCACATTTACCAAAAGGAAAACTACATCACCGAAGCTATGCTGAAGTCGGGATTGATCTGGATGCTGAACCGGAACTTTTGACTTCTATCGACCTGCGCACGGAAACAACCTTACGCTGAGTATTTCATACTCAGTGGTATTACTATAATTTAAATTATTTAAGTAAAACAACAAATAAACATGTCAAATTATATAACAAGTAATTCATAAATAAACTAATTTATTCTTAACTTTCATTTCTCAACAATAACAACTCAATTTGGCTATTCATCAATTTAATATCATATAACATTTTATTTGAACATAAATCTCTTCATGAATATTTGATTCATTCTTTTCATTCTCATTTCTCAATTTCAATTCACTTCCCATTTCATGACCAAAGTCGATCATTTTCATTCAATTTTTGCTATTTCATTTATTTGCCCCTATTTACAAGACTAGGACTTTGGCAGATACACGGATCCAACCAAACACACCAGAATGGCACCTAGTGCCTCATCGGATAGTTCAAAGTAATAATTGACACCCAGTGTCTCGTCGGCAAAGCCGAAGAAAGTTGGTACCCAGTACCTCATCGAATCTATCCGAAGAAAGATAGTGACACCCAATGTCTCATCGACTTGAGGTCGAAGTATCCCTGAACTCTTCCAATCCTATGGCATGCCAACTATATCCGACTCAGCCCGACTAGTTAATAGGGTCTCCAAATTCAGATTTCAATTCAAATTCATCTTTTTCACTTTCAATCACAATTCAATCCAAAATTCACTTTTCCATTCTCAAATCAATATTCAATTTAATTCCACACATAAATTCATCATTCAATTGAATTCCACACAATTCTATTTTTTAAAATAATTTTCCATTATTTCAATTAAAAAGTTATACATAAAATATAATAATTATTTTTCATATTTTTATATCTAGATTAAATTACATTAGTAGTCACTTCACTATGATTTTTTTACTATTGAATTACAAAAACTTTAAAATGATCACTCAACTATTAGCATTTTTTGTCTCCCAATTATCTTGAATTTGATGTACGTAGCAAAAAAAGAAAAAAGAAAAATTGAATAATTGAATGGCAATTTTTAACTTTTCATGCACAGATGATTCAAAAACATAATTAAATGACTATTTTATAACATTTTATAATTAAGTGATAAATTTTTTAAAATATTTTACTATACTCATTAATTTTTAATCCTAAAAAAAGGAGATATCGATTTTTAAAATTACAAAAAATACTATCTAGTACCAAACAATTTTAAAATGCAACAAGATTAAACATCTCAAAAGATAATTTTATAATATGAAAAATATTAACAAAATAAAAAATAGAAATTATTTTGTAAAAATATATAAAAATAATGTAGCCTTTCATATTATATTATTAGTTAAAACATGATGGAATCTCACATTGTCTAGCTGTAAACATATTTATGAGTTTATGTATACACATATCTCATATCCTATATTACTTTTAAAACAACGATGTTACCACTCTGGGTCTCGTAGATTTTTTAAAAAAAATAACTTATATTTATAATATTTTAAAAAAATGATTTTTGGAGTGGTTTATTTCTGTAAATAATTTTAAAAATTGACAATCATTGGGTGCTGCACTTGAATGGATGGGTCGACTAGGTCTGCCCTGTCTTCAAGTCCTTACAAATGTGTGTTAAGTAGGGCGACAGCGAGCATTGTTTGCAATTTATTTTTTATTGATTGGGGAAATAATAGAGATAATGATTTTTTCTTTTTCTTTTTATTTATATTTTCATTTTAGTATTTCTTTATATATTGAAAAATATCATTCCACCCCACTGCCTCCTTGTAAAAGAGAAAGAAGAGTGGCAGCCTATTTACAAAGCCACGCTTGTATAACATAGTATTTGCAGTCGTTAGCCTGTCCCTCATGGAATCCCATCTTGAGAAACAAAATAGAGATGTGCTTCAAAAATCTTTTGAAGAGATGATATCTACTCTGCCTAAAGAGAATTGTTGGGGTTTTTCCGAAGATCAATATCAATATCAAGGTTTTTGGTTCACCCCGCGTTTTCTACAAGGAGCGTTGTCGGCTCAACAACAATTCCAGGCTCAACCAACTGATATCATCCTTTGTAGCTCTCCAAGAACAGGCACAGCCTGGTTAAAATCCCTCACTTTCGCCACTATTACAAGAACTTCATACAATGATTCCACCACCCCTTTACTTTCCAAGATGCCCCATGATGTTGTGCCTTTCATGGAGTTCGATCATGCCCAGTTTTCCACTAATCGACATCTTGGAATTCCTCTTTTAGCCACTCATCTTCCTTATTCTTTCTTACCCAGATCTATAATTGATTCTGGTTGTAAACTTATTTACATTTGCAGGGACCCCAAAGATACATTTGTTTCATTGTATCATTTCATTGCAGGGCACTGCAAATCCCAAAATACTCAACCCATTCAACTTGATGAAGCGTTCGAATTGTTTTATGAAGGTGTAAGTATGTTTGGGCCTTATTGGGACCATGTTTTGGGGTACTGGAAAGCAAGTTTGGAACGTCCGGACAAGTTAATGTTCTTGAAATACGAAGATTTGGTTGAAGATACTGTTTTGTATCTTAAGAAAACAGCAGAGTTTATGGGATATCCTTTCTCGTCAGAGGAACAACAACAAGGGGTGCCTGAAAACATTGTGAAGATGTGCAGTTTCGACAATTTAAGTGGCTTGGAAGTAATTAAAACCGGGAGACATCGTGAAACAGAAAATAACATTTTCTTCCGGAAGGGGAAGGTTGGAGACTGGAAGAATTATTTGACCACTGAAATGGCTCAACGTTTAGACCAACGAACACTGCAAAAGTTGAGCGGTTCAGGTTTAAGTCTCTAATTGAAGGTTCAATAATCTATTTACCGTTTTACCCTTTAAATGTCGTTTCAATTAGAGTTTGTAATTTTAATGATATCGTCTTTTAAAATTTTGTGAAATATTGTTTTTAAATCATTAAATTTATTTGCTTGGTACTAAATATTATATATTTTAAAAATTAAAAATTAAAATAATAGTATAAAAATAAATTGGCATTGAAGTAAAAACTAAGCATATAATAAAAATTTGTCTTCCCCATATGATTTATTTTGATTTCAATTTTATTTTTTATTTTTTTCACGAAGAAATTGAGATTTTGCATGAAGAGATCCGAGATAGTTGTCATATCGCAACAAAGGGGAGATCGCCCGACATAACTAGAGGAACTTTTCAAGCTAATCGGGTAATCTCCGAATAAAGTTTGTTGGGGGAGAGTATGTTTTTAGTTACTTTTTGTATGTGTTGTGTTTGTATTCGAACTTGTAGAAATATGAGTGATTGGTTAAGGAGAATGTAAATAGGATTGTGTGTATAAACTGTAAATCTTGTTCGATAATAATTGATTCTAGATTATTTAATTTTAAAATAATTAGTTCAATTTATTATATTGTGAATAGGTAAAAGTGTGTTAAGCATACCAAATTATAAATAAATACACAAAAAGCACGAATGTTAATTGAATTGTAGGTTCTAAAAATGGATAAATTCAGTTAATTGAATCCATGTATTGAATCACCTAGGGATGACCTAAAAAATTGTTTGGTAGACATTTTCGAGCTAAAAAGCTAACCCGATAAAAAGCTCAACCCAGATTAAAATGCTAAACTCAAGCTTGATCCAACCCACCAGTATTAATTTTTTTAGATTATTTTTTATATAAAATAAAATTTAAAAATATAATACATAAAATAAAACTAAAAATGTTTAAAAAAAAAGTTTCCCAACAAATTGAAAATATTAAAAAAAAAGTGTTTATACTTAAATAACAATAAGATAGTTGCAACTTAGCAAGCAAATTACTTTAAAATAGTAGCAAAAGTAACAATAAAACAAGAGTTATACAATAAACAAACAATAATAATAAAATAGTAGCAATATAATAGCGAAATGACAACAAAACAACAACAAAACAGAAAGTTTAGGCTGATTCAGGTTGGGCTCGGGCCAAAAAATTCTACTTGAGACTCGGGCCTTTTGGAAAATGGGCTTTATTTTTTGTCCAAGCCAATTTTTTGGGACCTATATTTTGCCCAAATCCTCCTAGGCAAGTGGTTCAGCCCATGATCAAGTCTAATTAGTACATATTAATGAATAGAAGAAGTAAGGTTGAAAATGAACAGAACGTTTGATGAACAGTTTATGAATAATGCAGTTTTTGTTTATTTATGTTCGTTTATTAATCTAAATAAATGAACATGAACAATATTTTGAGGCTCGTTTATTAAATGAACTAAACACGAACAAAGCTTGTCTTCATTTATGTTCATAAACAAGCTCGTTTATGTTCATTTGAAACTTGTTTAATAGATTATTTAAAGCTTGTTTAATGAATCATTCAAAGCTTGTTTATTGTTCCATTGGTATAAATTAATAAAATTATTATGGTTTGTGTGCTTATTTTTTAGTTACAATATAATTATTAATATTTATATTTGATTATTTTATATTTAAAAATTATATATATGTTTATTGTTTGTTTGTTTATTTGCTAATATTCATAAATATTGTTTGCGAATATATTCATTATATATTCAAGAACATGTTCGTTTAACTTAAACAAATGAATATAAATATACATAATTTTAAATAAACGAACACGAACAAGCATTTTGAAATTCTTAATGAATACAAACTGAACACAAACAAGCTTAAAAATAAAGAAACAAACATTAATAGAGATTCATTCGTTCAAGCTCGATTCATTTCCTTTCCCAAAATTTTTTCTCTTTCCCCAACCCGTGAACGATTAGTCATTTCCGCCACAGGTGGACAATGGTCAGTGGTGTCGCTCATCTCTCTCCCTCTACCCACCTACCACGTTACAGCTCCCCATAAATTTATTTTGTATTAAATGATCGTATATGATCTTTTTTTACTAAGTTTTTTCATAACTCGAATATTGGTGCCGCATCTCTCACACCTTCCACCCTTAAAATATATATTTTTTATCCCATATCATTTTGTAATGATGTTTTGATGATTAAGTCAAAAAAAAACATGTTGCCACATTTTCCATGCTCTCCACCCCTAACACTGTTGCAAACATACCACTTTAGTAAAAAAATTGTATTGGCATAACATTATGGTATTTAATTATTTATTTATATTACCCAGGTAAAAAAGCCACAATATTATTTAACTACATGAATAATATAATAGTTTTGACTTTTAGCTTTAAAAAAGATAAATATTTATCAAAATAACGTAATAACTCGAATTGTGTATTTTATGTTTGAGTTAAATTGAAATTTTTGATTTTTTATTCGAGTTATCTGAATAACTCAAATAACTCAATTATTTAAATCAAAATTTAAATTTTTTATCGAATTTTTGATTGAATCAAATTTTACTCATCCTTATATTATGATATAAAAAAAATAAACTCTTATATTCGCAAGGGCTTCAAATGAAGTTGGGCAATACTATCTGGGGCATAGTACCAATAAAGGCCTATTTTTGAAATTATTAATGGAAATGGGTTGCTTCTAAAAATAATTTAGGCATAGATCGAAAACCCAAAAACGTGCTGACAAGGACACGTTTTTCCTCGTGTCTGGCAAAAACGCGCTGACATAGATGCAATTTTTTGAAAATTCATGAGAATAAGTCTATATAAAGACCCAAAGTGGCAACATTATTTTTTTGTGTGCCACCAATTAATGTGGAAATAAAACTTACAAAACATATCTTTATGTAGACCCAAAGTCTCATTTCCCTTGTTTTCATAAAGCAATGTGGGATGTAATATATGTGTTTATATAGATTCATGAATAAATTTGCAACTTGTTCCTAAATAATGTAGAATTCCTTCCTTTTTTAACTAACAACTTAATGATACATTATGTTTTAAATCTTTTACAAAACAATTTCTATTTTTTTATTTTGTTAAATTTTTCTCATATTATAAAATTACCTTTTGAGGTTTTTACCATAATAAAAAAGAAAAAGAAATACAAATTGCACATATGAAACTTGTACATGCAATAATCTTCTATTTAAATGTTCAAGTTAATATTCATGCAATTCTATTTTTAAAATAATTTTCCATTATTTCAATTTAGAAGTTATATATAAAATATAATAACTATTTTTCATATTTTATATCTACATTAAATTACATTAGTAATCACTTAACTATAATTTTTTACTATTGAATTATAAAACTTACAAAATGATCACTCATTATTAGTATTATTTTTGGTCACTCAATTATCTTGAACTTTGAGGTATGTAGCAACAAAAAGAAAGAAAGAAGAAGACAAATTTGAATAATTGAATGATAAATTTGTAACTTTTCATAAACAGATGATTCAAAAGACATTATTTCTTGACTATTTTATAACATTTTATAATTAAGTGATAAAATCAACTTTAAATATTTTTTATTATTTTACTATACTCATTAATTTTTTAATCTAAAAAATTTAAAAAGAGATAAATTTATTAAAATGCAACAAGATTAAAGATCTCCAAAGATATATAATTTTATAATATGAGAAAATGTTAACAAAATATAAAAAATAGAAATTATTTTGTAAAAAATATAAAATATAGTGTAGCCTTTAATCTTATGTTGTTAGTTAAAAGAGGATAGAATCTCAGATTGTCTAGAAATAAACTGCAAGCCTATTCATGACTCTATATAAAAATTTGTTTTGTAAGTTTTATTTTTCACATTAATTGGTGACACCAAATAATAATAAAAAGCAATGCTATCACTTTGGGTCTTTCAAAGAGATGATAGCTACTCTCCCTAAAGAGAATTGTTGGGGTCTTCCTGAAGATCAATATCAATATCAAGGTTTTTGGTTAATCCCGCCTTTCCTACAAGGAGCATTGTCGGCTCAACAACAATTCCAAGCTCAACCAACTGATATCATACTTTGTAGCTCTCCAAGAACAGGCGCAGCCTGGTTAAAATCCCTCACTTTCGCCACTATTACAAGAACTTCATACAATGATTCCACCACCCCTTTACTTTCCAAGATGCCTCATGATGTTGTGCCTTTCATGGAGTTCGATCATGCCCAGTTTTCCACTAATCGACATCTTGAAATTCCTCTTTTAGGCACTCATCTTCCTTATTCCTTCTTACCCAGATCTATAATTGATTCTGGTTGTAAACTTATTTACATTTGCAGGGACCCCAAAGATACATTTGTTTCATTGTATCATTTCATTGCACGGCACTGCAAATCCCAAAATACTCAACCCATTCAACTTGATGAAGCGTTCGAATTGTTTTATGAAGGTGTATGTCCGTATGGGCCTTATTGGGACCATGTTTTGGGGTACTGGAAAGCAAGTTTGGAACGTCCAGACAAGTTAATGTTCTTGAAATACGAAGATTTGGTTGAAGATACTGTTTTGTATCTTAAGAAAACAGTAGAGTTTATGGGTTATCCTTTCTCGTCAGATGAACAACAACAATGGGTGCCTGAAAACATTGTGAAGATGTGCAGTTTCGACAATTTAAGTGGCTTGGAAGTAAATAAAACCGGGAGACATCGTGAAGGGAAAGGAAATTTGGTGACGAAAAATAACATTTACTTCCGGAAAGGGAAGGTTGGAGACTGGAAGAATTATTTGACCACTGAAATGGCTCAACGTTTAGACCAACGAACACTGCAAAAGTTGAGCGGTTCAGGTTTAAGTCTCTAATTGAAGATCTATAATCTATTTATCATCCATTGTTAGGCTTAAACATTATTAGAGTTCGTATTTATCTCTTTTAATAATATTACTTTCAAATAAGGTCATCTTGGCCGGGATTTGTAATTAATATTAGTAGTCTCATATAAATCCATTGTACTATTTCTTGAATCTTTAGTTGAAGCTCGTTGATAGAGCTTCAACAGTTAAATAACTTAAATAAAAGCTAAGCATATAATAGAAAGTTGTCTTCCCCATATGAATATTGTAACAAATATACAAATAGAACAGACAAATTATAAAGTAAAATCAACAATCTACTAATAACAACTCCACCTATCCCTTCTATATGCAAATAAATTAATAATTAATTAATATTAGATACAAAGAAGAAAAAATTGCAAAAGAATTCACCAAATATTTTCCCCTTTGTTTTTCCATTTCAATGCCCTGTTGGAAACTCACAATTCCCATATGCTGCAATTAAAAAAAAAAAGAAATTAGAGGTGTTCAAAGGTTGAATTGAGCGAGAAAAAATTATGAGAGAAAAGAATAACATACTCGTGTCACGGGGCTAGAGTTTTCGTCACGCGACCCGTGCGGCCTTAGGCGATCCGTTCGTCCAAACTCGCCTAAGTCAGCCTTAAATCAAGTGAGGATTCCTTAAGAACTTCTCCAAGGCACCAATTGAAGAGCGGAAGCGATTTATGCCAAAAGAAGCTAAACCAAAGAACAACAGAAAGACACAGAAAAGAATGCATACAAGGTGTTTGAATAAATGCTCTCAATTCTCTTATTCACAAAGAATAATGAGACAATGAATGAAGTGAGTACAACTGAGGGGGAGGCTCTCTATTTATAGTTGAGCTCCCCTAAAACCGACGGTTAAGATACATTTACATTGACGGACGAGATTAATCATATCGCTTTATTTTAGGGATTTACAAGATATGACATATCAAATCTAATCTAATCTTTACAAGATATGATTCCCTCTATCTTCTAAGATTAATTACCATATTAGCCTAAGTTGTCATGTCTTCACTATAGGGCCAACCAGGCTTAAATCTGACAGGCTTCTCCAATAACTCTTTGAATCGGGCCAGTTCTCGTAGGCCAAATGATCCCCATCTGAGCAATAGACCTCCATTGGATGCATTTGGTGCGATTGTCATGGGCTTTGAACTGCGGCCCGTGACACTAGGACGTTGGGTGACCACATAAGCCACACCACCGAACTCACATGTGCCAGTTACACGTGTGTTCTTCTGATAGTAACTATTGAAAGCGTATGAAGCATGTGCTTCAAGTGTGTTCTGATAATAAATTATTTAAGTAATTAATTAATTTTTAAAGGTTATTTTTATAAAAAAAAAGCTTGATAGCAAGCTTTCACAAAAAATAATGACTTTTTTTTAAAAAAATTATTATCATTTGTGAAACTTAGAAAAATATATATAAAGAATAAGTGAGGTCAGAAAAAGTTACTCACTTTAATGATCATTCATACAATACATTTAATAAATGTGATTTTTAAATATATATATATATATATATATATGAGGGTGAGAGCAAATAAAAAGTGTGTGTTTTAATTTCATTTTTAATATATAATTACTTATTGATATTTTACTTTTATTTATTTGATATATTAAGTATTTGATTAAATTGATGTCATAATTTAATTGAGATTTTTTTAAATTGTTCCGCCATTATGTTAGGCATTATCTGTATGTATGTTTTGAAAATACCTAACAAAATACAAGAACATTGAGGAATAATTTTTTTTTAAATGGGCGTCCCCTGAAAGCCAACGACATCACTTTAATTGTTTTTAAAAAAAATTACATCTTGGGTTGAGTACTTTTAATGCTTCTATTTTGTTATTCAATTTTTCATGTTAAAATCCAGCTCATTTAAATTTTGACTGGCAACTTTAATAGAATTAAAAATTTCTTTCTTTTTCTTTTCATGCTGAATGTTTCTATTTTTTATTTTATTTAATTGTTTTCTCTTCTTCTCCTTAATTGAAAACCCTAGCTGACATACACAATAGCCATCGATTTTGGTGTTTATCGTGGCCTTTTGTGCCGATTTCGACACCAAAGAAGAGATTTTCTCCTTCTCATATTGACTTCTACTGTGCAGATCTCCCAGTAGCCGATTCCAAATCTTCTAAAATAATGACCAAATCTTCGAACTACTCTTTCTTCAATCTCTATTTTGCACTGTCAAATCTTCACCAGTCGGAGATATGTTGTTCCCCATAGTTAAACACACCACCTCACCGTTCAGATCATCGAATAAAGTCACGAAGCTTTGAACCCAAATAGAGTCACGGGCTTCCACCCTTGACACCCTATTTTTTTGTTTTCTTTTTTTTTTCATTTCAAACCACTTTTTTTTAAATATATCGATGTCGCTTGACACACTGGCGACATCATTAAAATATTTTTTTTCGTTCTCTAGTATACCTGTATTTTCTCATGTATTTTTTTAAAAAATACATAACTATGCCTCTTGACACAGTGGCGGTACCAAAAAAGATATTTTTTAAAAAGCTCATGATTGTTTGATGTGTTTTTTTAAATAAACAACCTATTTTCGTCCCAAAAGACTCTACGAAAGAAATCTGGTACCAAAGAAGATTTTTCGCATATAATATGAAAGTGAAAGATCTTATGAGGGAGACTTTATCGAAAAAAACATTGGGATAACCAGGACTTGCCTAATCCTATGAGTTCAGATCCAATTCACAAAAAAAAATCAAAAGCAAAAAAAAGAAAAAATCAAAATCAAAATCAAAATAAAAAATAATAATAAACCAAAGAAAAAGAAAATGGAGAGGCCAAGGTGAAAACCCGCAAAGGGCGCCTTGAGACCAAAGGGGATTTAAGTCGAAAACCCGAAAAGGGCGGCTCAAATATTGATCAGAATGGTGCATGAGGTGATCAGAACAGCTCAAATTTTGATCAGATTGGGGCATATGATGATCTTGCTATACTTGAATCAACAGGAAAGGGTAGGCAACATCTTGAGGCATCGAAAGAGCACTGTAGATCTCTCAAACACATGTCAAACTCACAAGGGTCTTCAAAAAGTTTGTACAGAGAAATTCAAGCTGCGATATCTAGGGCACCCAATTTGCTTTCTATTTATATTGAATCTTTTCCAAGATACACATTCCTAATCAATTTCTTTGTTATCCTTCTTTACTATTTTTGATAATTTATTCCTTTCGAGTTATGCTCAGATCCAACTTTATTCCTATCCATTGTTATGACCCTTTTTGCAAGTATGTTGCATTGGAATAATGATTAATGGACTAACAAAACTTTCAGAAGGGAAGTTTTGCATATTACTCTAGAAGTTTCTAAATAATACAGGAGCTTGAAACAGGACTTTGTTTAGAACGCACCATGTTTAAAGGTTGGAAATTTGAGAAGAAAGAGTCTAAATTTAGGCTTTCTCTTTGGATTTTGTTGTCAAAAACATTGATTGAACAAAGTGACAAGATGTCAAGATTGGTGACAAAGCTTAAATAAACAAGCAAGCAATGATTACCAGGCAATAGGAAGAGGTTTCCTCGGAGAAGAAAGCCTTTATTTGTGCATGAGCTTTTGGTACAACACCCTGGGAATGGTGTAAGCAACCGGAGAGATTTAGATTCTGTATCCTTGAATTGTGATAGGAGAGGATTGAAAAAATTATATATTTCTACCCTCGGGTTGCAATAAGAGAATGATAGTACAAATTTTGCGTCCCAGTGGATTGAACTTTGAGGTTTACAGTGGGAGGCAATCTGATTAAGTAAATATGCCAGCCAAGAAGGAAGGTGTTGAAGCACGACAGTGACAAAACAATCTTCGAGCAAGGATAACCTAAGTGATAAAAAATGATCATTCTAAAAAAACAGCATTCTATATTCATGCAAACACCATTCATACATGTCTAGTTTGGAGCATTTGATTCATTTTGATCATGTCATCCTAATCATTAGGCATAATTAGGTTCATTATACAGGTCATGTTCCCTAGAGAACAGATCGGTGAAATCACAAAGCCTTGCCTCCCTAGGTTGTAGCGGAGCAGGTTGAAAATAACAAATCTTCCCTTCCTATACTGACGGCGAAGCAAATCGAAGATTGTAAGTCCTATCTCCCTGGTCAGCAGTGGAATGGGTTGAAGATTACAGATCTTATCTCCTTAAGCAGTAGTGGAGCAAATTGAAGACCCCAACCTTGTCTCCCTGAGCAGCAGTGGAATAGGTTGAAAATAATAGATCTTGCCTTCCTGTACTGACGGCGAAGTAGATCGAAGATTGTAAGTCCTATCTCCCTGGTCAGCAGTGGAATAGGTTGAAGATTGTGAATTCTATCTCCCTGGTCAGCAGTGGAATAAGTTGAAGATTACAGATCTTATCTCCCTAAGCAGTAGTGGAGCAGATCGAAGACCCCAGCCTTGTCTCCCTGAGCAGCAGTGGAGTAGGTTGAAAATTACAGATCTTATCTCGCTAAACAGTAGTGGAGCAAATCGAAGACACCAGCCTTACCTCTCTGGGTTGTAGCGGAGCAGGTTGAAAGCACCAGATCTTGCCTTCTTGTATTAGCAATGAAGCAGATCGGAGCCATTAATCCAATCTCCTTGAGATTGCAGCGGAACGGATTAAAATAATAGATCTTATCACTCTGAAGTTGCAGTAGAGTGGATCGCATCAGGTCTTATCTCCCTGAGGTTGCAGCGGAGCAAACTGAGTAAGCAGGTCTTATCCCCCTGAAGTTGCAGTGGGGCAGACTGAAGATGGTAGATTTTACCTCCCTGAGGTTACAGTGGAGTTTATTGAAGTCATTAATCCTATCTCCCTGAGGTTGCAACTGAGCGGATTAAAATAATAGATCTTATCTCTCTGAAGTTGCAGTAGAGTGGATCACATCAGGTCTTATCTCCCTGAGGTTGCAGCGGAGCAGACTCAAGAAAGCAAGTCTTATCCCCTTGAAGTTGCAGTGGGACAGACTGAAGAAACCAATCCCATCTCCCTGAAGTTACAGTGGAGCGAATTAAAACCACAGATCTTATCTCTCTGAAGTTGCAGTAGAACAGATCACATCCAGTCTTATTTCCTTGAAATTACATTGAAACCAGTTGAAGCTACAAGTCTTATCTCCCTGAGGTAGCAATGGAGCAGACCGAATATAATAGATTCTGTTGAGAAACTACAAGTTACAAATCTTATTTCCCTGATGTCGCAGTGGAGTGGATTGAAGCACCAGCTTCTCTCCCTCTGAAGATGCAGTGGGTTAGAACGAACCTACTTGAAGAAAACGAGCACTCAAAGAAGTCAAAACCCAGCAAGACCGAGCAAAATTGGCCATTTTATAGTCTTTGCTCCATTCTCGTTACACGACAATGAGCAAAGAGGGGTAGCTGTAATAGGCCAATTTAGCCCGGGCTCATAAAAAAATAATAAACCCAAAATAATAAAACAAAGTCCAAAATTATATCATTTGGCCCGATCGGAATGGCCCATTACTTGGAAAGGTTGAACCATCTACAAGCTTATAGAAACATAATCTTCAAGGATATGCAATCTTAGATATGACATATACAATCTTAGATATTATATGTAATCTTAGAAGATATGATTTTGTAATCTTAGAGATTTAATTTGTAGATACCCTTTAATCTTAGTCGTTGATGTAATTGATCTGTACCGTTGGATTTGAGGAGGTTCAACTATAAATAGAGGCTTCTCCCTTCATTGTAAAAGATTGGGGGGAGTCGGGAGTAATAATAATTCTTAAGAGTATTCACTCAAATCTCTCTCTCTCTTGCGTTTTTATTTTCTGTGGCTTGTTCTTATTTTGTTGATTTATGTATAATTTATTTATTGATTTGTATATTGTTGATTTCAAATCTCTATTTCCCTTATTACTCATTTTCAAATTTGTTTACATTTTATTTTGCCTTATTTTTTTTATTTCTCTTTGTTTTAAATTTATTGGTCTTTGATTATTGATACTATTTAATCCTCTATTTGTTATTTTAGTTTTTTATTAAATTAATTATTTTAATATTATTAATACTATTATGTGGCATCATTAATCTTGTATCATTATTATTTACTTTTTATGCCTTTAAATTTCAAATTTTGTTATATATATGTGTATACATACATACGTTTTATAATATGTACATATACGTATACATTTTTAATATATATATACACATACTTTTATATATTTTCTATGTTTCATAATTTTATATACATACTTATATATATATATTTTACATATTAAAATAGGTATATTTATATTTATATTTTTATTTTTATTTTTATAATTCACATACATATATATATTTCTTATTTGTACATATATATATTTTTATATTTTATAATTTTATCTATTTTCTTTGTTACTATTATTGCTTTACTTGATGTTTATTTATTTATTTATTCACGTGACCATTATTATCATTATTATATTCTTTAAATGCTTCGGTTTTATTTGTTTATTTACTTGATATTGTGTATACATGATTGATTTGTTTTTATTTATCTTTTCATTATTATTATTATTATTATTATTATTATTATTGTTCTTGATCATGCTATTTATATTGACATTATCACAATTGTTACTCCATTATATAATTTTTACCCAAATTCGTATAACGAGAAAATTTTGAAAAATAAAGGCAATACTCAGTATTTGGAATCTTTGAAAAGATTGAGCCCTAACGTATTAGGTTCTAATTTTCTTCGTTGAATTTAATTATCGAGAATGCTCTTTAAACAAACGAAATAAAAAGCTTGTCATCGAAAATTCAATATGCTGTGTCCTAATGCCTTGGATGTGACATGTTGATTTCTTGAGATAAAGATTTTTTTCTAAAAATTAATAAATGAAATGTTCTGTAATCACTGAATTTTGTCCGGGAATAATTTCGTGTTAAAAAAAATTAAAAAAATTGCATTTTGACCCCTATACTTTTCAAAATTTACATTTTAACCCTAAACTTTTCTAAAATTACATTTCAACCCTTAAACTTTCTCAAAATTTCACTTTAACCCCTAAAGTTTCTAGAAATTACCCTTTAGCCCTATATTTTCCTAAAATTACACTTTTGCCCCAGAAGCTTTGCATCCTATGCAATTTAGTCCTTCCGGACTTGTCTAATCGCCGCTGCAGCAGCCGAGCGTACCCCTCCCAGCCGAGCTACTCCAGCAGCCCCCCTAGGCCATCATGGCTCCTCTGCCACCTGCAAACAATGAGAAAGAGGACAAAATTTGGAGCTTTTAAAAAGAAAAAATGGAAGAGAAGAAATGGGGGGCAGTCAAGCAAAAAAAAAACAGAGAAAAAAGCTTTGAAATTTCTAAGATTCAGCCGATTCTCCCCATGTCCCCATCCACATTCCTCATTCATCATCACAAAGAAACAAACCAAACTCAACAATCCACAAGCAACCAAAAGCAAAGAAAAGAGTAAAAAAGGGCAAAAAAAAAAACAAATATAGCAAGAGATCCCTACCCTTTACCACGGCCACTTAAGGCGGAGGAGGATCGAGTAACGAACGGCGGATTGGAGGGGCGGCGTCGCTTCTAATTTCCGGGCTTTCGAAAGAGAAAGAAAAAGAAAGGGGAGAAGAGAAGAAAAGAGAGAAAGCCAAAGGGAGAAGATAAGAGAAAGAAGAGAAAAAGGGAGGAGAAAAGAAGAGGAGAGAACGCCGAGACTAGCACCACCGAACGGAGGAGTCGACGGTGGCAGTGGACAATGGAGGAGAAGCGGAGGCTGGGCTCAACGGAAAGAAAAAGTAAAGGGAAGAAGAAGAAGAAAGGAGAAAGAAAAAAGAGAGAAAAAGAAAGAAAAAGAAAAAAAAAACAATAAAAAAGAACAAAAGTAGCAGCCCAATAATTTTAGTAGCCCAAACCCAACAAGTTTATCAAAAAAGAGAAGAAAAAATCTGCAGCAGGCCAGCCCAGGCCCGTTCCAGCGGCAGCCCAGCCCAGGCCCGTTCCAGCGGCAGCCCAGCACCCAGGCCCAAATTTGGCAGCCCAACTCCTATTAGGCCAAAAAGAAAAAAGGAAAAGGGGGGCTTTTGGTAATTTCTCAATTTTTTTAAAAATTTAGTCCATTTATTTAAATATTGTATTATTTCAATTAAATTAGCATTTTTTTTATAGTTTTTAGAAATATTTTTACATTTATTTTAGTCATCGAATTCATTGTTATGTTGGGTGAATATCGATGGCTTATGTTAAATACGAGACGCACTTCTAAAAATCGAAAATATTCAAAATTCCTCGTATTTTAATAAAAATTCTCGTGTTTTATTAAGATCTCGATTAAAGATTAAATTGAATTGATTTAACACTAATTCGATGGTTTCATCGCCATATCGGGGTGAATATCATCGATTCGTGTTAAATATGGTATTTTTTAAAGAAAAAAATCGTGTTTCAAAAATTTTCATGTCTTCAAAATTTCTCGTGTTTCAAAATAATAATAATAAAATTTCCCGTGTTTCAAAAAATATATTCGTGTTTCTTTCTTTAAAAAAATCCGTGTTTCAAAAATTCTCGTGAATAAAAAAATTTCGTGTTTTCAAAAATTCCCGTGTTTAAAAAAAATTTTCGTGTTTTCGTATTTTCAAAAAATTCTCGTGTTTCAAAAAATTTTCGTGTTTTCAAAATTTTCATGTTTTCGGGTTTTCAAAAAAAATTCTCGTGTTTTTAAAAAAAAATCGTATTTTAAAAAAATTCATGTTTTCGAAATTTTCGTATTTTCAAAATTTTTCGTGTCAAAAAATTCTCATGTATCGAAAATTTCCTTGTTTTCAAAAAAATTCCGTGTTTTCAAAAAATTTTCGTGTTTCAAAAATCTTCGTGTTTTCAAAAATTATTATTGTGTTTCAAAGTTCTCGTGTTTAAAACAAAAAAAGTTTTCTCAAGTTTCAATCGGATCACAATTAAATATTAAATTGAACTTGTATTTTTAAAAATTAAGACAACGCGCGTTTAACGAGATACCAATTTTGGGCGTCATGAGGTGCTAATACATTCCTCAGCAGAATCGACTCCGAACCCTAATTTTCTCTGAAATTTCACGCAGACCTAAAATTACCTCTTTTTTAGGAAAATTTAAAAATAATTTTTTCTTTTAAAAAGAGAATTTATTAGGTGTCCGATCACACCTAAAAAAAGATCGGTGGCGACTCCTTTTGAAAATAAAATCGAAACTCCGTTTTCAAACTTTCAATAATTACTTCGACTAGCGCCCGATCGCCCAAATTTTAGGTCGCTACATGTTCAATGATTAGGATTTTGAGAAATTGTGCCCTAGTGTATTGGGCTGCGATTTCTTCATAAATTTTAAACAATTGAATATTCTTTTAAATTTTATTACACGAGTCTTTTGGACAAACTCATCTTGAAGAAATAAAATATTGTGCCCTAACGCATTAGGTGTGACATTTTCTTTTTCAAAATGAGAAAGTCTTAATAAATAATTTAATCTAATTAGGGATCGTATTTTTCAACTCTCGACATTAAGACACTAATTAATCAACTTGGTACCAATTTTGGGGCGTTACGAGGGTGCTAATCCTTCCTCGTACGTAACAGACTCCCGAACCCGTTTTTCTAAAACTCGTAGACCAAAGTCGTTTTTAGGTGATCCAATCACACCTTAATAAAAGATTGGTGACGACTCCAATTTTCATCGACAACTAATTTTTATTTTTTTCTCAAAAATAAAAATGGTTTCGACACCTATAATAGAAAGTTGTCTTCCCTATATGAATATTGTAACAAATATACAAATAGGACAGGCAAATTATAAAGTAAAATCAACAATCTACTAATAACAACTCCACCTACCCCTTGTATATAATAATAAATTAATATTAGATACAAAGAAGAAAATTTGCAAAAAATTCACCAAATCTGTTCCCCTTTGTTTTTCCTCTTCAATCCCCTGTTGGAAACTCACAATTCCCATATGCTGCAATTAAAAAATTACAGAAATTAGAGGTGTTTAAGGGTCGAATCGAGCGAGAAGAAATTATGAGGGGAAAAGAATAACATACTAAGACGTTGGGTGACCACATAAGCCGCACCACCGAACTCGCATGTGCCAGTCGCATGTGTGTTCTTCTGATAATAACTATTGAAAGTGTATGAAGCATGTGCTTCGAGTGTGTTCGGATTATAACACGTCGCGCCAGGTTGGATAGGGCTACAATCAGCCTCACCCTCTCCGCAAGCATAATCCAACGCCGCTTGTAACTTCTTCTCATCGGCTTTCCCGTTCGCGACGCACCACGTCTGACCTACTTTTACCTTCGATACTTCTCCGACTACCGAAACCTGACTTGTGTTAGTGTTGACTGGCATTGACTCACCGGTTTTCAGCTCCTCTTTGGTTAACGGTATGGTATATACCTTTAGGCCGAGTTTGGGGTGTTACAACAACAATTCTTTCCACCTCCCTCGAAACCTCCTCTATCCAGTTCATTGCATGATCGTGCTTCCTACCCTCCACTTCCATCACATGTGTCGCCTCATTTTCTTCTCTAGGTACAAATCTGAACTCTAAAGTCCTGAATCTAGTGTTTCTCCCTTTAATTGCTGAAATGATAGTACTGAAACTTGATCTGTCCTCCTCTCCCGATTGTAGTTTCCGAATGATGGTCAAAGCATCCCCTTCAACGCACACATTTTGAAACACTAACTCTTCCGCAAAGGAGACCGCCTTCAAACATGCTCTTGCCTCTGCCATGGTCGAGTCCACAACATTCTCCTACGAGTAAGTGAAAAGAATTATTAGGAAGCATCAAAATTAAATTTGATAATCTCCCCCTCTGGTGGCTTCCAACTAAGAGGCCTTGATGTATGCACAGGACAAGAAAACTCATTTAACTGCTCTATTTCTAGCATGTATAAACCCGATAACATCTTGGATCTGATCCCTAACCCCCTCATTGTACAGGAAAATTTTGTTACGGTTATGCCTGATAGCCCAAAAAGAGATAACAAGCAATCTACATACCCTTATACTGCATTTCATTACCTCCTCCTTTAACCATTGTTTCCAATTTTGTTGCATGTTTACTGCTAAGAGCTTCACCCCAATTCCCTCCAGCACTTGCTTTGATGAGGCACAATCACGAAACAAGTGAGCCATCGATTCCTCCTCTGCCTGACAAATAGGACAAAGCACATAGATAGCAAGCTTTCGCAAAAAAAAAATGATTTTTTTTAAAAAAAAATTACTATTGCTTGTGAAATTTAGAAAAATATATATATAAAGAATGAGTGAGGTGAGAAAAACGTGACTCACGTTAATTATTATTCATACAATACATTCAATAAATGTGATTTTTA
This sequence comes from Gossypium raimondii, assembly GCF_025698545.1. NCBI lineage: Eukaryota > Viridiplantae > Streptophyta > Magnoliopsida > Malvales > Malvaceae > Gossypium > Gossypium raimondii. The sequence continues at coordinate 55,800,038 of NC_068569.1, read as the reverse complement.
AATATATATATATATATATATATATATATATGAGGGTGAGAGAAAATAGCAAAGTGTGTGTTTTAATATTATTTTTAATATATAATTACTTATATAAATCTATTGATATTTTCCTTTTATTTATTTGATATATTAAGTATTTGATTAAATTGATGTCATAAGTTAATTGAGATTTTTTACAAAAATAATATAAAAATAATTAATTACGAAAATAGGTTAGAGAAAAATTATTTACGAAATGTGTGTTTTGAATAGTCCCTGTCGGTGCCACTTGACACACCGATGACACCACCCCATTTTCCCCATTCATTAAACAATTATAAGTTTTTTTTTCTTTTAAAATGGTTCTACCAATATAGGTTGAGTACTTTTTGTGATATCCTAAAAATTTCTACGGTGAGATATTATTCTTGATATAGTAAAATAAGGAAAATGGATGAATTAAGACCAAATTGAATAGATGAAGAATTATGAGGGACTAAATTGTAATTTTATCAAATTAAATAATGACTCGAGGATGAAATTTTAAAAATTATGAAGGGCAAAATGGTCAATTAGAAGAGAGAAATCTAGAAGATAATGATGATGTTGGAGATATTTTAGATTAATTAAATAAATATTAGTTTATTAATATTTTAATTTAATTTTTAAATGATATTTTATTATTTTATTATTATTTTATTTAGTATATATAAGAAAAGGAAGATGAAGAATTATCATCAACCTCCCATGCATTCCAACGTATGGGGAGAATTGAAAGAAAGAACTTTCTTTTCTTTACAATTTGGTCCTTTACTATGAAATATCACATTTTCTCTAAAATTCTTTGAAAATTTTCATAACCACCCAAAAGAAGAAGTGAAGTAGAGACATTAGAGAGTTAAAATATCATCTTGGAAGAGAGAAATTGGAAGTGAAAGTGAAGAAAATGGTAGAAAAAGTGAGGAAATTAAAGAGACAAGGTAAGTACTTTAAGAAATTTACTTTATTTAATTTTAATCAAGTCTAGAGTATGCTTAATTAGTTGAATTAATTGTGAATGTGCTAATATTATGTATGAAAATTAAAATGGTATATTGAAGTAGTAGAAAACGAGAATAAATTGTAAAGTAAACAAAATAGGTTATGTGAATTTGAATGTTTAAAGAGAATACAAATGAAGTTTGATGATATAAAAAGTGAATGTGTGGGAAAATTTCAAATTACATTAAATATTTTATAATAAGGACTAAATTGTAAAGTGTACAAAAATTTATGTGTGAAATAAAGTATTGTGTTAGGATGTTTAAATGGAATGTTAAGTTTTAGTGAATTAGTTACAAAATCAAGTTAAAGATTTAAATCAATAGGACAAGGTAAGAATATCAAGATTTCAATATATTTTTAGTTTGATATTATTGAATAAGTATGAAATTGATGTTAAAGTAGAGTTTTATTATATAAGATTCTGTGTTCTTGATATGTTAGTGAAGGAAAATAAAAGGAAGTGATGGAAAATATTGTAGAGAAAGGAAAGGAGGGTGTTATAAATTTGGTTATCAACATTTTACACTAAAACAGTTTTGGACAGCAACAGTAGTTTGAATTTGAAAATTCACCAAAAATAGTAGAAATTGAATTAGAGGTCGAATAAAATATGAAATTAAATTTTATTGAGTCTAGTCTTCCATAGAATAAAAAGTGTAAGCAACGGAATTGTAAATTATGAGATATAATAAAATTTGTGAGACAAGATCAGAATGATTTCGGGTTCCCTTGTTCTGACTTTGGAAAATCATTAAAATTTTTTTAAAAATAATTATGGGTTATAATTTATATGTTTCAATAGAAACAAACAAGAACATTATACGAATCCCGTACGAGGAAATAATTAATTTTTAGTGAAGAAGGGTCAAAACTGTCAAACAGCAGAACAGGGATGACTTTAAAGAATAAACTGTACTTATTGGCTAAACCATAAATTCTAAAAATTTTATGGTAAGAAGATATGTGAGTCTAGTTTCAGATAAAATTAGCGGATCTCAATTCGTAGTTCTGTAGCTTAAGATATAATTAATTTAGTGACTATGACATCAAGTGAACAACTTGTTATGAGTATGCAAGTAAATAGTGGCATTATGTATATCAAGGATGTAGAATGGAGTGGAGGAGGTGGAAAAATATATGTGAATATTCAGCTAATATGAGTTTATTTTAAAAATAGCTAATTTACATGTTTTAGGTTCAGGGACTAAATTGAATAAAAGTAAAACTTTAGGGATAATTTTGTAAAAATGTTGAAAATAACCAAATTGAAGTAAATGAGTTGTTTTATTGTCTATATTAATGTATGGAAAGAAATTATAAATATCAAGTGAGTTTAGAATGCTAATTTTGTTGTATAATGGTGTATAATTAATTTCAATTATGAATGATTGATAATTACTGAAATGATGTGATATTAGTTAAATGTTGATGAATTATTGTTCTGAAATGAGTTGCAAGTCCGGTAATCCCTCTTAACCTATTCCGGCGACGATTACAGGTTAGGGGTGTTACACTTTTAATGCTTCTATTTTGTTGTTCAAATTTCCATGTTAAAATCCAGCTTATTTAAAATTTGACTGACAACTTGAATAGGATTAAAATCGTGGGCTTCATAACTTTCCTTTCTTTTATTTTTTTCTTTCTTTTTCGGTTCATGTTGAATGCTTCTATTTTTTATTTTATTTTATTTTCTTTCTCTTCTTCTCCTTAATTGAAAACCCTAGCTGACATATTCAATAGCCACCGATTTCAGTGGCCTTTTTTTACTAAGTTTTTTCATAAATCGAATATTGGTGCCGCATCTCTCACACCTTCCACCCTTAAAATATATATTTTTTATCCCATATCATTTTGTAATGATGTTTTGATGATTAAGTAAAAAAAAACATGTTGCCACATTTTCCATGCTCTCCACCCCTAACACTGTTGCAAACATACCACTTTAGTAAAAATTGTATTGGCATACCATTATGGTATTTAATTATTTATTTATATTACCTGTAAAAAAGCCACAATATTATTTAACTACATGAACAATATAATAGTTTTGACTTTTAACTTTAAAAAGGTAAACATTTATCAAAATGATGTAATAACTCGAATTGCGTATTTCATGTTTGAGTTAAATTGAAAATTTTGATTTTTATTAGAGTTATCCGAATAACTCAAATAACTCGAATTATTTAAATCAAAATTTAAATTTTTTATCAAATTTTTTGATTGAATCAAATTTTACTCATCCTTATATTATAATATAAAAAAATAAACTCTTATATTCGCAAGGGCTTCAAATGAAGTTGGGCAATACTATCTAGGGCATAGTACCAATAAAGGCTCATTTCTGAAATTATTTATGGAAATGGGTTGCTTCTAAAAATAATTATAGGTATAGATCGAAAACCCAAAAACGTGCTGACAAGGACACGTTTTTCCTCGTGTCTGGCAAACACGCGCTGACATAGATGCAATTTTTTGAAAATTTATAAGAATAAGTCTATATAAAGACCCAAAGTGGCAACATTATTTTTTTGTGTGCCACCAATTAATGTGGAAATAAAACTTACAAAACATATCTTTATGTAGATCCAAAGTCTCATTCCCCTTGTTTTCATAAAGCAATGTGGGATGTTTATATAGATTCATGAATAAATTTGCAACTTGTTCCTAAATAATGTAGAATTCCTTCCTCTTTTAACTAACAACTTAATGATACATTATGTTTTATATCTTTTACAAAACAATTTCTCTTTTTTTATTTTGTTAAATTTTTCTCATATTATAAAATTACCTTTTGAGGTTTTTACCATAATAAAAAAGAAAAGAAATACAAATTGCACATATGAAACTTGTACATGCAATAATCTTCTTATTTAAATGTTCAAGTTAATATTCATGCAATTCTATTTTTAAAATAATTTTCCATTATTTCAATTTAGAAGTTATACATAAAATATAATAACTATTTTTCATATTTTTATATCTACATTAAATTACATTAGTAATCACTTAACTATAATTTTTTACCATTGAATTATAAAACTTACAAAATGATCACTCATTATTAGTATTATTTTTGGTCACTCAATTATCCTGAACTTTGAGGTATGCAGCAACAAAAAATAAAAGAGGAAGAGAAATTTGAATAATTGAATGACAATTTTGTAACTTTTTTATAAGCAGATGATTTAAAAGACATAATTAAATGACTATTTTATAATATTTTATAATTAAGTGATAAAAAATTTTAAATATTTTTATTATTTTATTATACTCATTAATTTTAATCTAAAATTTAAAAAAAGAGATCAATTTTTAAAATTACAAAAAGAAAATACTATCTTTGTACCAAACAATTCTAAAATGCAACAAGATTAAAGATCTTAAAAGATAATTTTATAATATGAGAAAATGTTAACAAAATAAAAAATAGAAATTATTTTGTAAAAAATATAAAATATAGTGTAGCATTTAATCTTATGTTGTTAGTTAAAAGAAGATGAAATCTTATATTGTCTTGGAATAATCTCTAAGCCTATTCATGACTATATAAAAATTTGTTTTGTAAGTTTGTGACACCAAATAATTAACAAAAGCAGTGCTATCACTTTGGGTCTTTATAAAGATTTATTCTCGTAAATTTTTAAAAAAATTAGTCTATTATTGTAATATTTTAAAAAATGAAACATTTATTAAAAACTCAATTTGAAGTATGTCCATCAGTACGTTTTTTTAGTTTTCGGTTCGTTAATAATTTTGGAAATGGATCTTACTATGGCCCAGTATCTGAGTTGAAGGTGACGCATCGGGTGTGCACTTGAATGGAAGGTGAGTCATCTTGGAGAATCAATGGAGAAGAATGCAACAACGTGCAGACTGCTATTTTTATATTTCATTTTTGTTGACTGGGGAAACTGAGATAGTGATGTTCTTCTTTTTAAATTGGAGCACATCTATCAACATATTTTTAAATTTTAACGATAATTATTTTTGGAGGGGTCCATTTTGGTAAATAATTTTAGAAATTGACATCATCGGTACTATGCCCCTACTATCTAAGTGGAAGGTGAAGCATGGATGGGTCGACCAGCTCTGCCCTGTATTGAGTAGGCGACAGCGTGCAGACTGCGCAATTTCATTTTTGTTGATTGTTTATCTTTTCCTTTTTCTTTATATTTTCATTTTAGTATTTCTTTATATATTAAAAAATATCATTCCATCCCACTGCCTGCTTATAAAAGGAAAAGAAGAGTGGCAGCCTATTTACAAAGCCATCCTTGTAATTTCGTATTTGCACTCATTAGCCTGTCCCTCATGGAATCCCATCTTGAGAAACAAAATGGAGATGTGCTTCAAAAATCTTTCAAAGAGATGATATCTACTCTCCCTAAAGAGAATCGTTGGGGTTTTCTTGAAGATTATTATCAATATCAAGGTTTTTGGATCTCCCCGTCTTTTCTACAAGGAGCGTTGTCGGCTCAACAACAATTCCAGGCTCAACCCACTGATGTCATCCTTTGTAGCTCTCTAAGAACAGGCACAGCCTGGTTAAAATCCCTCACTTTTGCCACTATTACAAGAACTTTATACAATGATTCCCCCACCCCTTTACTTTCCAAGCTGCCTCATGATGTTGTGCCTTTCATGGAGTTCAAGCTTGCCCAGTTTTCCACTAATCGACATCTTGGAATTCCTCTTTTAGCCACTCATCTTCCTTATTCCTTCTTACCCAGATCTATAATTGATTCTGGTTGCAAAATTATTTACATTTGCCGGGACCCCAAAGATACATTTGTTTCATTATATCATTTCATTGCACGGCACTGCAAATCCCAAAATGCTCAACCCATTCAACTTGATGAAGCGTTCGAATTGTTTTATGAAGGTGTAAGTCCGTATGGGCCATATTGGGACCATGTTTTGGGGTACTGGAAAGCAAGTTTGGAACATCCAGACAAGTTAATGTTCTTGAAATATGAAGAACTGGTTGAAGATACTGTTTTGTATCTTAAGAAAACAGCAGAGTTTATGGGTTATCCTTTCTCGTCAGAGGAACAACAACAAGGGGTGCCTGAAAACATTGTACAGCTGTGCAGTTTCGACAATTTAAGTGGCTTGGAAGTAAATAAAACCGGGAAACATTGTCGAGGGCAAGGAAATTGGGAGATGGAAAATAACATTTTCTTCCGGAAGGGGAAGGTTGGAGACTGGAAGAATTATTTGACCACTGAAATGGCTCAACGTTTAGACCAACGAACACTGCAAAAGTTGAGCGGTTCAGGTTTAAGTCTCTAATTGAAGATCTATAATCTATTTATCATCCATTGTTGACTTAAACTTGATCAGAGTTCGTATTTATCTCTTTTAATAATATTACTTTCAAATAAGGTCATCTTGGCCGGAATTTGTAATTAATATTAGTAGTCTCATCTAAATCTATTGTACTATTTCTTCAATCTTTAGTTGAAGCTCGTTGGCAGTTAAATAACTTCAAAAAAAGCTAAACATATAATAAAAAGTTGTCTTCCCCATATGAATATTGTAACAAATATACAAATAGGACAGACAAATTATAAGGTAAAATCAACAATCTACTAATAACAACTCCACCTATCCCTTCTATATAATAATAAATTAATAATTAATTAATATTAGATACAAAGAAGAAAATTTGCAAAAAAATCACCAAATCTTTTCCCCTTTGTTTTTCCACTTCAATGCCCTGTTGGTGAAAAGAAGCATCAAAATTAAATTTGATAATCTCCCCCTCTGGTGGCTTCCAACTAAGAGGCCTTGATGTATGCACAGGACAAGAAAACTCATTTAACTGCTCTATTTCTAGCATGTATAAACCCGATAACATCTTGGATCTGATCCCTAACCCCCTCATTGTACAGGAAAATTTTGTTACGGTTATGCCTGATAGCCCAAAAAGAAATAACAAGCAATCTACATACCATTATACTGCATTTCATTACCTCCTCCTTTAACCATTGTTTCCAATTTTGTTGCATGTTTACTGCTAAGAGCTTCACCCCAATTCCCTCCAGCACTTGCTTTGATGAGGCACAATCACGAAACAAGTGAGCCATCGATTCCTCCTCTGCCTGACAAATAGGACAAAGCACATATAGATAGCAAGCTTTCGCAAAAAATAATGATTTTTTTTTTTAAATTTATATTGCTTGTGAAATTTAGAAATATATATATATATATATATATATATATATATATATAAAGAATGAGTGAGGTGAGAAAAAGGTGACTCACTTTAATGATTATTCATACAATACATTCAATAAATGTGATTTTTAAATATATATATATGAGGGTGAGAGAAAATAGCAAAGTGTGTGTTTTAATATTATTTTAATATATAATTACTTATATAACTCTATTGATATTTTACTTTTATTTATTTGATATATTAAGTATTTGATTAAATTGATGTCATAAGTTAATTGAGATTTTTTTTACAAAAATAATATAAAAATAATTAATTACGAAAATAGGTTAGAGAAAAATTATTTACGAAAATGTGTGTTTTGAATAGTCCTTGTCGGTGCCACTTGACACACTGACGACACCAACCCATTTTCCCCATTCATCAAACAATTATAAGTTTTTTTTTTAAATGGTTTTGCCATTATAGGTTGAGTACTTTTGTAATATCCTAAAAATTTCTACAGTAAGATATTATTCTTGATATAGTAAAATAAGAAAAATGGATGAATTAAGACCAAATTGAATAGGTGAAGAATTATGAGGGACTAAATTGTAATTTTACCAAATTAAGTGATGACTCGAGGATGGAATTTTAAAAATTATAAAGGAAAAATTTTAAGAACATCAAGATTTCAATATATTTTTAGTTTGATATTATTGAAAAAGTATGAAATTGATGTTAAAGTAGAGTTTTATTATATAAGATTCTATGTTCTTGATATGTTAGTAAAGGAAATAAGAGGAAGTGATGGAAAATATTGTAGAGAAAGGAAAGGAGGGTGTTATAAATTTGATTATCAACATTTTATACTAAAACAGTTTTGGACAGCAACAGTAGTCTGAATTTGAAAATTCACCAAAAATCGTAGAAATTGAATTAGAGGTCTAATAAAATATGAAATTAAATTTTATCGAGTCTAGTCTTCCATAGAATAAAAAGTGTAAGCAACGGAATTTTAAATTATGATATATAATAAAATTTGTGAGACAAGGTCAAAATGATTTCGGGTTCCCCTGTTCTGACTTTGGAAAATCATTAAAAATTTTGTAAAAATAGTTATGGGTTATAATTTATATGTTTAAAATTCTTGATGAGTCTATTTTCAATAGAAACAAACGGAACATTATCCGAATCCGGTACGAGGAGGTAATTAATTTTTAGTAAAGAAGGGGCAAAACTGTCAGATAGCAGAACAGTGATGATTTTAAAGAATAAATTGTACTTATTGGCTAAACCATAAATTCTAAAAATTTTATCGTAATAATATATGTGAGTCTAGTTTCAGATAAAATTAGCGGATTTCAGTTTGGAGTTCTTTAGCTTAAGATATAATTAATTTAGTGACTATGACATCAAGTGAACAACTTGTTATGTGTATACAAGTAAATAGTGACATTATATATATATATCAAGGATGTGGAATGGAGTGGAGGAGGAGGAAAATATATCTGAATATTCAGCTAATTTGTTTTAAAAATAGCTAATTTACATGTTTTAGGTTCAGGACTAAATTGAATAAAAGTAAAACTTTAGGGGTAATTTTGTAAAAATGTTAAAATGACCAAATTGAAGTAAATGACTTTTTTATTGTCTATATTAATGTATGGAAAGAAATTATAAATATCAAGTGAGTTTAGAACGCTAATTTTGTTGTATAATGGTGTATAATTAATTTCAATCATGAATGATTGATAATTACTGAAATGATATGATATTAGTTAAATGTTGAAGAATTACTGTTCTGAAATAAGTTGCAAGTCCGGTAATGCCTCTTAACCTATTTCGGCGATGGTTACGGGTTAGGGGTGTTACACTTTTAATGCTTCTATTTTGTTGTTCAAACTTCCATGATAAAATCCAGCTCATTTAAAATTTGACTGACAACTTGAATAGGATTAAAATCGTGGGCTTCATAACTTTCTTTTCTTTTATTTCTTTTCTTTCTTTTTCTTTTCATGTTGAATGCTTCTATTTTTTATTTTATTTTATTTTCTTTCTCTTCTTCTCCTTAATTGAAAACCCCAGCTGACATACTCAATAGCCACCGATTTTGGTGTTTATGGTGGCCTTTCGTGCCAATTTTGACACCAAAGAAGAGATTTTCTTCTTCTCGTTGACTTCTACTGTTCAGATCTCCCAATAGCCGGCTCCAAATCTTCTAAAATAATGACCAAAGCTTCGAACTACTCTTTCTTCGATCTTCATTTTGCACTACCGAATCTTCACCAGTGGGAGATATGTTGTTCCCCGCAGTTAAACACACCGCCTCACCGTTCAAATTATCGAATGAAGTCACGACGCTTTGAACCCAAACAGAGTTACGGGCTTCGACCCCTAACACCTTTTTTTTTTCTTTTTTTCATTTCAGACCACTTTTTTTAAACACATCGATGCCACTTGACACACCGATGACACCATTAAAAATATATTTTTGTTCTCTAGTATTCGCATATTTTCTCGGGTATTTTTCAAAAAACACATAACTATGCCACCTGACACAATGGCGGTGCCAAAAAATTTATTATTTTTTAAAAAAACTCATGATTGCCTTGATTTTTTTTAAATAAATATCCCGTTTTCGTAAATAATTTTCCTTTGACCCATTTTTGTAACTATTTTTTTATATTATTTTTGTAAATAAACTGTTAATTGGATAGTTAATTGTATTATTTTGGGTTTTTTTACCCCAATAATACAAAAAAAAGTTAATAACTTAAATGGTACGCCCACCAAATTATTTACCAAAATGGTATGGCTTGAAAAGTAACCCAAGCTAGTGCTTGAGAAGGTGGCGACACCACCCAACTTTATCCCTAAAATCATGATGCCATCATTAGGCCATTATAAGGTTATTAAAAAACAAATATTTTATTGATGGTGTCAGCCTATACGACGACATCAGTATGAAGAACAACTGGGTAAAATACAGGGAATATACATGTTTTAAAAATTTGTTTTTAATGGGTGGAGGGGGAAAGTCAAGTGACACCATTGTTTGTACAAAAAATAGTAACTCGAGACAAGGAAGCATGAAAAATGGGAGTCAAAAGGGGAGATTTCAAGCTTGAGAAAGAAGAAAAAGGGGTGACCCCGTGATTCCGTGATTGTTCGGTCATGTTCACCGTAGGCGGTCAGACCAGTGTCGCCTGACCCAATTTTTTGTGTTATTTTTTTATTCCCCTTAACCCACTATATATAACATGGTAAGCTATCGGGTTTATAAAACAGACATTTTAAAAACACTTGTTTATTTTTAATTGAAAAAAAAACCTTAGCCTATTTCTGAAAAACTTAAGAGTTATAAGAAAACCATTTAAATTTGCAAACTTATGTACATAAGTTTACCTTGTTGGAAACACAGTTTGAAAAACATAGTGGAAAATAAAGTTAGCGAAAAACCAAAGTTTTAAAAATTTTTCAAAACAAGATTTTGGTTGTAATATCTAAAATAATAAATACTTAATCAAAATTGTACCTTTTTTATTTGTTTAGGATGAACGCTTCGACCGAGTAATCTTCTCTGCTATCCTAGAGCTCACGTCTGCCGAGTGTGGGCTCACTTCGAATAAAAAATTCAAAAAAATTACCAGTGGGGTAATTTCATAATTTCTCTAAACTTTTGGGTCAATTTGTAAATCAGAAAAATATCTCTAGAAATTTTCTAGAGTAATCTCCTTAGAGAATTTTATTTCTACAATTTTCTCTTGAATTCAAGTGTGTCAAATTGTAACGCCCCAAAAATTTTGAGTATCTGATGGTTGGATTCAAGGGTTAATGTGTTTGAGGTCAAGGGCTCAAGTCAAGTTTTAGAAGTTTTGCTATTTTAATTTAAACTAACCTCTATTCCTAAGCTATTGACTTAAATTTAATTCTATGTGAATTTATATCAAGAATGAGCTTACTGGTTTAATGGTAAAACTTTTGTGTATCCTTTAGTCTGGTGCTTGAGTCTTGGTGTAAGCGTTAGAGAATATTTTTGCTAAATGTCAGAATTTGGATTGGTGGTTAAATTCAAATAATGTTTTTCCTTTCCTCCTGTTTTTCTTTTCTTTTTTTTTGTTTGTTTCTTTTCCTTTGATTTTGTTTTAAGATTTGAAATGATATAACATCAGTGACAAACTTACAGCATACAAGACTGCAAAAAGCCCAAATTGTGTTAGACTTCAGTATGTTGATTCATTCGTCATAAGCAATGTTGTTGCTACCATCAATACAGCACCAAAATGATAGGATAACACGGTGACAGATCCCAAAACAATAGGATAACAATTGGTCTCGCCTTTCCTACGGGCACCACCACCCAAACCCGTATTTAACCCATGTAATCGCATGGGAAAAATATTTTGGTGGTGCCTATCAACAAGGCTGCACCATTTAAAATTTTTTTAACTGTTAGTTGTTTGTGTCAAAATTTAGGGTGCATCACCCTCCACCACCCCAAACACCTCATTTCCATAATTAATCGAGGTGGTGTTCCATTTTAAATATTTTTATATTATATATGTAAAAAAAACCTCGCCTATCTCTCTCCCTCCACCCCACCTGCCACATTACAACTCCCCATAAATTTATTTTGTATTTAATGACCGTATATGGTCTTTTTTCATCAGGTTTTTTTATTTCCCGAATAATGGTGCCGCCTCTCTCACGTCCTCCACCCTTAAAAAATACTTTTTTACCCCATATAATTTTATAACGATGTTTCGATGATTAAGTCAGAAAAAAAAAAAATTGTGCCGCCTCATTCTTGCCCTCCACACCCATCACTTTTGCAAACATATCATTTTGGTAAATAATAATATTGGCATACCATTATGGTATTTAATTATTTATTTTATATTACCCAAGTAAAAAGGCCACAATATTTTTTTTTAAAGAAAACGGCTCGAAAGCCACAACCTCAATTAACAAGAATCAATAATTACAATATTGTGGATATCGCTCGGATAATCCCATTCAAATGACACATTACAATTCTTAGCTAGAACTATCATACTAAGATAATCTGTGGCCTTATTTCTAGACCATCCGACCCATTTGACTTCAACCTTTGAAAAAGAATCAAGCATACCCACAATATTATTTAACTACATAATAATATAATGATTTTACCTTTTAAGTTAATGGGTAAACTTTTATTAAAATAATGTAGTTTTACCTTTTAACTCAATAGTTTTTACTTTTAACCTTAGAAAAGATAAACATTTATCAAAACAACGTAGTAACTCGAATTGTGTAATTCATATTTGAGTTAAATCAAAAATTTAATTTTTTCGAGTTGATCCGAATAACTCAAATCATTTAATTCAAAATTTAAATCTTTTATCAATTTTTTAATCAAATCAATTTTACTCCCTCTGATATTATAATATAATTTTTAAAAAAAAATAAACGCTTATATTCACAAATCCTTCAAATGAAGTTGGGCAGTACTATCTGAGTATGATGCATCGGGTGTACAATTGAAAGGATGGGTCAGATCAGCTCTGCCCAATCTTCAATAAAATCTTATATTCGCAAGGCCTTCAAATGATGGAATATAAAATATAATGTAGCCTTTAATCTTATATTGTTAGTTAAAATATGATGGAATCCCACATTGTCTAGGAACAAGCTGCAAACATATTCATGAGTTTATATATACACATATCTTACATCCCACATTACTAAGAAAACAAGTAAAATGAAACTATGGGTCTATATAAAAATTTCTTTTGTAAGTTTTATTTTTCATATTAATTGGTGGCACCAAAAAATTTAAAATAAAGGTGTTGCCACTTTGAGTCTCGTAAATTTAAAAAAAGTTGATTTTTTTATAATATTTTAAAAAATAAACTTTATTAAAAATTTAGCTTGGAGCAGGTCTATCAACTTATTTTTAAATTTTCAATCCATAACAATAATTATTTTTGGAGGAGTCCATTTCCATAAATAATTTTAGAAATTGACCATCATTGGTACTATGCCCCTACTATCTAAGTGGAAGGTGCTGCATGGATGGCACACTTTTCAATTTCTTTTTTGTTGATTGGGGAAATAATTCAGATAATGATGTTTATCTTTTCCTTTTTCTTTATATTTTCATTTTAGTATTTCTTTATATATTAAAAAATATCATTCCATCCCACTGCCTCCTTACAAAAGAGAAAGAAGAGTGGCATCCTTGTAATATCGTACTTGCACTCATTAGCCTGTCCCTCATGGAATCCCATCTTGAGAAACAAAATAGAGATGTGCTTCAAAAATATTTGAAAGAGATGATATCTACTCTCCCTAAAGAGAATTGTTGGGGTTTTCCTGAAGATCAATATCAATATCAAGGTTTTTGGTTCACCCCGCCTTTTCTACAAGGAGCATTGTCGGCTCAACAACAATTCCAGGCTCAACCAACTGATATCATCCTTTGTAGCTCTCCAAGAACAGAGCATGACTGGTTAAAATCCTCACTTTCGCCGCTATTACAAGAACTTCATACAATGATTCCACCACCCTTTACTTTCCAAGTCGCCTCATGATGTTGTGCCTTTCATGGAGTTCGATCATGCCCGCTTTTCCACTAATCGACATCTTGGAATTCCTCTTTAGCCACTCATCTTCCTTATTCCTTCTTACCGGATCTATAATTGATTCGGTTGTAAAATTATTTACATTTGCAGGGACCCCAAAGATACATTTGTTTCATTGTATCATTTCATTGCACGCACTTTGCAAATCCCAAAATGCTCAACCCATTCAACTTGATGAAGCGTTCAATTGTTTTATGAAGGTGTAAGTCCGTATGGGCCTTATTGGGACCATGTTTTGGGGTCTTTGAAAGCAAGTTTGGAACATCCAGACAAGTTAATGTTCTTGAAATATGAAGAATCGGTTGAAGATACTTGTTTTGTATCTTAAGAAAACAGCAGAGTTTATGGGTTATCCTTTCTCGTCGGAGGAACAACAACAAGGTGCTGAAAACATTGTACAAAGTATGCGTTTCGACAATTTAAGTGGCTTGGAAGTAAATAAAACCGGAGACATTGTCGAGGGCAAGGAAATTGGGAGATGGAAAATAACATTTTCTTAGGAAGGGAAGGTTGAGACTGGAAGAATTATTTGACCACCGAAATGGCTCAACGTTTAGACCAACGAACAACGCAAAAGTTGAGCGGTTCAGTTTAAGTCTCTAATTGAAGGTTCAATAATCTATTTACCGTTTTACCCTTTTAATGTCGTTTTAATTAGAGTTTGTAATTTTAATGATATCGTCTTTTAAAATTTTCGAAATATTGTTTTTAAATCATTAAATTTATTTGCTTGGTACTAAATATTATATATTTTAAAAATTAAAAATTAAAATAATAGTATAAAAATAAATTGCCATTGAAGTAAAAACTAAGCATATAATAAAAATTTGTCTTCCCCATATGATTTATTTTGATTTCAATTTTATTTTTTATTTTTAATTATGTGTTTTATTTTTCACGAAGAAATTGAGATTTTGCATGAAGAGGTCCGAGATAGTTGTCATATCGCAACAAAGAGGAGATCGCCCGACATAACTAGAGGAACTTTTCAAGCTAATCGGGTAATCTCCGAATAAAGTTTGTTGGGGGGGGGGGAGTATGTTTTTTTAGTTACTTTTTGTATGTGTTGTGTTTGTGTTCGAACTTGTAGAAATATGTGCGATTGGTTAAGGAGAATGTAAATAGGATTGATTCGAGGTTATTTAATTTTAAACTAATTAGTTCAATTTATTATATTGTGAATAGGTAAAAGTGTGTTAAGCATACCAAATGATAAATAAATACACAAAAAGCACGAAGGTTAATTGAATTGTAGGTTCTAAAAATGGATAAATTCAGTTAATTGAATCCATGTATTGAATCACCTAGGGATGACCTAAAAAATTGTTTGGTAGACATTTTCGAGCTAAAAAGCTAACCCGATAAAAAGCTCAACCCAGATTAAAATGCTGAACTCAAGCTTGATCCAACCCACCAGTATTAATTTTTTTAGATTATTTTTTATATAAAATAAATTTTAAAAATATAATACATAAAATAAAACTAAAAATGTTTTAAAAAATGTTTCCCAACAAATTGAAAATATTAAAAAAAAGTGTTTATACTTAAATAACACTAAGATAGTTGCAACTTAGCAAGCAAATTACTCTAAAATAGTAGCAAAAGTAACAATAAAACAAGAGTTATACAATATACAAACAATAATACTAAAATAGTAGTAATATAATAGCGAAATGACAACAAAACAACAACAAAACAGAAAGTTTAAGCTGATTCAAGTTGGGCTAGGGCCAAAAATCCTACTTGAGGCTCGGGCTTTTAGAAAATGGGCTTAATTTTTTTCCAAGCCCATTTTTTGGGGGCCTATATTTTACCCAAATCCTCCCACTTTTTGAGCGGGCTTTGAAGCCTAGGTAGGTGGCTCAGCCCATGATCAAGTCTAATTAGTACATATTAATTAATAGAAGAAGTAAGGTTGAAAATAAACAGAGCAGTTGATGAACAGTTTATGAATAATGCAGTTTTTGTTCATTTATGTTCGTTTATTAATCTAAATAAATGAACATGAACAATATTTTAAGGCTCTTTTATTAAACGAACTAAACACGAACAAAGCTTGTCTTCATTTATGTTCCTAAACAAGCTTGTTCATGTTCATCTGAAACTTGTTTAATAGATCATTTAAAGCTCGTTTAATAAATCATTCAAAGCTTGTTTATTGTTCCATTGATATAAATTAATAAAATTATTATGGTTTGTGTGCTTATTTTTTAGTTACAATATAATTATTAATATTTATATTTGATTATTTTATATTTAAAAATTATATATATGTTTATTTATTGTTTGTTTGTTTGCTAATATTCATGAATATTGTTTGCGAATATGTTCATTATATATTCAAGAACATGTTCGTTTAACTTAAACAAACGAATATAAATACACATAATTTTAAATAAACAAACACGAACAAGCATTTTGAAAGTCTTAACGAATACAAACTGAATACAAACAAGCTTAAAAATAAAGAAACGAACATAAATAGAGATTCATTCGTTCAAGCTCGATTCATTTACAGCCCTAAGAACATACCCTAGATTCAAGCTCGATTCGTTTCCTTTCCCAAAATTTTTTCTCTTTCCCCAACTCGTGAACGATTAGTCATTTCCGCCACAGGTGGACAATGGTCAGTGGTTTCGCTCATCTCTCTCCCTCTACCCCACCTACCACGTTACAGGTCCCCATAAATTTATTTTGTATTAAATGATCGTATATGATCTTTTTTTACTAAGTTTTTTCATAACTTGAATATTGGTGCCACATCTCTCACACCTTCCACCCTTAAAATATATATTTTTATCCCATATCATATTGTAATGATGTTTTGATGATTAAGTCAAAAAAAAAACATGTTGCAGCATTTTCCATGCTCTCCACCCCTAACACTGTTGCAAACATACCACTTTAGTAAATAATTGTATTGGCATACCATTATGGTATTTAATTATTTATTTTATATTACCTGTAAAAAGCTACAATATTATTTAACTATATGAAAAATATAATAGTTTGGACTTTTAACTTTAAAAAGATAAATATTTATCAAAATGACGTAATAACTTGAATTGTGTATTTCATAGTTGAGTTAAATTAAAAATTTTGATTTTTTTATTCGAGTTAATCCAAATAACTCGAATTATTTAAAGCAAAATTTGAATTTTTTATTGATTTTTTTGATCAAATCAAATTTTACTCATCCTTATGTTATAATATAAAAAAATAAACTCCTATATTCGCAAGGGCTTCAAATGAAGTTGGGCAGTGCTATCTGAGGAGTAGTACCAATAAAGGCCCATTTCTGAAATTCTTTATGGAAATGGGTTGCTTCTAAAAATAATTATAGATATAGATTGAAAACCCAAAAACGCATTGACAAGGACATGTTTTTCCTCGTGTCATGCAAAAACGCACTGATGTTGATGCAATTTATTGAAAATTTATGAGAATAAGTCAATATAAAGACCCAAAGTGGCAACACTATTTTTTTTTGTGCCACCAATTAATGTGGAAATAAAACTTACAAAACATATCTTTATGTAGACCCAAAGTCTCATTTACCTTATTTTCTTAAACAACGTGAGATGTAAGATATATGTTTATATAGATTCTGCTTCCTAAGAGCAGCGTGTCTACCGATTTCACCATAGCGGCTTGCTCGAAATCATAATAACCCATTTTTAGTCAATCGTCGAGATTGAAGGTGAAGGGGTCAATTCAATGTAAAATGTCAAATTTGTTAGGAAGCATTTAATTTTTATTGATAAATAACAACTCGTTGAAATAGCAATTTGAAGGTTCAAAAGGAATCTTTAGTATTTATTGTATCATTTTATTTATTTAATTATCCTTTCTATTTAATTAGGTAGTCAATAGAGATTTTTAGTTTGTGTTTTCCTAAAGAGAACTCCTTTATTGTAACTAAACTAACTAGTTGTAACTTCAATTCATAGATAAAATTCAACAAAACAAAAAGGGTTCTTTATCATTTTCATTTTTAACGATTCATTTCTCATTCTTTTGTATGATTTTTATGAATCTATAAAAAATGCTTATTAATTGACTGAATAAATGAATGAAAAATATGATTTGTAGAGATCACAATTTCAGCACCACCCCAACAATTTCAAAAGATTTAGGTCATTTTGTATTAATCGTTAGCATTTTGCGTTTGTTTTAAGGATTTATCAAACCAACTAGATATTGGGTTGTACCATTCGTTATATAAAAAGCGTTTGATTCTGTCATAATTGTACCATACTTCAAAAAGTATTTCAATTTTGAATTCCAAAATATGTCTTGATTTATTTTCTTACATTTTCTTATACAAACATAGGATTTCTTTAGATCACTTCAAATTGATACATTATTTGTATATCCACTAAATTAGAAAAGGGTTTTCTCCATTGGGTTGAAAACAGGGAAAGAGATATAGTAATTGGAGAAATAATGATTCATAAAGTTACAAAATTGAAACTAAATGGGTTAGTTTCGACAACCCGATTAAAGCTCTTATATATATGTGCTCATGATTCGCTATAGTATAAATAGAAAAAAAATGATTATTCTATTATTTAATTATTAAAATTGAATATTATAAAATAACAAATTATTATAACCCTAACATAACAAATACAAATGGGCGATGGGGAAAATAAGAATCCCCCACGGAAATGAAAAAAGATATTCAAAATTCAAAAAGTAAAACCTTTGTATCTTATTCGAGTTAAACCAATTCAGATTACTCCAAATTTATTTGGCGTACAAAAAACTTTTGAATTCCCGTAGAAAGAGATTTGGCTAATGAAAAAGCTTTCAAGGCCGCCTAATATCCTTTCTTTTTCCAAACATTTTTCAATACGCTTTTTGATGTAGAAATACGTTTTTTGAACCGCCATTCAAAAAAAATGAATAAGTTCTGATTTATTCCTAGATAATGTGGAATTCTTTCCTCTTTTAACTAACAACTTAATGCTACACTATATTTCATATCTTTTACAAAACAATTTCTATTTTTTATTTTGTTAAATTTTGTCATATTATAAAATTACCTTTTGAGGTTTTTAATCCTGTTGCATTTTAGAATTGTTAGCATATACAAAACGACCATGATAAAAAAGAAAAGAAATACAATTTGCACATACAAAACTTATACATGCAATAATCTTCTATTCATTTTAAATGTTCAAGTTAATATTAATGCAATTCTATTTTTAAAAATAATTTTCCGTTATTTCAATTTAGAAGTTATACATAAAATATAATAATTATTTTTCATATTTTTATATCTAGATTATATTACATTAGTAGTCACTTAACTATGATTTTTTACTATTTAATTATAAAACTTACGAAATGATCTTTCACTATTAGTATTATTTTTGGTCACTCAATTATCTTGAATTTTGAGGTATGTAGCAACAACAACAACAAAAAAGAAGCCAAATTTGAATAATTGAATGACAATTTTGTAACTTTTTTTTCGTAAACAGATGATTCAAAAGACATAATTAAATGACTATTTTATAACATTTTATAATTAAGTGCTAAAAAATAATTTTAAATAATTTTTTATTATTTTACTATACTCATTAATTTTTTAATCTAAAAAAAATTAAAAAAAAGAAATATCAATTTTTTAAAATTACAAAAAAAAAATTATCTGAGTGCCAAACAATTCTAAATGTAATACTTACTTCTGCTTCCGACCGTTGGTCCAATAGAAGCCGTATATCTTCAAGTTCAGACGGTAATCCACGATAACTCGCCGGATGGTTCCACCTAATTAAATAAATTTTTAGCATACTTTTATTCTTACAAAATCTACATAACAATTTCAAAATGTAATATAAAATTTACCTCGTTACGAGTGGGAATGTATATGGGTGGTTCACTCGAGGACGTAGAAATGGAAAGCGAAACCGTGCCCATGATTGCAGTAGTGACAGGCATCCTCCGATTTTTGCTCTCATCGGTTTGGTCGCCCCGTACATCTCCCGATATAATGTTGCCAAAACGGCAGACCCCCAACTAAATTCACCGGCTGCTCTAAAATCAACGAGTTTTAGTAGCCACCTTAGATGTACACGACTCCGTGACGTGTCGGCCATGAGATAGCCTCCAATTATTTGAAGAATGTATGATCGAGCATATCGGATTCGTTCAATTTCGGTTGAATTTTCATTCAGACCGGGGAAGGTGGCACGTAACCAGCCCATCTTCACCTTACCTCCATCCATTTTATCCGGAACGGCGCCCAAAAGCTCGTAGCACACCGCCTCCCAATTGTTAGATTGGGCAGACCAAGTGACTAGGTGCCCGTCCACCGGCAATCCCAAATGCAGATGGACATCTTCTAGAGTGATAGTGCACTCTCCACATGGAAGATGAAATGTGTGCGTCTCAGGTCTCCACCTCTCGATCAACGCACTGATCAGTTTCGTCTCCAACTTGCATCCCCGGCCTACCGTCGCCACGTGCCAAAATCCCGCTTCCCGCAGGTAGTTCTCTACTAACGGTGATGGAGGAGCATGCATATTCCGAATATTGCATTCCAATACCCGATCTTCAGCCTTTTATAAGAAAAAATAAATTAATAAATATCTAAAAATACATAAATTAAAATATCTTAAATAAAATTTAAAATTTAAATTTAATACTTACCATTTTCATTTGCTCCACCGAGATGTGATTCCTATCAAGACGAATCAATGATCCGGCCATTGTTGAAAATATTAAAAATTTTAAAATTATTTTAAAAAATAAAAAATTTTAAAATTTTCTTAAAATAATGAAATTTAATGAAAAAGAAATTTAATATGGATTTGGAGATTTTTTGAAGGAAATTGAGAGGATTTTAGAAGGAATTTGAGAGAATTTTGAAAGGAATTTGAGAGAATTTTTGAACGGAATTGAGAGAATTTTTGAAGGATATTGATATTGAATTTTTTTGTGAAAATAAAAGGGGTGGGGGTTTATATAGTAAAAAAAAATTACCGTTGGGGGGGCAACGGTCAATTTTTTGACCGTTGGGCACTGTTCACGCGCGCGGCCACATCGCGTCCACGTCAGCAGGTCGCGCTGACGTGGACGCGATGTCCGTCTCATCACTCGACATCGCTACCGGCGTGGACGCGATTTCCCGGAAAATGGCCCATTCCGGTAAATAATTAAAAAACCGGCCTATTTCGATAATTTTTTTAAAAAATTAGCTTTTTTTGATAAATTAGCCTACCATCAGCACGTTTTTTTAGTTTTCGGTTTGTTAATAATTTTGGAAATGGATCTTACTATGGCCTACTATCAGAGTTGAAGGTGAGGCATCTTGGAGAATCAATGGAGAAGAATGCAACAACGTGCAGACTGCGCAATTTCATTTTTGTTGACTGGGGAAACTGAGATAGTGATGTTCTTCTTTTTAAATTGGAGCACATCAACATATTTTTAAATTTTCGATCCATAAAGACAACTATGCCCCTACTATGTAAGTGGAAGGTGAAGCATGGATGGGTCGACCAGCTCTGCCCTATCTTCAAGTCCTTACAAATGGGTATTAAGTAGGCGACAGCGTGCAGACTGCGCAATTTCATTTTTGTTGATTGTTTATCTTTTCCTTTTTCTTTATATATTAAAGAATATCATTCCATCCCACTGCGGCACTGACTGCCTCCCTATAAAAGAAAAAGAAGAGTGGCAGCCTATTTACAAAGCAACCCTTGAAATATAGTATTTGCACTCATTAGCCTGTCCCTCATGGAATCCCATCTTGAGAAACAAAATGATGATGTGCTTCAAAAATCTTTCAAAGAGATGATATCTACTCACCCTAAAGAGAATCGTTGGGGTTTTCTTGAAGATTATTATCAATATCAAGGTTTTTGGATCTCCCCGTCTTTTTTACAAGGAGCGTTGTCGGCTCAACAACAATTCCAGGCTCAACCCACTGATGTCATCCTTTGTAGCTCTCTAAGAACAGGCACAGGCTGGTTAAAATCCCTCACTTTTGCCACTATTACAAGAACTTCATACAATGATTCCACCACCCCTTTACTTTACACGCTGCCTCATGATGTTGTGCCTTTCTTGGAGTTCGATCATTCCCAGTTTTCCACTAATCTACATCTTGGAATTCCTCTTTTAGCCACTCATCTTCCTTATTCCTTCTTACCCAGATCTATAATTGATTCTGGTTGTAAAATTATTTACATTTGCAGGGACCCCAAAGATACATTTGTTTCATTGTATCATTTCATTGCACGGCACTGCAAATCCCAAAATGCTCAACCCATTCAACTTGATGAAGCGTTCGAATTGTTTTATGAAGGTGTAAGCCCGTTCGGCCCTTATTGGGACCATGTTTTGGAGTACTGGAAAGCAAGTTTGGAACATCCAGACAAGTTAATGTTCTTGAAATATGAAGAACTGGTTGAAGATACTGTTTTGTATCTTAAGAAAATTGCGAGTTTATGGGTTATCCTTTCTCGTCGGAGGAACAACGACAAGGGTGCTGAAAACATTGTACAAATTGCAGTTCGAGAATTTAAGTGGCTTGGAAGTAAATAAAACCGGGAAACATTGTGAAGGGCAAGGAAATTTGGAGATGGAAAATAACATTTTCTTTCGGAAAGGGAAGGTTGGAGACTGGAAGAATTATTTGACCACTGAAATGGCTCAACGTTTAGACCAACGAACACTGCAAAAGTTGAGCGGTTCAGGTTTAAGTCTCTAATTGAAGATCTATAATCTATTTATCATCCATTGTTGACTTAAACTTGATCAGAGTTCGTATTTATCTCTTTTAATAATATTACTTTCAAATAAGGTCATCTTGGCCGGGATTTGTAATTAATATTAGTAGTCTCATATAAATCTATTGTACTATGTCTTCAATCTTTAGTTGAAGCTCGTTGGCAGTTAAATAACTTCAATAAAAGCTAAACATATAATAAAAAGTTGTCTTCCCCATATGAATATTGTAACAAATATACAAACAGGACAGACAAATTATAAGGTAAAATCAACAATCTACTAATAACGACTCCACCTATCCCTTCTATATAATAATAAATTAATAATTAATTAATATTAGATACAAAGAAGAAAATTTGCAAAAAAATTTCAAATCTTTTCCCCTTTGTTTTTCCACTTCAATGCCCTGTTGGAAACTCACAATTCCCATATGCTGCAATTAAAAAATAAATAAAGAAATTAGAGGTGTTTAAAAGTCGAATCGAGTGAGAAAAAATTATGAGAAAAGAATAACATACTAGGACGTTGGGTGACCACATAAGCCGCACCATCGAATTCGCATGTGCCAGTCGCACGTGTGTTCTTCTGATAATAACTATTGAAAGCGTATGAAGCATGTGCTTCGAGTGTGTTCGGGTTATAGCACGTCGCGCCAGGTTGAATAGGGCTACAATCAGCCTCACCCTCTCCGCAAGCATAATCCAACGCCGCTTGTAACTTCTTCTCATCGGCTTTCTCGTTCGCAACGCACCACGTCTGACCTACTTTTGCCTTCGATACTTCTCCGGCTACAGGAGCCGGACTCGTGTTGGTGTTGACCGGCGTTGACTCACCGGTTTTCACCTCCTCTTTGGTTAATGGTATGGTATATACCTTTTGTTCATTAGGGTAAAATAAACCGTAATTCCTTTCGGAAGTTGGACCGGGTTTTTGATTCTCATTAAATAAAGCAAATAAATAAACGTTAAGTGGATCTTGAGGTCTTAAAGGGGTCCCATTACCAGTCAATACTTTCCGTACTAAATTACCATTATACGACGCCGCATTGGATTCACTAGCACCTTTTTCGTCTTGATCTCCCATTGAAGGCCAACCCGTTTCGGTCACAATCATCTTTACGTCGTCGTATTGAATAGCCGACATAGCTGCAAAAACGGCGTCGATTTGAGCTTCGAAAAGGCTAGAATATTTCAACCCGTTACCCGAATCCACTACACCCGGGTTTTCCTTAAACAAAGCATAATCAAGTGAGATTTGATCCGAATTAGCCGTATAAGCAAAAAACGGGTACGCATTAACCATTAAGTAAGACCCGGTTTGTTTCAAAAAATCCAACATGGGTTTAATAACCGGTTCAATCAATTCCGGCTTAAACGAACCGGCCGATGAAGGGTACGAGGTTTTCAAAGCACTGAAAGCTATTGGAGAAGAGATTTTAATGGCGGAATCAAGCTTGGATTTAACTAACGAAGCGTGGATGTTCTTCATCGCCGGTACGAGGTATTTGGTCGTGTTGGCCGGATCGACAAACACTTCGTTACCGACAGCTATGGCTTCGATTTTTGTCTTTGGATAAAACTTTGTTATGTTTGCTTCAACCCAGTTGTCGGCAAACGACTGATCAGCGGCGGTGGATGAAAGTAGTTCATTAGGAAGTGCGACGACCACGGTTATACCGGAATCCGCTAACGCCGTCAAAACCGTCGCGCCGGTATCGTAAAGCTTCACTTTGTTTATTCCCTGTGATTTCAATAGTTCCACGACTTTTTCCGGTGACGGTAAGTTGTTTGCTACACGACCGTAGTTAATCCCGACCGAACCCGAACCTGTAATAAAAAAGGTTAAATTCTGCTATTAGTCCTTATACTTTGCAAAAGTTATAAATTTAATCCCTATACTTTTTCGAATAGAAATCTACGTACAATTGTTATTGAGTTCTCACATTTCGTTACAACTGAAATTTTAAAATTTCGGAAAACACGAACTCGACTTATTAGGCTTGTATTCAAACATTAAGAAAAGAAAAGAAAGGAGCTTCCTTTTTTGAAGCTTTAAAAGTTCATACCTGAGACAACAATGGCGGATAAGAGAACAATGATTGAAACAAGAAGATAAAAAGCCTGGGAAGCCATAACCCAGAGCTTGGAACAAAACAGAGATGAAAATTTATCGAAGAAATGAATATTTTGAGGATTTAAACGCTGTTTTATAGGGGGGAAGAGGGGGGTAAGTGGGGGATTGAAAATAATGAAAAGTGGGTTAGAAATTTAATCCAACGACACCCACCAACTCGACCGTTTTTTCGTGTTTTTTTCTTTCTTTAATCTTGGATTCAGATTTAGATACGGATATAGCATCAGGACCGTACACGTGTTTTGTTTATGATGATTTAGCAATCGGACGGTGATTAAAAGCCGTTCATTTTTGTCTTTATATGGATGGGGGTATTTTAGCAATTATAATGTTTCTGAAAAAATGTGAAATTATTTGCTTAAGCTTTATTTTTGTTTTGTTTTGCTCTAAATTTGAACGTTAGATTAACAGCTCTTTGTCGGGGATTTTTTTTTTGGATTAATGTGTGTAAATTCTTCAAAAACATGCTTAATGATGGGTAATTAAAAATTAAAAAATTTAGTCGATTGACTTTTAGCTCGATTGGTATATATATTGTTATCAATGAAAGGAGACGTGAGTGCGTTGAAGTGTATTATCTTGCTATTTATGGGTTGGGGTGAGGTTATCGGTAGTTCTAGGCTTTGTGTCAGAAAGAATAGATATGATCAAAATCTGTAATGAGATTATTTAAAAATATTAAAATAAAATTTATGTTTCGTTTAGTAGGAGTAGGAAAAAAATTTTACGAGGAAACAGTTTTTGAGAGATCAAAACATTAATTTATTATGTATTAATTTACGATTTCATCAATTTTAAAAAAAAAATTGGAGGAAGGGGTATTAGTGGATTAATCTAAGTAAATTCTTCCAAAGCATTCTTAATGATGGGTAATTAAAAAATAAAAAATTTACCGATTGAGTCTTGGTTCGATTGGTATGGGTATTGATGCTAATGTAAGAAGACGTGAGTTCGAGTATGTTGAAGCTTATTATTTTCTTATTTATGGGTTGAGAAGAGGCTATGAGTAATTTTAATTATTATGTCAAAAAGAGCAGATATGATTAAAAAATTTAAAAATTAAATTTTCTTATAATTTTAATTTTAAATTTTAATCCAATCTTAACAATTTATTTTAAAATTTATTTATTTATCAAATATGCTTATTTAGTTGGTAATGTTTTGCTTCCAATAAGTTGGAATAATTGCATCAATATATTAATGACAAATTTTAACCAAAAAAATTATACAGTTTTAAACTTTTAATACTGTTAAATTTTAACAAGGTCGTTTTTTAGTTACATACTCATTGAATAAGTTTTTTTTTTTTCAAAATATCATGCTAACAGATTTAAAAAGAATAACCGTTTTAGAAATTGAATCTGAACTTTGAAATCTATACAGGAACTTATCGCAGATTTTAACCACTGCGGATTTTTTAAACCCGAAAAAGATTGATTAAATGATACTTAAATATGTGAGAATTTATGGCGTAATCATAGCAAGTAGGCGAAAATTGCAAGTCAAGGAATGGCAATAAAATTTTCATTTTGTCCCCACAATACAATAAAGTAAAAGCAATTTTTTCTTAATTATACACTTAATTCACACTATAACACCTTATCTACAAACTATCTTAATCGATAGAACCATTTGTTCTATCCATTATTGCATGATTTTGATATATATTTAAATAAATATTAGAATATAACGTGTCGGTTAAGTCTTAATTCGATTGGTATGGATATCATTGTCAATACAAGAAGACGTGAGTTCGGGTGTGCTGAAGCGCATTATTTTCATATTTATGGGTTGGGAATGAGTTATGAGTAGTTTTATATATTTTGTAAAAAAATAAATATGATCGATATGACGTATTGACGATATGGGATGATAAAATTAAAATTTTACGATTTTAGTGTCTTAAGTTCAAATGAAGGTAGTTACAAGCGTACGGTATATTGTTTTCAGTTTATCGATGTTTTAAATATTTTTCATATATATATATTCATAGTTTAATTTTAGTTTCTTAATAAATTATATATATAAATATATCTCAGATACATCTATATAAATATTTATATGCAAATATAAGTTTTAAAATTATTAATTAGGTTGTATAACTTAATTTAATAATTATATTTTAATTTTAAATGTCATTATAAAAAATAAAAGTTAGGTTTAAAGTATCAAAACGATGTTCGATTAACTCGTGATATCAACTCAATCAAAATTTAAATATAATATAAGATATAATAGCATATTCATTGTAGGGTGAAATTTTAAATATATATTAATAACACATGAAAAATCAATTGAGTCTTATCTCGATCTTTAAGCATGTAATAATTTTTTTATTTTAAACATTAAAATTATAAGTAATTTAGGCAAGGACAGATCTAGGGGGCTGGCAAGGCTCTCGGCCTTCCCTAAAATCTTTTTTTTTCATTTAGGCCCTTTATAATAGTGAAAGACAAAAATGTCCTTATATGAAACGATCATGAGTAATTTGGATGTGGCTTTGGAATTATCAATCACTGCTCCAACTCGTATCATATCTAAAAATAACAAATTAAAATTCAAGGAAAGAAAAATATTTTCTAAAAATTACATATTTTATCATTTTTATATGAAATTTTCAAATTTTAAGAAGATATTTAATAATCGGGTTATATCGGTGTAAAGTCTGTATATTTTTGTACGATTAATAATTTAATAATCAACTTGTTGAATTTATTAATATAATTATACTTGTTATGCATGTAAATTTCGAATCGATCGATATTTTTATCATACCGATCTAAGATATGCATATATATATATTAATATTTATCGAACATCTAAAATTTTAACTTGATGCTAAACTTGACTTATATGATCTATATGAATGAAATATTAAACATTACGGTTGAATCGTTAAACTATTAATTATACAAAAATATACATACACGATGTAAAAAAAAGGGTAAATTTCATCGTATGTCACTAAACTATTAGTAAATTTGTATTTTGCCCATTTAACTTTAGAAAAGTTATAAAATAGTTATTAAATTATTCGAAAGTTTTCATTTAGATTACAAGACTATTATTTTATTTTTTTTAAGTTTAGCTAGCGAGCTCCGTGTGATAATTTGACGATTGGTATAATGGATCAGAGTACCTATCGATGAGTAGAAGAACATACATTGGATTAAAGAAGAAAGAGAGCTTTCGATTGGGACAAGTGGTGCGAATAGAAAAGACCATACGACAGAGATTTTTTTTAATCGTACAAATATTAAATTAATAAAACCTTATTAATCATATTTTATACTAACAATTGGCAATTAATTAATTAATAATCAAACAATTAGGTTATAATCAAATATATTTTCCTTCTTCAAGTTGAAAGCAATCATCGATCCGTACAAATTGAGCCGACTAAACAAAAATAAAAAATCTTACGTCTGAACTCAATTTGGCCACAAGAAAATTAGAATGGTTCGTGGATAGAATTAGATATAAGATTATTTAATTAATAAATACAGCTATTAATATTTTAATATATTTGAACCGATAAAATTTTTTGACTAATTAAATTTAATATTTTGTCGATTGAATCTTACCTCAATTGATATGAACATCGAGTGCGCTAAAGTACATTATCCTCCTATTTATGGGTTAAGGATGAGCTATGGGTAGTTCTAAGTATTGTGTCAAAACAATCAGATATGAATCCTATAATTTAATCTGAATTTTGATTAATGATTTATTTTTTTATTTTTTTAAATTAAATTAATATAAATTTACTTATAATATCAATTCAATGCGAAAGTGTTTACTTAATATATAAAATTTTAATAATAACCCTACTTTTTAAAAAAAATTAGGTTACTTTTGTCAATGCATAACAACTACTAGGTTTTCTTTTAATGGCTGAAATTATAAGTTTTCTAAAGACAACATTTTGGACTGACCATATATTATAGAGTTGCAATCTTTCACTCAATGTTGAGTTATATATGTGTCATATCCCATGCTTTTTTTTTTTTGTGTGTTTATATTGGACAATAAAATTTATAAAATTTCATATATGAGATTATACAAGTGAATTGTCGACTGAGTCTTAGTTAGATTGGTATGTGTATTATTGTTAATACGAGAGGACGTGAATTTAAATGCGCTAAAGCGCATTATCCTCCTATTTATGGGTTAGGGGCTATGGGTTGTTCTAGGCATTGTGTCAATAAAAGCAGATACGATCAGAACTTATAATTAGATTTATGTTTAAAATTATTAAATTTAACAAAAATAAATATATTTTTTTAATGGAGACCTTAGAATTTGGTGAATTTCAGATAAGAAAATTAAAAAATATTATTTTTTTAAGAAAGAAAAAATGAGTTGCTTCTCAACTCCATATTTGACTTGTTTTGAATGTTTCACACTTAAGACCCATTGTCACATTAGCCTTTGAAATTTATGTCCTTTATTTGGCAGTCTTAATAATAAAGTAATTTCATATAATAATTAATTGGTAGATAATGTTGTAGGGAATTAGGGCAGGTGAGCACTGGGGGTCCTTCAATTGATAATTTCAATGCCTAATAACACAAGTAGGCACATTTTTGTTCAACAAGTTTATCTTTAAAGGGTTGGCTTCTATGTTGACTTTATTCTATATTTAATTTCTAGGTTGGCTAATTGTTCCTAATTGTAAATAATAGTATTTATAAACTTAGAGTTCGAGATGATGATGAGAAGGAAGATAGGTCATTCGCAATTTGATTTTTTGTACATCATTGATACAGTGGGTCTCTTAGGGCTCTTGGCAATCGTTGGTCTGATGATGGTAGGGGTAGAATGTAATTTTCAGCAATTTGATCAAGTTAATGCACCAATCTAATGTTTCTGAATTCTTTTAGTGTTGCGATTACGGTAATTTTATTATTTTGCAGACATGACACTTATGCATCAATTTGTAAGGACTTATTTATCAGTTGTACTATGCGCCATATTTTTATATTATTATTAATAGTTTCTATTAATGATAGTATTTGCTTTTAAGAATTTTTTTTTTAGTTGGTTTAATGATAACGTTGAACCTCATGTGTTAGCCTCATGGTCAGGGTGTTCACTGCCTCAGGTGTGGCCTAAGTTCAAGTCGCATTATTATTAGAGCCTCTGCCCTCTTCTTGTAATTCACCGAAAAAAATTTGTTAGAATTTTAAGTTATTAGATTCGAGTTCCCGTCTTATGTAAATCATTTGTGGATTCTATTTATACGTTTATAATAATAATTATTCGAGTGTGTATTATTTTCGTTTATAATTGATATTTTTAAAGCAATTTCAACATATTCATTTGAACATATGTGAAACGTTGAGTTTAGATGACATATGTTTAGGTGGCTAATCTTTTAATTATTAAATTAATTGATACAATAAATATTGGTTGATGATTATTTAATTAATATATTAAAACTTTTTTAATATATTATTTTCTGAATTAAAAATATTTGATCATGTGTTACTTAATTATGATTGATCCATGGCCTCAAATGAGATATTACAAAATTGCTCACATCATAAGCATTTACAATTTTGTATGAAAAAATTTTCATATGAGTTTTTGTGATAGATATATTTTTTAGTATTTTGTGATCTAGAAATTAATTTATTATATTTTTAAATAGTTTTTTAAGAAATTAATTTCAATTATTTTTCAAAAATGAAAAGAAAAATAAATTCCAATAAGTCAAGTGTGGTACCTTAACAAAAAAAAAAAAGAGTAGTACCGAAGAGTTTATGGGCAAAACGACTCGGGTATCAAACCCTTTTGGAAAAAGGGTATGGTACTACCAAAGAGTGCGGTACCCAATATTTTCTTGTTAAATGCTTTTGGTTTCATGCTATTTAAGTTTTCTTGTATAAAAATCTCAACTTTCATATTTTTCTTAGACTATACTTTCATGGTTACCTTGTTTTCCTTTGTTATATTTATTGTCTTCACTTTAAGTAACTAAAGCTTTAAGGAGGTTGGTTGATGGATATGTGGATAAACTAAAATCTTTGGACAAATGACTAAATCGTAACAAATTGGATGAATTTGAATAGAACTAAGACTGTAGGTAGTGACGCCCTTAAGGGAATAGCAAGATAAAGTGAGACCGAGAGAAATGTTGTCCCGCACTCGTTCGTTAGTCCTGGATTAACTGGCGAGATCAAGAGATAAACTGGATTTAATTCATCTAAATCGATGAATCGATAGATAAAATGGAGTCACTTGATAATATAAGCGATTTATGTCCTTATTTTGAGATTTGGTGAACCACATCGAAGTTAACCAACCCCCATTAGTTATTTGCTGGACAGTCCCGTTAATTTACATTTTTTGCAATTTAGTCCTTAGAGTGGAATATTTAATTTTCTTGCAAAATCTTATTTTATAAATCAACGTACTATAAAATTATATTAATAGCCACTTAGACTTATTGTGCATGCATGCTAATCATTGCTCAATTGCCTCTTCCTTTAGGTTGGATCATTGGAATACTTTGGTGTTTTATTGTAACACTAAATATTATAACTGACATTGTACGCTTGTAGTAAAACTAGAATTCAAAAATATTTTCATAAATTCAGTGTTTTAATGCGCATGCGCGTAGCAAGTCAGAAACCCAGTGACCTTTGAATTGAACCGAATTGACCTGTTTGACCAAAAATCAGTTAGGTATAGGTCTGAAAAATAGTATTGGATTAGTTAAATCGCAAATAGGTATGGACCAACCAAATAACTGAAAAATCGATTAAATCAGATTTTTTAATTTTTTTTACTTTTCATATTTTTAATCATTTTTTAACCTAACCAATTGGATCTATTGAACTGATAATCTGACTTATTCAACCATCAATTCTAAAAACACCGGGAAATCAAACTTTTGTGGGGCTTATTCATATAATGGACAATAAATTTGAAGGTAAAATATACTAACAGTCACTCAACTTTTAACTCAGTCGCTCAACTTTAAAAAAATAATAAATCAGTCACTCACATTATCAAAAAGTGACAAATTGTCACCCACTAACATTTTTCATTACAGGCTTAACAAGGCAGGTAACATAATTAATTAACTAGCTGACATGACCAGTTAACTTGCCACGTTGGACATGAGGAGCAGAGTGTCTTATTCTTCTTTAACTAACCATTAAAAGTAAAAAATTGCCAAACAAAACCTATGGCATTTTTAAGGTCGCTAACCCCTACCAGTGCCATAACCACTATCGCTGCTCTACCTACCGTCTTTGTTTTCTCTTCTTCTTCTTCCTTCTAATTTTTTTTTCATTTACGCTCAATAATCATTTCTATTTTATCCCCATTGTTTTTCCCTTCCCAGACCGCATTTGGTAGAGTTTGATTTTGAAGTTGAAGGTTGGGGTTTTGTTAAGAAAAATCTAGAGAAATTTTTGAGTTTGCAAAACTGAAGCAAACTCCACTTCTACTTACTTTCTCCTCCATTTCTTTAAAAATTGTAAATTCTAGGGGAAAACCAAGCAAGAATATTCAACAATGAGACAGTCTTTCCAATTATTGTCTTCCCTGTAAGCCTATGGTTTCCGATAAAAATGTCAGCTACTTCTCTCTTTTTGTATAACTCTAGTCTGAATATGTATTTTTTTTAATGTTTACTGTCTAACAGCAAAAGTTCTCAATTATGCAGTTGTTGGAAATAGCTACAATAATGAAATGAAGAAGAGATCCATGTATTTTCTATTTTTTTTTTTAGAAAATTAAAATTGAATGTTTGTTGTAGCCAGGGGTGATCATGGGCTGGGCTAGGTCGGGTCCAGATAAAATTTTAGACCCGTTTTCTAGGCTCGGGTCATATTTGATTAAAAATAAAAAATATATATTTAATATATAATTCGGATTAAAAGTTCAAAAAAAAATATATTTAATAAAAAGTATATTTGATTAAAAATAAAATATAGATATTCAATATATAATTCAGGCCAGGCCGGGCCCGGGCCAAAAAAGTCTTACCCGAGGCCTGGCCCATTTTTTAAAGTGGCATTGTTTTTTTTGCCCAAACCTATATTTCGAGCTTATATTTTTACCCAAACCCTCCCATTTTCGGGCAGGCCGTCGGGTCGGGCAGGGTAGCCCAACCCATGATCACCTCTAGTTGTAGCCATTGCTAAGTAGGGGTGTTCATTCAGTTAACCGACCGGTTAACCGACCCGAAATAACATTAACCAAATTAACTGACCTTTCAAAAATTTTAACCGTTAACCGAACCGAAATTTTTTCCGTTAATTCGGTCGATTAACCGAATTAACCGAAAAATATATATATTTTTATTTTTGGTTAAAAATTAACTGAATTAACCAAATTACCCGAATTAACCGAATTACCCGAATTAACCAAATTGAATCACTACATAATTAAATTATTTTTAGACTTTTAGACTTTAGTTTTAGTTTTAGTTTTAGAATTTTATTTTTATTTATTAAATTATTTGTAATTTTTATGGTTGGGTTGGGTTGGGTTGAATACTTGGGTTTGGATTGGGTTTAGGTGAATAGTGGGCCTATTTATATATTATAATTTTATTTATTAATTTTTACGGTTAAACCGAAAAAATTCGGTTAACCGACCGGTTTCGAACTGAATTAACCGTTAACCGAAAAATCAAAAAATAATTAACCAACCTCCGACCGAAAAAATTAGGTTAACCGACCGAATTCGGTAATTCGGTCGGTTAACCGAATTTTTTCGGTTTTACCCGAATTTTGCACATCCCTATTGCTAAGGTATTGTTTTCAGTTTCGTTTCCGATGATTGGTTTTCAAGAGTGAGGGATTGGACAACATCTTCATTTTTTCTTCTTCTTCTTTTACTGCCCAGCTAGGTTTCTTAAATTGGGGGTGTTTAAATGACGGCATAGGCTTTAACGTCTGTAATGAAAAATAGTTACTAAAACTGATTTATTATTTTTTGAAAATTGAGTGATTGTTAAGTGATGTATTTTTCCCTAAATTTAACTAAACGTGGGTTATATTTCCATTTCACAATACAAAATTCAAAAACTAAAACTGTACAAAAACGACATCGTATGCTAAATGAAAAATATTTTAGTCCGTCGGATCTATCTCAGCTAAAACAAATCCTAACCGTTAATTTCCTAATCCGACAACCACTATAAAACAAAATCCCCCTATCGCGTGATTATCCAGCCAAGCGAAAAAAGGAAAAAGAAAAAGGAAAAACAATAGCTGATTCGGACCCCCGAAAACCGGATTTCGAAACCCTAATCGGATCTCCCAAATAGCTCCGTAGAAGAAAGAAGATGACGGGAGTAACCAATCAAGAGGAGGACAAGAAACCCGCTGATCAAACGGCTCACATCAATCTCAAAGTCAAAGGCCAGGTTCAAAAAAAAAAAATCAAATCCCCCTTTTTTAGGGTTTAAATAGATTTTTGCTGTGAGTTTTAGGTTTTAGGGATTTCTTCCTTTAATTGTGACCAAAATCTAAATTTTGGGATTTTTTTGAGCATATTTCCTTTTTGTGGGTTCCTATTTTACCTTAAATTGGACAAATTATGATTTGAATGTTTTTTAATCTATCAATTATTATATTTTTGAAAAATTTAATTATTATATTTTTTATTTTACTTGAATTGGTATGTAATTACAAAAGGAAATTAATTGATTCTTATATATGGAAGAGGGAAAAAGGGCTAAATTTAGATATTAGAATATATTTGAAAATTTGGAATTTTAATTTTATAAACATATTAGAGTATATTCTGGATAAATTATTATTATTTGGTTAAACTATGCCAGTCCCTGTACTTTTCATATATTTGAAATTTAATCCTTGAATTTTTATTTTCAAGAATTTAGTTAAAGCTATTAATTTTTATTCAATTTATTGATGTGACATTTTGAAATCTAAAAGCAAAAGTTAAAATCCTGAAAATAAAATTATAATGACTAAATTTTAAATTTACAAAGAGTATAGGGACTTATAATATATTTTAGCCTTATTATTTTTTTGTTCAATGATGTAAAATATGTGAAGTTACAAAATGCTAATCCATGTATGTTGTGTAGGACGGGAATGAAGTGTTCTTTAGGATTAAAAGAAGTACTCAACTAAAGAAACTTATGAATGCTTATTGTGATCGGCAATCGGTGGATTTCAACTCTATTGCCTTCCTTTTCGATGGTCGCCGTCTGCGGGGCGAGCAGACTCCGGATGAGGTATGTTTCTCATCCCTCTCTATATGTAGACCTGTTGATCTTGAACCAAAATGATCTAGATGGATCCAACCCAACCTGTCTGATTGATAGATTTGTCTTGTTCCTTGGTTTATATATATGTATATTTTATATATAATATAGCCTCCTCTCTTCATTGTCTTATGTGTTGTTCCTTGGTTTCTAATATGTGTTTGTGTTGATACAGTTGGAA
Source organism: Gossypium raimondii (assembly GCF_025698545.1). NCBI lineage: Eukaryota > Viridiplantae > Streptophyta > Magnoliopsida > Malvales > Malvaceae > Gossypium > Gossypium raimondii. The sequence goes on along the minus strand of NC_068569.1, from coordinate 55,764,909 downwards.
ATGGAGGATGGGGATGAGATCGATGCAATGCTGCATCAAACTGGTGGTACCATGGCCTAACTAGCTAGCTTATTTATAGGTTTACTACCTAGTAGGATTCAAATGGTAGTATTTGTAAGATTAGGATCTATATATATTAAACCTCTTGAAACCGTGAGGTCCGCTAGTGCAATGTGCCTCACCACTACTCTTCAGTATGAGTATTTACGAACTCCGAGTTAGGTAGACGTAGTTCATGTATTTATCTTTATGAAATAATACTCAAGAAGTTTGAGATAAAAGACTATCTATATGCACTAAGTCACATTTGTAATATGTGTGATATCAACTCAGTAATACACTTAAATATAATTATATAAATTAAAATATCATAAATTCGTAAAAATTGCACCTAAAATCTAAAGAGTAAAGATATAAATTCTAAATTTATAAAAAGTACAAAGATTTATAACATATTTCAACTTATATATTCTTATTGCTTTTCATGGTTTAGTTTGTCTCCAGTCTTGTGGTAGTCAGCCCCTGGTTCATGGTCCTTGTACCTATCCTTGACTGCATCAACCTTGGGATGACTATTGAGTGCCTCGGCCGCACCGTCTTGTACTTTCTCCACGGTCTGGCTAGCCAACCCTTGGTCTTGGTCGGCCATGGCTTCCTCGTTGGCTTTTCTTTTTTGGTTCAATTTCGAATCGATTGAACTAGTTTTCTCTGTTAGTGAATCATTGTTTCGGGCTAAATGAAGGAAATCCTCTTTGTTTTCTTCACCATTGCTTTGGTGGCTAAATCCCTGAAACTTTTTATCAAGACATTATAAATCTCAATAGTCACCTTAATTCGAATCGATTTAAAGATCATTACCTTAAAGAAATTGCAGTGATGGGCTGTGGAAAAAGGCATGTAAAGTGAAGGTCGAAAGGATTTTTGGAGGAGAAAGAGATTGCTGCTACCCATCTTTAAATAATCATCAAACTCCAAAACAACAAATATATATACACACACATATGAAGTTTTCATCATTGTTGTCGTGTAAGAAGATGAATACAAAGGTGAAACAACGTGTCTGCTTAGGCATGGATTTGGGTTTGGGTAGGCACGTGGTGGTGTAATGAAATTGATACGTGTATAACTAACAAAAGTTATATATTTTGATATTCAAGATTGACAGTGTTAACTTTTTAGTGTTTAATTTGGGTTTTAAGGTTGATTCAATGAATCTTATTGCTAAAATTATAAAGTTTGAAATTTTCATGATTCTGTTAATAGAATAAATTTAGTTTTAATTGTACAATTTGATAGATGTGGTTTAATTCGAGTTTTAGGGTTAGATTTGATGAAAGTTAATTGTTATTATTATTTTTATACAATACCTAAAAGTACTTATAACATGGGCGAAGCCCTGCTAGCGAAGGAATGCATCCAAGAGTGTTCTGTCTCATTGGTCCTCTCATGCCATAATTTTCTTCTCATAAATCCACTCCCGGAAATTTGAATACATGACTTATTTAATTAAATAATTAAAACTTTCGATCTGAGACCTATCGATTCTATTTTCCAACCTTTGAAGATAAGGTAATTGCTAATATTATTAGCTATATATTTTTATCAAATTAACTTTAAAACCCGAATTGAACACAAAAAAGTTAATGTTGCTGCTTTTGGGTACCAAAAGATGAAACGTTATCAAATATAGATACTAAATTGAACAAAAATAACATAAATACCATATTAAAAAAGTTAAACTTAAATATCAAATGATATATTAAACCTTAAAATTTTAATGCTATTTTATTAGTCGCAATGGATTAATTTTGGATGTTGTATTTGAAGAACCACCACAATCAGTTAAAAATTTAATTGAGATGGATTATGTTCTTGCTTTGAGTCATTAGTGTAATTTTTGAATTTTCGTTTTAAGCTGTTTTTTTTCTACAAAAAAAATCTAGGATGTTGTATATATATATATATAAAGAGGGTGGTATATGAAAACAAATTTATGATGAAACAAATCAATATCTAATCGGCTTATATGTAGCAACAGTTTCAAATTATTAAAATCATTTGATAAAATCCTTGTGGGTAAATTTTTTATTTTTAATTTAATTGATGAAATTTTTAATTTGTTTGTTTTGAATAGTTTAATAATATAAATTAACAACACAGCTCATATAATAATAAATTTAACGCATAAAATTCGATTAAAAATTTTATTTATTACATATATTATAATAGTTATACATAAAATAAAGAATAACGATCTGATTTAAAATTAGAAATATGAGTAATAGTTATTGTAAAAAATAAGGCCACGAAGTGGCTAAATATACTAGTTGAAATAGTTCATTACTAATCCATATATTAAAATATATGTAAAAATAATATTCCTATCAAGCGTAACATTAAAGTTGTAGTTATCACTAAATTTTTATATATATATATATATATATATATATATTACAATATTAGATTTTAGTTACCATCGAACCAATATTAAACTATTTGTTTTGAGATTGAATTTCAATATTCTTCTTCGTGTTGTTTCTGCCACCAAAAGAAAAGAATGATTTTTGCTCAAAGCTTTTCCGTTTGGAAACACTATTTATAGCAGATGCATTTTTTGTATGTAGATCATATTTAACTAATCTTTCAGTTCTATCAGCTGATCTAGATAAAAAAATCTACATGCCTACACATAAATATTAAAAACTTGATTAAAAAATTATATAAATATTCAAAAAAAATTTTGAATGGTTCAAAGGTTGATTTACCTTTGAACCCTCCCAAATTTAGGGCGGGCCATCGGGCCAAGCCGGGTCGCCCGGCCTATGGACAGGTCTAGCGAGCAATGGGGGTCCTTCAATTGATAATTTTAATGTCTAAACACAAGTAGGCACATTTTTGTTCAACAAGTTTATCTTTAAAGGGTTGGCTTCTATGTTGACTTTATTTTATATTTAATTTCTAGGTTGGCTAATTGTTCCTAATTGTAAATAATAGTATTTATAAACTTAAAGTTCGAGATGATGATGAGAAGGAAGATAGGTCATTCGCGATTTAATTTTTTGTGCATCATTGATACTGTGGGTCTCTTAGGGCTTTTGGCAATCGTTGGTCTGATGATGGTAGGGTTAGAATGTGAGCAATTTGATCAAGTTAATGCACCACTCTAATGTTTCTGAATTCTTTTAGTGTTGCGATTACTGTAATTTTATTATTTTGCAGACATGACACTTATGCATCAATTTGTAATGACTTATTTATCAGTTGTACTATGCGCCGTCTTTTTATATTATTATTAATAGTTTCTATTAATGATAGTATTTTCTTTTAAGAATTTTTTTTTTGGTTGGTTTAATGATAACGTTGAACCTCATGTGTTAGCCTCATGGTCAGGGTGTTCACTGCCTCAGTGTGGCCTAGGTTCAAGTCGCATTATTATTAGAGCCTCTGCCCTCTTCTTGTAATTCACCAAAAAAAAATTGTTAGAATTTTAAATTTTACATTTTTGGGATTTTTTTTTAGCATATTTCCTTTTTGTGGGTTCCTATTTTACCTTAAATTGGACAAATTATGATTTGAATGTTTTTTTAATCTATCAATTATTATATTTTTGACAAATTTAATTATTATATTTTGTTATTTTACTTGAATTGGTATGTAATTACAAAAGGAAATTAATTGATTCTTATATATGGAAGAGGGAAAAAGGGCTAAATTTAGATATTAGAATATATTTGAAAATTTAGAATTTTTAATTTTATAAACATATTAGAGTATATTCTTTATAAATTATTATTATTTGGTTAAACTAAGCCAGTCCCTGTACTTTTCATATATTTGAAATTTAATCCTTGAATTTTTATTTTCAAGACTTTAGTTAAAGCTATTAATTTTTATTCAATTTATTGATGTGACATTTTGAAATCTAAAAGTAAAAACGTTAAAATCCTGAAAATAAAATTATAATGACTAAATTTTAAATTTACAAAGAGTATAGGGACTTATAATATATTTTAGCCTTATTATTTTTTTGTTCAATGATGTAAAATATGTGAAGTTACAAAATGCTAATCCATGTCTGTTGTGTAGGATGGGAATGAAGTGTTCTTTAGGATTAAAAGAAGTACTCAACTAAAGAAACTTATGAATGCTTATTGTGATCGGCAATCGGTGGAGTTCAACTCTATTGCCTTCCTTTTCGATGGTCGCCGTCTGCGGGGTGAGCAGACTCCGGATGAGGTATGTTTCTCATCCCTCTCTATATGTAGACCTGTTGATCTTGAACCAAAATGATCTAGATGGATCCAGCCCAACCTGTCTGATTGATAGATTTATGTCTTGTTCCTTGGTTTATATATATATATATATATATATATATATATATATTATATAATATAGCCTCCTCTCTTCCTTGTCTTATTTGTTGTTCCTTGGTTTCTAATATGTCCTTGTCTTATGTGTTGTTCCTTGGTTTCTAATATGTGTTTGTGTTGATACAGTTGGAAATGGAGGATGGGGATGAGATCGATGCAATGCTGCATCAAACTGGTGGTACCATGGCCTAACTAGCTAGCTTCTTTATAGGTTTACTACCTAGTAGGATTCAAATGGTAGTATTAGGATCTATATATATTAAACCTCTTGAAACCGTGAGGTCCGCTGGTGCAATGTGCCTCACCACTACTTTTCGGTATGAGTATTTACGAACTCCGAGTTAGGTAGACGTAGTTCATGTATTTATCTTTATGAAATAATACTCAAGAGGTTTGAGATAAAAGACTATATATACCCACTAATAACTCAGTGAAACACTTAAAACTCAGTTTGAAGTATGTCATTTTTGGTTTTCGGTTTATACACATAATTATTTTTTCCCGTGATTCATTTTCGTAAATAATTTTGAAAATGGGTCTTACTATGGCCTACTGTCTGAGCGGAAGGTGACGCATCGGGTCCCTTACAAATGTGTGTTTAGTAGGGAGAATCAAACGGAGAAGAATGCAACAGCGTGCAGACTGCGCAATTTATATTTTATTATTTTTCTGTCTTTTTCTTTATATTTTATTGTTTTTTATATATATAAAAAATATCATTCCATCCACTGCCTCCTTATAAAAGAAAAAGAAGAGTGGCAGCCTATTTGCAAAGCCATCCTTGTTATATCGTATTTGCACTCATTAGCCTGTCCCTCATGGAATCCCATCTTGAGAAACAAGATAGAGATGTGCTTCAAAAATCTTTCGAAGAGATGATATCTACTCTCCCTAAAGTGAACTTTTGGGGTCTTCCTCTAGATCTTTATCAATATCAAGGTTTTTGGATTACCCTGCCTTTTCTACAAGGAGCATTGTCGGCTCAACAACAATTTCAGGCTCAACCAACTGATATCATCCTTTGTAGCTCTCTAAGAACAGGTACAGCCTGGTTAAAATCCCTCACTTTCACCACTATTTCAAGAACTTCATACAATGATTCCACCACCCCTTTACTTTCCAAGATGCCTCATGACGTTGTGCCTTACATGGAGTTCGATCATGCCCAGTTTTCCACTAATCGACATCTTGGAAGTCCTCTTTTAGCCACTCATCTTCCTTATTCCTTCTTACCCAGATCTATAATTGATTCTGGTTGTAAACTTATTTACATTTGCAGGGACCCCAAAGATACATTTGTTTCATTTTATCATTTCATTGCAGGGTACTCTAAATCCCAAAATACTCAGCCCATTCAACTTGATGAAGCGTTCGAATTGTTTTATGAAGGTGTAAGTATGTATGGATCTTATTGGGACCATGTTTTGGGGTACTGGAAAGCAAGTTTGGAACATCCAGACAAGTTAATGTTCTTGAAATATGAAGATTTAGTTGAAAATACTGTTTTGTATCTTAAGAAAATTGCAGAGTTTATAGGTTATCCTTTCTCGTCCGAAGAACAACAAGAAGGGGTGCCTGAAAACATTGTACAGATGTGCAGTTTCGAGAATTTAAGTGGCTTGGAAGTAAATAAAACCGGGAATATCGTGAAGGGCAAGGAAATTTGGAGTTAGAAAATAACGTTTTCTTTCGAAAAGGGAAGGTTGGAGACTGGAAGAATTATTTAACCACTGAAATGTCTCAACGTTTAGACCAACGAACACTGCAAAAATTGAGCAGTTCAGGTTTAAGTCTGTAATTGAAGGTTCTGGATTTGGGTTTGGGTAGGCACGTGGTGGTGTAATGGATTTTCCATTTCAGCTTCTTAGCTATAATCATGCATTTATAAAATTTGCTTAATATATCGTTTGGTATTTAAATTTGAAGTTGATACGTGGTACTTATGTTATTTTTTAGTTCAATATTGTACTTATAACTGATAAAAATTATATATTTTGATACTCAAGATTGACATTATTAACTTTTTAGTGCTTAATTTGAGTTTTAAGGCTGATTCAATGAAACTTATTGCTAAAATTATCAGGCTTGAAATTTTCATGATCCTGTTAATAGAATAAATTTAGTTTTAATTGTACAAGCCAATAGATGTGGTTTAATTCGAGTTTTAGGGTTTGATTTGATAAAAGTTAATTGTTAATATTTTTATACAATACTTAGAACTGCTCGTAACATTTTTAACCCTTGAAGATAAGGTAATTGCTAATATTATTAGCTATATATTTTATCAAATTAACTTTAAAACCCGAATTAAATACTAAAAGTTAATATTGTTGCTCTGGGTACCAAAAGATGAAACGTTTATCAAATATAGATACTAAATTGGACAAAAAATAACATAAATACCATATTAAAAAAGTTAAAACTTAAATATCAAATATCAAATGATATATTAAACCTTAAAATTTTAATGCTATTTTACCGCTCGCAATGGATTAATCTAGGATGTTGTATTTGAAAAACCACCGCAATCAGTTAAGCCGTTTTAAGCCGTTTTTTTAAATTTTCGTTTTAAGCCGTTTTTTTTCTACCAAAAAAAATCTAGGATGTTATATATATATATATATATAAAGAGGGTGGTATGTGAAAACAAATTTATGATGAAACAAATATCTATAAACTATATCAATATCTAATCAGCTTATATGTAGCAACAGTTTTCAAATTATTAAAATCATTTGATAAAATCATTGTGGGTTAAATTTTTATTTTAATTTGATTGATGAAATTTTTAATTTGTTTGTTTTGAATAGTTTAATAATATAAATTAACAACACAACTTATATAATAATAAATTTAACGCGTAAAATTCGATAAAAAATTACTTTATTACATATATTACAATAGTTATACATAAAATAAAGAATTACGATACAAATTTAAAATTAGAAATATGTGTTATAGTTATTGTAAAATAATAAGGCCACGAAAGTGGCTAAATATACCTTGTTGAAATAGTTCATTACTAATCCATATATTAAAATATGTGTAAAAATAATATTCTTATCAAACGTAATATATATATATATATATATATATATATATTACAATATAAGATTTTAGTTACCATCGAACCAATACTGAAATTGAAATTTAAAAAAATTAAGAATTCTCATAAAAACTATTTTTTAAAAAACATAAACTTTTAAAATAACAATATAAGGTTTTGTAACCTCACTACTGAAATTAAAATAGCAACCTAAAGTTTTGTAATCAAATCAATATTCGATTAACCTCCCTAATATTACTAATAGAATGAAAACTTAAAATTTTAAAATGGCAACATAACGACTAATATATAAAGTTTGGTTAACTTCGTTAATCTCACTAATAGAACTAAATATATCTTCACCGTTTTCGTCCAATTGTTTTAAAAATTGTCATTCTTGATCGTACTTAATTCCTATCGGATTCGGAACATCATCATTGGCTTCTCCAAGCCTTCCTGTATTCAAACAAAGTTACCCAAAATTCTCACTTTTCATTCATCTAATATTATCAGGAATTCTAGGCAGTTCAATATACACTTCAGGCTCAAAACTATTTGTTTTGAGATTGAATTTCAATATTCTTCTTCGTGTTGTTTCTGCCACCAAAAGAAAAGAATGATTTTTGCTCAAAGCTATTCTGTTTGGAAACACTATTTATAGCAGATGCATTTTTTGTATGTAGATTATATTTAAATAATCTTTTAGTTCTATTAGTGATCTGGATAAAAAATCTACATATCTACACTTAAATATTAAAAACTTGATTGAAAATTTATATAAATATTCAAAAGATTTGAATGGTTCAAAGATTGATTTATTATTTTAGATTTTATCGTAATTTATAAATTTAAAAGAAAAACATACCTTCGTTGAAGAGTAATACTATTATCTGTAAAATAGATAACTCTTTTATTACTATCAATATCTAACCCATTAGGTTTAACTATGAGAAGACCAAAATAAACATCACCAGTATAAAAATCGCAGGTTGCAGGGTCAAATTTCAAACCCAGTGGCCTTCCACATATTGGTTCAAGGTTAGGATTTGTAGATCCTCACACAACTCCCTAATACCATCTAGAATTTAGAGAGAAATAGCAGAAGAAAAGAAGAAAGAAATAGGGAAGAAAAACGTTTTTGTAATTCAATTCCAGATTTCACATAACCACTACCTTAACACCTAAAAACTTAAAGAGAAAAAGAAAACGGTTTTGGGAAATTAGTTAGATTTGCCAGCTAAGATCATTATTACGGGACACAGTTTCATTAAATCCTAGCCTAGGCTTGAAACTCCCCGTTTAACTAAAATTGAAACACATTATTTTAAACAACAAGAACTTCCTCTAAACTCATTGCTTCATCCCTATTATTTTATTTTCGAATTTTACCCCATAACACTCCCTTTTCCTAATAAAAAAGAAAGAAAGTCAATCCGTTAGTGAACTATTTTTACAAAAAAGATTATAAGTTGGCAAATGTCTAAAGATTATAAGTTAACAAATACTTAATTTACGGGAACACTTTTATTAATACACAATATAATTACAGAATGATACACGCTTATCTCACTCACACTCTATTGCTTATGGCTCTCTCTTATACATTATAGCAAGAATGAAAATTCTCACCCTTATTTATAGAGTTTAATGGTAGTTCGATTATTGACACATATCAACATCCTTGCCATTAATTTTACAAATATCTAATAGTTAGAATATTCATTTAGAATATATAATCTTCTAGATAATATCCTATTTCTTTATTTTATATTTTAGAATCTTCTCAAAGAAATATCTCTTAAATGATAAGTTTAGATTTTATCTAGAAGTTGTATCGGCACTTAACATGGTTAAAATAGAATTTCAATCCAAATTAAAGTACTAAATATAGTTCAAGTTGGTTTAGATATAATATATATTTTTATTATTTAATATAACAAAATGTTATTATAAAAATTAAAAACTTTGCAATATTTGTATAACTAAATTTTAAGTTAAAGAAAATAAATAATATATATTTGAAAACAAAATAAATGATATAAAATTTTGGAAAATTATTTTATAAACATTTTGAATTATTTTTAAAGGGTTTAAATTGCACATTTTCAAAACTATTAGGGACTCCAAGAGTATTTACATTAACTTATTATCTGGGTTATACAAGTAAACTCGATTCCAACTAAAAAATTTTAATTATTTATTTGAGATGATTAAAGAAAATGTACAACCAATTCTCTAAATTTATTGGATGTGATTTTAAGACAACCTTGTAAATAATTTGGTGATTGTCCCTCATAATTTGATTATTTGGGATTTTGATCCTCCAATGGAGAGCTTGCATCCATGGGCTGTGATATTTTCTATTTGTTTCTCAAATTCATTATTCTTGTTACTCTTTTGGTTGCCGCATAATTATAAATTTAGTTCTTCATTATTTACATATTTTATTAATTTAGTCCTCATTTTTTTAAAAATAAAAATAAAAATAAAAGTTCATTTTTAATAAAAATACATAAAATTTTATAAAAAAATACATATAAAATCATAGATAAATGAATTTTCTCTTTTTTTTTAACATAAAATTTATTTATTAAAATAATACATTTATAAATAAAATATTTTTTTATAAAAAAACCTACAAACAATACTTAAACCGAACTCAAATATTCATTTTTTTAGGTTATTTTAAAAATAATAAATTTTATTATATGTCTGGCATTACTCTTTAGTCCTCATCAAATTTGCTGAGCATTGCTCATCGCCTTTGCCCACAACCATTGGCATCAATAACCATTACTCTGAATTACTCAATTTTCACATCCTCCATCATTGTGCCATCAAACTAAGAATTGGTTGTGGAGCTGCCCATATGGCCTTACAACTACTAGATCTCCAAGACCTCTTATACATCCCTTATCATGCTCGCCCTCAAGCACAACCTCAAATGGAACAAACTCGTTCTAGGAAACAACTTAAAACATCGATTCTCACCCTTTTACTTTAAGTTGTAGTTTTTGACCCAATCTAAACATGGTGGTTATTAATATTGAAAAAAAAAAACAAGAGAAAGTTGAATTTGCATTAGTCTTCTTCATGGTTTTTTCCCCTTAAATTGTTTTATTTATAGGATTATTTATTTTTATATAAATGTAACCTTCCTAACCCGGCCTAGACATTACATCCAGATTTTAAAGGCTATATTAGCCACCGAGATGGCCTAGTAAAGTTATCAGAGTTTTTAAAATATTCTTTCTTTTTTTTTAACATTTGCTAACATTAGAAGTAGAGCTTAGCGTGTTATCTCCTTTTCACTAAAAGATACAATTTTTCCACAATAAAAACTGATTACTTTTAATGTTTATTTCGCGAAAGCTGTTTTCCAATTTGATTTTCTACTCAAAAATTCATTTATAATATTGCAGCGGAAAAAGTGATAATCAACAAAGTTTTGACTAAAAACCAAATTTTATGCTTCCTAAATTCAATTTTCAAATTTCAAAAGTCTAAACAATTATAATTCCATGCATGCCAAATTAACCCAAAGTTTAAGTTTCATGCAAAATTCATGTCGAACAACACAATTCTCAAATAACAAAAAATATAAATATCATGACTAGAATTCTTTTTTGAAAACTATCCGAGACAAGCCCCCTAAATGTTAAGTCTGTGTCCTAACCTTTCGGGTTATCTGTAAAGAAGGAAACTAAGGGGTGAGCTTAAGAAGACCGGTATGAGTCTAAACACAAGAAAATCAATGGAAAATAGTAGACATGACATACAAAATAACAGTTCACAGAACAATCACAATCGTATAGCAAAAACAATGTTTGACGGTTTATTTGGGCATGCTTATGAATGTCAATGCAATTCGTTTTAACAGAAAAAGTTCCTACCCATTATCCGCTGCACACCGCAATAAAAGTTCCTCAAAACTCATACATATACACCACAATATGGATAAACCACTAGTAATTACAGATAAATTTCCAGTAAAATAGTTGATGAACCATAATAAACTTTTAGATAAAAAGATTACAGTAAACTACCAGTAAGTTGTGGATAAATCACCAGCGTTTGCATATTTAGAATTATCAATACTTATTTATTTCATATCGTCCTAATCTCCATGCTATGCAATATGGCATGCTAGTAATAGTACAATATAGAATCAGTAGTCATGCTTATCATGCAATCAGTTTAACAGTAGTAACAATAGGCATGTTGATCATCCAATCGATAATATAGAAGTAGTAGCAACAGTAACAGATCATCGAATATACGATGACGATAGACACGCATCATTCACTTATCACATTATAACATAAACTATTTAGTCATTCAAATCACAAATTTCAGAATATTCATAATATCAGGGTCTCAATTGAGTGTACAAAAACTCTAAAAACAAATCGAGGGCTATACGAGGACTGAACTGAACATATTGTAAAGTTTTAAGAAAAAAATGTAAAATAGGAGTTACACAAATGTGCGGTCAGGCCGTTTAACAGTCTGATGTCGTGTATGCAACGTGCGAGTTCTCAACGATAAGGACATAGTCATGTGACAGGCTGTGTAACAGGCTATGATCGTGTGTTTCACGAACGTACCCTAACGTAACAGTAGCACATGGTCGTCTGCCCATCCATATGGCTCACACACCCATGTGGGAAACTGTGTGACCCAAAACTACACACAATTTGCTATCGATTCACTTGGCAAAGAACAAACACCTTCCACGACAAATTCGATTGACACCCCTCACGATCAATTCTGATTTGATTCACCTAGATCAGACCCTTCAAATGACAACATATGAGTATTTACATATTAGATTTGGCAGAATCCAAATGAGGTTGATTAAATGAACCAGAAAGATTAACATCGACTATGCAAAATCTAACCATTGAAAGCAAATAGTATTTAGCGTCCTTCGATAAAGATAGCGAACGCTACTGATGACAATCGAAATACTAAGAAATCAAACAATCGGGGAATGATTCAATAAGAGAAAAGATTTGGCAACACAAAAGATGAAAATAGGGTGCAAGAAAGAGGAAAAGAAAAGAAAAAGAAGATGGAAAGAAGATTAGGGGGATAAAAAAAAATGAAGGGAAGCGTTTGAACTTAGGTCTTTAAGATGGATATACTAACACTTAACCACAAAACTTATAACTCATTTCATGCTTAATTAGTCAACTAACTTGAAATATATTTGGGTGTGACAATAAAATTAGTTTTAATAATTAAATTTTAGGTAAACGAGAAAATAGATATTTATTTATATTTTTGTATTTTATTGAAAATGAACTTTTAAATATATTATTTTTATTTTTAAATTGTTTTAATTTCTAATTTTAAGAATCAAGACTAAATCGCAGAATCAGTAAAGTTGAGAGCTAAATTTGTTAATTTTTTAGATTTAGAACTAAATTGATAGAATTTGTAAATATTTTAGGCTTAAATTTGTTATTTAGCAAATTGGCCCTTTTTAAAAATCAAGCAATTTAATTCTTATCAATTTTAAAAGTGAGTAATTAAGGACAAAGAATCACAATGTTAATATATTCATCAATTTACATATATTTGATTGGTATAATAACAAATTTAGCTCTCAAAATTTTCGCATATTGTCAATTTGGTCTTAAATTAACATATTTAGCTACAACATTTGTGTAAATGCATAAATGTTGAGGCTAGGTTTGTTATTTTTATAATCAAGACCAAATTAACAAAATATGTAAATATTAAAGTCTAATTTTGTTATTATACCAATTAAAATTATGTACAATTGATAGGAAACATTAACGTTATTAAAGATAAAAATACCCTTATAATAATAATAACCCATTAAAGTAAGTGTATTTTAATAATTTCATAGCTAAATTGGTGTTGAGTTTACTCATGACTAGAAGTGCTCATATGTCGGGCCTAGGCATGATATTAACACAATTTATGTTTGCTCAAGCCTAGCACAATCCGAAATATGAGCTTAAAAATTTGTCGAAGCTCGTCCATATTTGTAAATAGTTAACACAAGCCCATTTTAGCCCTTTCCATATTTTTAAAAAACTAAAAAATATATATTTATATTATTATTTTAATATTTAATAATTTTATATATTTTTTATTTATTAAAATTTTATATATAATTATCTTAATATTTTTTAATGTTTACATTATAATACATTAATTTACATGTGTTATTAATTACATAATTTATAAAAATAGCACAATATAAAACATTACAAATTTAAAAACGAGTCGAATCGAGCTTGGGATTTGAATATTCAAGCTTGAGCTCAACCTATATTTTTAAATAGGCCTTTTTTTTTTTTTGCCCAAGCTTATTCCCGAGCCTAATATTTTAACCCAAACCCTCTCAAATTTTGAGTTAGTGTAACAACTCGTTTTCAGTTGTGTTAGAAACAGTGATTTCGGGACCATAATTCTGACAAGAGAGTCGATAAATATTATTAATTTAATATTTTTGAGTATTTATTAATGTTATACTAAATTTTTTCGTTAAGAAATTTTAAGGTTTGAATAGCTAATTAAGTAAAAAGGACTAAATTATAAAGATACAAAAGTTGATTTCTATTAGTTCAAAGGGTCAAATGGTTATGAAATCTTTTACTAGTGGATTTGATGGGTAAAAACACCATATTATAGGTTAGTGGATAGTTATGGCATGTTTTTTGTGTAATTTTAATGATTTTAAAGGTTAATATTGTAATTAGGTAAATTAAAAAAATTAACAAAAGATGATAAAAAAATTATCATCATCTTCTTCCCTTTTCTTTTGTTTAAAACCGAAACACCATAGCCAAGGGAGGAGCTAGCTTCGGTCAAGACATATTCAATTGCATGGTATGGTATTTTGCCTTATTTTTAGTAAATTTTATGTTTTTGAGTTTGTATTAGCTTAATCTAGCTGGTCTAGGGTCAATTTGTTAAATTTTTAAAGGTTAGGGACTTTCCATGAATGAGTTTGAAGTGTTTGTAGATTATTTAAGTTGGTTGTTAAATGATTTTAAGTAACTTTAATGTTTAGGGACTTATTTGTGAAAATAGTAAAATCTCATATAGATAGATTAAAATGAAGATAAATATGGGCTATTTGGGAACCTATTAAAAATCGGTTAGTATGGTTTTTGTTAAAAATGGTTAATTTGCAAGTTTTGGGTTTAGGGACTAAATTGAGCAAATGTTAATATATTAGGGGTAATTTTATAAATTTACAATAAAATGAGTTAAAAGCTTAAATTAATTATTTTAAGCTATCTGAATGATTTAATTGAATGAAATTATTATTTAGATAAAGAAATGAACAAACCAGACTTAAATCGAGGAAAAACTAAAGTGCCGGATTAGTCGCCGGCTTTGTTTTTACAACTATTTTTGTCGAGGTAAGTTCTTATAAGTATTAAAGTTATTAATTGATGTTTTGATTATATGTTAATTAATGTTATGCTATGTATAATTTAATTTGATAATTGCGATGTTGATTAAATTGGATGTTTAATGGTCCCGTTAGAACCCTGTGAATACTTAGGATACAAATGACATGTCATTAGGGATTATACAGTTTCAGATGCTAGTCTTGAATGTCTTACCCTGCATTTGTTGCGAATTCTAACTCTTTAATATAATAAAATTTTAATTTAGTTGATTTAGAAATTATAAAATTATAAGCTTATAATAAAAATTATTATTTAATTTTGATTTTTTAAAAATTCTAATTTCGTCCCTGAAACTAAGACCTGTAATCTAAAAAACGAATAGGTCACCCTTGCAACCAATGACTCATTCGCGTTGACACTATCATTATAGAAGTAGAGAGGTGAAATTAAATTTGAAGTATAGATATAAATATTGAATTTGATCATAGTATAGGGACCAAAACTAGAATTTGACCTAATTTCAATAGTATAAGATTCAAAATTCAAATGGACAGAACTGCCCTTGACCGGTCAATTGTAGTATGGAACTAAACTGAAAACATACGTTCAGCTGCTTGCTGTTTTAGGGTTTCTCTTTTTACTTTTAATTTCTCTCTTTAGTCACCGGAGCTGTTAAAGGATGGAGTCCAACGGCGGTGGCGCGTCACCTATCCGTCGAGAAATCGAAACTTTGAAGGAGGAAAGAGCCCGGATTGAGCAAAGGATTTCGTTCCTTGAAGCTCAGCTCCAAGAAGAAGCTTCATTAGCACCTCAGCAGCAGCAAAACGACGGCGTCTGCAATGGTTTTTGTCCTTCGGAAACATCCACCGTCGATGCCAATCTGGCTCACGGGTTATCTGCGGATAGTATTTACCGTTACAGCCGTCATCTTTTGCTTCCTTCTTTTGGAGTCAAAGGTAAAACTTTGGATTTTAGTGTTGAATTTTGTCTAATTTCTCGAAATTATGGCTGATTATGGCTAATCACGTTAAAAATTTAATGATAAATTTCTTGAATTGACTGCCTTATGCCCAGCTGTGTTTAAAAAGGGGAGGTTATTTGAAAGAAATTGGCTTCTTTTGTGTTTTGCTATAGAAGAACATATCTGGGTTTATTTTAATTCTCTTTGAGTTCAATCAAGGAGAATTTTTTTTTACTTTTGAGTAATTTATCTTCTTGGTGTGGTTTACAGCACAATCAAATCTCTTGAAGTCTTCAATATTGGTTGTTGGAGCTGGAGGTTTGGGTTCGCCGGCTTTATTATATCTTGCAGCTTGTGGTGTTGGTAAGAATAAGTCCGATTAGCTCTGTGACGGCATGACTGAAAAGCGATTTATCGTGTTTTTACTTTTTTCTTGTTTTGTTTTGTTCAATTTGTAGGTCGCTTGGGTATCGTTGATCATGATGTTGTTGAGCTTAATAATATGCATAGGCAGGTATAAGTTTTAGATTTATGTTATTATTTAAGGTATATGATGGCACTGTTTTTCCGATTCAAATAATATCTGGTTACGTTCTAATTGTGTTGTACTCATAACTCATGAATCATTCGAGATCTATGTACATGCCGTAGACATTTTATCCTTTGGCTTCCCACACATTCTTAAAATCAAACAAGTTGCACATGAGGGTCCATTTTAGGTAAAAGTACTATGGAGACCCTTAAAATCAAACAAATTAGTCCATGTACGTTAGATCGCCGAGCAAACTGATCTTTCTATTAAAAGTTTCATCCATTTCCGCTGTTAAAAACTGGCCCCTGTACATCAGTATAAGGTATATGTGGCATGTCACGTGTATTGTCTTGTTATTCTGTCAGGTACTCTAGTTTTAACCGTAGAAATGGATGAAATCATTAACAAAAAGGACCGGTTTGCTCTTTAATCTAACGTTCAGAGGCCTCTATGATATTTTTACCTCCATTGTACGATATTGAAGCATTAACTTAGTGCTTCTATTTATTTTTGTTCAGACAACATTTTTGTATCAGTCCGCATAATATTTCTTCCCTATGTTTCTTGAACTGTGACTAATGGTTGTTTATATCACTGTCGGTCTACTGTGCTGCAGGTTATTCACACTGAAGCATATATTGGTCAGCCAAAAGTGAAGTCTGCTGCTGCTGCTTGCCGCTCGTATGTTACAATAGCCTCGATTTTATGTTTTAGTGTTGAATAAAGCTTCGCTGCTTGTAGTCTCTCATAATTCCTTTTGTGATTTGGCTTTTATCTAATATAGAGTTAAATTCCAGGATCAACTCCACCATACAGATTGTTGAACACAAACAAGCTTTGCGCACGTCTAATGCTTTGGAAATTTTGAGCCAGTATCCTTTTCGACCATAGTGTTTCTTCATTCTTTCTTCATTTCTTGTTAGGTAATTCATGTGAGGTGTGATTTCCATGACTGTGGACATTTCTTAGATATGACATAGTTGTCGATGCAACAGACAATGCTCCTAGTCGATACATGATAAGTGATTGCTGTGTTGTGTTGGGAAAGGTACCAATGCCATTACCATCTCCTTAGGTTATTAAATATTTTCAGTGCTAAAGAAAGGTGAATTTACATGAGTGGTCCCTCTATTATAGGGACTTGATCAAATTAGTCCTATTATTAAATGGTTCAATTTAGTCACTGTACTATTAAAAAGAATCAAATAAGGCAAAATTGGATAGGTTTAACATTTACTATTTAAAAAATGCCATTTACTGTTTAACAGAGTTAAAATTTTTAAAGTTTTTATGGTTCTGTAAAAGAAATCTTTTGTTTTGAATTGAACTGCAATTGAAAAAAGTAATTTTCAAGACATTTTTTATACAATAAATGTTAACTCTGTTACAATTTGGATGTATTTGATTCTTTTGAATAGTATAAGGACTAAATTGATCCATTTAATAATAGAAGAACTAATTTGATCCAGTCACTATAATACAGGGACCTTGCAGGTATTTTAACTGCTAAAGAAATGTATCCTCAATTTGCAAGCTAGTTCAGCTGATATCAGTACCTATCTTACTTAGACTCGGGTTTGGATGTCAGTAGGTTGAAAATTTTTTTTCAAGTTTTTCCTTGTATTTCGATGGTTCTTGGAGGGTTATATCCCCATACTCATGTACAAATATGCATTGGTCATAGGTACTTAAAAGAAAAATAGAAAGTCGGAGTAACAAAGATTAGTACCATGTTTCATATTTTAGGTTATGTATACGCATGTGCACTGACTGGCTCAAGTACTAATTGTTTTGTGTTTACATGCAGCCTCTAGTATCGGGTGCTGCGCTAGGATTGGAAGGGCAGGTATGCTATTCTTGAGTACATGAATTAACTTTGATTTATATGTGTTTGAAACATCTTGCTCAGACCTCAAAGCCAATTACGCTGTTGGTTTATTGTATAGCTGACAGTATACAATTACAAAGGAGGTCCATGTTATCGATGCTTATTTCCGACTCCACCTCCTACAACTGCTTGTCAAAGATGCTCAGATAGTGGGGTTCTTGGAGTTGGTATGTGAAGATAATGTTTCTGTTTTGCAATTCAAGTCCAAAGAAACGACATTCATATTCATCTTTTTCCGTTCTAATGCTTATTATTCTACATTTTGACAGTTCCTGGAATTATCGGCTGTCTTCAAGCTCTGGAAGCCATTAAAATAGCCAGCGATATTGGTGAACCACTTTCAGGACGGATGCTTCTTTTTGATGCATTATCAGCTAGGATTCGAATTGTACGTCCCTGGTCCACCAATCCTTTTCTTTAAAATACCAATATCGGGCCATATGTTCTTCTTTCTAATCGTAAATTTCTTATCGCATATAGGTCAAAATAAGAGGCAGGTCTTTACAATGCGAAGTTTGTGGAGAAAATACGACATTTAACCAACAGCAATTCAAAGAACTTGATTATGAGAAGTTCACTCAATCGCCATTGTCAACCGTAAGTTTCCTTCTCTGCTCTCTTTGTTCTTAAGTCGCACAACCATAGAGGCCCCTATAATAGAAGTCAGATTGCAATTTATCATTTTGCTCAAAAAATGGGCAAATTAGTTTCTGTATGTTAGATTAAAGAGCAAATTGGTTTTTTTGTTAAAAATTTCACCCATTTCGACAATTAAAAATTGGTCATTGTACATCAGCATAAGATAAACGTGGAGCCTTATGATACTTTTACCCATTTTACTTGTCATTTTAATTTCAGGCTTAACCTTTACTTCGTACGGAATCACAATTTGATCCACACTCCCAAAGTGAACATTCAAATGAGATGATTACACCATGCCCCAAACAATAAGTTTTTCCAGTTTAAACAACGATACTGAATATGTTTGCCCTTGATTAAGAGCTTGTATTTATTGCTTGTACATGCAGTCTCCGCCAAAGTTGAAACTACTCGCCCCGGATTCTAGAATAACCAGTAAGGAGTACAAAGAGAGGATCATAAGTGGGGAGCCACATGTTTTGGTGGATGTTCGACCAGAACTTCACTACAAGATAGTTTCTATGCCCAACTCATTGAACATTCCGCTCGCGAGCTTGGTGACTCGACTGCCCGAAATATCTTCCGCACTTAAAGAACAAGAGAAGGAAGGCACCAGATCGGGAGCTAATCTATATGTAATATGCAGAAGAGGTAATGATTCTCAAAGGGCCGTCGATTACCTCCGAAACAAGGGATTCGATTTAGCTAAGGATATTGTCGGGGGCTTGGAGTCATGGGCCAATGATGTTGATCCCAATTTTCCTATGTATTAAGTACAAAAGCTGTTCCAGTTTTGCCTGTTAGAACTGAAATGTCTTGTTATAATCTCGGATTTATATTTATCTTCAACGAACATCTTTTACCTTCAAAATACAATCTGTTCCATCCCATCTCCTTAATGCCAGCAATTCTTGAGCAGCAAGCCATAAAAAGCTCGATTTAGACTCTAAATCTGAAGTTCAAAGTTGTGGCAATTAAATTCATTTTGGTATTTGTATACTTTTTGGGTTCTCCTTGGTACTTTAATTTAACAATTAAGTGCATTGTAATTTTTGAGCTTGAATCAGGCTCAAGCAATTTTTGGGTTAATTGGTTTGGTTTCTTTGTTCAAATCGTTACCGACTGATGAAGAATCAACGAATGAGTTGTGGTTAAGCATGAAATGCCACTTGAACTCAAAAGCTAATTGATTCTCCCCGAAATGTGTTGAGGCGCAGCAATTTGCTAGACATCTACCAAATCGAAGCAAACTCTGAATACTAAATATGACCTCAAAATAATGTCAAAATCGGCCAGTGAGACGATGGGAGATAAACTTCATCTCTGAGAGAGAAACAGCCCGGATCACCAACTAAAGCCCCTAAATGATCACTCAAAAGAGGGGGTGCAAAGACAATTAGGAGGTTTGTCGTATTAATCAGTTCTCGATCTATCCAAAACAATCTCGTTTCACTCGTATATGTCACTATCATATATTGACAAAGATCAAAGATCAAAATAAATCTAATTGTCAAGTTCAAAGACCAAAGTTAATAAAAACTACAAAACTCAAGATAAACTTAGTTGTCAAATTTTAGAGAAACAATTATATTTTTTTAAAATTAAAGCTAAAGTTTGTTTTCCAATAAATAACAAATTATTTCAACTTGAGCTCAAATTGATAATAATCAAATCGAATTTCAATTCCAGACTCGAAATTTATTAAATATAAAAAATGATTACATGATCTAATTCCGAAATTCTAATCAGAAAGGCTCAATCCAACTTAACATAAAGGAAATATTAAGAAATTGATCCTTTTTTTAGTTATTTGCTTCAGTTTCTCAAAAGCACAATGATTACCCTAATCAAGCTGAATTAAAAGATGCCAAATTTCCCAAAATAAATCCAAAAATAGCCCCTTCTTCTCCTCACCATCCAACAAGCAACAATTTTAAAAGAGCCATCCTTATATAAAGACCATTCTTTGCTTGTCTAAAATAAGCAGCTCTCGGATCGGCATCAACATCGACGGTAATCTCATCAAGCCTCGGGAGAGGATGCATTACCACAGCATGACTCTGCATTACCTTCAACACATTCTCATCCACTATATACTTACCACGAGCTTCTTCATAAAGATTGATCCTTTCTCCAAACCGTTCTCGTTGAATACGAGTTTGGTATACCACATCGCACTTAGACGCCACTTCCATTAAATCACCACTTTCTTCCCACTCGACACCCCTCCGTGTTAGATACTTTTTAATGTCGTCCTACAAAAAAGTAGGAAACAATAAGTGAAAATGAACAAAAATATGGTTAAGTACGAGTCATGTACAATACAAACCTTCATTTTAACGACGTCGGGGGAAACAAAGTATATCTTCACATCTTGGTACTCTGCAAGTAAGTAGGCAAGAGAACGGACGGTTCTCCCATTGGCAAGATCTCCGACAAGCCCAACTCTGATGCCATCTAGTTTTCCGATCTCTCTTTCTATGGTGTAGACATCTAAAAGGGCCTAAAACAACATCGAAAAAGAAACAATCTTTTTGCAATCAACGGTTCAAATATACGGAAAAAAAAAAACTCAGAAAATGTTAAACATACTCGTAGTAGATATATATCCGTATATGACACTCAACCTTAGATTCATGTAACATAGGATGCCAAATTGCCAATTAATATACTAAGAAACAACAAACTCGGATGTATCAAATAGAGAACAGACTTACACAAATTACATGTAAAAGTATCATGTAGGCTTTTGTACTAGGGTCAATTACATTTTGCCCCCTCTACTTAAAAAACGAGCAAATTAGTCCTTTATGTTAAAAATTTCATCTATTAGTACCGTTAAAAACTAATGTGCCTGACGTAATAACCAGATAGCGACACGTTACATACATGTGTACATCATGGTGATGTACAAAGACTAATTTTTAACCGTAAAAATAGATGTAATTTTTAACAAAATGAAGATCAAATGTACAGGGACTAATTTGCCAATTTATTTGAGTAGAAAGGGCAAAATACAATCTAACTCCTACCATAGGGGCCTCCATGGTACTTTTACCACAAATAACACAATAAGGAAATCAATGAGATACTTAGATTATAAGGTACCTGGGTAGGATGTTGACCCGGACCATCACCAGCATTAATGATGGGAATGCCTGCGGTAGCTGCCGCTCGTTTAGCAGCACCGCTTTCAAAGTGTCGCATCACAATTATATCAGAATACCCTTCAACAGTTCTAATAGTATCTGCAAAACACATTACTTTGTTACCGGAAAAACACCATAATCAAACAACTTCAAAGAACATTAACCGAAAAAGGTAAAGAAAATAATTTGCCTTCAAGGGTCTCCCCTTTGGCTGCCGAAGAAAATTCTCGAGCATTTTCAGTTGTTAAAACTTCACCACCCAATCGTTTCATGGCCGACTCGAATGAAAGCCTAGTTCTAGTTGAAGGTTCATAAAAAAGGGTGGCCATCAGGTAACCTTTGAGAATTTGACTTCCGGGTGAGTTCTTTTTGATATTCTCCATCTCTTTCGCAACTTCAAATATAGCATTTAAAGTTTCCCTATCGAATTGTTGAGCTTCAATCACATCATCGAGTTCAAACTTCTTCCCCATTGGATACCCAGGCATGTTCTTGACTTCCACTGCACAGCATTGCATTCGATTCCTTAAAAGACTCTCGTTTTGTCCCCATTTCAACGAGTTCTCACCGGTTAACAACAATGTAGGACTCGTAACAGGTAGCTTATCGAAGGAATTCGAAACATTAAACTTGAACTCTTTGTTCGAAGTTATCGTTTTCATAACAAACGAATCCCTTTTCATCGTGCTCATAGAAAATAATGGTGAAGAAGACATTCTAATTGAATATAAACAGCTTCAAAGTCACTGAAACAAAATATAAACCAATGGTTAAACCCATATCATTTCAACAGTTAAATTCTGCTCTTAATTTTGAAATTTTAGTCTGACCCAAACAGTAACAAGTGAAGTATAAGGACTCAATCAACAACCTTCGTAAAGTACAGGGACTAATAACAGAATTTAACCTATTTCTACACATAAATTTCTATGAAGAAGTGTACTAAAAATACCCACAATTCTCATTATTTGGATAATCAAAACCAAGAATATATATATGAAGTATTAAAATACACTATTTTTATATGCTTAGTAACATAAACCATGATTTCCAAATTGTAAGCATATTAAAAATCATAACTTTTTTTCAAGTAATCATCTATCACCATATCAAAAAGAAAATCCCAGTTTAAATTTCCATTATTTTTACTTTTTTTTTCTCATCAACCAAACAAACAAAAAGTAACCCAATAACATAAAACAAGTAAACATCACAAAACCGATAAAGAAGAAAGAGAAAGAAACAAGGCACCTGGGAAAGTTTTTTTTCCGGGAAAGAAAAAGAGTTGTGTTTGGATGCTAAGAAAAACAAAATAAAGTAAAAGAGGAGATAAGGATTGGGTTTTTTTACGTCTTTGGAGTAAAAGATACTATAAATAGTAAGTGAAGAAAATGAAAGCGAAAAAAAAGTGGAGAATCTTTAGAAAGAGTGAAAATTCATTAAGTTTTTTTTTGGCTGAAAATATGTAATATATTAACTTGGTTTTTCCAGTACTAAAGAAGAAGAAGAAGAGAAAAAGAAAAAGAAAGGAAAGAGCCGTACCTGGCAGTGGGGCGGTGGAATCAGCGGCGGAGCAAAGATGGGGTGGCGGCAGTGACAGAGGAAAAGAACGAAGAAGCCTATTTTTTTCGAGGGAAACTAAATTTTGGCTGAAAAAGATAAAAAAAAATGAAAGAATATATATGGGCTGGCTCAAATTAAAAAAAAGGTGGGTCCAATATTATATTTATTTTATTTTATTATACCCCATGGCCAATTTATTATTTATATCTTAAAATTTTATTTATTTTTCACTTAATCTTAATTTTTAAACAATCAAATTATTTTGTATGGAAAAGTTATTGAATCATTAAATTTTATTAGCACCGATATAGTAGCCTGCATGGTCATCTACGCGTACTTCATTATTGATATTGATAATTTTAAATAAATTTTTAATAATTATTATTTATTTTTATAGAATACACTTTGATCTCAAATTACCTTGCTAATATCGTTAAGCAAATTATGATATATAAATTTTCTCCATATAAAAATAAAATCAATATGACCCAATTATAAAATATAAAAAAATTAAGGGCATATCCTTAGAAATTATAGTATATATCAAAATATCTAAGGATATGCGCTTAAAATTTTGATATATCATAATTTTTAACGTTTACCTTATAAATTTTGGTATATACCAAAAATACCTAATTATATAATATTAAGGATTTTGGTATTTTGTATTTGAATCATACTAAGAATTTTTTCATATTAAGATTTTTTTATATCATTTGATTAAATAGTCATTTTTTAACTTTTATTAATCAAAACAACATAACTTTCTCTGATTTATTATTAATACTAAAATCTTTTAAAGCATTGAAAATTGAGTTCTCATTAGAATATCAAGATTTTTAATAGCATATCCATGAAAATATTGGTACTTCATTAGAAATTTTAGTATAAGCTTGTAAATCTGATTTTGGTATACTGAAATTTCTAATGAGATTTTATAGAAATATCTATACTCTATTAGAAATTTCGACATTTTATTAGAAATTTGATTTAGTCTTGTAAATCTGGAATTTGGTAAGGAGGTTCTATAAAATATTTGTGTTCCTTTCAAATTTTGGTATATACCGAAATATCTAATGATATGCACTTAAAAGATTTTGTATATATCAAAATATCTAATGATATGGTCCGGGAGATATTGGTATTTTGTTAAAATTTTGGGTATAATTTTGGGTATACAAAAACTTCTAATGACTTTCCTTAAAATTTTGTAAAATATATAAGGATATACTCTTAGAAATTTTAGTATTCCTCTTGAAAATTTTAAAGTTTTTCTTAGCTTTTTTTTTAAGTAATTAGGAAGTCCTCATAGTATAAGGATTGTATCAAATTAGTCTCTTTATTATTAAATGAATTAATTTAGTCCCTATATTATTAAAAAGAATCAAATAAGTCCAAATTGTAACAAAATTAATATTTACTACCCTCCCAACATTTAAATAGGAGAATAAATGTGCTTCACACACTTAAACCTACATCCTCCTATACTAATAGTAACACTAATGCCAACTAAGCTAATATTCACAGAAATTTGGGTCCTCATTAGAAATTATGTTATAAGTTGAGAAACCCATACAAAATTTGTAAAATATATAAGGATATACTCTTAGAAACTTTGTATTCCTCTTAAATAAGTTAAAAGTTTTTCTAAGCTTTTTTTGGGTAAAGTAATTAAGAAGTCCCCATATTATAAGGATTGTATCAAATTAGTCTCTTTATTATTAAATGAATTAATTTAGCCCTTATACTATTAAAAAGAACTAAATAAGTCCAAATTGTAACTGTATAAAAATGTCTTGAAAATTATTTTTTCAAATGCTTAAAATTAAACATAGCCCTCCCCAACATTTAAATAGAAAATAATACATTTCACACACTCAAACCCACATCCTCCTACACTAATAGTAATGCTAATGCCAACTAAATTGGCATAAATACTTAAAATATATTAACTCTATTAAACAGTAAATGGCATTTTTATAAAAAAATGTCAACTTTTAATCTAAAATAAACAATTTAATTAAAATTTTAAAATCAAAAGCTAAAGTAATAAAAAATTAGGACTAAAGTGAAAAATAAAACTAAACGTTCTCGAGCCAAACAATGGCATTAAAAAATCGTAAATTATTTTCATTATAAATAAAAATATATTTTAAAAAAACAAGAACATATGCCAAAACAGTATAAAAAAGAAACCCCAGATTTTTTTTTTATTAACGTACCATAATTATAAATAAAAAAGAATCCTATTTTTAGTTCCATATCCTCGATTTTTCATCAGTTTGGACCGGTTTTCTAATTTTTTAAAAATTCAATTTATATAGTTAAACCCGCACACCAACTAATTCCCGATTCAACAAGTTAAACCGGCCGCTTTAATCTAGTCCGATTTTTAAATCCATGCCCCCCAAGGGTATCAATTTCCACATTTACAATCGATATAACTTATGTTACTCGAACTCGAATGTAAGCATTAGATTCAAAACCCTAAACCTAAAACACAATAGTTAATGCCGAAGATAATGTCAAAAAGCACGGTGGGGACCTTGTTCCAGCATGGAGATCCAAAACCCTAAACTCTAAAACACAGTGGTTAACACTTAACACATGAGATAATATAAAAAAACTGGTCGTGAAGGACCTTGTTTTGGCCTGAAAATCCAAAACCCTAAACCCTAAAATACAGTAGTTAATGCCAGAGATATGTCGAAAAGCACGGTGGTGACCTTGTTCCGGCATGGAGATCCAGAACCTTAAACTCTAAAACACAGTGGTTAACAAGAGCGGTAATGTAAAAAACCTGGTCGTGACGGACCTTGTTTTGGCTTGGAGATCCAAAATCCCAAACCCTAAATCTAGCCCTACATGAGCTCATTACTTTCATACAGAACAAACAATTGGCTAAACAACTCATTTTAAGATGCAGAAAATCAAATAAGAATGTGGTCATATATAGGTAAAAGGGCAAATCTCTTTCATTAAAGTTTGAGGGTCTTACAAGCACTCATCGAAAGGAGGCCGAAAACCTCACCTTGATTTGGTTTTTGATAATGCATTTGCCAAAACAGAAGGGAAAAGATGCCCCATCGTTTTGATGACCTTCAAAAAGTCTACAAGAGACGCAAACTAGAAATCGATCGGTCCGACAGTTTCAACTTTCAACAATAAACCAGATAACATGTTTCACAAAGATCAACTTGAGACATTGACGAACTTATAAGCCAACTGAAAGAAATATCGATGCATAGAAGAAAGCATATGAAAACAGATAACCGCAGAATGCAGGTTATGGAACATTTACCAACCAGACAAAGCCCCAAAGTACACTATACAACACACAAAATCCAAGACTTTGAGGTCCAAATCTATGGATTGCATCATCAAGAACATGAACAAGATGAAGAACAAGATGAAGAACAAGTCAATTGATCACGGACCTGGATGCCAAGTCTGGATTAAACATGATCATCGAAAAATCAATTCATGGAAACATAATAGTATTCAACTACATTAACATTCAATTTCCATCCAATGAAAATCTGAGAAATGAAGAAACTTTTATAATATTATATATTAAAGCAGCAAAGCATCAAAAGAATGATCATCAAGCCACCTTCAAAACACTATTCTATGAAACAAGATGATGAACAAGTTGATCAATCACAGGTCTTGATTGAACCGTATTACTAGTTATCCCCAAAATGCCATTGAGTCTGGAACAGACATGATCATCAAAAACTCAAATGAATCATCAAAACAAACATTCGAATAATATTCGACTATGTTAACCTTCAATTTCCAAACAATGTATCAAATGCTAAGCATGCATCATAGTAAAGAAAGAACAAAGATCTGAAAAATGAGCATCTTATAAGCTACATTAAAGTGGCAAAGCCTCGATTTATGACCTCAAACCACATTTGAAGCACTATTTTATCAAAAAGGGGAAGTTCTAAGAACGAATGAGCTTCAACTAACTAACAAGAGTCAAGTTATTCCACAACATAGATACTTAAATTGAGCTATAAATGCCCAACATTGCATACCATGCATTTTTCATTTTTCATTTTTCTCGGGGTCCTCTGAGCCCTCCTGCTTCTCCAGCCCATACCGACGGTTGAACTTCGCAATTTGTCCTACACTTGCAGCCATTTGACGTTTTGCCCTTAAGTGATAAACTTTCCCGACACTATGTATTTTTGTCATCATGAAATTAATCAATCGACCACTCGGAGTCACATAAGATACCCATTGCATCTGAGGGTGCAACCCTTTCTTCATTTTCAATAAAACTACAATTCCAAAAACAAGCTCATTAGAAGAAAACTATGACAACGGTTAAATTGCCAAACAAGCCCCCTGTACTATAGGTTGAAAGCAAATTAGTCCCTCGACTACAAAACCAAGCAATTTAGCCTCTATACATTTAAATTTGAATAAAAAAGATAAAATTTTAAAAGACGGTAAACTTTAAAGGTTTAACATTGCTAATTTGCGGTGTTTTAAAGTGATTTGAGAAAAAGAAAAACCAAAAACAAAAATCATCTTTTTTTAAAACATAACAAGGACTAAATTGCTCAACTTTTTTCCATATCTAGTTCAATATTACTCCCATTTACAATGTCACCCATTTGCCACTAAATTGCTCACTTTTATAGTAGAGGGATTTAATTGCTTCTAAGCCTAAAGTACAGGATCTCCCAGGTAATAAGAACCAGTCAAAATCAACACTACAAATGCTCATTGCAAACAATTAATTGGGCAGCTTTTTTATTTTTTTATAAACCAAAAGCAGTGATTAAGGGGGGAAAACATCAACTTTGAAACTCAAAATCAAAAGTTAAAAACACTCAAATTCAACTGAACTATAGAAAATATGCTTACTTCGATTATGAAACAAATGTTCAATCCTAAGGTACCAAAAAAAAAAAAAGAACCCCGTGTTTTTTCTTAATAAATTTTAAGATTAACTAAACCCTAATTCTCATCTTTTTATACAAAAAATCTGGGTAAATAAGAATAAAAAGGGGGATTGTAAACAAGTTTGAAGTAGAATAGAAGTAAAAGAAATATATATTAGATTTAAAAGAAAATTATGAAAAGAGAAAAAAGAAAGAACTGTACCTGGAGGTGGAATCAGCGGCGGAGCAAAAAGGGAGCGGCAGCCGTCGACAGAGGAAAGAAGAGCAAAGCCTATTTTTCACTAGATTTTGCCAGAAAATAAAAAATGAAAGCATGTATTTGGGCTGACTCAAATTAAATTTAAGGTAGGCCCAATCTTATATTTATTTTATTTACCATATACACCCCATGGCCCGTAATTGAGAATTTAGGATTAATTGATGATTTGACCCCTGAAGTATACATTTTTCTCACTTTTGTACTTAGAGTTTTTTGTTCAAATTGGTACCTAAATATCCAAACATTAAGGTTTTTAGTCCAATCCTTAAACGAGCGACAGAAAAAGGTTTAGGTACTAAAGTAGGAAAAGTAATATACTTCAAGGGCTAAATCATGAATTAGTTTAAGAATTTATTGCAAAAATAAGCTAATGTCCCAATTTTTTGGGGGTAAATTTCATTGTTGGTCACTAAATTTTCATAAATTTTTTATTTTAGGCATCAAAATCCATTTAGGCACTGCGGTTAAAAATTTCGTCATTTGTCCTTAATTTAAGGTTTATTGGTATAATAAACAATAAACCCTCGAACTTTCTCAATAAATTCAAATAAACTCCTCTGAACCTTTTACAATATTAAACTTTTGAATTGACAATTTCGATCAACAAGACCTTTTTGACCAACTTAATCATTAGAAACTACTGGCAATGTTAACAAAACCGTTAACAGACGCCACGTCAACAATAAAAAATGTTGACATAAACTACTTATAATGTCACATGCTTTGTATATAATTTTGCATATTTAATTATTGGGTAGACTATAAAAAATTCTATTTTTATCACTTAAATTTAAAAATTTCTATTTTAGTCATTATCATTATCGAAATTTAATAATATTTGGTCATTCCTCTATTAAATCAGACTTTTTTTTATTGAATGAATAATAAATCAGCAGCAAAACAAACACTATAATTTACACAAATCACATGCATTTACTGCCCATAATGAGGGCACGCATTAAGTTGTAATTTACATCATCTAATAGACTTACTCATGATGATGAAGCAAATAAACATAAAAGTTGCACATAAAGAGTAACATCCTTAGAATACATACTCATATCTAACACTCAAATCTGAATAAGATTGCTTCTAAACATAATCCTAATCCTAGACACCAAACCGATATAATAGAAACCGAGCCCCAGATCCGATAAGCTGGAGCTCTAGTTATATTCCAGATTGTTACTGCAGAACAAGGCATTGTTGTGTGCCAGCCACCATAGCACCACGGTGGGAGCTTTTGGTGATGGCATCATCTTCTTCGAGACAAGGCTCCTCTAGCAAAGTCTTGGTACCATTTTTGATAACATCTTTGCTGCCTGCAATGGCTTCGAAGATAAGTGCATTGACTTCACAGAACCTCTCGTCCGAAAGGGAAACCTCAGCAAGGAGCCTCCAAGCATTTCCTTCAGATGCTTCATCATAGTCCTCCCTCCGTTTTAACACCATATGGCCACTAATTTCCCACACAGCTGGGTTTACCTGGGTGTCCAAAAGCT
Organism: Gossypium raimondii; assembly: GCF_025698545.1. NCBI lineage: Eukaryota > Viridiplantae > Streptophyta > Magnoliopsida > Malvales > Malvaceae > Gossypium > Gossypium raimondii. Next base: position 55,734,678 of record NC_068569.1, on the reverse strand, counting down.
CCGGACTCACTTCCCCAAGAGCTTGTTTCTCAGCATAACACTGTGGAAGGAGAAAGATCCGTTTTCCACAATCGGAGATGAGGACGTTGTACGGTATGTTGTTATCTTGGAGGCAAATGCATGCATCAGACACAGCGTCGGACAAGTCCTGAAGGGTGTTACCACCGTCGAAGACAAGACCTTTGACTGGATACTTTAAAAGCTCCGAGACGATCACTCCATCGCTCAAAGTGGTTAACTCCTTTGTCGGAGCTCTCTCGATGGGAAAAGGCACAGCCAAATAGTAAGCCTGGAAATGAAGGTGATTGATCGTAGCAAACGCGCCCAAGCTGTTATAACCCAATCTGAAATATGGATTCCCAGCTTCAGCTGCCATATGAAGTGCAAGCAAGAAGCTCTCCCGGTCAATCCTCTGGGGCAAGCATTCAAATATCCGAGGGATCAACAGCACATGTCCGTATTCAATGGGACTAACCTGTTGAAACGTATACAAATGACATTAATCTTACCGAGTCTAGCACTCTTAGTCAAATCATTATTCTCTACAGAGAACAAGTAAAACTAACATACATTAATGGCAACGACACTAGGAGAACTTTCGACATCAATGGGAGCGTTAGGATAGAACTGAACTTCACCATCTTCACTTGCTTCAAACTGGAAGAGCACCTCTTCTTGCCCAACTTTGGTGAAGTTGAATTTGTTTCCATCAAAGGGCTGAAGTACCTTATCAACACGGAACTCAGTCGGCCTCTTCTTAAGGTGGCGACCCTCGTTCAGCTGGGCAATAAAGCCATATTCGCCAGGAATCACCTAAATAATGATAAACATGGAAAAAACTTGAGATAGTAGAAACAACTTTATTAAACCGTAAAATTCTATAATTTTAACTAGACAGACAATCCTGACCTGAACCCAAACCTGGTTTGACTATAAAAAATAGAAACTTGAACCTAAAATGACTGAATTTATTCAAATGATATGATTCAAACCATAATAATCAAGCCAGAAAGAAGAGCCTCAAACCCAAACACAAAGCAACTCAAACAAGAAATGAGTTGAACTCAAAGTGACCCGAACTTGAAAATCCAAATCAAAATAACTTGAAAATTTTGAAACCCGAATTTGACCCGATCTAGATGGAAGCAACCTACTCCAGAATTGAAATAACTATTTGCAGATAAACAAATAAAGCAATGTAATGGAAAGAGTAAAAATATAAGACCTTGGTTTCGCAGGCAGTGACATCATAGCGAAAGAGCCCTCTTTGCATCCGATCCTCCCACTAACATAAAAAACAAAAATTTTATTTTTAACCTCAAAAATTTTAAAACTTGAAAAAACTACTAACGGTCACGAGCTTAATACCAAAAGTTACCTCTCCAAGAACGAGTGAGTCAAGAAAAGCAACTGGAGGCTCTGTGTTCACCATTTTCAGCACATCTTCTTCACGCTCCATGTTCACCTTCTTGAAAGCATATAAAGGAAGCTTTGCTCCTATAAACCAAAACCCAGATCCAGTTACACCTCATTTATATTAAAAAACTCATCAAACCAAACGAGTTTTTTTTTTCCTCAAAGGAAATTTAACAAATACCTGGTATGCAACAGCTTTTAAGGCAATTCTTCCCACAGCCAGCGGTACGACGAGCAGTATCGTCCGCTTCATCCTTTTGGTAATTAGAAACGACAGTCGGAACCCTCTTAATCCTAAGCATCATCTTTGCTACTATTTCTTTTCTTCTTATAAGCGATCTAAAAAAGCTTCTTCAATAGAATTTTTTTATTTATCTATGGAAGACTAAAAGATATCTATATATGTGCAGCTGAAACTCTAAAAGACAATACCACCACCAGCGAGGAAGAGGAGATCGGAAGGACTACCACCTTCAGAAGGCAAAGCTCCACGCCCACCGTGCGGCGAAGGGTTGCTCTCGTTCACACAACCCTTACGTCGTACAGTACGGACATGAATAAGAGCCCGAGAAACTCCGTGTATAGCCGTGATGCCCACAATTTGTCTAAACCTGGGTATTACCCCCACCAAAACGAATTAAACCCAGAATTCGAAACCCCTTCAAAACTACCTTAACCAAATACCCAACCTCCACGCTTCAAAAAAAAACAGTATCGGACTTTTATCAAACACCTAGAGTATATGTAGAAAAAGGAAGAAGAATATTCCTATGGGATGAAATGAAAATGAAGGAAGAAGGGATGATATATATAATGAGAAACTTAAGGGGAAAGCTAGTGGCTATGGTGAATTGTTCAATTTGATATGTATATACGGTGTAGATTCTAACAACAAAATTTGGGTTTTCTTTACTTAATTGAAAATAAAAAAGGGTTTAATGTAAAAAGGATTTTTTTTAAATCCCCAAATTTATTTGGGGTGAAATAAAGGTTTCTTCTTTATAGGAATCCTTTTAACTGTTAACCACAAATCTCATACGCAGGACCTTGAAACTTGTGTCCTCTTGCCTAACCATACAAATTTTTTTGGTTGAGATTTTTTTTATTTTTTTATTTTTATCTAATTAGTATGAATACTTTTTTTTTGGGATATAATTTGTGTAAACTATTCGAGTAGTCCCTCAATTATTAGTAAGTTTTTTTTAGTTACCTAATTATGAAAAGTTACAAAATGATCACCTAACTATTGGATTTTATTCGTTTGGTCACAAGCCGTTAAATGGCTAACGAAAAGATGACATGACAGCTTTTAAATTTGACACAATAACAACTTTACGTATAAGTATTGAGGGTTAAAGTTGTTATTACTGGTGACTAAAAAAGAAAAAGTCGAATAGTTAAATGATCATTTTGTAACTTTTTATAGTTAAGTGAAAAAAGAATACTAATAGTTCGGTGACTTCCAGTGTAGTTTACCTATATAATTTTAAAGGTCAAATTTTGGATTTAGTCCCTCTATTATGCTTAAATTTGAGATTTTAATTAATGTATTTTAATCTGGGTTAAAATGTAGTCTAAATCCCTGTACTCCTCATATTTATAATTTAGTCCCCTACTTTGATTTCAATGAATTTGATCTCCGTGCTTTTCAATTTTAAAATACAAGTCCATTGTTCAATTTTTATATTAAAGTTGGGTTTGTTACAACGTTATTCTATTGTTATATGGCTACCAAATAAATATTTTGTAATTTTAAAATGTCACACCAACAAATTGGACATAAGAATTTCAAGGTGATGTTAACAATTGGGCCTAATTTCTAAAATCTGAAAAGTGTAGGGATTAATTTCTTGAAAATAAAAGTAGAGAAATTAAATTCTAAAATTACAAAGAGTACAAGGATTTAGAGCATATTTTAACCATCAATTTGATATCTTTAAAAATATTTTACGTCAACACTTTAATTGAAATAGTTAACGATACTAATTAATTAAACCGACTAAAAGTATTATAAAAACGAAAATAGCAAATTATGCCAAACTAAATTACAAAAAACTAAATCCTATATTTGAGTATAGTGAAAGGATGAAAATAGCAATTTAACCATTTTAGAATGCGAAATAATTTTATGAAAAGATTACGTCACAATCTTTTAATTTTGTTTATGATTTTCTTAAAAAAGTTGACTAACAAATTTAACAAAAATATATGTAAAATAGCTTTTTTAATATTATTTTATAATTGTTTAATTGTCAACCAAAATGAATAACACGTGTTATATTTCTTCCATAAGTGGTTAATTACCAAACATAAACCATTTATTTTTCCAAATATTAAAAAGGATAATATTTTTTTTTCTCCTCATCTTGGCAACTAGATTCATTTTAGCCCTTGAACTTAAATTCCGCCAATATTAATTGAAACGGAAAATAACGATCTGATTGGTTCGACTACTAGTTTGATTATTAAAACATTATATGTGCCACTCTAAGATAGTACCACATCACTACTTGAAAATTTATATAATTTTTTTAATTTTCAAATGATGATGTGGCCAGGGGCGAATCTAAGGGGGGTTTGACAGGGCCCCGTCCCCCTAAAATTGCACTTTGACTCCCCTAAAAATGATAAAATTTTGATTTAATCCTTTAAAACTTACATGTACCAAAATGAACTTAATTATCAAAATTGAGAGCTAAATTTTATATTATCCTTAAAAAGTATTAGAATTGATTTTGAATCTCATATTCTAAATTTTCTTTTAACAACTATTAAAGAAAATGAAAAAAAATGGAATTTTGGGGGTATCAAAGCATATTTCCAATAGAGTACATAATAGGAAATTTCTTGTGAGAGTAAATGACAAAACCAAGTTGAAACTTTATTGGATATACTCACAAATCCTATGGTTTAGGGTTTCTCCTCCACCTTTTTACCCATACCACTCATCCTATATGATGATAAGAATATACAGATTCTTCCCATGTGCTTTGTTTGGTTTGTTTTTTAGTATTTTTTTTCACATGATAAAAATAATTTTTATTTGAATTTAATTACAAAATATGTAAATAGTAATATGATTTTTAAATAATAAAATTGATTTTCTTGTTGGGTTAGATTTTGGGAGTAAAAAGAATGGGTTTAATATAATTTTATGTCCTTAATATTGGTAATTAGAATTATTTTGATACCTGTATTTTTTTTGTTTATTTTGGTATTAAATTCGACAATTAGTTTCATTTTGATTCTTGAATTTGGAAAACTACAAAAGATTGATAGCGTAACATTTTGAGGTTGTGTCACGTCATTATCTGAAACAAAAAGTAGAACTAATGATATCAGACAATCTCAAGGTGTCTCGTTATCAAACTTTTATATTTTTTTCAAGTATAGAGATCAAAATAGATATAGTTGCCAAGTTCAAGTACTAAAGTAAACAAAAAAAGTATAGGTACCAAAGTGGACATAATTGTCAAGTTTAATGGCCAAAAATTGCATTAACCCTAAACAGAATTGATCGAGTTTTGTTTGATTTGATTCATGCATAAATTTATTTGGGTTAATATTTAGTACACTGGCAGGTTACATTTTTTATACGTCAAGCAACCTTGAAAATTTGACATGTATCTCTATTTTTTAATATTTTACTATATCCCTATAGTACAAATAGGGTTAAAATTTAGATGATTAATATTTGGTATACTAGTAGTGTATTTTTTCAACTCTACAAATAGAATTAAAAAAGTTATCATGTGTCGTATTTATTTTTTAAATACAAACTAAAAACAGATGATAAAATCTCAACCCATCTACAAATTTCAGCTAGGATACCAAATAATCATCCAAAGATTTAAAAAAATATTTAAGTATGGATAGACACAGACCAATTGAGTCTTAGTTCGATTGGCACCGACATTGTTGTCAGTGCAGGAGGACATAGGTTTGAGTATGCTGAAGCACGTTATCCTCCTATTTAAGGGTTAGAGAATGACTATAGATAATTTTAAGCATTGTCTCAAAAAGAGAACATATGATAATAAGGATTTGGTGAATTATTTTTAATATTAGAAAAAGAGAGGAAAAGGACACTTGAGCTTAGATCATCTAAAAGGGGATATATTAATCTTTCACTTTATGAGGATGACATTGGAAATTTCTTGGCCACTCAACTTTTTTGTACCCTTTTGAATAAAGAAAATATAATGTAAAATAATAAGAAATTGGACTTTGAAGCACTCAAAATTGACCCATTTTTTATATAAATTAAAAGAACTTTTAGTAAAATTGATGGATCACTTAAAGTCTGAATCATAAATAATTTTTATATTTTATCAAATTTTCATGGTAATGAAATTTAATTGTATTTTGTCATTTTCAGGTATGATTTAAGAAAACTAGTTAAGATAGTGCGTTTCAACGCACTCAAACTCATGTCCTCGTGTATTGACAATAATACCCATGCTAATCGAGCTAAAACTCAATCAACTTTAATAAGTAGATATTTTTAATTCCATGTAAATGATGGTATTAAAAAAAATTCCACGTGACATATTTTGTTCAATCTACGTATTGACAGTTTTTTTTTAATGGCGCCAAACATCAAGGGTTAAATTGGTGGATGGAATTAAATTTTAAATATTTGAATAAAAAATTTTAAATATCAAAATAAAAAAAGTATAATTAAGAGATTTCATTAATAAAGCCTATTGTAAAGAATAAAAGAAAGTTCCTATAGAAAACAATAAAATAAAGTGTAAGTATATTTCATTATTCATAGTTCATTTTCAACCCTTAAATAGGAGGATATTGCGTTTTAGCGCATTTAAACCTACATCTTCTTACACTGGTAACAATATCGATGCCAAATCGAGTTAAGATATAATCGGCACAGTTAATTGTTTTTAAACCTATATCCTCAAATATATTGCAGTAATAATGATACCAATCAAGTTTAAATATCAATTTATTAAATAAATAAAATATGTCAAAATTATATATTTTTTTTCGTGGTAGTTGTTCTTTATCTACAATTTCTATACTATCTAAATCCAAGTATTACTATTCAAATATGAATAAATTAAAATTTTCATCGGATATTTTAAATCATTGAAAATTCAGTATTTAATAAATCCGAAAGATATTTTAAAATAAGAATTTTAGTAATTAAAGTAAAGGAAATAATGGATATTGAAATTTAAATATGTAATTCACAAAAATAAATTGGATTCGAATATCAAAATCCATTTTTTGAAAAAGTTTAATGTAACCGCTCTATTTTTCGGTGGTTTTGATATTATAAATTGACGAGTGAGTTTATATAATTAATATTTAAATTATACGAGTCAATAATAATTTTATATTGAATTCTGATTTGAGCAATTTTAACTAACTGAATTAAAAGGTAATATAAGTGGTTCGGTTCAAAAGTCAAGTGGTAATTGAAAACAAGGTAATTGGACCTCGTTTTCGTAATTTAAGGCAGTAAATATTTTTATTAAGTATTTATAGAGTCGTATTATATGTGAATTGAAGTTTGGTTTGGTAAATTTGATGATTTATTGCTCAATTACGATAAAAGGATTAAATTGTAAAAAAGGTAAAAGTTAATTACTTTTGATTTAAAAATAGTAAAGGGACCAAAATGGCAATTAAACCATGGTCAAAAAGTCTAAGAGTGGTGACATGATTAAATCCACTAACTTTTGGGCTATTTCTCATTTAGTCCTAATTAGTTTAGGATTAAATTGAAATTAAGCTTGTTTAATTAAAATTTAAAATAATTGAAGGACCAATTGTAAAATTAAACCCTGCTTAAATGGCCAACGGTAGAAATGGTGTGGAAATTTCTAGTTTTATAGTTAATTGCTATTAGATCCTTATTAATTAGTAATTAAAGAAAAAGGACTAAATCATAAAAGTTGTAAGTTTCAATCCCTATTAGTTCAAAGGATTTAATATGGGGGATTAAAATGGTATTTAACCCATAGTTATATGTTAATTTTATATTTTAAAGAATAAATAAATTAAGTTAAAAGGAGAAAAAGAAGATAAATACAAATTATTACTTATGTTGTTCTTTCCCAAACTGAAACCACCATTTTTAAGACATGGGAGGTTGGGCCAAGCTTAGGCCAGTCGATTTGGTGAGTAAATTTTGCCCCTTTTTAGTAATTTTTATGTTTTTGAGTTTGTATTAACTTAATCTAGTTAATTCGAGGACTAATTTGTAATAATGTCAAACGTTTTGTATTATGCCATCGAGTGATTTTAGTATATCCTTGAAGTTTTATGATAGATTATTAAGTTTGGTGTTAAATAGGACTATTTTGTAAAATAATTTTATTAAATTTTAATGTAAATAAAATATGAAAGTGATAGAATTGCAAGGACTTAGTGTGAAATAATAGTAAGTAGGGGCTTTAGAGAGGTATTGAATAATTCGGCTGAAATTAATTGTGGTTAAAAATGATTAAATTGCAAGTTCGAGCTTAATGACTAAAGTAAAATATTGGGTTAATTTCGTAAAAATGTCAAAATGACTTAATTGTATAAATGAGTTAATTTTGCTGTTGGAATTAGTGAATTGAATAAAATTATTGTTTTAGATAAAAAAACGAGTGAAAGACCAAGGAAAAGAGAAAATTATCGAATAGCCCATGTACCTTTGTCATTGCTGTAATTTAGTCAAGTAAGTTCGTAAGTTATTTATACTTCTAATGATTCTTATATTCTATGATAATATATAATTTTTAAATGTTATATTGTACAATAGTATGACCTTGAAAACAAAAAATGGAATACCAATTATACTAAATGTTTGCTCATACGAGCATTATCCACTAATTATATTAATTGCTTGCTCAAACGAGCAATATCCATTAATCATACTAAATGCTTGTTCAAACGAGCATTATTCATTGATTATACTGAATGCTTGCTCAAAAGAGCAATATTCACTGATTATACCGAATGCTTGTTCAACGAACATTATCCACTGATTATACTGAATGCTTACACAAACGAGCATTATCTACTGATTCTACTGAATAAGATTTTCTGTACCAATGATTGGACACGAACACTAAAATAATGCTCCGAATATTATTCATTTGATGAAAGTTGTGATTGTCAGGAATTTCATTGCCTAAATGCAAAGTTTGATTTATAATGTTTAAGTGGGTAAAAATTTATTGATTATTCAGACGAACTTACTAAGCTTTATGTAAGCTTACTTGTATTTGGCTAATTTTTGTAGATTCGAAAGATCGGATCAACACGAAAAATCACACTATTCGGGAATCTTTGGTAGACTTTGATTTTGGTTTGATATATATGACATGTAATAGGACCCTTTTGGATATATTGTATTGGTACTTAGTTTTGTGCAAGTTTACACTTTAGCTTGTGTTGTTATGTCCGATTATCTGTGGAAATATGCATGCTTTATCTAAGTTGAATTATGGTATGAAATGAAAAGTTCCAACTTGGAAGGTAACACTTTGCAACTATCTTCCGGTAACGGACTAGATGTGGGTGTTACATTTAATACATTATTTGGTATTCAAGTTTAACATTTTTTTTAATGTGGTGTTTATGTTATTTTTTGGTTCAATATGATACCTGTATTTGACAAAAAGTTACGTATTTTGGTATTCAAAAATAACAATATTAATTTTTTAGTGTTTAGTTTGGTTTTATGATTGATTTAATGAAAGTTAATTGCTAATATTATTATATTTAAATTTTCATGATTTTGTTAATTTAATAAATTTTGTGTTAATTGTGAATTTGTATAGTTGTGCATTTAAAATGTCAAATCTAATCTAATGGATGTGATTTAATTAGGTTTTAGGGTTGATTTGATGAAAATTAATTGCTAATATTATTAGCTAATTAAGAAATTTTCATGAAATCAACTCTAAAACCCAATTGAACACTAAAAAATTAATACTGTTACATTTAGGTATCAAAATGTAAGACTTTTGTAAATACATGCATCACATTGGACAAAAAATAACATAAGTATCACATTAAAAAAATCAGCCTTAAGTACCAAATTATGTATAAAGCCTTACATAAAATTATAGCGAAATTCGAATAATGGATATTTGATAGTTAATATCAGTATCCAGTTGTTAGTAATGCAAATTTGTTTTAGCAGTTACAAACCATTATTTTCAACAGTTACAAACTGTTTTTTACAGTTACAAAAATATTAAATATTTTTCAGACCGTTGCATAGAAATATTACTATTCTACCCTTACTAACTTATGTTTTTGTCCCTTCCAAAATCCTATAAATAAGAGGTATTTTTTTCTTTCATTTGATACACAATTGAAAAACAAAACTTCTTCTACCCTCTCTTGATTCTCTCACATTCTTTCTAAAACTTTAGAATTTTTGTCTAGGAATTTGAGTTTTAAGCGAGGCCGTCTATGAACCCTTCAAACTTTCCTGAGAATTAATCCTAGTGTTATTTTTCTGATTAATTCTATATTTAGATCATTTCAGAAGAGCAATACCAATTGAGTTCTACTTTCCTTATTCAGGTATACGAATATCGAAGAACTGTGTTAACCTTGGGGGACAACGTTTACTATATGAGTACACCAATCGGGACGAATTCATTTCTAAGGCAGTGGTTCTTCCACGACACAATAATACTTTATTCATTTAATCTTGGTTTATTTTCCAATTAGTGCTAACGAGTTTATTTTGCAGTAGTATATCTTCCAACACCACTTTGATTAGTATTTAAAGTATCTGAATCCAAATATTATTTGCAATATCTAAATTCACATAAAACAACCCGAATACGACTATCAACAAATTGAAAAGGGAAAAATATTCTAAAGGGAGTGAATTTGACCATAAAATATAGTTTAACCCAAGCTAGTATAGACCATACCTAGTGAAAAACATGGTTTGAATCGGTTGGTCAGACTTGTTAAATCGAGAATCGACCAAAGTATTCAGTTAGAGAAAGGCATCAAATTAATTATTCTCTGAATCGAATTAAAAATCGTTTAAACTGTTTTTTAAATATTTTATTTTTAAGAATTTTTTAATTAAACCAATTAGATCAATAAAACAATACGTTTATCAATGAACAACAATCCCCCAAAATGTAATTGAAATGTAAAATTTATTTTCTTTTAATTCATCTTTTAATAAATAACTCTTTTATTTATAAAATCAAATAATTATTTCAAAATATATAAATAAAAAATATATTTTGATAAAAATAATATTTATCATTATATTAGATATATTTTATTTTAAAAACATCAACTAGCTTTTTCTTTTACATATTTTTCTTTATATAATATTTATATTTCAAATATTTATTTTCTCCAATTGCATCATGCGGTATAGTGATTTCTAATAATATAAAATCAAATAATTGTTTTAAATATCATTATTATTTTTATATGTAAAATATTTTAAATATCATTATTTTTATCTACATTATGGGTATGATTTTTCAAATATTTTTATATGTGAAATATTTCAAATACACGCATAAAAAATATATAATACTAAAATTTACTACACTCATGATATGGATTGAAAAATAAATATTACACATATAAAAATTATATTTACTAAAAATAATAATATTTATAAATAATTATTTAATTTAATAAATAAAATATTTATTAATTAAAAGATGAATTAAAAAGTAAAAAACTTTAAATCAATATATTTATTAATTAAAATATTAATTAAAAAAAGCTTGAAACAACATGAAATAAAAATTCAAATGTGAGTAGGAGAAGAACCAAACCCTAAACTTAAGGATAAAACCACTAATATTCAACCATTTTATAAAAAAATAAAAATAAAAAAGTAAAAAGAAAAAGTAATTTGTACGACGTGTTTTCACTTTCTTCCTCTAAAATCGACCTATTTTACTGAATATCCCAAGAAGTGACCCATTTTCCTAATTTTTTCTATTTTGGCATTTTCAGCAATTTTAGCCCCAAAGATTGGGTATATTTTAAGCTTTTAAAAATGGAATTATGGACCACAAAAACACTAAATTCAAGTGGGGGAAATATTCTCTGGGGATCCAAAATGAATTATTTCCCAATCTCGAATATCCTTAAAAAAAAAAAAAACAAAGGTAGTGGGTCCAAATTTATGCACATAATCTATCTATTTAAATTGGCATAATATCAAATTTAGCTCTTAACATTTATATTTTTTTTGTTAATTTGGTTCTTATTTTTGAGTTAAATTCAGCTCTCAATATTTAAAAAAATTAAATTTGATCATTAACCTTTTGAAAATGATACGAAATGATTTTTTTAACAAGAATACAAATTAAAATGTTAGATTTTAAACATGACAACTTGCATGACTATCCACGTGTACCACATACTATTTTTTTTAATTTCGATTTTGATTTTTTATTTTTATAAAATTTGAATTATCTATTGATGTGACATATAAGACAAATGATGTTATTTTACCATAACGTGCACATGGACTGCTATGCGAGTTGCCAAGCCAACAACATCAAAATTTAATGTTTTAGTCATCATTTCTATTAAAAAATAATTTTACATTTTTTTGAAACGTTAAGGGTTAAATTTAGCTCAAAAAAGAAACAATGATCAAATTGACAAAAAACGTAAATGTCGAGGGCTAAATTTATCATTATGCCATTTAAAATTATATCTATACTTATTATTTAAGCCCTTGACATAGTTTGTGTCACGAGCTAACCGGGCACCAACTCGATTTGGAAAATTACGAAACTGTTATCTGTAATAAAAATAAATTATATTATTAGAAGATATTTTAATCTTTTTATCTTAAAAAAACTAATAAAAAATTTACATTTGGTGAGATTTGAATCAATGCAATTTATATAAACAATACATTAATTTTACAAGTGATAATATAATATTTACATTTTAATTGTCTTATGATACTTTATTATTTTCATCATTATATATCTATATTTTATTATATGTTATTTTAAACACGCATTCATATTTTAAGTACGCAGTTTTCACATGCATATACATATGACCAAATTTCTAGTTATATTAATATTTTGATAAATTAATGTCACCCATCAATCGGGTTTTAACATAATTAAAATTATCAAATGATCATTATTTTTATAAGGAAAACTTATTATCCACCTAATTATGGGTTGCGAATAGGCTATTTATTAGTGGAATGTTTTTTTTTTAACAATCTCATTATAGGTTTTGATCATATTTGTTCTTTTTGACACAATACTTAGAACTATCCATAACCCCTTCTCAAGCCATAAATAGGAGGATAATGTGCTTCAACGTACTCAAACCCACATCTTCTCGGATTGTCAATAATATCCATACCAATTGAGTTAAGATTCAATCGACACAGTCCACTAATAAATTAATATAAATTAAGATATTAAATAATTGTATTAGCGCGCAAATTTTTTACAAACTACCAATGGCGTGTCATTTTTCTATTGGGTTATACGGTGGCGCAGTTAAAAAATTCTTTATAATTTTTAAAAGGTTAAATTAAATTATTATTATTTTTAAGGGGTCAAAGTATAATTTTATCATTATTAATTTAAAATTTTATAAATTAAAAAAAGTATAAATTAAAAATCTACCATTTTAAGACGGCCATAGCCTCCTGAGGCTATAACTCTGACTATATTAAAATAATAAAATATTGAACTTCTTAGATAACTAAGAATATTTACCATTCAATATTTGATTAAGTCAAACTATGATTTTGACTCTGCTTTAATTAAATAAATTATTAAAAATTTATTAAAAAAAACGATTCATGTCTTTCTTCAAATTGATTGAGTTGATTTTGAGTTTGGATCAACAACTACCCAAATTATCAATTCGGAAAAAGACTTTGGACCAATTGAACTGAGAATTGTGTTAAAAAATTAGTTGAACCAATTTTTATATTTATTTATTAATTTTGTAATAATTTATTTAATCAAATTCCACATATTAAATGTACCATTCAAACTGATATAATATATGAGAACTTGAAAATGTGCTTCCAGACAAGATAAAACATAGAGCTCATTGTTTGCTCTTTGGAGCACTTTGTGTTCCGGATCGAGAGATGCCGAATACATTCGGAGATCGACAACAAATATAACAAAATTTGCCCGGAAACTAGAGATCGTCGGAAAGTGAGGACCCGAATCACAGATATCTCATTTCTTTAAGGGATTGAATCAGACACGAAGCCGCGGAGTTCTCCGCTTCTTTTACTCTCGACTTTTTGTCCCCGGTGATATAAAAGATGCCATCTTCGGTCGGAATTTTAACCGCAGATACGAATTTCTTCTCGTGTGGGGGACCTTCGTCTTTCTCGAGCCTGAAAGTTGAAGCAATAAAGGGTTAAAGGATTAGATATTATCACGAAACGGATTCGACAATGGCCGAGAATATCGTAACAGAGGCACAACATGGAATGAACATCTATATCATACACTAGGTTACCTGGAACCCTGCATTGTTCTTCGGAATTTCGTCAAGACAATAACAACACAAAATCTTTTAACATAGGCAAAACATCATATGAAGATATGTATCGAGAACGGTATCTAAACTCCGAATCCGGATTCGTCCTTCAATATTTTAACATAGGAGAAACAAGGAACGAACATATGCATCGAGAACGACAATACAAGACATTTTAAGATAAGCAAAGCATCAAATGAACATATGTATCGAGAACGGAATCTGAACTCGCAACCTGGATTTGTCCATTGAAACTGCATCATGTCAATAAAAAGACTCGATATTTTAACATAGGAGAACCAAGGAATGAACATAGGCATCGAGAACGGTATCTAAACTCCGAACCCGGATCCATCCTTCAATATTTTAACATAGGAGAAACAAGGAACGAACATATGCATTGAGAACGACAACACAAGACATTTTAAGATAAGCAAAGCATGAACATATGTATCGAGAACGGAATCTGAACTCGCAACCCGGATTTGTCCTTCGAAACTCTGCATCATGTCACATATTTTAACATAGGAGAAACAAGGAACAAACATAGGCATCGAGAACGGTATCTAAACTCCGAACCCGGATCCATCCTTCAATATTTTAACATAGGAGAAACAAGGAACGAACATATGTATTGAGAGCGACAACAGAAGACATTTTAAGATAAGCAAAGCATGAACATATGTATCGAGAACGGAATCTGAACTCGCAACCCGGATTTGTCCTTCGAAACTCTGCATCATGTCACATATTTTAACATAGGAGAAACAAGGAACAAACATAGGCATCGAGAACGGTATTGAGACTCCGAACCTGGATTCGTCCTAAAAAGTCACAATATGACAATAACAATACAAGACATTTTAACATAGGCAAATGTATCAAACACTATCTGAACTCGGAACCCGGATTTGTCCTTCAAAAACAGCATCATGACAATCACAAAAACATCGGATGAACATTCGCATTAAGAACCGTATCCGAACTTGGAACCTGGACTTGTCCTTCAAATTTGCATCATGAGAAAAAAGAACACAAGACATTTTAACATAGGCAGAACATAGAATGAACATATGTATCAACAACGGTATTTTTGGAACTCAGAACCCGGACTCGTGTTTCGAAATTGCATCATGACAATAAGAATAAATGCCTTACTCGTAGATAGGTTTGGGCCATTTCTTTTTCATGCAAAGCTTGTGCAGTTTTTGCTTCGCTTCTTTGATTTCTAAAGACCCATTAATCTCGTCGATTCCGAGTGAATCAACATCAACAACCATGGATGTCGATAACCTTTGCAAAGCTTCCCTCACCGCATTAAGCTTCGCAATGTCTTTTCGATCCGAAGAACCGGAAGCAATAAACTCCCCGTCAACAAATACAGTAGCAATGTTTTTTACGCCATTCTTCCAATGCTTTATGTCAACGTACTTCCCTTGCTTTTGACATATCTCGAACAATGAGCTAACAGGTTGAGGTTGTTGTTGTAAAGCTTCTGGCGTAACTATCGGCTCTAATAAACCTCTAAAGATCTGCAACATATACTTATAAGGATATCATCAGCATCGACATCATAAACACCAACCGAACACGAATCATAACAACGGCAAACGTTGAACTACATAATAACATACCACCCAGAGTGTTGTTAGATCAAATCTGATGTCAACGTAAACAGCTGCAGCCAGAGCTTCGACAATATCAGCTAAAACCTTGGGTGCTTTCATCGATCCACCATGAGCCACGAATTCATCCTCTTGAGTAACAGCCTCAGTAAATACTTTGACCTTACATTAGAAAAGAAAAACCAGTTGAGAGGAGGTCAGGCTCGTTCCAGGAGAAAGTCTGCGAAGTTTTGTTTGCCGGAAATTGACACAGGTATCCATTTTACCCACAAATGTAAGGTAAAAGTACTATAGGGGACTCTACAGTCACATTACATTTGATCTCATTTACTAAAAAGTCTGCATATTAATCCCTATATATTAAATCAAATAGTAAATTGATCCTTTTTTATAAACTTTTTCTTCATTTCTACCATTAAAAATGGTTAACAAAAGGACCAGTTAGATTTCTATTGTTAAAAAGTAGTCACTGAATGTAATTATCTAATATACACAGAATAATTTATTATTATTTTTGACGCCCACATACTTTTTTTCACAAATATTCATATTTGAGTGAAGTGGTCCTACTCTGTCAACCTATTATGTGAACCTCTAGAGGCTCTCTACGAGTAGGAAAACAAAACCCAAGTAGGCATAATAGTGATCACCATTGAGGGATCACCAGCTCGACCATTCGAAGACTAGAACCTCCACTAAACAACATTCAAATAATTTCTCATTCACATGCTTGAAGTTGTGGATATTGTACGGTCTCTTTTCCACAGTATTTCAGTCTCAAATTTCTACATTATAAAAGAAAAACAGAAGATTGAAACATAAAAAATAAAACAGAACATAAACGATGAATTACCTTTTGTGCAAGACCCACAGCATTGTGTCTTACAAACTGAAAAAGGCCATGTTTAACGGCAACCCGAGCAAGTTTCTCGGTACTAATATTTGCAGCTCGGATCAAGGACAGTTGACCGGGGTCAAGCATGGGGTAAGCCAAGAAAACATGGTTGGTAAACGCAAGGCCAAGAGCGGCGTCGCCGACGAACTCAAGACGCTCATACGACGTCGCGTCGGAGTACGATGAGTGAGTCAGGGCGTCTTCGAGGAGGCGTTTGTCTCGAAACCTATAGTTGAGTATCCTCTCGACGGCATCTACGGAAGCTCCCATGTCGGAAAAGGAAGTGGCGGCGTTGGCGGAGTATGTAGCGGCGACACGGCGGAGTAAGAAGAAAGGTGCGGGCAAAGAAGAGAAAAATGAAAGCAGAGTTCGAATAAGGAAAAAGAAGAGTAAAAACAAGTAAACGTCAAATCGAAATCATGTAATAAAGTAAGTATTTTTTATTCTCATGTCTTGTCTTATTGGATTATTTTATTTTACTTTTTAAAATTATAATATTTTTATATTGTTCATAACTGTCGTTCCGAACAACAACAACAACAACATAGTCTCCAATATTTAAATTTATGTTCACCTCTTATAAATGTAACGTGCTTTATCATTACACTCAACCACTTATTAATAAATTATAATATTTTTTATGCTGGTGATCATCTCGAGCTTGACTCAATAGTTATATAATGAAGTTCAAATTATTTTGAAATATAACTCAAATTATTTGTAAGTGTCGATATCTCATTTGCACCAGCGATATAGCGACAACGCTACTCCCTCTGGAATAACTATTTGTAGCCATTGCCAACTTGCTTTCCTTCTGCGTCGTTCCAAGTTTATCAACCATTATCAACTTACGCGCTTTTTATTTGCGTACACAATTCCTATACAAATCTTAAATATATTACATTAATTTTTTTATCCATGCGATGCACGAATATTAATAAAATATATTACGATATATTATAAATTTTATTAATATGTAATTCAACAAATTTTTAATAGTGAAATATAAAATTTAACTTTAAAATTTCAATTTTAAAAAAATCATTCCAAGTGTTTTAATTTTAAAAGATACTAATTTTTAAAGAAAATAATATTTTAAGAAAGACATTAATTTAAAAAAATTATGGTATTACAATATTTATTTAATTTAATATATGATTACAATTATAATATTTATTTGATATATGATTTAAAAATATTTAAATAATGACAAAAATCCTTAAATTATATTTAAAAATAAATGAATAAATGAAGACATGAAATCATTTTTGTGAAAATTGTTTCATGATTTATTAGGGCGAATTTAGGGGGGCTAGCAGGTGCCCAGTCCCCTTAAAATAAGAAATTTTTTTATTTTGGCTTTTTAAAATTTTAAAGTAATAAAGGTAAAAGTATACTTTGAACTCTATAAAAATGATAAAATTTTAATTTAATCCTTTAAAAATTATATTTTACCATCGTAAAAATTATAATTTAATTTCGACTCCTCTAATAAATTTTCTAAAAAGTTATTTGACTTCACCCTGATGATCTATTTAATAATAACCCTTAAAACAATGAATTAATTTTTATTTTTTTACAATCTCATTATAAATTTTAAGAAATTTTTTATGTTATAAAAATTATCTTATTTGAAAACAATAGTATATATAATATGGCTAAAAAGTAAAGTGTGAATACACTATTTTTAAACCAACATTATATACTGTCAAATATCATTTAATTAGGAGTAAAACAATAATAATAGTTTACCTTACAGTTACATTCGTTAATAAAAATTTTCAAAAACTTTTTTTTTTGGCAAAAGACAAGTTCAAACTTACAGTTAGACCTGGGCTGGACTATTCGTCCTGACCTGAAGGTAGAGTGTTCAATTGGTTAACCAACCCGAATTAACATTAATCGAATTAACCGACCCTTTTAAACCCTTATCCGTTAACCAAACCAAATTTTTTTCAAAAAAATTAACCAAACCTAACTTTTTTGATTAATTTATATGTTTTTTAACTTTTAGTTAAAATAAATATAAAACATATAAAAAATTAACCGATGGATCAACCTTTGCTAGTAAAAAACTTCAATCATTGAATTGCACAAAATTCTAACTTAAATTCAAATGCAGCAAACAAAATAGAGGTGTTCATGGGCCGGGCCGGGCCCAGAAAAAATTTCGGCTCGTGTCCTAGGTCTAGGCTCGACCAGAACTATGGGCCTAAAATTTTGTCCAGGCCCAGCCCGGGAAAAAATCTTAAGCCCGAGACCTGCCCGACCCATTTTTAAAATAAACACTAAAAATTTATTTTAAAATTAAAAAAATAAAAATATTTATTTATTTATGATATTCAGGCCGGGCCAGGTCAAAAAAGTGGTGCCAGAGGCCTGGCCCATTTTCTAAACGGGCCTAATTCTTTTTGTCTAAACCCATATTTCGAGACTCTATTTTTACTCGAACCCTCCCATATTTCAGGCGAGCCGTCGGGCCGGGCCGGGCCGGGCCACCCGACCCATGGACACCTCTAAACCAGAATTTCCCACCAATCTACAACATCAACAAATTTTAATTCAAACCCAAAAATATCGGGTGAAAAAAAATAGATATAACTCATAAACATGGACCAAAAAGGGAAATTTGAAAAACTTACCACCATTCCCCTATCAACAAATCTTACCCACAATCAACAATTAAGAATCAGAACTCACCAGAATGTCTATTCTTTTCACTTATTGCTCATGGTCATCAGCCTATAAACCCAGGAGCATTATTAATTTCTAAATCCAAAACATTAATATCAGCATCCAACCCTACAATGATAGCCTTATTGACTCGATTAAACAAGTTTCCTTTGTCAATCTATATCGAGAAACTAAGCTTGGTGTTAACAGAAGCAGGATGTCGACGGTGGTGGGCGAAGTCTAAATCGAGGGTGCATAACTGCGATGGCCAATGGCGAACGAACGTCGAACGATGATGGTGACCTGGTGGATGCTGGACGGTGTGATTGGTGGACGCCGGACGGTTCACAGAGGTGACTAACACTGGCAGTAGAGATTTTATGAGATTTCAAATTAGAGATTTTAAATTTTGAGGGTTAGAGATTTCTCGTTTCTGTGACTGTGCGTGATTTTTAATTTTAGTTTTAGGGTTTTTATTTTTATTTATTAAATTATTAAATAATTTAAATTATTTTTGGACTTAGAAGTGTTGGGGGTGGGCCGGTGGTTGGGGCCTGAGTCTGGGTGGGCAGTGGGCTAATACTTATATATTATAATATTATTTATTAAGTTCGATTAATTTAGTTAATTCGGTTAACCGATTAATTTTGAACTGAATTAACTGTTAACCGAACTTCCAAAAAAATTATTAACCGATCCCCGACCGAATTAATTCAGTTTTACCCGAAATTTGCACACTTCTACTTGAAGGTTCACTCGAAATTTAGAAAGATTTTGATAAAAATATTAGGCCTAAAAAATGGGCTCAGGTAAAAAAATTAGACCCATTTGAATATATGGGTTGGGATTAGGCTTGAACATTCAAAGCCCGAGCCCAGCCCAACCCGATCTATTTTTAAGTTTATAGTACTTTATATTATGATATTTTTATATACTATGTAATTTAGAGCATATTAAAAAAAACTCATACTAAATATATCATACTATAATATAAAACATTAAAATAATTTTAAGATGACTATATAAAAAAATTTAATAAATAAGAATTGTATAAAGTTATTAATATTAAAATAATATACTATAAATAAAAAAATAAAAAAAATATGGGCAACCCTAAAATGAGTTTGAGTTAGTATTTTATAAATATGGGTGGGTTTGAGCAAAATTTTAAGCCCATATTTCGAGTCGAGCTGGGTTTAGAAAAGTATAAAGTATGTTAATATCATGCTTAGGTCCAACCCGAATACTACCCGACCCATGAGCACCTCTACTTACGATAAAAGTAATATGGGTATTTTTTTTTATTAAAAATCAGATTGTATTTTACCCATTCTACTCAAAAAATGACCAAATTAGTACCTATTTATTAGATCAAAGTGTAAACGAGTTATTCTGTTAGAAAATTCATCCATTTCTGCTGTAAAAAATAATCCCTGTACGTTACCATAAGGTACACATAACAAACCACATGTCAATTACTAATTATTTTGTCAGCCACACTAACTTCAACAACTATACAAATAGATGAATATTTTAATAGAAAAAACCGCTTTGCTCTTTTAACAATTAACACTATGTCTAGAGATTAATTTGCTCATTTTTGAATAGAGGGACAAAATGTAATTAAATAAAAATTTATATTAATTAGATCATGCATGACAAATTGATATAAATTAAAATTCTCAACTATTTATTTTGCATAAAAACTTTCACCCGCTCAATAAATATTAATATTTATACTTTTTTAGATTGATATGATAGACATTAGATCGGTTTGAAAATTTACATGTACAATCATATTGATACATTTAACAGTTGAATCGTTAAAATATTAATCGCACAAAAATATAGTAAGGGTATAAAATTATAGTTTTACACTGTGTAAGTGGGTTACTCTTCTATACATATATGCTGAAATTCTACACTAACCCCTAACAAACCCTTCACGATTATAACCTATATTACTCATGGTATGTTCGTTGAATCAAGATCGAACTTCTTCCGAGAGTAAAAACTGTCTTCATATTCTCAAAATCCGGCTTAACTTGTACACCTGCAAAAACCGGAATGCCGATTAAGATTAAAAAAAAAAAAAAAAAAACTCCCCAGAACTTGACTGACATGCTGGATTTGGTAGAACAACATTTGGCTCAATGAAGATTTCTGTTCAAACGAGTCCAAATCTTTGCTTGCACCAAGGTTAACAGCAGCAAATACATAAAGTCGGAAAGGTTTCGATCGAATGAACTCATAAAAATGAGAAACAACACCATAATTCATCCGAGTTTTACCGACCTGTGCAGTCCTACTCGGCAGTGAAACCTCGATGCAGTTTCGTAGACCATCAGCCCTGCGAAAATTCAGATGATAGATTGTTACTATAAAATACAGTAAGAATATATCAGGGAAGTCGATAACTACCTTTTGCTAATGGTTCGTTGAAGATACTGTTCCTCTTTTACAATCCCCTGACCTCCATATCTTCTTTCATCGGTGTTCAGTATGACCTGTAACACCGTACGATATTTGAGCTCCATTTTGAAATGCATAGGGTGGTTACTAGACCGTAAACTATTCATGCTGCATGAGCTCAAGAATTCCTCGAAACAAACAAACACTAAACGTACACGACCGCAAACACAAACGAAGTTATGTCCATTAGTTTAGATTTCCCTCTTCGTTTATCTGTGGTCATGCCTAGTTGTGAAGAGAAACTATATCTATTTATAAAGAAGAAATTTCGTAACCCAAGAAAAGGGTTAATGTATCATTTGGTACTTGAGTTTGGCTTCAAAGTTTAATTCCGAACTTGAGTTTTTTTTTTTTGTTCCAATTTCGTACCTGAGTTTGATTTCAAGGTTCAATTTGGTATCCAAATCAAATAACATCATGTGGCGCAATAAATGTTTGATGCGCGTGCTTTAGTAAAAAAAAAAGAAACATAGGTACTTAATTGAGACAAAGAAAAAATCTTAAGTACCAAATTGAACATTGAAAAAGCCAAATTAAGGTACCAAATTGGAATAAAAAGAACCTTAGGTACCAAATTGAAAGCATTCAGGTAGCAAAGCCAACATTGAAGCCAAACTCGGGTACCAAATTGAACATTAAAGTCAAATTTAGGTATCAAATAGTATATTAACCCCCAAGAAAACTTATTCCTTACCTGATACTCGCCAGCTTCGTCCACACCGATGCAGTATCTTTCATAAGAATCTGTGGGGTGAAAATTGAAAACGAAGAGAAGAGGACCTCTTAAGTAGGATATTACCTGTGTATATACGAGTAATTAAATTAATAAGAAAATTATATTGTATTAATCTGTCAAATAGCTGAGCTGAATACGGGAGAGAGATCGAAGGCATTATACCATATTAGTGTCGTTCACATGGTGGATGTTCGGCAATCCTCTCGAAAGTACCCTTTCGTTTTTGTCCAATTTCATCATGTCCTAAAAGTTGCAAAGAAAAAAGTATGATTTCGTGACCAATGCCTATTTTTGCTTGAAATTTGCAGCCAAAGGGAAAACGTAATCGAATTAATGGATACACATTAGTAGTTCTAGCACATTTTCCGATTCTTAAGTTGCAAGAAGCGTAAAGAAACCCGAGCTTAGAACACGCACGTGTCAATAAAAAGGGCTCTACCCTACAGTAATTGGGTTCTGTTACCTTATCAAACCGAAATAAATCCTGATATACTCCTTCCTTTTCTAGAAGATCCCAGCATCGGTTAGCCAGCGAAAACGAGAAGTTGTTGCTCGGCATTGGGAACTCAACCCTCTGGAAAATCGAAAGACCGTTAATCACAAGAAACAAAGTCTTCTAGGAAAAGTAAAAGGAAAATCATCCTCACTCTTCTAGGAAAAGTACAAGAAAAATCATCCTCACTTTTGGATGCCCGAACTCATTCCCCATGAAGTTCAGATACCCACGGCCACCGATTGTGAATGTAATCAGTTTGGTCATCTAGTTAATGGAAACAAAATCGATTAGGAATCAACATACCAGATAAAATCACTGAAGTTACTCGGACTATGTTAAAGTTAAGTTACTCGGACTTTAGAGTGAGTCTCTCTTAGAGGTATATGTTTGGCAGAGATATACTCATTATAAAAAATCGTTCTAAAATAATGCTTGATGATTTAACCGGTACGTCTTATATTACGGAGACAAAAAGGGCTAGTTAATACAAAAGATCAACAAAGATGAACCAAATACGTAGCAAAGAGTAAAAAAGCAAGTGGAAATATCGAATACCTTGAGTAACGAAGATCCTCTTAGCAATAATTCATTTGATTGAGGAGCTTTGTCATTTCCTTGACTCAGTAATATCTCTGCCAATGACTGCCCTCCGGATATCGACTGACATACAAGATATTAATGGCTTGTTAGCATCAGTCTAACATATTTATAGCTCAAGAACTTAATCCATTCAAATAAAGCTTTTGATATACAAGAAAAGACGGGTACTTGGTTGTGATTTTCGGCATAGACAAGCATTTTATCTGCATAATTTTTGTTGCCTAGCAATGTGCTCGTGATCTGTTGCAAAAAGGGACGTAGAGTTACTGCCGATAATAGAAAGAAAAATATATACTCGGAAAGAATGAACCCCTGCTGCCTCACGTTACTTGAACTTGGGTGTTAGTGTCATACATGAGTATGTTAAACTTTATCCAAATATGTATCAAACGCGGGTGTTGGAGATGAGTATTTCAAGAAAAATTAAGATTTGGAGAAACATAGGCGATAACAACATGATGCTGAGAATCTATACTAATCATATAAAACAACCAACACAACCTTGCTCATGCTCCACTCATGGTCAGGAGTGTTCTTGAGCAAAGACAACCACATTTCCGATGCAGAGAGATTGACGTGATAATCGAATCCAAGACCACCTTGAGACGTCGGTTCACATAATCCAGGGTAAAACGTCGCCTGAGCATTAAAGGAGATGGGAATTAATTTTTAAGTCCACAAATGATATAAATAAAGCTCGATATGAAAATGTTCTTGAGAATAAACAAAGTTTAACTTAATGAAAGTACAGAACAGCCTGGTGTTAAAAAAATAAGAAAGACCCGAGTTGATTGAAGCAATACCATATCCAAACATACAGAAAATAAAGGTACCGGAGATAATATTAAGACCATACATTATGAACAATCAACCAAGCCAAACACGGTTTAGCTAACAGAACAGTTTCGTAGCTAGTTCTGTCTAGATGAAAATTTTGGTTTCCAAAGATAGTTTAGAGAAAAAAACAGTGAAACAATTTGGCTTCACTGGAAAAAGACAGCAGAAAAATCATGATACTTACATCTTCAGCAATGGTTATTATATTAGGATGAAGAGCATGAAGTATCTCATTTGCCAAAATGAGGTACTTTACGGCATCATTGTCAACATATTGATTACAGTACCTGCAATAAAGCACATAAATAATCAAATAATTCCTTCTAGACATATATAATCAAATAATTCCTTCTAGAGCACAGGAAAGATTACAGAACAATGGATTAAATAGTGGACTTAACTTCACCTAAGTTTTACATAAAATTTCTCTGGTTTAGGTGTCTACGGTAATTTTCCAGAATGAATAATATGATGTTGATTTAACGTCAATAAACATAAACAACATATCTTTTAATATTTACAAATATACTATTATATTTTTAGTTTCCATATGATATAAATTACATAATATATAAAAAGAAAATTAAAATATTATTAAAGTGAAAAATGGGTTAGGTTGGGCTGTGAAAGTTGGAGCCCAAGTCCGGCACATTTTAAACGGGCTTAAACTTTTACCCAAACCCATTTTTCAAGCCTAATTTTTTTGCTTGAACCTTCCCAGATATCGGACAGTCTACATGCAACCAACTACTTTCTACCTCGGGAAGGAGGTTGCTACAAAAGAAAGATATTTGATATCTTACTCTTCCAAGTCACCGGTAAATGAAGCAAAGCCATTGTGTGTATACAGCATTGACGCTAGTGAATGGAAATGGAAACCATCAATCTTATACTCGGAAATCCACCTGCTCAAGGATTATCTCATCGTCAATGCTAATATGGCCTTCCAAAAAAGGAACATAAGTTACTTCCCGAAAGATCAACTTACAATTCACGAAACCAAAAAGCAAAAAACAAAAGAAGAAAAAAAAAATTCACGACATTTACCAATTCAAATTTGAAAGGAGAAAATGCAGTACATCAAGATCACTGTATTTAAACATTCGGGTGCCCCAGTACTTGTGATGTCCTCGTTTACCTAGAAGTGCAGATGGTTCGAAATAACGAAAGAAACTGTCATACACCAAATAAAAGGCGATATTCTATCCATACTGCAGTTATATGCCAATCTATTTCATTCATATAAATTCCTACAGAAAAAGCCAGAAAAGAACTACGAAGATCACGAGTATTATGTCTCATATCAGCATCCCAAACAAAAATCCCAAGATGTCTGAGAAGGCATCATACTAAATGCGAGTTTATTACGTAAATGAGATCAAGAACCGAATACCAAACACAGCTTGATTATTGAAAATGAAAACGAAAAATGTTTACCGGTATGAAAGTAACAATCATTTGATCCATCGAAACGTGATAGTCCAACCATCTCATCTGCAGCAGAGTAGGAATGCACTATGTCTAAAAAGACCAGCAATCCAAGCCCTGAAAAAGGTTTGAAAAGGCAAGGTATTACATTTATTAACCAGAAAAAAGATTATTATATGCTGAGAGAAGCAGTATTCATTCCTAATATAACATATAACGAGCCATGACAAATACCTATCTCATGAGTATTTCTATTATAAGCATAACTTGTATTTCTCTTCAGACTACCGTATGTCAATTCAATTCTACCGGTTTAACTTATGACATTCGGGATCTTTAACACTAAAGCTTATATACCACATCATCTAAATTCTTGTCAATCATTGATTCACTTTTTATCGTTATAGTCATAAGAGTTACTTTTAGTAGATAGAAGCAGCTTTAGATGCAGTTAGTTCATCACTTGCAAATACAACTAAAACTTTAAGATTGATGTAGAAATGAGAGAATTGAAGAAAATAGTGACCATGTGCTTCATCGACCAAACGCTTGAAGTCCTCTGGTGTGCCATATCGGCTGCTGACTGCGAAAAAGTTCGTGACCTGCATCACCATAAAAATGTTAGACATCATATAACTATAAAATAAAGGTGAGAAGCATGAAACAAGAAGATTCTCAGTCCACAATTCGGAGTTTTGAAACAAAGAAGTGGAGATCAAAGTCAGATAAACATGTTAAATCTTAGAGAAGAAAGGGAAGGGGAAGAATGTTTAACTCACTCTATAACCAACAGTGAAATAATCTTTATGTTCAACGATCCCAATCAACTGGATTGCATTATATCCAGCTCTCTTTACATGAGGAAGAACCTGCAATTGAAAAGCATAGTGTGAAGGAGAGGAAAACAACAACCAAATCACAACACATACAAATGAAGAATTCAACAATTGGAGAGGCACCCTCTCTGTAAAATCATTGAAAGAAGATATTTTGGGCTCTGATCCACTAATTCCAACATGACACTCGTAAATGCGCAATGACTTTGGGGGTTTTATTGCTGTATGTTTCCACTTGTATGTGTGTTCAGGTGGCGGTTCCCAGTGAATTGCATAAGCTTGCTTCCCCTCTGCATCTGAACATAATAAACAAAGTGCATAAAAACTCATTTGGAACTGTTGGAATGTTGCTTTTCCGGTCAATTTTATCGATCCGAGAGTACTTACCTGGTTGAATGAAAGTAGCCCAAGCTGGAACTCGTTCTAAGGGCCCATCAGGAGTATTGAAATACACCCTGTACTTGCTTCCATGAGGAATAGCTGGAGAGTACTTTTTCAACCATGCCTTTCTTCCTTTGCGAATCTCGGTCCAGTATGCCAGGGGAGGCTTCTTATTTCGGAACTTCTCTTGCCAAGCAGGATCAGCCACGACATTGAAAATATCATATTCTTTTCCATTATCAATCACATCAAACGGAGGTAAATTACTTGGTGGATCATCTTTATGCAGTTCCTTATGTGCCTTATATCTGGTTTCTGCATCTGGTATTTCTCCTAACTCCTCTAGGGTTTGAGGTCCATTAGGCCCAAATAGTCGCTCATATAACTTAGCTGGCAATTCAAAACGGTTTTTAATAAAGCGGTCTTCTCCAGGTTCCCAGTACTCATCATTTGCTCTCTGAAAAACCTCATCAATGGTAACACCACTATCTCCTTTATCATAATCATCAACATAGTTATATTGCTGAAAATACAGTTCATCCGGTTCTTCTCCTTCCCTCAATTTATCTTCAAGAATTATAAACCAGTATCCATAATCATCATGGCCATAAAGACCCTCTCTTGCAGCATTCGTTGTAGGTGACCAACCGTTGAAGTCACCAACTAGTGCACAATACCGAGCACCTGTTTATAACACACTCAGTTTTTACAAATGACAAAGAATACAACATTGGCTTGAACACAAAAATGAGTAGGTTTATTTACGGACATTCTCAAGTACATACATGTTGAGAAACTAGCTATGAAAAGTCCCATCAGGTAAATACATAATCAAGTAAACTGAATTGTGACCAACTATTGATAAGACCTAAACATATGGAAAAGCTCATGTGATCAAAACTAATGTAAACATATTGAAAAGCTCAATAAAAGTACCACAGAGGCCCTTGTACTAGGGAGTTCAATTGTATTTTGCCCCTTTTATTTAAAAAATGAGCAAAATAGTCCCTATAAGTTAGATCAAATGGCAAATTGGTCCTTTATGTTAAAATTTTCATCCATTTGTACTATTAAAAACTAACATGGCTGACGGAATAATAAACAGTGACATGTGGTGTGCCGTGTGTACCTCATGTTGACATACAATGACCAGTTTTTAACAGCAAAAACGATGTAAAATTTAACAAAAGGACCAGTTTGCTCTAAGGTATAGGGGATAATTTGCTCATTTTCTAAGTAGAGAGGGCAAAATACAATCCAACTCCTACTAAAGGGGCCACCATGGTACTTTTACTCGAAAAGCTCATATGATGGGAGTTATACAAAGAATCCCATCCAGTAACATACTTAATCAAGTAAACTGAATTTTCAACCAAAATTAAACAAGAGCTAAACATAATAAAAAGCTAATATGATAAAGACTGATATAAACCGAATGGTCAAAACTAATATAAAGGTATTGAAAAGCTCATATGAAAAAAACTAATGTAAAATCATGGTACAAAGAATTCGATTCACAGGTAAAATCAAGGTTCGAATTTGATAAGAATATAAGCTATGGCCAAACCTGGTGCCCAGTCCATATAGTCCACTCGATGCTCTTTGTGTCGATGCGTGCCCAATATCTCAAATCCAGAAGCCATCTCTTGAAGATTGAGGTGGCGTGTAAAGATTTCAGCTTTAAGATCCTTCAATGATTTATACCTACAAAACATATTTAAAAAGATAATAACAATAAAATGAAAAACACTATATAATCTAAATAGACAGTAAAAATAAACAAAAATCCAATGCTTAAAGAATGGAAAATAAAGGGACTTAGTTTTCTTTAACAACAAAAATAAGGGATAAATAGCAAAATTATTCATGAACTTCGATCCAATATGCATTATCATTAATGAACTTTGCTTCATAAATCACTAACAATATTATCGGATTAGCATCCACTTTGCGTTGATATATTACATACCAAATAATTCAAGTTTCATGATATATATATATATATATATATATGAACACAATTCAAGTTTCAAGTATCAAATTACAGATTAGACCAAAGTTATTTGATATTTATCCCTAAGATTAATGACCGTAAACATACACCTCAAGCATTCCAAGTTTTTTCCTTATAAATTCTTTTCAGCTAATAAAACCATGCTCTTTTTTCCTTCACTTTCTTGCTAACCAAAAACTAAAAAAACCCATACCTTTCACGAAGAAACTGAGCAAAGGCCTTATGGGTAATTCCTAATTTCGTCAAAAACCCAACTGGGTCAACTCCTTTCTCAGTTTCAGTCACACTTTTCTTTTTCCTGGTGAAACTTTCTCGTTGCTTTTGTTGTTGTTGTTGGGGGTCTATAGAAGAGCATTTTGTTTTTGTTTTTATTTTTACTTTTCTGGTGAAGAAGATTATTTGAGGTTTGTTTTGGGGGTGGAAATGGAGAATTGAGTTGTTTGGATGTAGAGAAAATTTGGGTTGGAGAGAAAGTGAAGCCATTTCTGAGAAAATTTTTGGGTTTTGAGACAAAGCTAGAGAGTCGAGAGAGTGTTTCAGTGAGGTTTAAGATAAGAGAAGTCGGGTACCGAGTTAAATCAGAGGTTTTTGAGTTGACTCGGGCAAAGAAATCCCACCCCTTTCTTTAAAATTAGTGTTAAAATAGGGCTTTTGAATGTGGTACCTCAGTTTTACTTTTGAATGTGGTACCTCAGTTTTACTTTAATATTCAAATTGATACCTACTATTTTTCCAGCTCTTTATTCTTAGTAAATTTAAAATTTAATTTTTTTTTATTCAGATTTCAAAATTTAAATTCAATTGCTAATGATATTAAAATTATTTTGTTAAATTTAACTTTATTACGACATTGTTAACAATTAGACCCCTAAATTTAACAAAAATAATTAACAATGTTAACGATTACATCTAGATTTTAAAATCCAAAAAGTAGATGAACTAAATTCTAATAATAAAAATATAAAATTTGAATTTGAAAATGGTATATTTGAACTCTAGACCCTGAAAACAAATGTACAAAAGAAATCATTAAAAGAATAAAAACTTGATAACTTTGTTTATAATTTTCTCATTGGCATAAGTGTGATTGAAGTGAGTCCCATCATAAGTGAGCCAATAACTACAAAGGCTATACAATACACTTCATATAAGTAAAAAGTTACATGGATGTGGTAATTTTTGTCAATAAATGATAGAATGGAATTGGATATAAATATATATTCAACAAATTCTTTAGCCATCAATTTGGCTGCTTCTTTGAATAGTCCCTTGGTCCAAAAATGGTGGACCCAATCCTCACATTTGTACTCCCCATTTCAATCTGCAAAAAGACTAGTGAGTGACATTCACCAATGCTGCAATCGGCATAGAGATGTTTAATCAAACACGAGATGTATGTATCGACGACAACAAAACAGATGATATCCACATTCTAGCCTTTTCTAAAGAGTTTTCAATCAATCTTTGAGTCATGATGAAACTTTTAGAAGACTTGTATCTGCCCCCATACCCCCCCGACCTGACTCGACTTAAACCGACTTCTACTTTTTTTAGAGGTATTCCTTACCGCTTGTTCAAAGTCACCGGACATGCCCATCGATAGCTCGCATTGATCTTCTGTCATTCCAAGTGCCTTACAAACCTCAACTCTACACTTCGATAGTGTCTATTCATCACAAGATACAAAACAATGCCGAAGCATGTTATCCAATGACAGAATATATGAAAGGAAGGAATAGAAGAAAGCCTAATTCGGGTTCAGGAGTGCCAAAATAACGAACAACATCAGAGAAAAAAGATATAGGGACTAATTCATTACCCTGAAGTTCTCCGGTGTTGATGTGTAGTCCGGCATCCCTATCGTCATTAAACCAGAAAACTCCAAATGCGGACAATGCAATTTAACATGTTCTGCAAGCCGAACACAGCCTGATGGATCTATCCCAGATTTTGCTGAAATGACATCAAGGCAATCAATTGATTGGTCCTATCGGCTTTTAGACAAGGTTTACATATGGAAAACATATGATTCGAATACAAAACGCTAAATGATATTCCTACAAAGGTCAAAGAAAATCGAACTGAATATTCGAATCTTAAAACTAGAGGGACTCACATGGTTCTCCACTTGTATTTACTTGTACAAAAATCTTCAAAGGGTTTCTCTCAAGGCTCAAAACTGCACGGTCAAGATGGTTTGCGATCTAAACACAAGATGTATGATTGCTCAAAACTCGGCCCGGACGAAAACTGAATACATAACTTTCCCTTACATACACAAAAAATAAAGAACAGAGATAGGGCTAAGTCTTCACCTTCTCATTATCAACACCCTGAAAAAAGGCTAGATTTGGCACTCCACCTGCATTTAGAGAAACAACAAACTTAAAGGGAAAGAAACTATTATATTGGTAAGCTATGTTGCTTCGATTCTTCATTTTCCTAAACATACTCAAGTGTTTTATTGTGTATCCAGACATGAGTTTCGAGATATGATACTTAAAATATATATATATGGAGAAACAGGGGCAAAGACAAAGGGGGACAGGCAGTGGCCTTGGCCCTCTCCCCCCAAAATGGTAGATTTGTCATTTAATCCCTTAAAATTTTATGAAATTATATGCTAGTATAATGGTAAAATTGCACTTTGGCCCAGCAAAAATTTATGATTCATCTCTACCCCTCCTAAAGCAATTTTTTGGCTTCGTCCCTGTGGAGAAACTAACTTAAAGTTGAATATACCTGTGCCGGGTACATATCAGCATCCAACACTCACATGTGAGTCTGAATAGCATAGCTAATAAGAGCTTCATGAAAATGCCTATAGGCAGCATTTAAGGATTGTTTAATTAAAATTTATTAAATTTTAACATGTTACTTTTTTTTTTCTTTTTTGATTTATCAAAGTCTCAACTGGAGCGAGCACAGTAATTAATCCTCCGCATTCTGTAGGCCCATTAAGGGGATAGATGCTGCTCCATACCCAAGGCGAGAATTGAACTCTCGACCATTGGTTAAGGTAGGAGAGATCCTAACCATCTCACCTAACTTTGGTGGTTATATGTTACTTCTATTTGATTCAAGTAAAAAGAAAAACAATGCATTAAAACACCTTTCCAATGCTAAACATAAATGAAAATGGCAATCTTATGCTATTTTTACAGCTAAAACCAAAGCACACAAGGAATTATCAGTAAAAAATTATAAATAAATCCTAAACATAAAATAAGTGTTTTACTAGTTGATGTCATGAGTAAGCAGATATCAACTCATATATGAAATTACTAAAATACCTAATCATATACAAATTAAATTATATTTTATGAGATTGTTTCTGTCTTTTCTCATATAATAAAATTAATAAAATTTGACCATTTAAACTAAATAAACGAATTACATAAAGATTGAAATTTACTTTCAAAATTTGAAGATACAAATTTCAATTTCACAATTTTATGTTATAAATTAAAGAACAACTTTAAATTAAATCGTAAA
Organism: Gossypium raimondii; assembly: GCF_025698545.1. NCBI lineage: Eukaryota > Viridiplantae > Streptophyta > Magnoliopsida > Malvales > Malvaceae > Gossypium > Gossypium raimondii. Next base: position 55,702,267 of record NC_068569.1, on the reverse strand, counting down.
AAATGCTTGCAAAAATAATTAAATTTAATCTCAATAAGAGAAAAAATTTGGGAAATTTTACCATACCGAGAAGGGTTTTAACTTTGTTGCTCTGTAAATGTCCAATAAAATGCCACTCAATATCCTCAGGCAGCTGCCAAAAAAATTAATAATAAAAATAGAAAATTAGGAAGCAATTTTTTTCCAAATTGGATTTATATTTTCCAATAAAAATACCTGAGGGGCTTTTTGAACAAATTCTTGGACATAATTTTCACCGAAACAGCGGTGACCGGCGTCGTAAATTTGGCGGATGAGTGACACGGGTTTAGTCTTCGAAACGGCCACAACCCGGACCCGTTCGGGTTGAGTAGCCGCCCGTTCAGCTGCCTGTCGGACTCGGAGTAGGACCGATCGGAGGGCCGTCACGGCTACTCCCTCCACCGCCGGAGCCGCCATTTTTGGATTTTGTTAGAGAAAAATAAATGTGAAATATATCTCTTCTATTTTATTGGTTTTTATATGGACGAGGAAATTTAGAAATGGAAGCTTAATGTTTGGTCCATCAAAAAAGATGATATGAATTTAATTAATTATTTTACTTTATTTTGATTGGTAAATTTTATTAAATTATTAGTAAGTTTACGTTTTGCTCATTTAATTTTAAAACGTTATAAAATAGTTATTGAATTATTCAAAAAAATTTATTTAAGTAATTGGACTGTTAAAATTGTTGTTGTATAGCTTTTTCTATTCACATCATTTGATTGGAACGTCATGAATCTGTAAACCAAAATTCAAATAAATTTCTTCTTGGATCTCTGATATTGTTGCCATATCAAATTAGATTTAAGATATATTCTACTTGTCGACAAGTACCGTACAAATTGTCGAATCGTAGCTTGGAGCTCACTAGTCAGGCTTAAAAAAACTTAACAATCTAGTGACTTAAATAAAAACTTTCAAATAGTTTAATGACTTAAATGAAAACTTTTGAATGGTTCAATAACCATTTTGTAATATTTTAAAGTTGAATGACTAAAACATAAACTTACTAATAGTATAGTAACCTTGGGTGTAATTTACCCTATTTTGATTGATATTTGTAATTACACTTTAAGAACATAAGTAAATTTACCACTTTAACTTTTATATGATTGAATTTTGCCTTTAAACTTTGAATTTTATTAAATTTTACCACAAACTTTTATTTTTTAATTTAAATTTACCATTTGATATTGATTTTGGTGGTTTGAAAATAAAATATAATGAAAAAATATTATTCAAATATTTTTATTTTAATAGTTAACAATAAATTAATTTATAAAAATTAAAATTTGATAAATCAACTTCCAATTTTCATTTAGGCTAAGTAACAATTTTTGAAAATGATTTCTGAAAAATGGATTAATTTTCTAGAAAAGCAAATGTTTTCGGTGTTTGGATGATAATGTAAAATATTTTTATTGTTTGGTAGATTTTTCTAAAATCATTTTTAAAAGTTGTTATTAGTGAAACAAATACAACAAAAATATATTTGTTACAAAATATTATAGTAGCATTTCTTTTTACAATCGAAATTTATTTTATGATAAGATAATATTTTATAATAATTAATATAATATATAAACTTAATAATAAATATTATCTAATTAAAACTTAATTTAATTAACATATATTACATATATTAGAGTAAATATTAACACATTAGAGTTGGAAGTAGACCTGTCCATGGGCCGGGCCGGGCCCACAAAAAATTTCAACCCGTTTACCAGGCCCGGGCCCGGCCCAGCCCGGCCCGAAATATGGGCCTGAGATTTTGCCCAGGCCTGGCCCGGAGAAAAAATATGAGGCCCGAGCCCGGCCCGACCCGGCCTGTTTTTAATTAAAATTATTTTTTAATAAAATTAAACTAATTGTTCGTAAAATTATCAAATTATTAATTGTTAATTGTATTAATTGTTGTAATAAAATCTAACATTTGATTAGTAAATTTATCAAATTATTAATTGTATTAATTGTTGTAATAAAATCTAACATTTGATTAGTAAATTTATCAAATTATTAATTGTATTAATTGTATTAATTGTTGTAACAAAATCTAATATTTGATTAGTAAAACAAACTTGAATTATTATATTCAAGAAATGATTTGTAACATGGATGTCTAGTTGGAAGTGATTAGACTGCCCATGGGCTTGACTACCAATCAAATATGGGAGGGTTCTAAAAATATAGGCCCAAATATGGGTTTAAGAAAAATTTAGGCTGCTTAAAAACGGGCCGGTCTCGGCAAGATTTTTTTTGCCTCGGCCCGCCCAAAAATATTAAATATATATATTTTTATTTTTAAAATATAATAGTTTTTATTTTAAGTTTATTTACTTTCATTTCTTGACTAGTGTTACAAAATAATAATAATAAAACATCAAGTTTGTTTTACTAATCAAATGTTAGATTTTACTACAACAATTAATACAATTAATACAATTAATAATTTGATAAATTTACTAATCAAATGTTAGATTTTATTACAACAATTAATACAATTAATAATTTGATAAATTTACTAATCAAATGTTAGATTTTATTACAATAATTAATAATTTGATAATTTTACTAACAATTAATTTTAATAACAATTAGTTTTAATTTTATTAAAAAATAATTTTAATTTTAATTTTAATAAAAAACAGGCCGGGTCAGGCCGGGCTTGGGCCTCATATTTTTTCTCTGGGCCGGGCCTGGGCAAAATCTCAGGCCCATAATTCGGGCTGGGCCGGGCCCGGGACTGGTAAACAGGCTGAAATTTTTTTGTGGGCCTGGCCCGGCCCATAGACAGGTCTAGAAGTGATATAAAACTAAATATTATTTAAACAAATATCCATATTTATATAATTAAAAATTAATATTTTACACTATAAAACATTTATTATTAATATATTCATAATTTTAATACATATCTATTATTAAAATATAAATATAAATATAAATATAAATATTTTCAACAATATATGAATAATATTATTTAAAATTTATTTTAAAATAAAATTTTAATATTAAATAATTTATTAAAATAATTAATTAAATTAATAATTTATTATATTATTAAATATAAATAATTAAATATGTATTTTTAATAATATTGGAAATTAAAATATTTGATATTCATATATTATTTATTTTTAAAATTAAAATTTTATTATTAATATAATAACATTAGACTTGATTCAAGTTAATTTTTATATAAAAATAAAATTACCCATAAATGAGTTATTTTCTGAAAAATAATTTATGCTTTTTAAAAGTGTAAGTAATTTTACAGAAAAATGAATTAATTTCCATTGACCTCTAAGTTATTTTCCGTTGATCAAGCTATTTTCTATGAAATAAATATAACAAAATGCAGAAATATTTTCCTTCAAACAAACACATAATAAAAGAAAGACTTGAAAAACAAAAATATATATTAAAAAAGAAAATTATTTTTATTTTTGAGAATATAAGAGATTTTATTAATATTTAGATATATTTGACTATGATTTATTTTTATTAACAATAATTCTAAATACTAATATACTTCCTCATGCAATCAGAGCATGAGAGCAGCGATGAAGGTGATTGTGTCAGTCAGTTGACTAAGAAAGTTCACATTTGAGAAGCGAAGGGAGAATTAGATATGGTTATGAAGCCAATCCCGATCACAGGAAAACCTAGATCATGGAAGGATTGTTTGGTGGGAACTGGCTTTAGGGCCGAGGAACGATCAGAAACATCAGGATCTCTTGATGACGATAGGGACTTTGAGTTTTCAGAGGCTGATATTGTGCGCTCATTGGTTAATGGGATTCTGTCAATTAAGTTCTCTGAACGGGTGAACCAAATTCTCACCAAAAACATGTCTCGTATAGTGGTAGTCAAGCTCCTTAGACGAAGTACCGGATATTTGATGCTTCACAATAAGGTTTGTGCCCTCTAGAAGCCTTTTCAGCCGTTTCGCTTAATGAATGTTGAAAACAGTCGCCTCTTGGCGAAATTTCAGAATCCAGAAGATTTTGAGAAAGTGTTGTGCCAGGGGCAATGGATTGTGTATGGGCAATACCTAACGGTTCAACCTTGGACAATGGATTTTAGCACATTATAAGTTTATCCAAGCATGGTTATGTCTTGGATTTAGCTCCCAAATCTGCCTGGGCATATGTACAAAAAGAAGGTTTTGGGGGATATAAGGAGGACAATAGGGAAAGTTGCTAAGCTCGATTTTAACAAGGATACCGGGGTTCAAGCGAGGTTTGCGGGGATGACGATGTACGTAAACTTGGAGAAGGTATTGATATCTCAAGTGCTGGTCAATGGGGTTTTGCAGTGGGTAGAATATGAGTATCTACCCACTGTTTGTTTCTCGTATAGGCACTACGGCCATGTGAAAGTGCTCTGCCCTAATGAGGTAAAGAGACTAGAGGATTCAGAAGCGAGGGGTGCAAATGGCAAGGAAGAACATAGGACGAACTTAGCCTTGAACCTGGTTGAATCGACGATAGACACGAGCAACTATGGCCCGTGGATGCTAGTGGAGAGGAAATGTAGGCAACATTCTAGAATGGCGAAGGGAAACAACGAAAAAAATTGCGCGCCTCCAGGTTCCAAGCACTGAAAACCTTAGTAAAGGAGGAAGGGGTGCAAGGGAAGGGTACTGGGTTGAGGACTGATATGGGCCAAATGAGAGCTGGCCCAGTAGTTCAGTCTCTAACAATAGTAAGGGGCTTATCTCCTTCGGCTTGGAACAACAGAAAGAGGGTGATGGTCATTCAGCTGATGGGGGAAGGGGAATCCAGGGGCCTATGCATAAAAGTGGACTTGGAATAATTATGGGCCAACAAAGGTCAGGCCCGTTGGAGCTGGGAATCGGAGAGGGGGTCAATGCGTCGATTATGAGCCTTCAACAGTAGTGGGCCCATAAGAAAAAGTCAGGTTATTTGGAGCTAGGGCATTATTGACTCATTGGAAGGGAACGACCCAATGAAGTTTACAAGGACGAGTCCATAGCAATTGGACTGATGCAAACCAAATTAGGTAGGGAAAGCCCGGTTACATCTCTGATTAGGGTTAGAAAGCTGAGGAGCTCTTACCTGACGCAGAACGATGAACTCCCGAAGGAAGCGCGAACAACCCCTATTCCGATGGACCCTGAGGTAGAAGAGAAAGAGGGTTTGCGAATTGATGGTCACTCGCGCAGCACAGTGATGACTGAAAATTTGAGAGAAGTGTGGGGGCTTCAGGGCTGTGGCAATGAAAATAATTTGAAGGTTATTCGTCTATCCAAGCCTCGCTTGGGCTTGAAGATCTGTAGGAAGTGCTAGTGACCCCGACGGAAGGAATCCTCGATCCGGGAAGACATTCAAAGAATATGTTCGCCCCAAGCCTCTGATTATGGTAGCAGCGAGGTACAGGGGCTTTGGTATTTCGAGTAGACTCTGGTAGTTTGAGGAGTGGAGGGGGAAGATCAGTGGGATTAATAATAATAGAAGACTTAATAAGACCATAAGGGAGAAATGGAGCCCCTTTAAGGCCTCAGCCCCCAAAGTTCCCTTGACAAAGTCAATTAGTAACATTGTTGAACTTCTCCAAAGTCAGTTGCAGCAAGGTTTGGTAATAGAAGTTCTTACAGATGTGGGGGAGACTAAGGATGTGCAAGACAATGCCCAACAATAAAAAAGAGTGCCATCTTTATTTAAATTAATGGATTTTGGAATTACTATATTTACGTGGAATTGTCAAGGGTGCGCAAACGTAGAGTTTCCACGTACTTTTAGAAAGTACGACTCAACATTGTTAGTCTAAGGCGATAAAGCAGATGGGTAATTGCAAAAATAGGATTTCAATATTCGCAGCGAATTGAAGCAAGAGGCTTTTTTTGGCGGAATCTAGATTGGATGGAAAGATTTGGTGCGCCTCGACATTATTTAGAATTCTGAGCTACTTGTCGACAGCTTTAGATTTTCCTTTCCCTCTCGATCAATCACGTTCGAAGTTAGCTATGGGTTGACACAAAACATATAGCACTATCAACTATCAACCAATTCACAATTAATTGTCAACTCATACAATTTTTTCAGTTTAGTCCCTAAAACTAGGGTTAACATAACTTTCAATTTAAAACTTCAGTTTGAAATCTAATTTCACAATTATTTATTACGGACCTTCTAGTTCTTATTCCTATAGTCAATTTTACATTTTATTCAATTTGGTCCCTAATGTACAAAACTATCAATCAAGCTTTAGAATTTAGTCCTTTTCTTAAACTAAACTTAATTTCTATCAATTTAACACCTAAAACTTCAAGAAATTAACAATGAAATCTCATCAAATTTTCAAAATTGATCCTTGGGTTAGGTTAATCAAACTTCCAAGATAAAAAAAAACCAAAACTTACTTGAAATTTAAAGCTAAAACCCTTACAAAGATGGCGTTCCTTATTATTTTTTTCTTTTTTGCACGGTTTGAAAGTGAAAATTTTTGATTACTTTCCTTTTAATGTATCTTTTATATTAATATTAACCACTAATTAATCTTAATTAATTTAATTAAACATAAGTTAATTAGTATAATTAACCTTTAATCATAATTTAGTGGTGTCATCATAATGAACTATCACCTATTGAAAAATGATTTAATTTTCATTTTGGACATTAGGTTAATTATAATTTAAGTCCTCAAGCCATTTTCTAATTAAAAATCTATGGCGATTAGATTTTATAATTTAGTCCCTAAGCCCTAATTAATCACAATTTCGGCTAAATTGATTATCCAAATTTCAATTCACCTATATAATAATTCTATAAATATTTGTATTTAATATTTATGGACTCGCTTTACAAAAACAGGATCTTGAAACTGTAATTTTTAGTAGTACTGAAAACTGAGTCATTACAGGTAAGACATATAAGACAAATAGTGTCATGTCAGCATGAAATATACATGGATTATCAGACAGGTTATCATGCCAACATCATTAAAAGATTATTGCTTCAATCGACATTTTCATAAAAAAACGATTTGATTATTTTAGAAATATTAATAACTAAATTTAATTAAAAAAATAAAAAACAAATTATAAAAAATAATAAATTACATATTATAGGTTTGTCAATCATGTAAAACCATTCATTGGTTTCGAATCCCCAAAGAACTACTTCATTCACAAGTAAAAATCGGGTATTAACATTCTACATAAGACAAGGCATATAAGTGAAAGTCATGAATCAAAGCTCATTCTTCAACTTCAGTCTTCCTTGGACTTGATCCTTCATTAGTTTGCCCCTTACTATCTTCTTCAATTTCAACCCTTCTTGGACTTGATTCTTCCACAGTTTTTTTACAACATTTTTTGTATAAGAATACAGCCCAAGTGAGAATCTCAAAAGCCAAAACCACCACTCCTAACAACACTAAGATCCCATTGTATGTCCATTTCCAAGTTATATTATCAGGCTTTAGTAACTTAATCCCTTTATATATGTTCACTGGGATCATTACAAGTAATGCATACCCAAGGAAATGGTGATAAACATTCCAATGCTTTCGATACTCGTCTTCTTGGGTCGGCTTGAATTGAAATGCTAATATCTGCAACCGTTTAAAAAAAGTTAATCAATACTGATTCAATTCAAAATCAATTCGACTCACCCAATTAACAGATCTATTTGCATTTAATGAATAGAATGACAACAAAAAAAAAAAAGGAAGAGGTTACTTGGGTTACTTGCAAGGTAGTGAACCCGAAAATGCAGATGCCGAGGACGCGGTGCGAATGGAAGGTATAGTATTTGGATTCATGTCCTAGGAATAGTCCAAGTCCCCAGCCAGCGGTTCCAAGGATGTAACCAACAACTTGGCAAGAGTAATGAAAGTAGTACCAGCAAGGATCAAGTTTAATTGGAAATTGTTTGAAGTACCTTGCAACAATCACTCCAATAGGCAACAATGTTCCCCATCCTATGATGTTCAAAATCCCATGGACCTATCAAATGGAAAACATAAAAGAGAAAAAAATTAAAATCAATGGTAGTTTATTCAAATGAGACATGTTCAAGGATTGTTTAACTCCAATAATTAAGGTTCCAACCTGACCCAATTTGTTTTTGAAGTTTAAACCATGTTGTTTTCTTTTCTTTTATTTTTTCGATTCAATGTTTAGAATTACCCAGAGCCTCTCAACCCTTAAATAAGAGAATAATGCACTTCAGCGCACTTAAACTGACGTCCTCTTGCACTGGCAACAATGCCAATGTCAACTGAGTTAAGGCTCAACCAGTTGTTTTCTTTTAATTTTATATAGGCATAATAATAAATTTAACCTGTAACGTTTATCTTTTTTTTGTCACTTTAGCCCTATTTTTTTATTACTTTGGTCTTCAACCTTTAAATTTTAGTCACATTGTTTGTTTTTTTTTATGGAAAAGCTGACTGAATTGTTAAATTTTTAATGGCACTAGCATGACAGCATAGTGGTCTATTACACAACATATTTCATTACGAGTGTGGATAATATTTTTAAAAATATTTTATGAACTTTTAATATCTTTTATGCTTTTTTAAAAAAAAAACTATGAAGCTTAAATGGACTATTACACATGCTACCATGTCATCGAATCATTAAAATTTAACAATCTAATAAGAATTTCCATTCAAAGAAAGTAATTTGACTAAAATTTGAAGGCTAAGGGTCAAAGTAATTAAAAAAGAATTAGGACTAAAGTGACAAAAATAAACATTAGAGCTAAAAATATAAATATTAAAAATATTTAAATTGTTTATGTTTAAAAAATTAATAAAAGAATATATATATGACGTTGGTAAAAATTAAAATTACTAAATATAAAAATAATTTAAAAAAATGGATAGCCTTAAACGAATTTGGAGGGATTTGTGCAAAATTTGAAATCCATATTCTGTCTGTACGTGTGATATTAATATTAATACCAAACATGTCCCAACTGAGAAATGATTGTATGAAACTGTGATTCCATGTCATCCTTATTCCTTTCCAATGGAAAAATGACAAATCAAGAGGAAAAATTTGATTTGTCATTTTTTTATTAGAAAATGATAGGGGTGACGTAAAATCATAGTTTCATACAATCCCTTCTCTGTCCCAACTCTGTCCATAAACACCTATATTTCATTCAGCCAATAATTCCAAAGTTCTTAAATACAAGTTTGCCAATGAACCAACTATTAGTATTTAACTATATGGTCCGTGTTCTTTTTGTCAAATTTTGATTCTCGTCCTTATATTATCTACTGAAAGATTTGTTGTCAATAATTTAACAATTTAACAATTTTGAAGGTTGGGAGTCAAAATAATTTGAAAAAAATATTAAGACTACGCGACTAAATAAATAAATGTTAGAAGCTAAATTTATCATTATGCCTTTTATAAATTATGTAATGTATACTAAAATATAAATATTTAAAATATATTAAATTATTTATTTTTAAATTTAATAAAAGAAAAATATATGAAAACAATAAAAATATTAAAATATTAAATAAAATAATATTTTTTAGAATAATTAAAAAAATTAAACTTAAGCAAGTTTGGATTGACCATTTACAAATATAGATAGACTTTATAAAATTCAAATCCATATTCTATATCGAACTTAGACAACTATTTGTTATTGACACCATTCATATTCCAACCTGATCTCGACCCATTAAAATCTCTACTACATTGTCTATAAATCATTTTTTTATCAAATTTGGGTTTTTGTCTCTATATTATATTCTACTTAAAGATTTATTATCAATATTTAATTTAATATAATTTAGTCTTCCTATTATTATTAATCATGGTTGAATCTAAATCATTAACACCATTAGATGACTATTTAAAAAGTACATCTATATCATTAATTACATCTATATAAGTTAATATTGGTATTATTGTCGAGCAAAAGAACGTGGATTGAATAGGCTAAAATGCATTATTTTCTTTAAATTAAAGTAATATTAACTAAACCCATCCCCAAGGCAAGTATATTACAATGACTAAAACCCTAATAATTTGACCCTTTTTCCTTAAAATATTAATGTTCCTTTCACACTCAAAATATAGAATAATGTAATATCTGTTAATTTTGAAAAACGAGCAATTAAGGATAATTAATTATAGTATTAATATTTTTCGTCAATGGTTCATAATTTTGATTGGTATAATAATAAATTTGGCTCTTAATATTTTTTATTTTGTGTAAATATTGACAAAATGTGTTAATGTTATGAGCTAAATTTGTTAAATCAATGCCAAATTAATAAAACGTGTAAACCTTGAAAGCTAAATTTGTTATCAAATCAATAAAAAAATGGACAATTGACGAAAAAATATTAACAATGTGATTAATTTGTTCTTAGTTGTTTGCTTTCGAAATTATCAGGGATTAAATTGAAAGATACAAATTTAATCAATATGAAAACTGAGAGGGACTAAAGAAGTTTTGATTTTACCTTTCTCATATGTCGCCTATGTTGTCCAATGTTCTGACAATCCCCAGTCTCCAAATCCAAAACCTCTTTGCTATCTAAATTCCCCAAACTCGCCTCATGCATCTTGGGTTCCAATCCATCTACACAATACCCAACTTGCCACACATGGTTCAAACTCGAAACATTGTATCTTTGAGGTAGAACCAAAGTAGCAAACACAGAAAAAAACCCAACATCCTTATCATCAACAACTGTCATGTTTTGAACCTTGAAATCAATGCCCGAAGGTTGAAGCTTACACCCAAGTTGTATGTCTTTGGTGATATTGTAAGTGTTCACCGATGGAGTAATTTGGTTTGGGACTTTAACAGCAATTATAGCTCTAGTCCCAACCATTCTTGGTAAGTCAGGGTTAATGCCCCATGCTAACCAACCCGTGCTAGCGATCAACTTGGTGCCTATGAGGATGTTGAGTTGGGTTTGGTTGTGACTGGTTTTGTGGTAGTTCCAAGCGAATTGAGCTTGTAATGATGAGAGTTTTTTGCATTGGGTGGTGTTTGTTTGGTTTTGCATCTGTTTGTAAGCTTGGATGTGTAAGAAATCACCATTGCATGGATTCAAAGGTTTGGAACTAGAAACAACAATGGAAAGAGAGGACAGTGAGATCAATATGAAAATGGTATCCAAAGCAAAGGATTGCATTTTTGTTTTTCCTTTTTTGGATGGGTTGATAATGATAGCCCTTCCCTTTTATATATATAAAAGTGTGAGAGAGATATATGTTTATGTACGTCATCAACATCCCATCATCTCTTGTTGAAACAGTGGTTAAAGCTACCATTTGGCACTCAAATACCATAAGTCCAAACCCTGTTAATAATAGTGGATTTTGGTGTCAAGATTTAGGGGTTAAAATTTTCAACACTTTTAAAGGGATTAATGAAAATTTCTAAAGAAAATTGTGGGAGGTTTAATTAAAATTTTAAAAAAAATTAGGGACTTAATAAGAAATTAAAAAATTTTGAAAATCCTAATTAAACTCGATTTCCAAAATTTTGGCATGCCTTGGCTGCCACCAAGATTCACCTCTGCCTGGTAACCCTCTCCTCCAATCATAAAATCCCATCATCCCTCCCTCTTGGTTGCTTCAATAGGCTATAGTAGAATCTTAATGTTACTAAATCTTAGGGACTAACCGATTTAAAATCGAATTCGATTAAATGAAATCATTTGAAAATTTTAAAATTTGGACCGACCCAATTAAAATCGATTCGACCAAAATTAATTTGATTTATTTAATTGATATGTTTAATTTCGTAATTTCACCCTTAAGATACATTATTCTAATATTATTGTATATTTTCACAGTTCGATCAATTAAAAATCAAAATTGATCAAATGATTTGAATCGAATTGATTCAAAACTTTTAAAATTTAGGTTAACTCAATCTCGATTGATTCGACCAAAATCAACTCGACCTACTCAATTAACCTGTCTAGCTTCACACCTAAGATACATGGTTAGTATTTGGCAACAAATTTAATATTAGAGTTTGAACTTTTTTTGTCTAAATTAGTCCCTAAACTTAGTATTTATTCCCATATTGGGACCTGAACTTGGTAATTGTTCTCACAATGAGGCTTGAACTTTAGGGTTTTCAAGGAAATAATAGGGACTAACTTGGACAAAAAAGTTCAAATCCCAATGTGGGAATAATTATCAAATTTATGGACTAAATTGATAAAAATAAGTTAAAAAAATCAAACTCAAAAAATTCGATTAAACACTAAAGTTGAATGATGAATTATCCCCAAAAGTTAAACCAAGTTTAATTCCAGAACAAGAATCCGTAAGTTTCGGCTGCCTTTAGGTGACATATGCTTTGCCCCTTAAACTAAGAAATCTCTTGAACGCTTTTGCTTTAATCACACAAAAAAATGAATTTGCCTTTAGCCTTTTTACCCTTTGTGGGTGCTCCTGAAGCTTAAGGCTATGAGTAGAGATGTTACTTTTCAATTTAATTTAATTTAATTTATATTTATTAATAAGTTAAAATAAATTTTAATAATTTAATCCTATTTTTAAAAATTTTAAATTCAGATTCAACTGTTAACACTGTTATTATTTTGTTAAATTCAAATTTATTACAGTATCAGTTTTTTAGTTACATGATTGCCAAGTAGATGTGCCCATAGGCTGGGCCGGGTCGATCCCAACAAAATTTTAGGCCTGTTTGATAGGCTAAATTTTGCCCAAGTCCGACCTGGATAAAAATGCTAAAACCCGAGCCCAACCCGTATTAAAATTTTTTATATAATTTTTTTAAAATATAATACAAACCCTAAACCCTTTAATAAATTAATACAAACTATAAAAGCAAATTGACTCAAATATATTTATATTTTGTAAAATTTTAAACTTAAAATATATTTTAAAATCAACTTTTAATGTCCATAATTTTAAATTTTTTACAGCAAATTGTTAAACTTCAAATATATTTTAAAATAAGGACATATTTTAATAACATTGATTAAAATATATTTATATGTTTTTCAAATATCATTAATTTTTTAAATAATTAATTAATTTAAAAAATTAAAATTATAAAAATATTACAATATTAATACACACAAACAACTCAGACATCGCTCGAGACTCCAAACTGATTATAAGATTGGATTTATAAAATTGGTTCTATAAATTATTCATAGTTAAAAATATTTCATAAAAAAAGTTGGCCAAAAGTAAATTATTCACAAAGCGTAATCATTAGGGTAGTAATTATATTCTCTTGTAATTGTAAAATCGTATTTTTTAAACGTGTTTGGTGACAAAGTATAATTACATTGTACTTCTCTATGTTATGTTTGGCAATACAAATTATAATTACACGGTTACATGATTTATATTTTAAAAAACATTAATTATCATAAAAAATTATTAAACAGTAAGAAAAATTAAAATTAAATCATTATATATATTATGTTAGTCCAAAATAGTAGTTGATGATACGATTGCTACTAGAAATAACAAGAAAAACAAACATTATATGCAATTTTATCTAATTGGAACACTAAATAGTTTGTAGCTCGAGCCGAAGCCAGAAATTTTTTTTAGGGGGGCCAAAATTAATTTGTATATTTTTACGATAGTAAAATGTAATTTCACCATTTTAATATCTATATCTTTATAATTTTAAAAGATTAAATCATTTTTTTATCATTTTTAAGGGGGTCAAAATGTAATTTTACTTTTACTAATTTAAATTTTGTAAACTTTTAAGGGGCCTAAATGAAAATTTTTCCATTTCAGGGGGGATCGGGGCCCCTGGCTACGCCCCTGTTTATAGTTTTAATTATAAAAACTTATATGAACTTAATTTAGAGAAAAGATTATGCTAAGTTATAACTTTTTTATAATATATAAATTAAATAAAAATTAATATAAAATTTATTAATATATAACCTTTATAAAAAATTATAAAATACTACATTAATTTTTTGAAATAATTTTCTTGATAGATAGAATTACTTAAATTACTTCTAATATCTTTATTAATCAATTATTTTTATGTTGTTGCATAGAAAATATATTTTATGTTGAAAATCATCTTTTCCTACAAAATTATAATTATTATTTAATTTATTTAATTTAGAAATAATATATATATATATATATATATGTTTTAAGAAGAAAAGTTTTAATCATAATTTAAAAAACATATTATACAATTAAAATTAAATAAATTTCAAATAAAAAAGGATATATATCAAATTTATACATGAACTTTGATCCAATGTGCGCTTTGATACATGAACTTTAATTTGGTGTAATTATACATGTGAAACTTAAATTATGATTCATATATATTCATGAAACTTTAGTTTTGATTCAATATATCGACACAAAATGGTACTAATTGGATCAAATCAAAATTTTATTCATAAAATCACACAAAACTAAAATTTATACATGTAACAGGTTTAAAATTTTATATCATTAATGGATTTTTTTGTTTCTAATTTTTCTTAAATTCTCTTATATTAAAAGTTTATGTATTGTTAAATCCTTTCTTTTTAAATTTATTAAAATTTCATCTATTTTTTTAGTTTTAATTTATCCACCTTAATCCTTAATGTAATTCTGAATTTTTTTTATTTAAGTCCTTATTATGTAGGTTTCAATTCATTCAATTTGGTCCTTGAAAATACCAAAAACGACACACATGCATAAATCAAACTAAAGTGTCATCCAACACACTCCTGTGGATGACATCCGGATTATTCAAACCAAATGATAAATCAATGTTCTCCTCAAGGGGTCAATGGGCCAACCGATGCGCAACCCCATTAACCAACCTATAGGCATACTGAAAAATCATATAAACAAAGGCAAAACCAAACATCAAAGTATGAAGTTTATTAACAACAAAAAAGCAGATGGACTCAATAGTAATGTGGTGGAATCCATGCTCCCTACCCATCATAAGACCTCCAACAATAAGGCCTTAGCTGAATGAGCATCACAAGCTCCGTGCGCAACAGACTCCTTAGAAATCTAGGCTGCATCAACATTGATCTTGAGCTGCTCACCAAGCAAGGCTTCCCACCTCAGAACTCTTGGCCTCCTAGGCAACATGGGGGAGCAAATGAAATTGTGAACTCTCAAGTCTTTCTGGGGGGTCGGGGCACTACTAAGATCATCTTGTGGTACCATTGCCTTTCCTTGAAAAAGCTCCATGTCCTAGCATGCCATAGTTACCAGAAGACCACCAAGAGGCTTGTGAAAGCCTAAGTCCTACTAATTGAGACCTACAAAGTTATGAATGGCGAGAATCTACCAGTCTCGTTTTGGATAAAAATGAGAAGTAAACAGATAACAGCTAAACACACGCAAGCACACAAAATAATCAAGTTAAAGCCATCACGATTTAGAAGCCTTGGCTGGTTTTTTCATGCTAGTGGAAGAAGTCATTTCTTTGGCCTTTCCTGAGGGTGCAGAGGTGGGTTTAAATTTGAAGTTACAGGCCTCCATAACAGAGTAACTGTACCAATCCAAAGCTGCCCACCACTCTAATTCTCCTCTGATTTTCTTCAGGAGATCTACACTTTCATTGTCAAATGGAAGTTGCCTCAAACATGGGCACCGAGATACTTCGATCTCTATAGCAGAAGAAAAGGGCTTGGTGTAGCGGCAAATGGTTTCCAGACTTGGCAAACAAGTCAGAGAAAGCATCTTTAACTTTGGGAAGACTTTGAATAGTACCCTCCCCTCACTTGTATCTTGTCCATCTCCTGCTATCTCCTCCTCACTTATAACTTGTTTCATAGACTGACAGTCGAGAATTGTGAGGATCTCAAGATTTCTAGCATAAGCAAGGCAATTCAGGTTTGGCAACAGTGGGCAAACACCTACGTGAACCTGACGAAGGTTGTGAAACTCATCCCGATATGAAAATCTGATTTCTCGAAGTGAACAACAACGAAATATCTCAAGTTTCCCTAAATTTGGTAACGCATGGACAGCACGTAGTGAAGTCAATCCCGTGCAATCGATAAGTTTTAATTTTCTAATGCATGATCGTTTGGAGTATGAGCTGAATATCTTTTCAACAGAGGGGTGACAAAATATGGTGATACAAATCTTATTCATGCAACTAAATCCCTCCAACACCTCCAAGAAAGCAAGTTCATCATCAACTGAAACTTTCACTTCATCAAAGTACTCCATCACCCCATTCATTTTACTATACACCTGCAACAGTGAAAGACAAGACATCACCTCCTTCGGTGGGATCTCTTTAAGATGCATAGTATAATCCAGTAACAAACACCTGAGGTTTCTCAAATTCGAAAGGCCCGTAGGTAGCTTGGTTATGCTTGTTAATGACAAATTTAGGTACTGCAGGATTCTCAATCTTCCAATCTCCGGAGGCAACTCAACCAATTCTTGATTACCCGATAAATCTAAAGCTTTCAAACAAGTCATGAACTCGAAGAAGCCACCAGGAAATGCGTTGACCAGTGTATCTCTTATGAGCAGAGTCGAGAGATTAGGGCAAGTTGGTGGGTAATGGATGATCTCTTTGTCACTACTACCCCACACGGAGACCCAACTTGAGTCTGCCCATTTGCTGAACTCTTGATCGGTAAGCGTCCCACTTCTTGCTACCAAAACCTTGTTCTTATTTTTCTCTTCGTCACGGGCTAGCCACAGTGCCATGTCTCGGATCATTTCATGCATCCAAACAGATTCCATAGATTCATCACCTTCCAGCAAACATGAAAGCTTTAAAGTCCTAATAATGAATTCTCCTTGCCTGCGTGGATTTGTTCCATCTAAAAGACCCTCTCCTATCCAAAGGTCGATAAGCTCATCGACGCTAATCGTCCAGTTCTCTGGGAATATAGAACAATATAGAAAACATTTTCTAGCGATTGGAGAGGTGAGGCTGTCATAGCTAAACTTGATAGGAGGAAACACTAAATCTCCCATACCTGAAAACTCTGATGGGTAGCTTTGTAACATCTCAACTGCACAGATCCAATCATGGTAACTCTTCCTACTAGCCATGACGCTCCCAACAGTGAGCAGTGCAAGTGGCAAACCACTGCACCTTGCGGTAACAATTTCAGCCAACTTCGGAATCTCTGGATTAGAATTTAAGATGTCCTCCCCTACCGTCATCGAAAATAAACTCAGGGCTTGTTCTGGTGGGAGACATTCCACTTTAATTCTCCCTTGAGCTCCTAAGTAACCGCACAACTCCTCCGAACGGGTAGTAAATATTATTTTACACCCATTTCCCTTGTTTGGTAAGGGGATGCCTAAACTGGTGAGTTGGGATTTGAAGAACCCCTTCCGCACATCATCCAATAGCAACACAAACCTTGTACGGCTCAAGAGCCTGGATATCTCACACGCTCTGTCGTTCTCGTTTGAACACTTTTGCCATGTGTCATCTGAGATTTCCAATTTCCTCCGAACGATATCTTGAAATTCCTCAACTTTTGTTGCTTCAGATTGTGTAACCCAAATCACGCTATCAAACACAGGGTCCCGGATAGAGAATTCATTGTTGATTTTCTTCAAGAGGGTTGTTTTACCAACCCCACCGATTCCGTATAAACCAATAATCCCAACGTTTCCATCCTCAAGTTTTTCCCATACGTCTTCAACCTTGGAGTCTAGGCCAACGGTATTCTCCATAGGAAATTGAGCCATCATCTGAGGGCTACCCGGGGCGGTGGAAGGGGATGATAGGGGGGACAGCCTTCTAGTGAGTGTTGCAAAATACCCATTCTGTAACAGTTCCTTCACTTCTGCTGTCTTGTTTAACACTTTCCTCCCTATCTTGTAGGCTTTCTGCAAATTCCTGGGACAGCAGCCAAGACATTTCCTCTCAACCTGAAGATTTCCTTCATGGATAAGGGCAATTACTTGCTGCTCAATAGTTTCTACTTTGCTCAACCATTTTTCCACTCGCTTCGTAACCATCTCCCGTTGTGACCTCACACCCATCTCTACCCTTATCCTCACATCATCTCTGTGGTCACCGAGGTCATCCATTGCAGTTCTCAACTCTTCTAGGCGTTTGCCGAGGTGTTTCACATGCGCCACATGCTTAACACCGAAATCCCACAAACGAGCGACGATGTCAAGGACTGGGCTCACGAGATCCATTTCTCAACGATTCACTAGAGTTTATCACCAAGAAATGAATGGAAGAGATGACATCGATAATCAAATGAAGCAAAGCTAGAACTGATTTTAACAAGTTCGTCGTTATCAATATCACAAACCTTCAAGTTGGTTTATATTATTATATTTTACAGCTAACCAGTGTCGGAACCGGCAGCGGGCAAAATGGAAATTTTTTTATTTAGATACTTTATAATTTATAAAATTTTAAATTAGTAATGGTAAAATTGCATATAAATGTCTTAAAAATAAAATTTTTTTAATTTAATCTTTTAAAAATTATAAAGATATACACTATAAATGTCCAAAAAAAATTAACTCTCCTACTGCAGTTAATATATATTGTCTCTAAAATTGTAATAATTTGGTAATTCCACACTAGCACTTTAGTTTATTTAATATTTTTTATTAATTTTTATTTTTTAAAGATTTTTTATTTATGTTTAACATGTGGCATTCTAAGAGGTTGCTGTATGTCACCACTGAATGGCTATCAATGTTAGATCAACCCAGATTAACGATATTAGTGCAGATGCACCAAACTATATGACAAAATACAATGGATAAATATTGAGAGTTATATTTTTCAGAATTAAAACTAAATTGACATAAAATATAAATACTAAGGATTAAAGTTGTTATTATACTAATATTAAAAGCCACCATACTAACTAGCTAATATAACTAAAAAGATAACTTTAAATAATTAAATAATTATTTTGTGATTATTATTATAATAGAAACCAGAATATCAACCATTAATAATAGCAACAGCCATCTCTTATGACCTTACCATAATCCCATTTCCACATTGAGATAAATATATTTGAATTAAAAAGAAAAAATAATATAATTATCATGAAATGTGTTTTATTTTCATTTTGATTAGTGGGATTTAACTCTCGACTTACTATTATTATTATTAAAAGAATAAACGACACCATAATCACTAAACCATGAATAATAGCAAAACCATTTTTTTATAAAAGGGTCGACTTTTTATTTAAAAACGAAAACGAAAATGGGAGTCGCCACCAATCTTTTTTGATGAGGTGTGATCGGGTCACCTTAAAAAGTGGTTTTTTTTTATAAACGACTTGATTTATTAAAACAACGGTTTTGGTCCACAAAATTCAGAAAGACGGGTTCGGGAGTCGGTTACGCACAAGAAAGGATTAGCACCCTCGTAACGCCCAAAATTGGTACCTAGTTGATTAATTAGTGTCTTAGCGTCGAGAATTGAAAACTTTGAAAAGATTTAAAATATGATCCTTTGTTAAAATATTAAAAATTTTCGAGAAAAGGGGCACATTTCATGTTAATTGAGAAAGAGAATTATATCCCGTAAGTTAGGACACAATTGAGAAAAGGGCCAAAAAATTACTTATTTGAAGTTTATTCAATTCAATAATTCGGGTTTGGAAAAGAAATCATGTCCCGTAAGTTAGAACACGATCTTTTGCTAATTCCCGAGATCGTTTAAAAAACTCATGTTTGAAAAGATTCGTGTACTTGGATTCATCGAGAAAAGTAAAACCCCGTAAGTTAGGGTACGATCTTATCGAATCAAAATACAAGGTTTTACTTGTTTTAAAGTCATGTTCTATGTATCGAATAAAATTAATCTAACGCGAAACGGCAGAAATAAAACTCGGTGTTGATATGCGTAACAAAACAATAATGAATACGATGATGTAATCATAAATAATACGAGCAACAACAACAAAAATAAGATAAATAAATAAAATAAAAAGGACAAATCAATAACATACAAAATAAGAAGTACATAATCACATAAAACTAAAATGTCTTTAAAATAATATGGGCACATAAATAAATAAGTAATCGCCAAGTAAAACAATAATAATAAAGAAGATAAATAAAATTATAAAATATATAAAATATGTATGTACATATATATTTATATATATATAACAAAGTTTGAAATTAAAAAAGGTATAAATGAGTAAATAATAATAATATTATTAATAATAGAATAGCAAATAATCTAAAGTTTAAAAAAAAGAAAAACACAAAAGATATAAGTAATTACATAATAATAATATATAATAAGATAAAAGATATTTAAACTTAGATAAGTAAATAAAATAGAAATATAATAACAAAATAATACAAAACTAATGGCATAATATGATAATATAATAGTATTGAAAAAGTAAATATAAAAAGAAAATACAAGTATGATAGTAACTAGATTAATTAATAAGATAACAAAATAACAAAAAATGGACTAAATCGGGATAAAATGAAATTTAAAGGTATAAATTACAAATAAAAAAAGAGCCAACTAAAATGCGCTGAAAAAGGGCAAGGACCGGATGGGAAATTATTCTCAGCCCTTTAAACGGCGTCTTTCCAGGCATTTTTCCTTTTAAAATGCAGTCTAAGGACCAAATTCAAAGAAAAATGAAAATTTGTGGCAAAATTAAAAAACATAAAAAAAGATAGAACCCAATTGTAGCCAGCCTCAAAAGCAGAAGGACTGAGAGCGCAAATAGCCCTTTTGTCCAAAAACACGAGGATCCTAAGCGGTTCGGGTCGGGTAAGTCCGATCCAAGTCAAAACGACGTCGTTTTGGGGCTTTTTGAACCCCTCCAAAACGACATCGTTTTAACACCCTATATAAGTTAAAAAATTTTCAAAAAAATCATTTTTCTCTTCTTTCAACAAAAAAATTTCAGAAACCCTCTCTTCTCTCTCCCTGCTCTCCAAAAATCCGGCCAAGGATCCGGCCGAGAGCCATTGCACCGGCTGCCGGTCGCTGACGCCGTCGTGCACGGCGATGTGGAGTCGAAAAGTTTCATTTTTTTTTCTCCGATGCAGCCTTTCAACCCCCCTGAGTACTCCGGCGACTGCAAATAGGTAAAAAAGCCTTTCTTTTTATTTTATTTTATTGCTATTTCGAAAAAAAAAACAAAATGTAAAGTCACATTTGTTTCTTTATTTTTTTTGAATCTTTTTTATTTCTCCAAGAAAGAACCCCCCTTTCATAGAGATTACATTCGGTTTTTTGCGTGTCTTCTTCCTTGCAGGTAATTGACAGTGGCGTGGCAGTGAGCAGGTGGCGATGGCAGAAGGTAGGTGCACCACTTGCATTGATGATGCGACGGCGGCGACGCTAGGCTAGCTAGGGTTTTAGAAAAGTTGAAACCCTAGTTTGACTAATAGGTTATTTGTTTTAGGTGTAATTTGGGGTATTGGGCCTGGTTTGGGTAAATTTGGTTGTATTGGGCTGGTATTTTGGGTTTAGGTTTGGGTTTCAATTGGGCTATCTAATATTGGATTTGTTTGTTATTGTTTTGATTTGGGTCTGGGCTGAATTGGCCTACAACAAATAAGATTTTTATTTTGTTTTTATCAAGAGACTATCAAGTGACATTTTCTTAGTTGGTATAATAACAACTTTAGTTCTTATTTCTTAACTGTTATATTTTGTTGTCAATTTGAACTTGGTTCTATATAAAAATTATAAAAGAAACCAAATTTACGTAAAAATAGAAAGTTCTATATAAAATTTCTAAAAAATAAAATCTCAAAAATGTTGTTGTTGAAGAATTAATATATGCGGAAAATAAAGAAAATTATTATTCAATAGAATCTAATAACAAATTAAAAACAGAACAAATAAAAAAAATTAGATCATTACATGCTTCCTAAATGTTTCTCGAAACAAAATTAGTAATATCTACAAGTTAAGTTCCATGCCCCTAAAAGACATCTAGAACAGATATTACAAAGACTTGTGAAATCGACTTTGATGCCATTTTAAGCAAAAATACAAAATATACCACGAATGTTTTTCAAACTCAAAAATACAAAATATACTACAGAATGTTTTTCAAACTCAATTCAAAAATTCAATTAATTTAAATTATTTTTAAAATCCAAATTGTAAAAATAAAAATTATATTCGAATATTTTCTTTTCTTCTGACGAAAAAACCTTGTCAAGCAACAAGATGAGATAAAAAACGGAGAACCAATAATTTTGCTTAACATTGGGTATTGAATATTTCTATATAGATAACGCAGAGAAATTTTGGAAGGTTTAAAAGTAAATTTCCATATTTTCTCACTTTATATATTTTTGAATATTTTATTTTATTTTTCATTTTAGAATTGTTTAAATTTAAAAAATTATCATTTTATATATGGTCGAGTCAAATTAGCGAGAAAATATAAAACTAAGAACTAAAATTATTATTATATCAATTGAAAAAATATCACTTAATTGTCATACAACAAAAAAATAATTTCGGGTAAGTTTGTTGAATAATATAGTTGTGTAATTAATATTATTCAAGTAAATTAATTCGTTTAACTAGAGTTAAATCAAAATTGGAGTACCTAAAGGTGGTTAAAGTTTTGTCCATAAAGAAGTCGGCAGGTTCAAATATTACCTTACTCAGAAGGATTTAACGATTTAGGAGTTCTGAAGGATAGTGGTAGATCAGACACATGATAGGCAAGCTTACAGATTTTTGAAGTGCCTCCTGATTCTGTGTCTATGGCTCTTCAACAAGATAAAACATTTAGTGTTTTATAACATTTGAGTTTATGTAATTTTATTTTATTTTTTTCTCACTTTTAATTTATTTAAGGAAAATATAAATTGGTTGACATGGCATGTTCTTCTTTGATTTAATGTTGTTAATAACAGGGTAAAAGTGATAAAATTTGAAAACTTCAAGGACTAAATTGATAAAGAAAATACTAAAGTAATGATTGGGTGTAACTTTGAGGGCAAATAGTACATTAACCTTTTAATAAATTAATACGAACTATAAAAACAAGTTGACTTAAATATATTTATATTTAGTAAATTGTTAAACTTAAAATATATTTTTAAATAAGACATATTTTAATAACATTGATTAAAGTATATGTTGGGGATAAATCCGTGTATGCAACAAACAAGAATGGTAAAGAATAAATTGAAAAGATCGAATATACAAATTTACATGAAAAATTTACTCTAAAGAAGAGGACAAAAAACCACAGGCAAAAGAGACTTCACTGAATGAGTAAAAACCGAAAGAGTACAAGATAAAAATAATCTCAGTAAACACCCTAAACACCGAAAGAACAAAGCACTTTGACTAAAAATTTGAAATTATCTAAAACTCACAAAACTCTCTCAATCTCAAAAACAATAAAGATGATTAATCTAAATTACAACAACTCCTTTTATAGGCTAAATTCGTAGGTTAAATACAATTAAAATAAACCTAAACTAATAAGAGTTTAACTGGGAAACAATAGTAGAGTTTAATTAGGAGAAGAAAACCTACTTGAACTGGGAAACACGTCGCAACATGGCAACGTCGTATGTCCCTCGTCGGGACGTCATTCTTCGAGTTGTCGGGATGTCGAGTGTCACATCGTCAAGATGTCGGCTCTTTCTCGTTGCAACGTCGATTTGTAAATACGAGACACACTCCACAATATATTTATATGATTTTCAAATATCATTAATTTTTTAAAATAATTAATTAATTTAAACAAAAACCAAATTTATAAAACATTAAGATATTAATATGCACAAACAACCCGAGCATCACGCAAAAATCCAAACTAGTTATTAGATTATATTTATAAGATTGTTTCTATAAATTATTCATAGTTAATAATAGTTCATAAAATTTTTTATTTACTAATATTTAAAAAATCATAAATATATTATAATACTTTTATACCATATAAAATATTTTTATAATAAACTTTATGGTCGTAATTTTATAAATACACATAAATTATTTTTATAATATAATAAATTTTTAGTCATATATCACAAGCACTCATATACATTCATATTTTTATATTTATATTTATTAATAAGTTAAAATAAATTATAAGTCATTGTACTCTTTGTAAATTTAAAATTTAGTCCCTTTATTTTTATTTTTAGGAATTTAATCTTATTTTTAAAAATTTTAAATTCAGATTCAACTGGTAACACTGTTATTATTTTGCTAAATCCAAATTCATTATAATATTATTTTTTTAGTTACATGATTGCCAAGTAGATGTACCCATAGGCTGGGTCGGGCCGATCCCAACAAAATTTTAGGCCCGTTTGATAGGCTAAATTTTACACAAGCCCGACCTGAATAAAAATGCTAAAACCAAATCCCAACCCATATTAAAATTTTTTATATAAATTTTTTTAAAATATAATACAAACCCTAAACCCTTTAATAAATTAATACAAACTATAAAAGCAAATTGACTCAAATATATTTAGATTTTGTAAAATTTTAAACTTAAAATATATTTTAAAATCAACTTTTAATGTCCATAATTTTAAAATCTTTTACAGCAAATTGTTAAACTTAAAATATATTTTAAAATAAGGAAATATTTTAATAACATTGATTAAAATATATTATATGTTTTTCAAATATCATTAATTTTTAAATAATTAATTAATTTAAAGTAAAATCAAAATTATAAAAATATTACAATATTAATACACACAAACAACTCATACATCATGGGACTCGACTAATTATAAGATTAAATTTATAAAATTGTTTCTATAAATTATTCATAGTTAATAATATTTCATAAAAAAGTTGGCCAAAAATAAATTATTCACAAAGCGTAATCGTTAGGGTAGTAATTATATTCTCTTGTAATTGTAAAGAATTGTAATTCCTTAAACGTGTTTGGTGACAAAGTATAATTACATTGTAGTTCTCTATGTCATGTTTGATAGTACAAATTGTAATTACACGATTACATGATTTATATTTTTAAAAATAATATCAATTATCATAAAAATTATTAAACAAGTAAGAAAAATTAAAATTAAATCATTATATATATTATGTTAGTCCAAAAAGTAGTTGATAATACAATTACTGCTAGAAATAACAAGAAAAACAAACATTATATGCAATTTTATTTAATTGGAACACTAAATAGTTTGTAGCTAGAGGCTAAGCCAAAAATATTTTAGGGACCAAAATTAAATTGTATACTTTTACGATAGTAAAAATACAATTTCACCATTTTAATATTTATATCTTTATAATTTTTAAAGGATTAAATCAAAATTTTATCTTTTTTAAAGGGGTCAAAGTGTAATTTTACTTTTACTAATTTAAATTTTATAAACTTTAAAGGGGCTTAAATGATTTTTTTTTTCATTTTAGGGGGATCGGGCCCTGCCACCCCTCCTAGCTATGCCCCTATTTGTAGCTTTAATTATAAAAACTTATATGAACTTAATTTGGAGAAAAAATTATGCTAAGTTATAACATTTTTATAATATATAAATTAAATAACAAATATTATAAAATTTATAATATATAATCATTATAAAAAAATTTAAAGTGTAAAATACTACCTTAATTTTTGAAATAATTTTCTTAATAGATAGAATTACTTAAATTACTTCTAATATCTTTATTAATCAATTATCTTTTATGTTTGTGCATAGAAAATATATTTTATGTTGAAAATCATCTTTTCCTACAAAATTATAATAATTATTAAATTTAATTAATTCAGAAATAATAATTTATATATATGTCTTAAGAAGAAAAATTTTAATCATAATTTAAAAAACATATTATACAATAAAAATTAAATAAATTTAAAATAAAAAGATATATATCAAATTTATACATAAACTTTGGTCCAATGTGCAATTTGATACATGAACTTTAATTTGGTGCGATTATACACGTGAAACTTGAACTGTGGTTCATATATATTCATGAAACTTTGATTTTGATTCAATTACACATTTAAAGAAATGAGTGCATATATTTATTTTCATAACGGATTAATATAATTATTTGTGAATGCAATAAATCAATACAAACTGGTGCTAATTTGGTAATGTTGTTAGTGAATTGTGAAAATTGGATCAAATCAAAATTTTATATATAAAATCGTACAAAACCAAAATTTATATATGACATTGTATAAGTTGATGTAAAATTTGTTAAAATAATAAATATTAAGTTTTACTAACATATAACAGATTTAAAATTTTATATCATCAATGGATTTTCTGTTTCTAATTTTTCTTAAATTCTCTTCATAGATTAGTTTGAAAACACCTTTAGCTAAGTTTATGTATTTTTATAGATTTTAAAGAAAATTACATGTTTTAGAAACCCTAAATTTTTATTAAGGGTTTTAAAATGCAGTGTTTAAATAAAAACATGAGTTATTTTCATGTTAAGTCCCTTTCTTTTAAATTTATTACAATTTCATCCCTAATGCAATTCTGATTTTTTTATTTAAGTCCTTGTTATGTAGGTTTCAATTCATTTAATTTGGTCCTTGAACATTCCAAAAGTATGATTTTCATAGTATTACTAATTATCTTATCCTTTTATATTTCTAAACTATTTTTAATTTGTATGATTACTATTTTACAATTTTAAAATTTTGCATGATATTATCACTAATTAGTCTTAACAATTTAAAGAAATTTGGTTTCTTTTTTCCCTAATATTATTCGTAAATTGTAAAAAATTAAAATAATATATTTTAATTAATACATACAATATAGTTAATATATATATATATATATATATGCAAATTTTATTTTCATAGTTCTTAATAGTTTTATTTTATTTTAAGGAAAAAAAAAACCCCAAAAACGACACACATGCATAAATAAAACTAAAGAGTTATCGTACATAATTTGGTGAATGACATTCGGAAAATCCAAACCATAGGCATCTTCAAAAATCACATAAACAAAGTCATCACAAAGTCTATGGGCCTCCTCAATGAGTTGGCAGTACAAAGGTAAAACCAGACATCAATTATGATGTTTATTAACAACAGAAAAGCACATGGACTCATTAGTAATGTGGTGGAATCCGTGCTCCCTACCCATCCTAAGACCTCCAACAATAAGGCCTCAGTCCATCGAGACGTTGTGCGCACCACCGCACCGAAGGCTGCAAGAGGCTCCTTAGAAATCTAGGCTGCATCAACATTGATCTTGAGCTGAGCACCAAGCAAGGCTTCCTACATCAGAACTCTTGGCGTCCTAGGCAACATGGGGGCGCAAATGAAATTGTGAACTCTGAAGTCTTTCTGGAGGGTCGGGGCACAGCTAAGATCATCTTGCGGTAACATTGCCTTTCCTTGAAAAAGCTCCAAGTCCTAGCATTCCATAGTTACCAGGAGACCAGCAAGAGGCTTGTGAAAGCCTAAGTCCTACTAATTGAGACCTACAAAGTTACGAATGGCGAGAATCTACCAGTCTCGTTTTGGATAAAAATGACAAGTAAATAGATAACAACTAAACACACGCAAGCACACAAAATAATCAAGTTAGAGCCATCATGATTTAGAAGAACTGGCTGCTTTTCCCTTGCTAGTAGAAGCGGTCATTTCTTTGGCATTTCCTGAGGCTGCAGAGTTGGATTTAAATTTGAAGCTACAGGCTTCCTTAACAAAATCACTGTCCCAATCCAAAGCTGCCCACCACTCTAATTCTCCTCTGATTTTCTTTAGGAAATCTACACTATTTTCGTCAAATGGAAGTTGCCTCAAACATGGGCACCGAGATACTTCGATCTCTATAGGAGAAGAAAAGGACTTGGGGTAGCGGCAAATGATTTCCAGACTTGGCAAACAAGTCAGAGAAAGCGTCTTTAGCTTTGGGAAGACTTTGCATCCTACCATCTCACTTGTATCTTGTTCATCCTCCTCACTTATAACTTGTTTCATAGACTGACAGTCTAGAACTGTGAGGATCTCAAGATTTCTAGCATAAGCAAGGCAATCCAGGTTTCGCAACAGTGGGCAAACACCTACGTGAACCTGACGTAGGTTGTGAAACTCACCCCATCCTGGCTTTCTGATTTCTTGAAGTGAACAACAACGAAATATCTCAAGTTTCCCTAAATTTGGTAATGCATAGCTAGGACAAAGTGAAGTCAATCCCGTGCAATCGATAAGTTTTAATTTTCTAATGCATGATCGTATGGAGTATGAGCTGAATATCTTTTCAACAGAGGGGTGACAAAATATGGTGATACAAATCTTATTCATGTGACGAAATCCCTCCAACACCTCCAAGAAAGCAAGTTCATCATCAACTGAAACTTTCACTTCATCAAAGTACTCCATCACCCCAGTCATTTTACTATACACCTGCAACAGTGAAAGACAAGACATCACCTCCTCCAGTGGGATCTCTTTAAGGTGCATAGTATAATCCAGTAACAAACACCTCAGGTTTCTCAAATTCGAAAGGGCCGTAGGTAGCTTGGTTATGCTTGTTAATGACAAATTTAGGTACTGCAGCATTCTCAATCTTCCAATCTCCGGAGGCAACTCAACCAATCCTTGATTACCCGATAAATCTAAAGCTGCCAAACCAGTCATGAACTCGAAGAAGCCACCAGGAAATGCCTTGACCAGTGTATCTCTTATGAGCAGAGTCGAGAGATTAGGGCAAGTTGGTGGGTAATGGATGATCTCTCTGTCACTACAACCCCACAACGCGACCCAACTTGAGTCTATCCATTTGTTGAACTCTTGATCGGTAAGCCTCCCACTTCTTGCTACCAAAACCTTGTTCTTATTTTTCTCTTCGTCACGGGCTAGCCACAGTGCCATGTCTCGGATCATATCATGCATCCAAACAAATTCCATAGATTCATCAGCTTCCAACAAACATGAAAGCTTTAAAGTGCAAATAATGAATTCTCCTTGCTCGCGTGGACTTGTTCCATTTAAAAGACCCTCTCCTATCCATAGGTCAATAAGCTCATCGACGCTTATCGTGCAGTTCTCTGGGAATATAGAACAATATAGAAAACATTTTCTAGCGATGGGAGAGGTAAGGCTGTCATAGCTAAACTTGATAGGAGGAAACACTAAATTTCCCATACCTGAAAATTCTGATGGGTAGCTTTGCAACATCTCAACTGCACAGATCCAATCATGGTAAGTCTTCCTACTAGCCATGACGCTCCCAACAGTGAGCAGTGCAAGTGGCAAACCACTGCACCTTGCCGCAACAATTTCAGCTAACTTCGGAATCTCTGGATCAGATTTTAAGTTGTGCTCCCCTACCGTCATCGAAAATAAACGCAGGGCTTGTTCTGGTGGGAGACATTCCACTTTAATTCTCTCTTGAGCTCCTATGTAACCGCACAACTCCTCCGAACGGGTAGTAAATATTATTTTGGACCCATTTCCCTTGTCTGGTAATGGGATGCCTAAGCTGATGAGTTGGGATCTGAAGAAGCTATTCTGAACACCATCCAATAGCAACACAAACCTTGTACCGCTTAAGAGCCTGAATATCTCACGCGCTCTGTCGTTCTCGTTTGAACACTTTTGCCATATGTCATCTGAGATCTCCAATTTCCTCCGAACGATATCTTGAAATTCCTCAACTTTTGTTGCTTCGGATTGTGTAACCCAAATCACGCTATCAAACACATGGTCCCGGATAGAGAATTCATTGTTGATTTTCTTCAAGAGGGTTGTTTTACCAACCCCACCGATTCCGTATAAACCAATAATCCCCACGTTTCCATCCTCAATTTTTTCCCATACGGGTCCAACCTTAGAGTCTAGGCCAACGGTATTCTCCATAGGAAATAGAGTCACCATCTGAGGGCGACGCGGGGGGGTGGGAGGGGATGGTAGGGGGGGCAGCCTTACAGTGACGGCTGCAAAATCCCCACTCTCTAACAGTTTCTTCACTTCTGCTGTCTTCTTTAACACTTTCTTCCCGATCTTGTAGGCTGTCTGCAAATTCCTGGGACAGCAGCCAAGACATTTCCTCTCAACCTGAAGATTTCCTTCATGGATAAGGGCAATTACTTGCTGCTCAATAGTTTCTACGTTTCTCAACCATTTTTCCACTCGGTTCGTAACCATCTCCTGTTGTGACCTCACACCCATCTCTACTCTTTCCTTCACATCATCTCTCTGGTCACTGAGGTCATCCATTGCAGTTCTCAACTCTTCTAGCCGTTTGCCGAGGTGTTTCACATGCGCGACATGCTTGGCACCGAAACCCCACAAACCATGGATGACCCTAAGGACTGGGCTCACGAAATCCATTTCTCAAGGATTCACTAGAGTTTATCACCAAGAAATAAATGGAAGAGATGACATCGATAATCAAATGAAGCTAAGCTACAACTGATATTACCAAGTTTGGTGTAAGTGACATACCACAAACTCTTACAGGCGTTTGCCGAGTTGTTTCACTAGAGTTTTTTTTTTTCTTTGTTCTATCAACGGCCATAGAAGGTCTTGCTATAAATAATAATAATAAATGACCATAGAAGCTTCTGAGAAGATACAACAAAGCCTACGGTTAGGGAAATTTTCATTTTTAATTTAATTTAATTTAATTTTTCATTTTTAAATTTTCTAAATTTTAAAAAATAATTTTAGTTTTTGTCATTTTATATATGGTCAGAGTCAAATTAAGAGAAAATATAAAATTAAGAACTAAAATTATTATTATACCAATTAAAACAATATCAATTAACAGTCCTATGATAAAAAAATAATTTTGAGTAAATTTATTAAATAATATAGTTGTGTAATTAAGTTTATTAGAATAAATTAATTCCTTTAATTAAAGTTAAATCAAATTTGGAGTAATTATTAAAAATGTGAAAGTCACATATACTCAAAAATAATATTTTACAAATGTAAAGGTTAATAAAAAAAAATCCAAATTGAACCCCATGCGATGGTTTCACCACACACCCATCTTTACATTTTCCTTCACTTCATCTCTCTGGTCACTGAGGTCATCCATTGCAGTCCTCAACTCTTCTAGCCGTTTGCCGAGGTGTTTCACATGCGCCACATGCTTGGCACCGAAACCCCACAAAGGAGGGACGATGTCAAAGATTGGGCTCACGAAATCCATTTCTCAACGATAAGTTGGGAGTAGTTGATGGTTCTCTAATCAACATGCAATGAAAATAATTAAAATATATAAAAACAATTCATCAACTTGTTTTTTCTTTTCCGGAATATACAGTGGTATTCATTAAAAACGTCCAACCAAGCCTAGAAGGTCTTGCTATAAATAAATAAAGACCATAGAAGCTCCTGAGAAAATACAACCAAGCCTAGGGTCAGGGAAATGAAAGCAGCAACTTTTTAGTGGGGACTCCTTTACAAAAAGCTTAAGTAGGTTTATATTATTACAGAATCTTTTATATAGGTTGTACCTAAAACGTATTTAAATTTTCGAACATACTTGTTACTTGAATTTATATTCGGTCACATAATTTATTACTCCATGTTTATATCGTTACTTTGTGTAATATTTTATTTTTTTTTTAAAGATTTTTTATTCATATTTCACACATGACATTTTGAGAGGTTGTTGCATGTCATCACCAAATTGGTTATCAATGCCACGTTAGCATAAACTAACGTTGTTACTGTGGATGTACCAAATTATGTGACGGAATACAATGTGTAAATGTTGAGGGTTAGATTTTTCAGAATCAAGACTAAATTGGCACAATATATAAATGTTAATGGTTAAATTTGCTATAATATCAATTTTAAAAGCTGCCACATTAATCCACTGTTGACCAAAAAAACAAAATTAAATAATTGGGTGACTATTTTGTAACTTTTCAGAGTTAAATGACAAAAAAAAAACTAATAGTTAGGTGACTAAACTTTTAGCTCATTTGTAGTGTGACTTTCATGTATTTGGCATATTATTATTATTATTATTATTATTATAAACTATATCATTAATCACTAAACTATGGATAAGTTTTGTATGGCGGTCATTGTAGTCATTGAGAGTGCAGAGCTTATTTGAAGATAGATAAGGTGGTCGTAAGGGTTGGTTAGGAAGTTAAGGTAACAGGCTTGGGAAATTTTGTTGAGGATGAACTGCTATAAGTCACAACTAACAAGGTTTTCGAGTGAGACGAGCTTGTAAACAAGGTCATTGAGACATCCAAATTGGTTAGTTAAAACAATGATAGGCGATGAGGGTTTGTAATTGTGGGGGGTGAGAATATGCGAAACAAGTTTTATTTTGGTTTCAACTTTCGCTTTTCTTTTTTCATAACATAAAAAAATTTTAACAAATAGAAAATATAAAAAAAAAAACTACGTTAAAGAAATGAAGAAGGGAGAAAGAGAGAGAGAGAGGCAAAATAGAATATAAAATAAAGGGAAAAAAAAGAAAGAAAGTTAGAAGAACATAAAACAAAAAGATTAAATTACTCAAAAAAAATATGGAAGCCAATTGTATAATTTAACTTAAAATTTTTATTTGAAATGATGATTTAACTTGCCACATTGGTTATAACGTTAACAACAATTAACGGTTTAGTGACTAAAATGTTACAATATGTTAACGTAAGTGACTAAAACGTAACATTTTAAACATACGTAATTAAAATGTAATCCGAAGGTAAACAAAAGTAACTACTCGGATAAATTACCCTTCTTTCTAGTGTTTTTCTTTCTTTTCCTTCCATTTCCATTTTCCTTAGCCTTTCTGTTTCTTTTTTCTTTTTTCTTTTTTGTCATTTTCTCTTCACCAGATGCTGCTTGTCGGCCACAATTCATTAGCGAAAAAGTTCACTGGAAAAGTCCCCTTGTTCCGCTTTTTCCATCCATTGAATTGGATTTTCCAAAAGATTCCTCGACTTCCTTAGATTTAAAATGGAAATTTCGACTTAACTCAAGTTGGATCTTCAGGAAAACTATTGCTCAATTGAACCAACACTTCAGTCGCTGCTCTGTTTTTCCATTTGACCATGTGCCTATCGAGCATAACAATCGGTTCCTTTGCAGTAGTACCATCCGCATCAAGTTGTGGTAGATGTTATAGAGTCGGTACATGTTTTTTAGTTGAGATACGTGGAAAACAGGGTGAACTTTATAAGCAACAGCTCCTAGGTGCTCAACAATCTGGTAGGTCCTGAAATACTTGGGGTGCTAACTTCATATACTACTTGTTTACCAAGGATTTTAGTCGATATGGCTGGAGTTTGGCATATACAAAACCCCCCACGTCATACTACCGAGCAGTGCTATTTTAGTTATTATTGTTGCATCGATCCAAATGAAATTTAAGCAATTGAATTGCGGCCTCCCTAGTCTTTAAGGTTCTGTCTGGCATGGCAAATAAGGCATGTGTATAGGTGCAGGTTGTTGGTAGATAATTTCATGAGGAGTTGTCTTCGTAGCAGTGTGAAATGATTTGTTGTACCACCACTCGGTAAGTGGAAGCCATTTTCACCAATCCCTTGGTCGCTCCCCTGACACGCAACCAAGATATGTCTAAACACTTCTATTGACTACCTCGGAAAAGCTCCTTCCAAAATGTGCTAACAACATTTGCAAAAAGAGAGACTTGAACTCAATATCTCATACACACACCTAGAATATTTAACCATTCAAGTAAATACTCATTTATATCAAATTTTACATGTTGACACCTTTTTTTTGACAAAACGGGGTTGACTTGGATTTTGAAAACAAAAACAAAAACGAGAGTCGCCACCAATCCTTTTTTTGATGAGGTGTGATCGGGTCACCTCGAAAAATGGTTGTTTTTAATAAACGGTTTAGATTTATTAAAACAACGCTTTGGGTCTGCGAAATTCAGAAAAATAGGTTCGGGAGTCGATTACATACGAGTAAGGATTAGCACCCTCGTAACGCCCAAAAATTGGTACCTAGTTGATTAATTAGTGTCTTAGTGTCGAATATTGAAAACTTTGAAGGGTTTTAAAAATACGATCCTAAAAAAACACACAAAAAAACTCGAATAACATGGATTGAAATTTAAGATTATCTTGTTCTGAAGGAATATCACATCCAGCACGTTAGGACACGATACTTTAGACCATCGAAACCAAGATCACCTTATGGTTTCAAAAACCCATACTTTGAAGTTTTAAGAGGATATTTCACTATTTGGTCAAACGAGAAATCGAAACCCAGCACGTTAGGGCACGCTTTCTCGAATTTCCAAATGCAAAATATTACCTTTATCATTTTTAGAAAAAATTCTCATATCGAGAAAATAATATGCCATATCCAATGTGTTAGGGCACAACGTATCGAATTCCCGATACGAGAATACATGCCGAAAAATTTACTTATTGAAAAGATATTTAGCTATATCGGGTGTTGACACCATTTTTTGGATAAAACGGGGTGGACTTGGGTTTTGAAAAACGAAATCGAATGTGGGAGTCGCCACCAATCTTTTTTGATGAGGTGTGATCGGGTCACCTTTAAAAGCGATTGTTTTTAATAAACAATTTAATTTTATTAAAACAACGAGTTTGGTCTACGAAATTCAGAAAACGGGTTCGGGAGTCGGTTACGTATGAGGAAGGATTAGCACCCTCGTAACGCCCAAAATTGGTACCTAGTTGATTAGTTAATGTCTTAATGTCGAAGATTGAAAACTTTGAAGAATTTTAAAAATACGATCCTTGTATTAAAACGTTGAAAATTTTCAAGAAGAGGGGGATATTTCGCGTTATTCGAGAAAGAGACTCATATCCAGTAAGTTAGGACACAATGTCTCGAATTCCCGATACGCGAATGAAAAGTGCTTATTTAAAAGATATTTAATTATCTTGGATTTAAAAAGGGATCACGACCAATAAGTTAGGACACGATCCTTTTTTAATTCCCGATATCGTTTAAAACTTGAGTTTAAAAAATTCGTGTAATAAAGTTTAAAAGAATATTCAATTGTTTAAATCAAATGAAGAAATCGCAACTCAATACGTTAGGGCACAATTTCTCAAAATATTAAACATTGAATATTGCATTTATTTCGAAAAATTCTCGTCTCGAGAAAACAACGTGTCACATCCAATGCGTTAGGATACAACGTATTGAATTCCCGATATGAGAATACATGCCAAAAATTTACTTATTTAAAAAGACATTTAATTATCTCTCGGGTTTAAAAAAAGGATCATACCCAGTAAGTTAGGACACGATCTTTTCTTAATTCCTGAGATCGTTTAAAAACTTGATTTGAAAAGATTCGTGTCTTTGGATTTATTGTGAAAGTCGAAACCCAGTAAGTTAGGGTACGACTTTCTCAAATCTAAACACGAAATTTTGTTTATTTTAAAACCATATTAAATAAAATTAACTCAACATAAAATGGTAGGAATAAACACAATATTAACTTGTATAACAAAATGATGATGATAATACAAGCACAAATAATATAAGCAATAATCACAAGAAGTAGAATACATAAAATAAAAGAATCAAGTATATGAAATAATAAATAAAATAAAAAAAAACTAAAGCGTTTCCTAAAATAATAATGAACATATGAATAAATAAATAGAACAACCATAACAAAATGAATAATAATAGATAAAGTGTTTAGATATATTCATAAATATATTTAAGTTATGAATTATAAAAATGTGTGAGTGTATGTAATATATATAACAAACTTTTAGAAAAGAAAGAAAAAAAGAAAAAATAAATAAATAAATAATAATAAAATAAAATGAAAGAGAACATAAAAGAAATAAGGATAATAATAACATTACTAATAGAATAATAAAATAATCTAAAGTCTAAATACATATATGCGTGTATATATATAAGTAATTAAAATAATAATAATAATATTATACTAAGATAAATATATTTGAACTTTACATAAATGAATATAAATAGGAATATAACATTGTTAGCAATAATAATAAAACTAATTAATTTTAATAATAAGGTAACCAAAATAACAAAAAAGGACTAAATTGAGTTTAAAAAAACATTTGGGGTCAAATCACGAATAAAATAAAAGGGAAGGACCACATTGAATGCGCGAATAACAAGGAGGGACCAAAAGGGGAATAATCCCGTCCCTCCAAAACGCATAGCTTCAAGGTGGATCGGACTGAAATCTTAAAGAAATTCCAGGGCCAAATTAAAAACTAAAAGAAACTTGATTGCAAAATCATTAAAAAGCAGAAGGGCTGAAAGTGAAATTAGCCCTTCCCTAAAAAAACACGCGGATCCCCTGTAGCGGGTCGGGTCGGCCGACGGGTCGAGCAAAACGGCGCCGTTTTGGCACTAAGACCCCCAAGTGAAACTACGTCGTTTTATGTGTGCTATAAAAGCT
This sequence comes from Gossypium raimondii, assembly GCF_025698545.1. Taxonomy (NCBI): domain Eukaryota; kingdom Viridiplantae; phylum Streptophyta; class Magnoliopsida; order Malvales; family Malvaceae; genus Gossypium; species Gossypium raimondii. Next base: position 55,665,963 of record NC_068569.1, on the reverse strand, counting down.
AAATTTTATTCAAAAATCTTCATTTCTCCATTCTTTAAAACAAAAAAAAATAAAAAAAAAACCTCTCTACTCTCTCTCTTAGCCCAGAATCCGGCGAGAGGAGCTGGCCGTCTTGCCATGCTTGCTTGCCACACCGTCTTGTGATGGCGAAAACTTCAAAGAGGTAATTTTTCTTTTTTTTTTCTTTTTTTGTTATATGTATTATACGTATATAAATAAATGAACAAAAAAATTAAAATAAAAAAATAAAAAGGGTTAAAATATGTAAAAACGAAAACAAAAAGAGCCAGAAACCTTTAATTTTTGTGTTTCTTATTTCTGAAAAATGTTACAAAGAGAAAAGGAAAAGAAAATAAACCCCCCCTTTTCTGGTATTTGCATGGCTTTTTATAGCCTTTTTTTACAATGTTTTTATATTACTTATTGTCATTTCTTGTAGGCCACTTGAAGGCGGTGGGCGGTGGGCGAGAGGCGTGACATCTTGCCGCCAAACGACCGAGGCAAGTGGATGATTTTAGCAGAGGCTAGGTGCGGCAGGTTGGTGGCTGAAGACCCTAGGTGCCACGCACCTAGGGTTGCTGCTACTTGTTCTTTTTTTTTTTTTGAACATGGGCTAGGGTAATTGATGTATTGGGTTTGGGCTTGCAGTTTTTTGGGTTTAATTTAGTTTGTTGGGTTGAGGCAAATTTAGGCTTTGTACAGCTGCCCCTCTTTGCTCGTTGTCGTGTAACGAGAATAGAGCAAAGACTAAAAAAGACCAAATTTTCCCGGTCTTGCCGAGTCTTGACTTCTCTTGACGCTTCTCTTCAAGTAGCTTTGTTTCAATCTACTGCGGCTTGTTGCTTCGCTCTACTCTACTGCACTTTAAAAAGCTCTAACTCGTAGCTTCAATCTTCTTCGCAGCAACTTCAGGGGGATGAGATTCGTGGTTTAACTTTACTTCCCTACTACCTTGGGAAGATAAGATTCACCGTCTTTGATCTGCTCCACTACTGCTTAGGGATAAAGAATCTACAATCTTTGATCTACTCCACTACTGCTTATGGAGATAGGACTAATGGCTTAAATTCGCTTCTCCATTGTCTTGGGAAGATAAGATTCACCATCTTCGATCTGCTCCACTACTACTTAGGGTGACAGAATCTGCAATTTTTAACCTACTCCCCTACTGCTTAGGGTGATAGGACTAATGGCTTAAATCCGCTTCTCCACTGTCTTGGGAAGATAAGATTCACCATCTTCGATCTGCTCCACTACTACTTAGGGTGACAGAATCTGCAATTTTCAACCTACTCCCCTTCTACCGCTTAGGGTGATAGGACTAATGGCTTAAATCTGCTTCTCCACTGTATTGGGAAGATAAGATTCACCATCTTCGATCTGCTCCACTACTGCTTAGGGTGACAGAATCTGCAATCTTCAACCTACTCCCCTACTGCTTAGGGTGATAAGACTGGATGCGATCTGCTCTACTGCAACTTTAGAGAGATAAGGTCTGCCATCTCCAATCTGTTTAACTGCGATGTCGGAGAAATTAGATTCACCGTCGTAGCTTCAATCTATTTCATTACACCGCCAGGGAAGTAAGATTCGCTGTTGTAGCTTCAATCTATTTAACCGCAATGTCAGGGAAGCAAGATTCACCGTTCTAGCTTCAATCTGTTCCGCTACACCGCCTGGAAAGTAAGATTCGCCGTTGTAGCTTCAATCTTTTTAATTGTAATGTCGAGGAAACAATATTCGCCGTTGTAGCTTCAATCTGTTCCACTGCACCGCCTGGAAAGTAAGATTCGTCATTGTAGCTTCAATCTTTTAAATTGCAATGTCGGGGAAGTGAGATTCGCCGTCGTAGCTTCAATCTATTCTGCCGCATCACCTGGGAAGTAAGATTCGCCGTTGTGGCTTCAATCTTTTAAATTGCAATGTCGGGGAAGCGAGATTCGCCGTTGTAACTTCAATCTGTTCCGCTGCATCACCTGGGAAATAAGATTCGCCGTTGTGGCTTCAATCTGTTCCGCCGCATCACCTGGGAAGTAAGATTCGCCGTTGTGGCTTCAATCTTTTAAATTGCAATGTCGGGGAAGCGAGATTCACCGTTGTGACTTCAATCTGTTCTGCTACATCGCCTGGGAAATAAGATTCGCCGTTGTAGCTTCAATCTTTTAATTGTAATGTCGGGGAAAACGAGATTCACCGTTGTAGCTTCAATCTGTTTCGCTGCACCGCCTGGAAAGTAAGATTCGCTGTTGTAGCTTCAATCTATTCAACCGCAATGTCGGGGAAGTGAGATTCACCGTCGTAGCTTCAATCTGTTCCGCTGCATCGCTTGGAAAGTAAGATTCGCCGTTGTGGCTTCAATATTTTGAATTGCTGCAAACTATGGTTTCTTCGATCTGCTTCGCTGTCAGTACAGGAAGGCAAGATCTGCCATCTTCATTAATCTGTTCTCTAGGGAACATGACCTGTATAATCCATTTGATGGACCTATTTATGCCTAGTGTTTAGGATGTCATGATCGAAATGAATCAAAATTTCCTAACTAGATGTGTATGAATGATGTTTGCATGAATGCAGAATGTCATGAGAATGATCCATTTTTAATGTTTGAGTTATTATTGCCCATTGTTTTATCACTGAAGTGTTACAACGCCTTCTTACTTGGTTGGCATATCCAAAGAAACACTTAATCAGATTGCCCCCACTGTAAACCTCCAAGTTCAATCCACTGGATGCAAAATTTGAAACATCTTTCTCCCGCTGTAACCCAAGGATAGAAAGACTTGGCCTTTTCTTGATCCTCTGTTATCATAATTCAATTATACAGAATGTGAAACTCTTTGGTTTCCTACACCATTCCCAGGGTGTCATACCAAATGTTTATGCACAATTGCAAAATTGTTCTCCGAGAAAACCTTTTCTCATCACTCGATGATCATTGTTTGTTTGTTTATTGAAGCCTTCACATCTTGTGATTTTGTTCAATCAATATTCAACAAAATCTGAAAGGATAGTCTTTATTTAGACTCTTCCTTCTTAGATATCTCACCCTTTAAACTTGGTGTGTTCTAAACAATAGTCCTGTTTCAGGTTTCTATATTATTTAGAAACTTCTAGATTAATATGCAAAACTTCCTTTGTGAAAGTTTTATTAGTCCATTAATCATTATTCCAATGCAACATGCTTGCAAAAAGGGTCATAACAATGGATAAGAATAAAGTTGGTTATGAGCATAGCTCGAAAGGAATAAATTATCAAAATAAAAATATAATAATGCAATTGATTGGGAATGTGTATCTTGGAAAAGAATGAAGTATTCCGAGAACAACAAATTTAATATAAATAATATGAAGGTTGGGTGCCCCAGATATCGCAGCTTGAATTTCTCTGTACAAAATTTCTGAAGATATGTGTTTAGGAGATCAACAAGACTTTGTCGATGCCCCAAGATGTCGCCTACCCTTTCCTATTGATTCATGTATAGCAAGATCACCATATGCACCGATCTGATCAAAATTTGAGCTGCTCATGATCGCCTTATGCCCCAATTTGATCCAAAATTTGAGTCGCTCTAATCACTTAATGTCCCATTATGATCAAAAATTTGAGCCGCCCTTTTCGGGTTTTCAACTCAAATCCCCTTTGGTCTCAAGGTGCCCTTTGCGGGTTTTCACCCTGGCCCCTCCTTTTTCCTTTTTTTTTGTTTTTTTATCTCAATTCATTGGATTAGGCATGTCCTCATTATCTTTTCCGATCAAGATTGACGCTTTTCCAGATAAGGCCTTCCACATAAGGTTCTTCCCATCTTGGCATGAAGTTCTTTTCACGTGGAAAGGATCTTCTTCGATACCAGGTCCTCTCATGGAGTTCTCTAGGGCGAACTTCTTCTTCTCCCATTTTTTTTTGAGCTCGCATCATTTGCTTTTGGCGCATTTGACCATGATGGATAACTTTGAACATTTCTCATCGATCGGGATTGGGTCCAAAAACTCAGAAAAAATCTCGTCTTCAATAGGCAAAATCGCGATAGGCCCAAGAGAACGGCATTGCCCTAGCAGAGTTTTTTTTTTTGCCTCAAAATGCCTTTTGCAGATTTTCACCTTGGTCATTTCTTCTTCTTTAAATGAAGTGTTTCTTGACTGGATCTGAGTTTATAGGATTAGCAATCTCACTCAGGATCAGTGCTCCTCTGAAAAAGGTCTTCTTTACAACACAGGGACATCCCCGGCTTGGCATTCATTTCCCTTTAGAATCCTTTCGTTAAGGAAGAATCTTTTTCAACATCCAGCCCTCTCGTGGAATTCTCTGAGACGAGCCTGTTTATTACGGGCTCATATCATTTATTTTTGGTACATCCGACCCTTGATGAATAGCTTTTAACCCTTTTCCTAGGGTTAACTGATCACATCGCGATTGGATCCCTCTAACAAGCAATGAAGGGATTTCAATAAGTAAAACTGCCTCAATCTTGTAAACCAAAAAGAGATGTGTTGCCCCAGTACAGATGTTCGACAAGCAATGAGGGCAAATGGTAATTTCTCATGCCAGTCCTTATTCACCTCTAGGCAATTCGGTGACGAAACGTGGTGTCTGCTCCTGAATTAATTTCAGACCTCAGCTATCGTGCTATTGTTCAAGTTCAATACATTTTCCAATACCATCTTCTCTAAAATCGGCATGTGATGACATTGACGCATGAAGCAGCCTCTATTCATTTAATGATCTCAACAGTGGAGCAATGCCCATTAGAAGCTTTCGATGATGATGCTTACCATGCCCCCTTTTGCTCAAAATTTGAGTCGCCCTTTTCGAGTTTTCAACTCAAATCCACCTTTGGTCAAAGCGCCTTTTGCGAGTTTTTGCCTTGACCTCTCATTTTTCTTTTTCTTTTTCTTTTTTCTTATTTCTTTTTCTCCTATTTTTGACTTTGATTTTTTTCGATTTTTTTTTTGTTTTTTTGTTTTTTTTTTTGAATCTGAACTCATGGGATCAGGCAAATCCTGGTCATGCTTTTCGATCAAAATCAATGTTATTCTAAAGTCTTCCACATAAGATCTTCCACTTTCATCTTGTATGTGAAAAACCTTCTTTGGTACCAGATTTCTTTCATAGAGCCCTTTTGAGACGCAACTACGACATAAAACTTTGGATCTTCCTGTTTAATCAGGATAAAATCCAACATCCTCTTGAAGGGATAGAAACTCAACTTCAAATGGGCAAAACTATGCTGACTCAACGAGAGAGGCATTGCCTCGGCAAAGAATTGCATCATTCACACTACAAATTTCTGACATCATGCTATTGTGCAGGTTTCATTATAAGAATCGAGGCATACCCTGGTATGATCGTACAAAGACATCTTTGAACTCTAGAGGTAACTCAACAAGGTCTTGCTTCGTCTCTGTGGTCAGGTCAATTCTAGTCTTCACCAAGCTCAGAATTTCTAATGATTCCTTGAGAGTAGGATCTGTTTATCCTCTTGTTCTACCATTCTCAACAAGTTTGATCTATGTTATTTCCAAAGTCATGAGATCCATCTAAACGCATGCCTCGCTCAAGTGGAAAATCTGAGTTTGCAGAAGTTTCATTCATGTCATTGATATCTGAGGACTCATAATAAGTACCAAAGAATATACAAAAGAATGTATAAATTTATGAATAATTATTTATACAATATGATTATGAATGAATGAATGATGTGGAAGAAAATCCAAAAGAATGAAATAATCAAAAATAATTATTCAAAAAGAATGACCGTGCGCGGTGGCCGGAAACTTCAAAGAGGTAATTTTTCTTTTTTTGTTATATATATTATACGTATATAAATAAATGAACAAAAAAAATAAAAAGAAAAAAATAAAAAAGGGTTAAAATATGTAAAAACGAAAACAAAAAGAGCCAGAAACCTTTGATTTTTGTGTTTCTTATTTCTGAAAAACGTTACAAAGAGAAAAGGAAAAGAAAATAACCCCCCCTTTTTCTGGTATTTGCATGGCTTTTTATAGCCTTTTTTTTACAATGTTTTTATATTACTTATTGTCATTTCTTGTAGGCCACTTGAAGGCGGTGGAGCAGGTGGGCAGAGACGTGACATGCGGCGCCGGCGACCAGGGCAAGTGGATGATTTTAGCAGAGGCTAGGTGCGACGGGTTGGTGGCTGAAGACCCTAGGTGCGGCGCACCTAGGGTTGCTGCTACTTGTTCTTCTTTTTTTTTTTTTTGAACGTGGGCTAGGGTAATTGATGTATTGGGTTTGGGCTTGCAGTTTTTTTGGGTTTAATTTAGTTTGTTGGGTTGGGGCAAATTTGGGCTTTGTACATCGGGGTTTTAAAAAAAAGGATCATGCCCAGTAAGTTAGGACACAATCTTTTCTTAATTTCCCGAGATCATTTAAAACTCAAGTTTGAAAAGATTCGTGTATTTAGATTTATTGTGAAAATCGAAACCCAGTAAGTTAAGGTACGACCTTCTCGAATCTAAACACGAAATTTTGCTTATTCAAAAATCATAATTTATGCATTGAATAAAATTAATTGGGCACAAAATAGTAGAAATAAAACACGATGTTGATGCTCGTAACAATGATAATGAATTCGATAACGTAAGTATGAATAATATGAACAATCAAAAAATGAAATAAATAAATATAAGAGACAAATCAATCATATAATTGCAAGTAAATAAACGAATAGAATTAAAATGGTCTTTTAAAATAATCTGAACATATAAATAAATACATAAATAATAATAACAATAAAGAAAATGAATAAACTCAAAATGTAAAGAGATGTATATGTATATTTTAAAATTGTGAAATATATATGTATATATAAATTGTAAAATATGTGTACATCTATGTATTATAAAAGGTATATAGGTATACATATATTTAAGATTATAAAGTATATGTATAAAAAGAAACTACGTATGTATATATATATATAGGAGTTATAAAATGTAAAACACATATATATTATAAGAATGCATGTATATATATTTTAAAATTATAGAACATAAAAACATATGTATGTAAAAATATATAAAACATAAAACATATGTGCGTATGTATATTATAAAAATATGTATATGTACATGTATAATAAAGTTTAAAATAAAGATATAAATAAGTAAACAAAAAAAACTAAATAAATAAATAAAGAATTAAGATAAAAAGGGTTTAATTGTAGCTTAAATTAAATTAGCAGGATAGATTAAAATAAAAATAAATAAATAAAGGGACCAATTTCAAATGCGCAAAGTAAAGCGGGGATTAATCGAAAAGATATCCCATTGACCTCCTATGATGCGTTTCAAAGGACTAAAATGAAACAAGCAGTAAATCTTATGGCCCGAATCAAAAATAAGAAAGAATCTGATTGCACTATGTTGCAAAAGCGGAGGGGCTGAACATGCAATTAGCCCCTCCCAACAAAACACACGGATCCTAGCGTTACTGGGTCGGATCGCGGGTCAAGCATCAAAACGGCTTCGTTTTGGCCACCGATATTAAGGCACAAAATGGCGTCGTTTACACTCTATATATAAGTAGTAAAAAAAAGAAAAAAATACACTTTCAGTTTCATTTTTCCAGAAAAAAAAAAAGAGAACAGTTTGGTTCTCTCTCAACCCCTCCATCCGGCCGATAGGGGCGTTGCTCGCGCCGCCGTGCCTCCACCGTAGGTGGTGATCGGAGCGCAGCGGAGATCAAATTTTCAGCCCGATTTAAAAGGCCGTTTGGTGACGGTGACCTTTCTTTTTTTTTGGCCCTATGACCGGAGGAAAAAGAAACCCCCAGCGCCCTCCCTTGGCACGATTCCGGCGGCCGCAAAGGACTCCGGCTATGGGACTTGTGGGCGACTGCAAATATTCCCTTTCTCTTTTATGTTATTTTATTTTTGTTTAAAACAATAAAATAAAATAAATAAAACAACAGATCTGGAATAAAAAGATCACCTTAGCTTGCTTTTTATTTCTAAAGTGTATAAAATTGCGAGAAGAGCCTACTATTGTTCATTGTGGCTTTTTATAGCCATTTTACAACTTTTTGTTTCTATTTTCTTGTTTTTTTTCTGTTGTAATCTTTTGTTGTCTTGTTGTGCTTGCGTGTTTATTGCTCTCTGCAGGTGTCTGACACGTGTGGAGGGCCAACGATTGGCGACGGTGGCGGTGGCGTACGTGAGGGAGCCTGGTAGAGTCCAAAATAGCCTGGCGTGCGTGTGGACTGCTGAAAATTTTTAGTTTCTTGGGCTTGTTGGGTTTGGGTTTAGTTAGATTTTGGTCTTTGTTTGTTGGGCCTGGGCAAAATTTGGGCTGTACATTACAAAAGCGGACTTAAATTATTCAGGGCGTTACAACATTGAGATAGATGCATTTGAATTAAGAAAAGAAAAATTAATAATGTTTCATTCTCATTTTTAGTGGTGGGGATTTAACTCTCCCCCTATTATTATTAAAAGGGTAAACTATGTAAAGCCCCAAAATTTGTTTACATGATTTGTTAAATGTTGTTATATAATTTAGTACTTATTTTAATGGTTAAATGTTGGAGTAGTGTTTTTGAGGTCTCGGGTTTGAGGTAAGTAAATTAAATTATTTTTATTAGATTCGGATTAGTTGCTCAAGTTAGTGTGTTGGATTGATATTTAATCTCTTTAAAATTAAATAAGTTAGCATATTGGTGGGTAAGATTTTATAAAGGATTTTGGGGTTATCCTTATTCTTTTCGTTATTATTTTTAGTGTTCCACGTTTGCTTCCCATTGTTTCACCTTTTTTTTCCTCCCTTCTTTCTCTTTTCTTTACCCCTTCCTTTAATCAATATTTATTTTCCTTTCAATTCTTGTTTGTTGGCTTCCCTATTCTTCTTGTTTAAGTTGGTTGATACTTTCAGATCATGGGTGTCTCGTGTGGTTGATTTCAATCCTTAATGGTAAGGTTTTATCGACTTCTATTTTTATTTCATGTGGAAATGTTCGTTGGGCGTTTGGGGATTTTAAAATCTTGTTAGCATGGCATGGAATCTGTATATTTCTCTTGTTTTGGTTGAGTATCTAATTGATGCGCTATGTTTAGAAGAGGTCCAAGGAGTGGTTGGTGTACCTCCAGTGACGTAGGACTCGTGTAGTGGCTACTTGTTTAACGATAAATGTGTGGACGTTCTTTTTGTTAGGGTGGGCAAGTCGATTGTGGTTGATTTTGTAGTTAGATTTTATGAATCGTTACTGAATTGGCGAGTGCTAATTGTTGTTTTTAGGTGGATATCGCGTGGTTGTTCTCGCATCATTAACGAATCAGGTGTGTAACGAGAAACTCGAAAAATAGTGAATGGAGAAAGTCAAAATTGGGCACTATCGATGCCACATGACCGTGTGCAACACACGACCGTGTGATAGACCGTATGCTGGGTCGTATCTGACACACGATCTAGGCTATTTTGGACTATGTGGACCACATGGGTGTGTGTGGACCGTGTGCCATGCCGTGTGTATCCAAAATTCATAATTTTACCCTAGGGACATACACATCATCCTGATTGACTGTAGGCCTTTCGTGGGCCGTATGAGGTTAAATATACCATAAAACATGAAATTTAGTCATTTGTTATTGCGAATTCTGATATCTATATGTGTATCTGAGTTGCTCTATGATAATCCAAATTGAGTGTAATGTTAAATACGTATATGAATTGCATCAAAAATGTTATGTATGATTTCTGTCTAATTATATCTGATTCTGGGGTGGGATATACTATGATATGCGATTTCTCGCCCATTATACTAGCAACATAGCTGCAAATGTTCTAAAAAGTGTCATACCGACACTAAGTGGTGTATAGAGCTAGATAGGTCTAATTAAGACCCTATATGGTGTGTAGGGATGGTTGGAGATGGTTTGTAGCGGATGGGGGTAGAATTGTAAATTTGCATATAATTCTAACTCTGTATGAAATATACGTCTGTATTTGCTCTGCTATGTAATAAATTGGAAATTAAATATGTGATTCTGTTTTCTTTTAAGTTACAAACTGAGTTATGAAAACTTACTTTCTGTTTGTTTGTCACTTTCAGGTAACCCTCAAACTTAGGCGAGTTAGTGCGGCAGGAGCTCGATTATATCCATATTTTTGTAAACTCAATTTATTTAAATTTAAATTATTCACGATTCTGGTTTGATAGTTTTGTAAATTTTGGACTTTCTGTACATTGGGACTATTTTTGAATTTGGATTTTATTTTCAATTTTCGCGTGATACTGATAAAACGATTTATAAAAAATGTCTATTTTCCTGCAAACAATCGTTTTTAAGAAAACAAACTTGGTTTTCCATAATATAATGGTTTAAGAATTTCTGTTGCAAAGTAATTGATTTTTAGAAAACGTAATTAAACATGGATTCAGCTGAAAAGCTAACTAAGAATAATTTCTACTGAATTGAAGTTTTCTTAGTAACAGAATTTGTGTTGTTTTTCAACGTTTCTGGAAAGCTAAAACCATTTTATGTAATCACTCTAGGTACGGCCATAATGTCTAGGTCGGGTTTGGGATGTTACAAACTACACCATAATATTAAATCATGGATAAAATTTTATTTTGATCATTTAACTAAAAAGGTTACAATTTGGTCATTAAATTTTTCGAAATTATTTTTTGTCACTCAGTTATTAAGTGACACCTTTTTAGCTGGTATAATAACAACTTTAGTTCTCAACTTTTATATTTTATTGTCAATTTGAACTTGGTTCTATATAAAATTATAAAACAAATCAAATTTACATAAAATAGAAAATCTATATAAAAATTCTAGAAAAATAAAAATAGAATATAGATATTGTTGGTAGTAATTTACGAAAATTGGATCAAATCAAAATTTTATGTATAAAATTACACAAAATCAAAATTTATGTGTGACATTGTATATTAAATCAAAGTCCATGTAAAATTTGTTAAAATAATAAATGTGAACATACAACAGATTTAAAAATTTATTCATTAATGGATTTTTGTTTCTATATTTTTTTATATAGATTCTTTTATTATTAAAATTTATGTATTGTTATTGATTCTCAAGAAAATTACATGTTTTAGACCCTAAAATTTTTATTAAGGACTAGTGTTTAAACAAAACCTATAGGCAATAACAGTACAAAGGCAAAACAAAACATAAACTACGAAGTTTATTAGGAAAGGAAAAGCAGATGGACTCGATAGTAATGTGGTGGAATCCATGCTTCCCTAGCCATCCTAAGACCTCCAACAATAAGGCTTCAGCTGAATGAGCATCAAAAGCTCTATCAAGATTGTTGAAACTATTTTTTTGTGAAACGGGATCGATTTGGATTTGAAAATGAAAACGAACATAGGAGTCGCCACCAATCTTTTTTGATGAGGTGTGAATGGGTCACCTCGAAAAGTGATTATTTTTAATAAACAATTTAATTTTATTAAAATAACGATTTTGGTCCACGAAATTCAGAAAGACGGGTAATTGTTTAAACTCAATAGTAATGTGGACAATAAGTGGATGGACTCGAATATTAGGAAATTTAGAAAGATGGGTAATAAGTGAATAAACGATTTGATTTTATTAAAACAATAATTTTGGTCCACAAAATTCAAAAAGACGGGTAATTGTTTAAACTCGACAGTAATGTGGACAATAAGTGGAAGGAGTCCAAGTTTTTGTGTTTTTAATAACCGTACAAAGGCAAAACAAAACATTAACTACGAAGTTTATAAGGAAAGGAAAAGCAGATGGACTCGACATTAATGTGGTGGAATCCATGCTTCCCTAACCATCCTAAGAGCTCCAACAATGAGGCCTCAGCTGAATGAGCATCAAAAGCTCTATCGAGACGTTGTGCGCAACCAACTCAAACCATGCCATCAGAATCTCACACCACCGCACCGAAGTCAGCAACATGCTCCTTAGAAATCTAGGCTGCATCAACATTGATCTTGAGCTGCTCACCAAGCAAGGCTTCCTACCTCAGAACTTTAAATTATTACAAAATCTTTTATATAGGTTGTGCCTAAAACTTTAAATTTGTATTTAGTTGGTGTTTAAATTTCAAACATACTTGTTACTTGAATTATATTCGGTCACATAATTTGATACCTCCATGTTAATATCATTACTTTGTGTAATATTTTTTTATCAATTTTTTTTTATTTTTAAAGATTTTTTATTCATGTTTGACACATGACATTTTGAGAGGTTGTTGCATGTCATCACAGAATTGGTTATCAATGCCACGTTAGCATAAACTAACGTTGCTAGTTCAGATGTATCAAACTATTTGATGGAATACAATGTGTAAATGTTAAGGGTTAGATTTTTCAAAATCAAGACTAAATTGAAACATATATAAATGTTAATGGTTAAATTTGCTGTAATATCAAATTTAAAAGCTGTCATGTTAGTCCATTGATGACCAAAAAGACAAAATTGAATATGTCGAAACCATTTTTTTGAAAGCAAAAATATGTTATCGACTTAAAAAAAACAAAAATTGGAGTCGCCACCGATCCTTGATTGAGGTGTGATCGGCTCGCCTTAAAAATTTTCAGTCTACGAATTTTGAGAAAACAGGTTCGGGAGTCAGTTACGCACGAGGAAGGGTTAGCACCCTCGTAACGCCCAAAATCGGTACCAAATTGATTATTTAATGTCTTAGTGTCGAAAATTTGAAAAGATTTTAAAAGAAAACTTTGAACTTGTGAATGAATCAAAATAATAAAACATTCTTATTTCAAAGAAATAAAACATCACACCCAGTGAGTTAGGGCACAATATTTTAAAATCTTCAAAATAACCTTTTGTTTTAGAAATTCTTATTTCGAGATAATAAAATGTCACGACCAGTAAGTTAGGACCCGACATTTTTGGATTCCCGAGAATAAGCTTTTTATTTGAAAATTATGAATTTATTGCAAAATAAATACTTGGTTTTCTAAATTCATCGAAAAATTATCACAATCCAGTAAGTTAGAACACGATCTTTCTCGAGAACCATGAATGCCAAATATTTTGAAAATTTATAAAATATGAGGATTTTAATACTAACGAAACCAAAATATATTTTCTTTAAAAGTATGATAAGATGTTAATGCATATATATACACATGTATACAAAAATCATGAAAATGAATCAATAATAAGATATATAAAATATGCACATACATTTTAAAAATAATAAACATAAAAATGTATAAATATAATATATTAGTAAATTACGAAAATACGAAAAAATATATATAAAAACATGCGAACAATATTTTATAATAATTTTGAATAGTGTATAAATATGTACATTATAAAAGAAATATATATACAGAATTAAAAAAGGAAAAATGAAAAACGATATGAAATTCATAAAATATATGTATATGTACGTATGCATATAAAAATAATAAAAAATAAAGTAATAATAAAATATATAAGACACGTATATATATTTTAAAACCATTTAAAATATGTACATATATATATTTACATACATATGCGTATAAATATATAGGTATAATAATATTAATATTTAATATAATAATAAATAATACTAACAATAAGACAGTAATAATAACAATCTAACAGTATTAATAAAAAAAAACTTTAAATGACAAATGAAGGATTAATTTGGAAATAAACAGAATTTAAAGGTTGAATTCAAAAAATAGAAAACGAGAAAAGGATTAAATTAAAACGCGCGCAACAGGAGGAGGACAGAAAAAGCAATTTACTCAAACCTCCTAAAACGTTGCATTTAAAAGGGGTTAAAATAATAAAATTGGAAACCAATGGGGCAAATTCGGAAAACTTTAGAAACAAATTAAAGCAATAAAACAAATCAAGAGGATCAAAAGCACAAATATCCCACTGGGATAAAACATGCAGGCTGTAAGAAGAAGGAAAGAAAAGCTGCTCCATTTTCCCCCTTTGCTCCTCACATTGGCATTCTCCCCTCTTTTTTCCAACTCCGATTCAAACCAAGCGCAGCGAGAGCATCAACGACATGCCGCCATCGGTAAGTGCCTCTACCCTTCCTCTTTACCTCTGTTTCGCATACCCAGAAAAACGAAAAAAAACAAAGAAGTAACATAGAAAATAATAAAAAGAGAAGAAGATCACCTTCAAAAAAACAATGTTCTCTTAATTCTTTCTTTCAATAGTGTTTGGATCTCTGCTTTTTTGTCTTTTTTTTTAAAATAATCTTTTTTGATACAAATATTTGTAACCCCCCTTACCAAAAAAATCAATCGGATTTCTTATCCCCCCCTAAAACCTTACAACTTTTTTTTGTTCCCCCCCCCCCCCTTTACTATCGTTGCCATACACTATTTGTTTGCTGTTTCAATCCGTTTTTTTTTTTGCAGGTGTTGAGGTCGTGGAAGAGGCGTGCGTCGTGTGCGAAAGCTGCTGAACGTGGGGGCGATTGCTGCGGCGCTGAGGAAAGGGAAAAAAACTGCTGCTAAGGTTTCTGTTACCTTTGGCCAATTGGGCCTTGTAACTGGGTTAGAATTGACCCAAGTTTATTGGGTTTGGTTATACATAATTTCGGCTCGGGCAACAATTGGGTATTATAGAATAGTTAGGTGACCATTTTGTAACTTTTCAGAGTTAAGTGACAAAAAAATACTAATAGTTAGGTGACTAAACTTTTAGCTCATTTGTAGTGCGACTTTCATGTATTTGGCATATTCTTCTTCTTCTTCTTCTTATTATTATTAGTATAAACTACACAATTAATCACTAAACTATGGATAAGTTTCGTATGGTGGTCGTTTTAGTCATTGAGAGTGTAGAGCTCGTTTGAAGAATCCATGAAACAACATAATTTTGAAAGGGCGAGAATGTTGTAGGTAAGATAAATAAGGTGGTCGCAAGGGTTGGTTAGGAAGTTAAGGTAACGGGCCTGGGAAACTTTGTTGAGGGTGGACTGCTATAAGCCACAACTAATGAGGTCTTCAAGTGAGGCGAGCTTGTAGGCTAGGCCATTGAGATATCCAAATTGGTTCATAAAAACGATGATGGACGATGAGGGTTTATAACGGTGTGGTGAGAATATGCGAAACAAGTTTTATTTTTGTTTCAGCTTTCACCTTTCTTTTTTCATAAACATAAAAAAAATTTAACAAATAGAAAACATAAAAAAACTATTATAAAGAAATGAAGAAGGGAGGAAAATAGAGAGAGAAGCAAAATAGAATAGAAAATAAAGAAAAAAAACAAAGTTAAAAAACATAAAAAAAAGATTAAATTGCTCATACAAAAAAATATGTAAGCCAATTATATAATTTAACCTTTTTTTTTTTTTGAAATGATGATTTAATTTGTCACGTCCGTTATACCATTAACGGCAATTAACGATTCAGTGACTAAAATGTTATAATATGTTAATGTAGGTGACTAAAACGTAACATTTCGAATATACATAATTAAAATGTAATTTGAAGGTAAACAAAAATAACTATTTGGATAAATTAACCTTTTTTTAATGTTTTTCTTTCTTTTCCTTCCATTTCCATTTTCCTTCGCTTTTCTGTTTCTTTTTTCCTTTTTGTCATTTTCTCTTCACCAGACGCTGCTTGTCGGCCACAATTCATTAGCGACAAATCTAAACAAAAGTTCACTGGAAAAGTCCCCTTGATCCGCTTTTTCCATCCATTGAATTGGATTTTCCAAAAGATTCCTCGACTTCCTTAGATTTAAAATGGAAATTTCGACTTAACCCAAGTTGCATCTTCAGGAAAACAATTGCTCAATTGAACCAACACTTCAGTCACTGCTCTGTTTTTCCATTTGACCATGTGCCTATCGAGCATAACAATATCGGTTCCTTTGCAGTAGTACCATCCGCATCAAGTTGTGGTAGATGTTATAGAGTTAGTACATGTTTTTTAGTTGAGATACGTGGAAAACAGGGTGCTCAACAATCTGGTATGGCCTGAAATACTTGGGGTGCTAACTTCATATACTACTTGTTTACCAAGGATTTTTGTCGATATGGATGGAGTTTGACATATACAAACCCCCGCGATCATACTACCGAGCAGTGCAAATTGAATTGCGGCCTCCCTAGCCTTTAAGGTTCTGTCTCGCATGGCAAATAAAGCATGTGTGCAGGTGCGGGTTGTTCGTAAATAATTTCATGAGTTGTCTTCGTAGGAGTGTGAAATGATGTGTTGTACCACCACTTGGCAAGTGGAAGCCATTTTCACCAATCCCTTAGTCGCTCCCCTGATACGCAACCAAGATATGTCTCAACACTCCTATTGACTACCTCGGAAAAGCTCTTTCCAAAATGTGCTGACAAAAATATTGTGTTGGTCAGAAACTATACTTTGAGGAATCCCATGTAGTTTGTAAACACTGTTAAGGCTTGGGCTACACTTGTTGTCGTAAAAGGGTGTTCAAGAGCAATGAAATAACTCTACTTACTAAGCCTGTCGACCACCACCAATACAACACTCTTCCCATTAGATTTAGGAACACCTTCAATAAAATCTAACGAGATATCAATCCACACAGCAGTTGGTATTTGTCAAGGTTGCAAAAGAGCACGATATTTTAAATCTACTCTAGACCTTGTAGCCAAGTATTTCTAGTTCGAGTGGTCAATTCACTTTGAAGCACTAGCACGACATTAAAAGCAGCAGTAGATATTTGAGAAAGGGCATTAGCTAATGCGTTAGAACAGGCAATTGCGAATCTCACTTTAGAAGAGGAGGAAGCGTCGTTGGTTTTGGGTCCTGAGGATCTCACCCCGATTAATATTGATTATGAGCTTTGTCTTGTCGGGAAATTTTTGGATAAGTCGATCGATGGGAATGGGTTATATTTGATCCAGTTTTATCATGCTGTGGATCTGAAGAAGATGATCTCTAGTAGTCCCTGGTCTTTCAATGACTGTATTCTTCTAGTCCACAAGTTCCCCTAGGGTGAGAATCTCAAGGATGTCAATTTTTACTATGCGGATTTCCGAAATCAAGCGCATAATAATTTTTCTATAACTTTAGAGGGTCAAATGAGTCATTATATTCCCATTCACTACCTATAATTTCCTTATTTTTATTAACTTGTTTTTCTTTTTTAAAATAATGACAACATTGTTTAATTGTATATACCATTTATTTTTGGTTTTATTTATAAATTGGCTCTTAAACTATACCTTAATTCTCAAATTGATCCTAAAATTTTTTAGTCAAAAGTGAACCTTTAACTATCAATTTTATCCCAATTTGTCCCTAAAGATGATGTCAATCAATAAGAATGTAATGCATTGTGCATTCTTATTAAATGTCGTACACTTTATAAATTAAATGAGACGAAACTAATAATTTAAGGACCACTTTTGATAATAAAAAAACCTTTAAAGCAACTGAAATTTTTTTATCACTAAATTAATGACTTAATTTTATTCACCATTTACTAAAAAAAGATTAATAAAAAAATTTAACATAATTTCATTATAAGTTCTTATTATATTTGTTTTTTTTATACAATGTTTAAAACTACCCATAGTCACCCCCAACCCTTAAATAGAAGGATAATGCGCACTCAGACCCACCCACGTCCAGGGATGAAGCCAAAAATATTTTTTAAGGGGGCCCGAAATTAAATTTTAATTTTTAATAGCTTATATTTTTATATATTTTTAAAAGATTAAATCTAATTTTTATCATTTTTAAGGAGGCCAAAGTGCAATTTTACCTTTATTAATTTAAAATTTTAAATTTTCTAAAAGGCCTAAATGGACAATTTTCCATTTTAGGGGCCAGCCCCCCTTGATACACCACTGCCCACATCTTCCTGTACTGATAATAATATCGATACTCGTCGAGTTAAAACTCAATCGACATTGATAAAAAATTATTTGACTATTAAGATCGGGTACCACAAATTTCCATTTATATAAAATATATATAATGGTACGTAACAAAATAAAAATAAAATGATAATTACATTCATAATCATAACTATTCTCACCCCCACATTTTCAAAAAAAAAAAAAAAACTAATTCTAGATGACTCTTTGCAAAATCTATGAAGCAATTGGTCATATGACTGTAGCAACATGAAGTAATTTTGCTAAGAAAATTTCAGCTATACCATTACATGAACTACAAGAAGTGTACTTATGAAGAAAAATATTTTCTTTCACTAAATGAAAGAAAAATAATACACTTTATATATACTTATATAGTTTTTATTGACTTTCTTTTATTGTGTATACGAATATAAATCACGAACCTTAAAAGAATTCGTAATCGAAATCAGGAGTAGTTACACATTCCATAAACACAAAACTCATTGGGAGCGCACCGGTGATTGCACCCACCGCAATGCCTTTTATCGAACGAGACGTTGACGCACTCTCCCCGGCAACAAACCTCTGTGTACTTGCACTTGTTATGGCACGCCCCGCAATTGTTGCTGTCCGTTACCAAGTCCACGCACTTATTGTTGCAACAAGTCGAGGTGGCGCCGCAAATCCCCTCGTTGTACTTGCAGTGGTTTGCCGCTCTTGGGTTATTGGCTTGAAGGAAACGGCTTACTCTTGTCGATGGCAATGGTGATTGATCTGCCATTGCCATTGTTATGGTGAAGCTTAGAGCTACGGTGATGATAATTTTTGTGAGTTCCATTTCCTTCTTGAGTATTTTTCCTTTTGGGGTGAAGGAAATGGAAATGTTCAAGGCTTGGATTCTAGGGGAGCTTGTTGGCTATATATATTGAGAGTTTTTGGTGAAGGAAATGAGGGAAATGAAACCCTGGGTACTTAATTTATAAGAGAAAAAAAAAACTCGTATTTAACTCTATTGATTTACGTAATTATTTCGAAATGAAATTTAATAAAAAATTATATTTGATGTATAATTAATGTAACATGTAAATTTGTACACGAATAGTAAAAAAAAATGGTGATTCTTCTAATAATGTCGTTTTTGAAGTTTAATGATAAGATATATTGTACTCTAAAAAAAACTTGAATTTAAACCTTGAAAATGACAGTCGCGAATCTTAAAAAGATTAGTCTCTATTAATCGAATTTGATTTTTTTCTTGTATTTTAAAATAATTTTTAAAAATAAAAAATAAGAGGAGTTGACCAAAGAAACTTGAAAAGAGGTAAAAAGGTGGGATGTGATGCATGCATGGAGGGTGTTGGAATTGGAGAGATCAATTCATTAAAAAAAATAGAAAATCTAGGGTTTATTAATTTTCAAGCAAGTTTAATTATTTCTCATTCATAGATCCCAAGTTAGGATCATAAATAATTAAGGGTTTTGTTTAATTATTATAAACTCGTCACCACTTTTTGTTTAATTTTAATTATTAAATTTAAAAAAATTAAATTATGCTATTAACATCTGTATTTTATGAAAGTTTTGGATTTAATCCTTATACGTAATTTTTAGTTCATATACTTTTTGAATGATAACTATTAAATTCATTAAGTAAAACTTTGCTCCTTTCAAAATCGATGTGGCAATCATATTATGCCATATGTATAATGCCATGTCCGTTTGTTATTTTCATATATTACTCACTAAAAATTCTGTTAATTGATTAACGACCGTCATTTGCATCAAAACTAAAATTTTAAAGCTAAAAAAGTATAAGGAATTAGAACGATTTAATTGAAGAATATGAACTAAGTCTACAATTGTACGCATAGAACTAGTAATTGAACTTACCCAAATGAGCTTAACTACCACTTTTGAGTCGAGACCAAAATCGACCAATTTAAAAAGAATAAGGATTAAAAATTTATTAAATTAAAGTATAGGGACTAATAACAAAATTTAACAAAATATAAGCATATGCTAGTGCTATTATCACATCACATGGTAGCGTAGAAAGTCAAAGTGGGGGGCAATTTTGACCATTTCTAGAACCATTTAATGAACCCCCAATAAAAATGTGCTCCCATATGCCTGGCTTGAGGAAATTTAGCCATGCCCTCAGGCAAAGCAAAGGAAATAAAATTAAAATAAAAAGACGGTCCAAATTTTCTTATCAATTCACACTATTATATTTAAAATATTCGGTACTCTAAAATTATAAAAAAATTTAAGATTGAGTATGAAATAAAAAAGAGAGTATATTATCAGTGTACTAAATATTAATTCTTATATTAATTACGATAAGTATTATGAAGAAATTCAACCATATTTAAAGGATCGTTAACTTTTAAAATAATAGTGTCACACGTTAAAGTATGAAAATTCGTTCGATATTTGAAAATAAAGGGGAGAATAATCGGGAATGATATCTAAATTAGGCTTCTTTTGAATGGACAATGAGATTAGCTACCATAGCAAAAGAGAGGTGAGATATGTGTTTGAATACAATCACAACCGTAACGGTGAGATGAGAATGAAAAATGATTTTTAAGGACATTAAGTAAAATTTTATGTATAAGTAAAATAAATAATTAAAAGATATATGTTGAAATAAAATATTTTAAATCAATATTACAATTATTAAAATAAATAGTTAAAATTATATTTTTATATTAAATTATAAAATGCATATTAAAATTGTATTTATGTTAAATAATAATTTTATTAATAAATAATTAAAAGTTTGTAAAAAATTATAAATTATATTATTTATTATTATATTAATTTTTTAAATTATTATTATTCATATAAAATTATTTAATTATAAATATTATTTTTTCAATTTTACAATAATAAACTATATATATTTATTAAATTACTATATAAGTAAAAATTATACACGTAAAATTCTAATTGTAGTTCAAATGTATACTAGAAGTTCTAATTTAATTTTAATTTAATCATACACATTTAAATAAATAAATACATTAACTTATTTTTATATTGAATAAATATAATTATTTATGTATGCAATATATAAACATAAAATGATGCTATATCAATAATTGTGTTAATAATTTACAAGAACTGAATCAAATACAAATTTTATGTATAAAATTACACAAAATCAATATTTATGTATACAATTGCACATTAAATCATAATTAATGTATAATTTTGATCTTTACCCTAAAAATAACAAGTAGAACTTATATACATATATATATGTGTATGTATGTTAATACACAATATCAACGGTAGAATTTGAAAATGGAAAAGTGATCTTCCAGTCAAGAACAGGAGAGAAGCAGAAAAAAATTTATTATATAAGTCAAGTAACTGGGTTAGATTTCGAATCGAATTTTGAGTCGGGTTATTTTTATTATTATTATAAAACAAAATGCAAAAGGAAAAAATCCCAACAATATTATATAGAAGCAATCTAGTATGCATTAAAAAGAACATTTTCTATTTAATAATAATAATAATAATAATAAAAGACATTTACCTTTGTAGTTTGGTGTAAAATATACTTATATTTTTATAGTTTGAAAAATATCTATCTACCCCTTCATATTTGAAAAAAATCATATAAACCCCATTTTGTCAATTTTGAAAAATTACAAAATTGTTATTAATTTTTGGTCATGTCTTTTTAGTCCATTTTGTCAATTGTAATTAGCTAATGAGAAGACATGACGGATCAATTTTAAAATTGACATAATAATAATTTTATTTTTCAATACTTATATATTTTATTAATGTGGAAAATAGATAAACTATATATTATATAATATAATGATTAAAAAATATTTAAGACTTCATCAAAACTAATAAAATAGAAAAAATGAACTTTTGGATAGGTATAATTTTATATAATAATTTATATTACAATTAATTACAAAAGAAATTATTTAAGACTCCATCAAAACTAATAAAAAAAACAACAACAACATTTCAATAGGTCAAATTCTATATAATAATTTATATTAGTTAGTAGTTGTGTTATCTTTTTTCTTTTTAAGTTTTGATAGTCTTAAATAATTTATTTTGCACTTAATATCTATATATCTATGTCTACATTGAGAAAGGATTGTATAAAACTGTGATTCCACGCCATCCTTATCCATTTTCAATGAGAGAATGACAAATCATATTTTTTCTCCTGATTTTTAGTGTTTTTAGTTGGATTTGAATTTTTTCAAGAGGAAAAAACTGAAAATCAGGAAGAAAAATTTGATTTGTCATTCTCCTATTGGAAAGAGATAAGGATGACTTGGAATCACAGTTGCATATAACCATTTTTCGCCTACATTTCTATCTATATTTATCTAATTTAATATTTATATTGAGTTAGTGTCACTCTTAACCAAGTCACCTACTCAATTATGAAATTACAGAAATACTCATTCTTTTATATTATAATTAACATTATTATGATGACAATTTTGTCTTTTTATATTTTTATATAATCTTTAAATAAAATAATTACAAATTACAGATCCGATGATAAAATACATGTTCAATAATATCAATACGCAAGTTCATTACCCACATTTGGGTGTGACAAAACCTAGTAAGCATTTAAAGTTTTGACCAAATTGATGTCACCCTCGACGAGTCCCAACTCAGTTATGCATAATGAGATTCAAACTCAAAACATCATAAATTTTACTCTTTCAAAAATTGTTTTGGTCGAAAAGAGAAAAAAATCAAACTAAGTAGAGATTACTCTTCGTGTTCCTACACCACTATCATCCTCTATCAAAAGACGTTACAATTTCATAAAGAAGCTCATACAACACACTCAAGTCGAACTGCCTACCCAAGACTAAAGTTGTCATTTTATTCACTACTCGGTTACCTTTTTTATTAACATGCACCACATGAACATTCCAATCACATTGCAGCAAAATCATGATCAATCGCTTCACCGCACTAGGTGATGATTATCCATCTCAATTAAAGATATATTTAATATTTATATCATTTTTTTATATAAATTTGAAGCTAAAAGAGAGCCAATACTAGCTGCCACTTAACGTGGTTTGTGAAACACCTAAACTTAAGCTCAAAGGATTTGGCACCAACAATTTGTCTTCTTTTTTTTTTTTTCTTTTTTTTTTTTAATTTCAACAAAAACCAAAGTACTACGTTTGCCTAAGAAAATAATAAATTGGGCCACGTATGTACGTATTTATTGTGTAACACAAGTTATTAGAAAATTGTATTGCAAGTGTGTCTTATGCCCAATTAAACTAATTGAGCTTCAATCCCAAGTAAGATTTGACGGTCCAATCTTGACACACATTTGATACCCCAATTAAAAAATCAAATTCCCATTTTGATTTCACCCGTATTTAATTTGATTTATGAGTAGACCTAATTATAAGGGGTATTTTATTAAAAAAAAAAAGTCCACTTGAAACATTATTTACGAAAATAGGTTGTTTAAAATATTATTTACTGGAATGTGCCAAAAAATAAAAAACGCGCCTACGTGGAAACGTTTTAAGGGAAAATTTTAGAAAAGCGCTTTCTCGTGGGAGCGCTTTTGCCATGTCAACAAAAGCGCTCCCACGTCAATGCGCTTTAGCCCGTGTTTTTTCTAGGGTTTTTAGGTTATTTGTATGTTATTTGCCATGTTGGCAAAAGCGCTCCAACGAGAAGGCGCTTTTCTGAAATTTCCCCTTAAAACACTTCCATGTAGGCGCATTTTGCGTTTCTTGGACCATTCCAGTAAATAATGTTTCAAGTCGCCTATTTCCGTAAATAATGTTGGAAATGAGCCTTTTTTTAGTAAAATACCCAATTATAAGGGTGGTCCGGTCGAAGATCATCTAAAAAGTGAGAGCGTGTGGATAAAAATATAGATTCGGAAAATAATTTTGGGCAAAACAACGAATGGGTTGGGCTTCGAGGAAGTTTTTTTTTTTGGCTCAGCTCAAATTTGTAAAAAAAAAAAAACTCTGCTACTTTTTGCTCTTGTTTTCACTATTTTTGTTACTGTTTTGTCATTGTTTTGGTGTTGTTTCACTATTATATTCTTACTATTTTGTTGTTATTATTTAGATATTGTATAACTATTATTTTATTGTTAATTTTGTTACTATTTTATCAGTATTTGCTTTTATTGTTAATTTTGCTACTATTTTATGTGTATTTATTTGCTAAGTTGAATCTATGTTAGTGTTATTTAAGTATAAATAATTTTTAATTTATTTTTGATTTATTAGGAAACATTTATTTTAATATTTTTAGTGTATTTGATGTATTATAAAAAATTTAATACAACCGGGCCAGGCTAAACTCAGGCTTTAGCATTTTTATCTGGACCAGACTTGGGCAAAATTTAAGACCCATTTTTTGAGTCGGGCCGGGACCAAGCCTAGAAAATGAGCCTAAAATTCTATTGAGGCTTGACCTAAACCCGACCCGGCCTAACCCATGATCATCTCTATTTATAAGTTAATTACATATTTAAATTGGTAATAAATTTTAAAATATTTTAATTATAATTTTAAATTATTAATTTCATATCAATTAAGTCATTTTGTTATTAAAAGCATTAAATGACACGTTAAATCTTATGTAGCTAAGTTTAGAATTAAAGCTTCTCAGTCACTGAAATTTTCAACATATTCCAAGGGAAGAGAATAAAATTGCAAACAAGATCGTCAAGGCTAGGAGAGACAGAGAACCGGGGTTGCGGTTGATTGATAAGAATTATGTAATGAGTTTTCTGAATGTTTGATTCTTGAGTTGTAATTTGTTTTCACCAAAAAAAAATTAGAATTAAAAAATTAAAGAAAACTAAAGCTTTATTTATTTATTTTGCTCTTGAAGTATACTTATTTTTTTTTTGCTCAATTTAATTTTTAAAATATTAATTCGTTATAATTTTTGGTCCAATTTTTAATAAACATTGAAAAAATCCCAACCAATTAAATTGCACCACCTGTCTTTGTTTTTCCATTTGGTAATATAATTTATACTTTTTCGTTAAAAAGAATAAAAATATTATTATTTATTAATTTTTTTAATTCTCTTCTCTCATCTATCTTTTTCACTACACTTGACATCAAGCAAGCCAATCCCCGAACGTTAATTTTCTGCATCCAACGACAATGAATTCGTCATTTTTCGATTTTAACCGAATTAACTGACTGAATCAAATTAGTTGAATTAATTAATTCATCATTAAATTTAATTCGACAGGGAGCAATTAAAGATTTTTTAGATTTTCAATTATTAAATAATTGATTCGAAATTATATAATTAATCGGACATAATAATATATATTAATACTTCTATCACACACAATTGCAGTGGACATTAAATATATATTATAGATATACAAAATTGGTGAGAGAAAATATTTTATGTTAAAAGTTAATTTGTTTAAAGTTTACTCAATAATTGTTATCAGTGTAATGATAAAAAGCTTGTTTATAAATTTATTAAACACAGGTTCAATTTTTAGTCGTGTTAGTTTTAGTTTTTTACTTCAAAACTATATAAAAATATGAAAAGACAAAAGATCATCAAAATAATAATAATAGTAGCCATTTAATAAAATGGTATATTAGTCATTCCTAATCGAGCTTGTACTCGATTAGTCATTTAACAAAAGACATGTTATCTTTATAAAGTTTAATCCCTAGACATGTTAACTTTAGTTCTTGTTAATTAAAATTATATAAAAGTGTGAAAAAACAAAATTGTCATCAAAATAATAATAGTCATTTAATAAAAGGGTATATTAGTCATTTCCTAACTGATTTGATATTTAATTAACTCGTGACACCAACTCAGTTAGATATTTTATTAATAGTAAGTATAGACATATACAATTGATGAAAGTAATAAAGTATGCATAATAAAATTAAAATATATAAAATATCAAAATAAAGTTTTAGTCTAATGGTAAATTAAAAATTTTACTAATGCAATTGGTTGGACTCAAGCTTCATCGTATGTATATTTTTATTAGTTTTTTAAATAAAAAGACTAAAGGACCCTCGACTAATATAACTTATTAAATATAAAAGGTTATTTTTGTAATTTTTTTAATTGAGTCAGTATCCGATTAACTCGTACTACCAACTCAATCATGAATTTTATTAATAGTATAGATATATATCTTATGGAAGTAATAAATCGTAGATAATCTCGTGTTGAAAAAATGTTCGATGGAAGTCTTGAAAGAGATTCGGTCTTGAACCGCCCTTATTCATGCTTTTGTTTTAGTTGGATATGTGTAGAGCAAATTTAAGACCCGATAAATGGCATTGATCGTCGCCCTTTCGGCTTGTTCTAGGTTAGAAGACTTGAGTCTAAACGTCCGATTTCATGAAAATATCTGCTTGCTCGTATGTTGTTTGATAAAATGCCTGTTAAAAATGTGGGTTCTTGGAATTCCATGATATTTGGCTTAGTTCAACAAAGGACAATCTAAAGAAGCATTGGGATGTTTTTCATGACATTTTTTTAATTGAATTCTTGCCACTTTCGCTGCCCATTTTTGCTTTAAGTCACTGCTAAATATTGCTGCCATATACTCTTGTTTGCACCAACTGTTTCATTAGTCTGCTGATCTTCATCGACCAAAATAAGCTGCTTATTGCTATCTTTTATTGCTGATTTTTGCTTCAGATAATCGTTGTTGATTTCTTGCCAAAATTGTTGCTGATTGCCCGCCCGAATAGCCTTTAAATGCCCATTAAAATTGCATCCAAATTATCCTTATTTTCAGCATTTTAATTGCTCCAAATGTGGATCAACACTAGCTATATGATGTGAGCAGTCCCCTTCCATTACTCATGCTTGCTCGTGTATACAGTATACCAGGTTTGCTCCTTCATCGAAAATGAAGATGATAACACAGACAACATTTTGCTTAACATTTATATTTGTAATTGTCCACATCCTAATTCAGTAGCCATATCTGTCTTTATTGAGTCCGAAATTTCAACTCAACATTTTACTATAACTATTATTAAGGGTACAAATGAGTTTCAATAGCCTCACAATGCAACAACTACTACCTATGGGAGTGGCCTGCAAATAGTCTTGAGCAGGGATTTAAATTGCGGTCGTGGCCGTGTTTTCGGTCACGTTGCGTTGACCACGGTTGCGGACATAACGGATGCTATTGCGGTCACTGGAGGTATCACGGTCGTGAATTTTTTTAAAATTCGCACAACTTATTGTAAAACATAATAGCGGTTTCGGATGGTGCCGCTACAACTATATAGCGGTCGCTATACAAGTATCAGACTGCTATTTAAATCCTTAGTCTTGAGGCACGACCACTTTATAACCTACAAAAGATAAAAGAGGGCTTGATTCAGAGATTTGGAACTGTTCAATCTTGCTCTTCTTGCGAAAAAATGCTGGAGAATCATACAGGAACTAAAGGCTCTTTGGGTTCGTGTTCTAAAAGGATTATACTTCCCAAATCACTCTTTCATTGAGGCTAGTAGAGGGTCGAGAGCTTCCTGGACTTGGAATAGTCTGATAGAAGCTAAGGAATTTATGAAGAATAACATGTTTTGGCAGATTATTAATGGAGATCAAGTTCAGATTTGGGGGGATAGATGGATTGCGGGAATTGAGGGCTGTAAATTGACTGAATTACCTCTTAAGGATGCAACTTAAGACAGACCAATAAGAGTTGCAGAAATATTAAGAAAAGATGAGAAGAGCTGGGATCTTCCTACCATTGGACGCTGGTTATCAAAAGAGGAAAAAGAAACGATACAAAAAACCATTATATATGACATTGAGGGTGAGGACAAACTTGTTTGGCCGTTCATCCCTTCAAGAAAATACACAGTGAAATCAGGTTACAAGTTGCTGTGCAATCAAGTATAAGGGAAGGAGCAAGACCATCTTCCTCACATATCATAGATAACAAAATTTGGAAATTGAAATGGAGCTTAAAGGTACCTTGTAAACTGAAGATCTTTTTATGTAGATGATGCTCTAATGCCCTACCTACTAGATTAGGGTTATGGAAGAGGAGATGTCTGCCTAGCCCTATTTGTGAGATATGTGGAAGTGAGGAGGAAATAGTGGAACATTTATTGCTGAGTTGTGAGTAGGTGAGAGCCGTTTGGTTCGAAACTTGTTTTGGGCTGAGAATCCTAAGAGAATACATCAGTACTTTTGATTCTTGGCTCAACCAAACGATCAAATCTTTGAGGAATGGCATAAGGGGAAAGGAATTGATTACTAGAATGGTTTATATACAACATGGTACATCTGGAAAATGCAATGTGAAAAAGTTCTACAAGGTAAAAATATGGATGTAGGGTACACAATTAGGAAGATGAAAGTAGTAGCTACTGAGATGGAACAATTGAGCATACCAGAGAAGGGATGGCTAAAAATTAATTGCGATGGAGCTTTTGATAAAGATACTGGCTCTCTGCAGGATTGGGAATTGTGGTAAGGAATGATCTTGGAACTTTGGTTGATGGGGAGGGATCAAAAGGGATAACTGATAGCCCTGAAGTTGTGGAAGCCTTAGCTACGAAACTAGGAATTGAGCTTGCACTTAAGAAGAATTATGATAAGATTTTTCTTGAAACTGATTCGAAGATTGTTGTTCAAAAGCTCAAGCAATAGAAATCCAGGAATAGATGAAAGCTTAGGTCCATACTTCCTCAGGTGGATAGTCTCCTGGCTCAGATTCAATAGGTGAAAATACAGTTTAATAAGCGAGATGCAAATAGAGCAGCAGACTTGGTGGCAGCCCAGTTGGTTAGCTTGACAGACGACCATCTCCCCCTGCTGCTTATCCTGGACAAAGATGGTCTTCCAGCCCCTCCTAGTTGCTCAATCTTCCCCTATATTTGTATGAGGTAATGGGATTATCTCTTCTTACTGTCTAGGAAAATGATATGGGATTTCTTGACTGGTGTTTTGATGTTCTTGGTTCTTTTGTAATGGAAGGACTTAATTGAAACAATCCTTTAATTTAAAGGCCCAATTGGAACCATGTCAAAATCAAGCTCTTCTATCAATCTAACATATAACTTTGTTGTTAAACACCAAACTTGGCACTTAAATTAGTAGAAGAGTCTAATTGAAACAACATTTTATTTGAAGGACTTAATTAGAACCACATAAAAAAGATTATATCAAAACCAAATCATTTTATCAATCGAGCAATCAACTTTGGTGCAATATATCAATTTAAATTTGAAGTGTTTTAAAGATATTTATTCATTCATACGTGTTTAAAAAAATAACCACGTCAAATTTAAGCTAATAATTAACTTTAAAGTATACTATTAAACTTAGAGGTGATCACGGGCCGGGTTGGGTTCAACTAAAAATTTAGACCAGTTTGCTAGCCAAGGGCCCGAGATGAAAAATGGGCCTAAAAATTTACTCAAGTTTAACCCAGATAAAAATACTAAAATTTGGGCCTGACTTAGCCCTCCCATATTAATTTTTTTATATTATATATATATTTTTTAAATACTTTTTAAATATATATAATACATCAAAACTACTAAAAATATTAAAATAAATATTTCTGAACAAATTAAAAATAAATATTAAAAAATATGTATACTTAAATAATACTAAGATAAATGCAACTTAACAATAAAATGCCTCTAAAATAATAACAAAATTGACAATAAAACAAGTGTTTTACAATATCCAACATAATAGTGAAATTGTAGCAAAATAGGGAGGAAAATAAGAAAATATCATTAAAATAACAAAAAAATAAACTTTTTTTTGCCATTTAGTGAATTCGGGCTGGGTTGAGTCAGGCTCGGGCCAAAAATGTCTTAAAAAAATAAACTTTTTTTTGCCATTTAGTGAATTCGGGCTGGGTTGAGTCAGGCTCGGGCCAAAAATGTCTTACTCGAGGCTCGGCCCATTTTAAAACGAGCATTATTATTTTGCCCAAGCCCATTGTTCAAGTCTATATTTTTGCCTAAACCCTCCCAGTTTTCGAGCACGCCTTCGGGTCGGGCCAGGTGACCCGACCCATGAGTAGGTGCATACTAAACTGACGAAAGGATTTGATTAGAACGATACTTTAATTTATGGAATCAATAAGAAATGTTTTAAAATTTATCAAATTAAAATTTTGCTCATAATTTGGGGATGAAAGGTAAAATTATCCCTTCTTTTATGTTATGCTTGTATAGTAATCTATTTGCAAATTGAGGAAAATGGGAAACAAGAAACCAACCATTTTAGCCTTTTAATTATTTGTCTTATGCTTTCCAAAACCAACTATTTAGCATAAAAACATTCTCAACATTTCAAAAGTATATATTTGTAGGTTAAAATATGTAGAGTAACTGTACTTTTCATAAATTTAGAATTTAGTCCTTATACTTTTAAATTTAGGCATTTAATTATTCTATTTTTATATTTTAAAATTGATTCAATTGTTAATACTATTGAAATTATTTTGGTAAATTAGATTAGTTACAATGCTAATTTTTAGTTACATTGTAATCAAGTGAGTTTTTTTAAATTTTAAATTTTCACACAAATAAATTTAATTAAACTTGAATTTTGAAACATGAAAAGTAGTGGGACTTATGAAATATTTTAACCATATTTATATTTTTCATTAATCTTTTGTAAAAAAAAGAAAAGGCTAATATACTAACCACGGGAGTTAGGTGAGATGGCAAGGGTGGAGCAGGGGCGAATCTACTGGGGCTGGCAGGGCCCCGACTCCCCTAAAATGGAAAATTTTTCATTTTAGTCATCTAAAATTTTTAAAATTTTAAATTAGTAAATATTTACACTTTGGCCCCTCCTAAAAATGATAAATTTTTGGTTTAATCCTTTAAAAAATTACATTTTTATTATCATAAAAATTACAATTTAATTTCGGTCCCCCACAAAAATTTTCTAGCTTCCCCCTGGGGTGGAGCAGTTTTAAAACTCGTGACTAGCATCTACCTCCTTAATGAGCCTACAAAATATGGAAGATTAATTACTAGGCTAGATATCTTTAGAAAAAAAAAAGGCTAATATACTAAAAATTTCCTTAAACTACTATATTTTGCTTAAGCAAGCCCTTGTACTACTTCTTTTTAGTTAAATAAGCCCTTAACCTATATTTTTACCCATGAAATATTTTAAAATTTTAAACTAATTTGCATACCTATAATAATAGTTTATTAAATAAAAATAAAATAATTATTTATTTTTTTGAAAATATTTTATATATAACATAATCACTCGTTTGAAAATTCTAAGAAGATAAGAGCATGAAATTCAAAATATTTTATGTGTAAATATCACATTAAAACCAATGGCTTTTATGGGTAAATATCATAGTAGTTTAAGGATTTTTTTAGTATATTATTCAAATAAAATTCAAAGATAAATTTATTTAAAAAATCCAAAAAAATACTCAAAGGCAAAAATAATATAAATAATTATTAACCATAATGGTAAATTTAGGGTTCAACCTTTGCTTTTATTTTCTTCTTTTTTACCAATTTAGCTATTATTATTTTTAACTAAATTTGGCTGTTGAAATTTTAAAAGAGTTAAATCGTTCTTTTACTAGAAAAGTTGATTAAAGCATTAATTTTTTAATAATGTTGACGTGGCAACCCGTGTATACTTCAAGCTAAAATGATATTATTTATCTTATATGTCACATCAATAAATACTTAAAATTATAAATTAAAAATTATAAATAATTCATAAAATTAGCATAAAGTGCATGAGGATGAACATATGGACTATCGTGTTTAAAATTTTAACATTTTAATCAGTATTTTTGAAAGATTATAGTTAAATTTCACTCTGAAAACTGTTAAATTTAACTAAAAAACAAATAAGAGACAAATAAAAAAGAAATATAAATATTAAGGACTAAATTTAATATTATCCCTAATTATTACAAGGGCAAACATTTTCTTTAATTAACACGGCTCTCCTTTGGCCTTAGCTGTTTTTGTTTTCAATATAGAAAAAGCAAAGCAAAACCCCATCACAAAGAATCTCTCTCCTTTCATTCTTCCAAAAAAAAATCTCAAATTTCAAAAGAAATCCTAATTGTATTAGCGATGGATCTAGAGGTGATTGGCCGCCACGCGCTGCTCTTCGACGACGACGCCATGGCCGCCTTCGTTAACTCTCCGGAGGCTCTCGTTGACTGGAACTCCCTCGCCATCGATCGCTACGATGTGCGTCACCTTCTCTCTGGACCTCCTCCGCCTCGAAAGAGACGGCGCCACCTTTCCTCTCCTTCGGTAACCGCCGATGATACGTTGGACTCCGATCTCGATCGTGAGCGTTATCTCGATTTGCCTCCTCCTTCTCCGTCGCTGCCCGATCAGCAAGGTGAGAAACGATAAACAGTTATTTCCTTTTTTTTTTTAATTTTTTTAAAAATTAGGTATTATATTATTGCTTCTATAATTATTAATTATGAGTTTTTTTCCTGCTATTTTATGAAAAATTAAGTTCCAATTTTTGAAGTAAAAAAGAAAAATATTATTGTTATCGTTTCAATCTTTAGGG
This sequence comes from Gossypium raimondii, assembly GCF_025698545.1. Classification (NCBI taxonomy): domain Eukaryota; kingdom Viridiplantae; phylum Streptophyta; class Magnoliopsida; order Malvales; family Malvaceae; genus Gossypium; species Gossypium raimondii. The sequence continues at coordinate 55,633,599 of NC_068569.1, read as the reverse complement.
TTCATTTGGATAAAGAAGTTAAAAATTTAACCTTTATGGATAACAAAAAGACAGTATTTTCTTTAGGACAGAACTGTAATGTTGTTTTGTTGCTTTTTTTGCTTGAAAGAGTGACCTCCAAACAGTGCCTTAGCTTATGTTAGATTGTTTTTTATTCAGCTTTAGTTACCTAAAGATATTAATTGAAAGGAAACGAGTGCTTTCTATCGCTGTTTTTTTGGTAAAATATGAGCTAAGTAGTATCTTTAATTGTTTAATTCCTTGGTTCATGTCACTGTTGAGGTTTTGAGCTTCAGCACTGATTTGTGGGAAAATGTCTACAAAGAAATAAATGGATTCAAATATTGTATTTGATTGTAAGCTTGTTTTAAAAAAATCATTACAACTTAAAAACAATATGCTTTATGTTACCGTTAGAGATGTTAGAGACTTAGAGTAATTAATGTATCTTCCTTGTAGATATTAATATATGGAAAGATGAATTGGCTATTAGGGTTTTGAGCTTCAAAAGATGTTTAATGGAAGTTTCCTGGGTGTATGAATTGTTAGGCTGTGCCGTTTGCCTGTACTGCTCTTTGGGTTTTGGCCTATTGAAACAAAATATACTTTTATGCTTGGTTTTTGGGATAATGGTGTTGGGTAAGCAATTGGTGATGCGTTTTCTAGTTTGCATGAACATTATATATGTTGCACTGCTTTTCCAAGATTGCAGGAAGGAACCTAGTTTGCAACAGTTATGCGTTTCGAAGAGACAAGTAAGAATGTTATTACCTTACTCTAAGCATATCCTGGCTAGTTTCTTTTTATGTTTGTCATTGGTGGTGTTTACTTTGCACTTCTAAAACAATAATGGCATTAATAGCTTTATTTAGAAATGATTTTGATTCTGGTTTATTTTGCTTCCAGATGGAGAAAAAAATGAGGAACCTGCGGCTGCTGGTGGTCTCTATAACGCTGTTTCCTTTTCATATGGAAACACTGGTGAATCAAACGAGCAAAAGGATGCTGATGTGGAATCTAGTTTTCGGCCACCCTTTCCTGTTCCTGAAACCTTACTTCAAAACCTAGTAAGTACATGCTCATCTTCTTAGGATACATCTTTACTTTTTGTATAATCTAGATATAATTGTTTGTCGATACTTATCCAATGTGGCTGTCTGATAGTTGAGTAAGGTGCGTGTGTTATTCTAAGGCTTACGATGTCTAAGTTTCAGATGCTCGGAGCGCAGATGCAGTTCTTGTTTCCTTTTGATGTCATGACAAGGGTGCATGCAGGTGGGATTAGAATGATAGAAATTTGTTACCTTACAGGAACCCTATTCACTTGAGCAAATGGAATGATACATATCTTCCTAGGAGTTCTCTATTTCTTGATCTTTGTGCTTATCTGAATATATGTGAGATTCTGTGGTTTTCTTTTTTCATTTTTAATTCTTTGGGATTATTCGTAAGTTTTCAGTCACTCTTGGAACTTTGCAATTGTTAAATTTCTCATTATTGACTTGAACACCCTTTTTGTTCTTTTTCTGTCTTTTCTTTAGCCTCCTACGGAGAAAGTACATCAGATTATGGCTAGGACAGCTATATTTGTAAGCAAACATGGTGGGCAATCAGAGATTGTTTTGAGGGTCAAACAAGGAGACAACCCAACATTTGGCTTCTTAATGCCTGATCATCGACTTCATCCCTACTTTAGGTTTCTTGTTGATCACCAAGAACTTTTAAGCAGCAATTCCATTGATGAAGAGAGCAAAGCTGATGGTTCTCTTGATCAGGCAAGTAGTGGTAGAGGGGGTGGCGCTTTATCTTTGCTTGGCACTGTATATGGTTCCGGAGAAGACGAGGATGGTGAAACGGAGAATGCTACTGAAGCTAAGAGAATGGAATCTGGGGTTGCTATCAATAAAAATTCAACTGACGGACCAGAGCAGAAAGAATCTTCTTTAAGTGTTAGTAGAAAAGATGATACTGTAACTAAACATTTGGCCCCTTTGAAGGAAAAGGCTTCTCTAATAAAAAGAAATCAATCTATGACATCAGTTAAGCCTGGAACATTGACTGGGTTGAAGAAAGAAAGTGATGCTTCCGCAGCTGAGAAATCACGAGCTTCTTCTTTGCCACCCATATCAAAGGTTGAAATACCTGTAGTGGAGCCTCCATCTGATTTAAAGAGAGTGGTTGATAAGATTGTCGAGTTCATACTCAGAAATGGTAGACAGTTTGAAGCAGTTCTTGTTGAACAAGATGTGAAGCATGGGAGGTTCCCATTCCTGTTGCCATCCAATCTATATCATCCATATTATTTAGAAGCTCTTCAAAAAGCTGGAAAGGTACGATTCTCACGTTTCGCTGTTCCGTATAATGTTTTATGTATTTTTATGAGATTCTTTTTTGTAAGACATCTTATTTTCCATACATATATGCTCTCTTGCGTGCACAAACACACATATCTGCATCAAGTTATACCTTTCAAGTTTCCATCTATATTTCCGTTTTCTTTAATGATTGGTTTGGATTTGTATATTCATTCTAATCTGATTGCAGTTGTGCTCCGATCTGATCTTGGTAGTAAATTCTTTGCTTCTATCTTTGATTCTAAGTTGCAATATTTTGTCACTGTTTGTTCTGCTGATGGAAGATGCCTCTTTGTCTGCAGTCAAAGTTACCTGGTAAAGGATTAATTTCTGAGAAGCATGATTCATTTGGCCGTGGGGTAGAGAAGAAAGCTGCTTCATCCCGAGAAAGTGATAGTGCATCTCTTGGATCTGACATACCATATAATTCAGATAGGAAAGGGAAGTTTAAAATGGTAATCAGCAAATCAAAGAAGGATGGACAAGATCCCCCTTCTTCCAAAGCTACCCAGCCACAAATCGGAGTTAGTGTGGATGCAGCTGCCGCAGCTGCTATTCTTCAGGCTGCCACAAGAGGCATTAAGAAACCAAATTTAGAGATTCTTTCGAAGACATCATTAAATGGTAGCAGTCAGATCCCAACTAGTGACGATGGGCATGTCCCAAGTTCTGGTCAGGTTGCTAATGCTATTGCAAAGACAGCAGCTATTGCAGCTGCAAGTGAGGCTGATTCGTCCGAGGCATGTTTGACAAAAGAAGAAAAACTGAAAGCTGAACGATTAAAACGGGCAAAGATGTTTGCAGCCTTGATAAAAAGTGGTTCTGCACCACTTAAAACCGAATCATTGCGTGGCTTATCTGCCGAACCACCTGAGTTAGGGGTTTGTGGTTCAGGTGCTGAGGGTGGAAGCCTTTCTGTAAAAGAAAAGGAAGGCAGCTCAGGTGCAATGGATATCGATACTTGTGACAAAAATGAAAAGATGAATTCTGGTATTCATCATAATGAACGTCGATCAAAGAGGAAGTACCGCTCGAGATCAAAAAGACATGAAGCAGTTAGCGGACAGGAGGAGGAAGAACAAGAAGAAAAAGAAGATAAAGTAAGGGACGGACACTCGGGTAGAAAACGGAGATCTCATCACCAAAGTAGGGATAGGCGTAAGCATAGAAAAAGACATTCCTCTTCAAAACATAGAGATTCGCGACATCGGCATAAGCATGATAGTAGCACCGATGATGAACAAAGTCATAAGTCTGACCACTCTGATAGTGACGGTCTTCATTCTCGACATATACGGAAAAGAGATTGCCCTTCAGATTTTGAACACCAGAGGTCAAGATGTCATGGCTCCTCCGAGGATGAGCATCATCCATCTCAACATCGTCACAAGCATGATAGCTCCTCTGAGAATGAGCATCGACGCTCTAGACATCGGCACAAGCACCATAGGTCTTCCGATGATGAGTATAATCATCGACGGAAGAGATCTCATGCTGGAAAAGAAGTGGAATTGGAGGAAGGAGAGATATATGCGAAATCAGATCAATCGAAATTGAGTGAGGGAAATGTTGCAAGTAGGGAGGCTTCTGCAGATATATCAAACCTGGATGCGGCGGAGGGAAGGGCTTCTTCCGTGCCGTCCACAACCACCACGGTTTCTAACGATTTAAGAGCCAAAATCCGAGCTATGCTGATGGCGACGTTGTAGTAAACAACACTGAACCTGTTTTCTTGTTTCTCTTTGTATCAGCTTTGGTCTTTTCTTTTTTGAATATTAGCATTGGTTATACTTTTATATAATAGTGGCTTAAGATTCATATATGACCAAATTAATCAATTTTAATTGATTTCCCTTAGCTTTTTAAAAGTACCACATTTAAAAATTTGTAAAATAGTTTTATACCTTTTAAGTAATTTAATTTTTATTCTTTAAATAAAAATAAATTAGTTTTATTAAAGTTTTATTCATTTTACAATTAAAAATTAGTTTTTTATTAAAGTTTCATTTATTTTTACAATTAAAATTGACGTGATTAATGGAATAATTAAACAGTTGCATATGGCATATGTGTACTTTATATTGATGTAATAATAAAATTAGATGGAATTTATTACAAAGAATCTTCATAGTATTTTTTATCTATTATATTATTTTTCATTTCCTATTTTAGCAAAAATTAAAAATGAAAATCGATTCTATTTTATTTCTTAATTTTTGAGTTCAATGAATAATTAAAGTTGATATCCCAAAATAGTTTTAATTTTTTCGTAAAAAAATTTATCATTGATCAGCCTTACTAGCATAAACGCACTCTGCGCCTCATCAATACAATGCGACATTATCATTTGCATTCTATGCATTATAGCGTTAGTCACAAATTTAAGCAATACATTACACAGGCTTATTGGCCTAAAATGAGTCATATTAGCAGGGTTCGATCTTTTTGGGATAAGAACAATATTGTATGATTAATTTCTTCTAGAGAGCTATCATTATTCAGAATATTCCAACAATAATCAGTAACACTGTACCTATAATGTGCCAAAACTGTTGATAAAACAGAGCTGGTAAACCGTCTTCTCCAGGTGCCTTAGTAGGATGCATACTTCGCACCGTCGCAGCAATCTCTTATGCCGTAAAACACAAGTTCAAGAATCCATTCAGATCCTCAGTAATATGAATCAGAATCCTCGAGAAAATCCTGCAATTATCACCTCGCCCTTTGGAGGTAAACAAATCTGTGAAATACTGGCAAGCGACTTGTTCAATAGCATCAATTCCCACACTCTCTCGTCCCTCTCTGTCCTCTAGGCTACTAATTGACTTATGCTGTTTTACGTTGGGAAGCCATTCTATGAAAAAAAAACCCTGTATTTCGATCACCATTCCTTAACCAATTAGTTCTCGCCCTCTGTTCCCAATACCTCTCACCTTTATCAATTTCTAGATTTAACTGCATTTTCGTGATGATTAACTCCTCTAGAGTCTCATCATCCTGTGAAGTATTATTAAGCTCGGTTAACCGAGCAGTTAATCTTTCCAGCTTCATACGTGAGGTCTTGCAAACATCCCTAACCCATCTCACCAAACCCCTTCCAACCTACCGAGGTCTGTCAGGAACCAATCCCTCAGCATCTCCCATAGTCGTCACACCTCACCCTCGTAGGACTCCTCAAGTATCCATGCAGCTTCAAATTTAAAACCTCGATACAAATTCCCTTGACTTGCCATTCCGCTATAGGTATTAAGTAATAGAGGACAATGATCCGAAATTGAATGACCGCAATGCTTTAGGCTATTAGTGGGAAATAAATACTTCCATCCCGGAATAGACACCCCTCTATCCAATCGTTCCTGAATATTATTACTCGTTAATCTCCCACATTCCCAATTAAACCATTGCCCTTCATAACCCACGTTCTACAAGTCACAATCATCAAAAGTCGAGCAAAAAGCCTCTATAGACTGTTCCTCCCTTAACCTTCCACATTTTTTTCTCATAGGAATACATAATCTCATTGAAATCCCCCATAACTAACCACAAATTCCCATTATCAAAGGTAAGATTTCTTAACAAATCTCACAAATAATACCTTTGACTCTCCACCGGATGTCCATAGAAGCTAGTAAATCGTCACCAAGTGTCTTCCATCGCCTCCTTTATCAGCATATCAACATGATTCATCGAAAAACTTCTTAATACTACTTTAACACATTGCCTCCTAAAGATAATCCACCCCTACTCCCATCGCTACTAACATTTATTCCCTCCATCATCCCCCACACCATTCACACTTTCTCTATCTTTGAACTATGTAGCTTAGTTTCCATGAAAAAAAGCCACATCAGGATTATTCTCATTCAGCATATGCTGAAGGCGACACCTTACCCAAGGATTCCCCAGTCCCCGAACATTCTAGCATAAGAGTTTTATTGCATCTGGTTGCTTTGCCTCGCAGTGTCAGCTGGTATGTCAGAATCATGAACATAAGAATGTCCATCAGTAGTTTTCCCCAAATCCATTTCACTAGAAACTGAAGAAAATTGAGAACTGCATTGACGTTTCTTCCCTTCTCCGATCTCTATAAGGCAGTCTTCCTCCCCCAACTTTCTATTCGGGTCTATATTCTCTAATCCACTAACACCAGTATCCAACATCCCTCCCGTATTCAGTCCAAGTTTGGCCCCTGCCTGTCATAGAAAATCCCTATTTTGAAACAAACGTTGTATATTCACAGGTTCCGCAGCAATCCCTCTACCCAGCCATTTCTGCAAGTCTCCAATCTGTGGCCCTTCTCCCTTCTCACATAACTAAGGACTAGTCGCCAACATCGCTTTCTTCGGTACTGCCTTAATCGAAAGATCCCATTCAAATACTAGTTCTTTCTTCCCATGAACAATTTTGGCTGGGCAGAATGTAACAGCCCATTTTCAGTGAAATCAGAATAGTGATTTTGGGACATCCGAAGTCAAAAAATTTATTTTATTATTATTTTATGGTATACAGCATGATAGTATTACCGTATAAAAATTTCGTTAAAAATTTTACCGTTTACATGTTTAATTTGATAAAAATGACTAAATCGCGTAAAGTGCAAAAGTTGAGTTCTAATAGTTAAAGGAATTAAATAGCTGTAGAACTTTAAAGTAGAGGTCCTTATATGGTAAATAACCCATAAATGTGTTATTGGAATGTCATGGCTTGGTAAACTTGTAACTTGAAATAATTTTGTAAAATAAAGCCAAGTATCATCTTTTATGTTCTTTCTTCAACCGAATAGCCAAGAAAAAGAAGTCATTTTTTCTCTTTAGGGTTAGGCAAGCTTGTTTCCATCAATTAGGTATGTGTTTTGTCCCGTTTTTGATAATTTTTATGTTTTTGGGATCGTTGTAGCTTAATCTAGCTAGCCCGGGGACTAATTTGTGAAACTGTTAAAGTACTTGAGTTTTTCCATTGATGAACATGTTAGGGTTTTGAATTTTAATGGTAGAAAATGAATGGTTGTTGTTAGATAAATAACTTTTGTAAATGAATTTTTGATGAATTTATCAATTAGGGATTAAACTGAAAATTGTGTGGTAAAATTTTGAATTTGTGAAATATATGGGCTGCTACAAATATGTTTATAATTCGGCTAGGCTTGGGTAGGGATAAAACTGAATGAATTTCATTTTTCAAGCCTAGGGACTAAATTGTAAAGAATTAAAAGTATAGGGGCAAATTGGTAATTTTGCCAAAAAGTGTGTTGGAATAAATTGAATATGAATTATATTGAATTGAGTTAAATTCATTCATATAGATCCGGTTAGACCGTACGAAGTTAGATTGGGGCAAAGGAAAAATATCAGATTAGTCACTTTCGTATCTACGTACACTCGTCGAGGTAAGTTCGTGTAATTAAATTGTGTAATTATATGCTTTGATTGAATTAGATGTATGTTATTTGCATTACCATCATATATGAATATCGATCGTATATCCGACGACGTACGACGATTACCGAGCCTCGTTTGAACCTTAGAAATTCGTAGGATACAAATGATATGTCATTAGGGTTATCGATTTTAGCTCGTATGAGCTTACCGATACTCAGTTCGCATGAGCTTACCGTTATTCAGCTAGGAAGAGCTTACCATTTACAGCTCATAAGAGCATATCGACCCAGAGCTTGTCTGAACATACATGTATAGGAATTGGCGGATTACAGTTTAGCACACCTCGTGTGTACTACCCGCTATCCAACGATATTCTAAATGGTTCAACGGGCACTGTTCTATTACGAGATTTTATGAGTTCAATACGAACTACTACAAGTATTTACATGAGATATATAAAAATTATTTGTACACGATATATAAATACATGATGTGGAAATTATATGTACATGAAAGTTTGATTATTGTTAAGCTCATACACGTTTCTTGGTATTTATATAAATTACATGACTAACATGGTTGATGAGGATATATGTTTAGGCTTTTGGCCAAATTGAGTTTGGATATGCTTTGTATGCTTACCTTAAATGTGACTAAATGGTAAATTAAATTCTATGTTATATGAACTTACTAAGCTTAAATGCTTACTTCTGTGTTATTTTTCGTATTGTTAGTGATTCGGAAGCTTATTCGGGTTGAAAGATTGTCGGAGTTATATCACACTATCCATCAGCTCTTTTGGTACATTCGGTTGTTTAATTTCGATTATAATGGCATATATAGGTTAATTTGGCCAATGTTGGCTTATATGTGTTTTGTTGAGATTAGCCACTTGTTTGGTTTGTGTTATGGAATTTTGGATATGTGCATGTTTTGCTTATTATGGTTGATGTGTGGTTTGGTTTATGATTGAATGAAGAGAGATAAAAAGGTAGCCTAATGTGCATTTCATATATGTGTTTTGGAATGTGAAGAATTGATCATGAATTGGTGCCTTGATATGTAAGGCATATAAGTTAAATCTGTTGGTATGTGAAATACATTGTAACACCCCTAACTGGTATCTGACGTTGGAACAGGGTTACAGAGCATTACCGGACTTATAGATCAAAGAATCATACATGTCATATTCATTTCTCATTCAAACCAAACAACATTCAAACTCATTCATATAGTCCCTAATACGAGCTCTCAATGCCCCAAATAGACATCAAAAATAGTTCGGGACTAAACAGAGTACTCAAGAAATTTTTAGAAAAACATTGAAATTTTTCAAAATGCAGGGGATACACGCCTGTATGGCCAGGTCGTGTGTCTCACACGGCCAAGTGGCACACTCGTATCTCAGGCCGTGTGGGCATTCAAAATAGGGACACACGGTCGTGTCCTATCCTGTGTCCTACCCCGTGTAACTCACTGACTTAGGTCACACGGCTAGACCACACGCTCGTATACCAGGCCGTGTACCCTTCGAAATGGCCTCACACACCCGTGTGCTAGGCCGTGTGAAAACTGGAGGGTATGTTGACTTGTACCACACGACCAAGCCACAAGCCCGTGTGCTAGGTCGTGTGAAGCAACTGACTTGTTTTCTAAGGAAATTTTAGAGGACACACGGCTGTGTCACCTAGCAGATTGTCACACATGGCTGAGACACACGCCCGTGTCTCTACCCATGTAGACCAAAAATAGGCCATTGTCCAAACCATATTTCTCACTCAAATTGGTACCAACCTAAACGCAACAATTTGCATATGACCATAACATAAATAGTCATGCAAAACCAACCAACATCAAGCTTATAACGTGTAATATCCACACATAACAACACCATGCCCATAAGCACCCCAACTGACCACTTATAATCAAGCAAACTATGCATCTCAAACATACCTAAATGGTCAAATACATATATGCCTCATTGTGCCTAAAGCTTAACATGTATGTCACTTATCAAAACCAACCATTTGATAATCAAAACACCAATTCACAAACAAGGCATTTACATGACAACCATACACCACATATAATAAGGCCATTTACACATATATGCATACACAATATACCTCAAATACAAGCCAAATCAAATGGCTACAAACATAACAAAACATGTCGGCTATCATTAACCAAAATGACCTATACATGCCATTATAACCAAAATTATAAAACCACAAATACCAAAATATTCGATAGATAGTGTGATGAAATCTCTGCCAACTTCCAACCCGAACAAGCTTCCAATATCTAAGTACACAAAAAAACTAACACAAAGTAAGCATGTAATGCTTAGTAAGTTCGTAATTCAAAAATAAAGCTTACAACTTGAATTTATAAGCATAATCCACTTTAATCAATCCAACATATCTTGGCTTTAGCTTAAACAACATTAGCCTCTCAATTTTAATTATTACATAAACTAGCAATCATCTCAAAACATCATAGCATAAGTACACACTACTTAAGTGCATTCACATTTTCAAGCATGTGTCTAAGCATATTTCGATCGTCTAATAACTCTAACCTTTCCATACTTTCATAGCAATTCAAATAGAAGCATTTGCCGATCCTTCCTTCTTCTCATACACGTTTAACCAAAATTTAAGTAAGTAAAACAAGGCATATCACAACTCAATTTGGCCCAAAAGCCTAACACATAATCATCAACCAAGTTAGTCATGCCATCTATTCATATGTCATAAATGTATACCATTTCCACGTATTTCGCGTACATACCTGTACTAGTTCGTATCAAATTCATATGACCTCGTAACCATACTGTGCCCATTGAACCACTTGAAAAACTATCGGATACGCGGGTATCTCGCACACTATGTGCAAACACGTGCTCGAAACCACTACAATCTCATATCTCGTATCAATGCTCTCTCTCGAGCCATAACTGGGTCTGCTCACACAAGCTGTAAAGTAACCGCAACACACGTCGAAAACTCAGCCACCGATAGGACATACGAGACCAACACCCAAAACACGGTAACCCCTAATGACATGTCATTTGTATCCTAAATATTCCTAAGGTTCAAACGAGACTCGACAGTCGTCGTGCGTCGTTGAATTTTCCTCGTTTCATTATAAGCTAAATTGTATAATAACATATATATATCGATTCATTTTCAATAAAATTTCATATAATAACATTCAATTTAATCAACAATATACATAGTGTAGTTCATACGAACTTACCTCAACTCGTACGGAGAAAAACGATCGATTAATCCAACACTTTAACTTTTCCCCGATCTAAATCTGTACGTTGCTTTTCTTGATCTATATAATCAAATTTAACTATTTCAAACTTAATTCTAATCAATTTAGTCCAAAAATCATGTTTTGGGAAAATTACCATTTTGCCCCTATACTTTTAATTTCTTTACAATTTAGTCCCTAGGCTCATAAACTGAAATTCATGCAATTCCCTCCCTACCCAAGCCTATCCAATTATCATATATATTCATAACAGCCCATACATATCATTAATTCAAAATTTATACCATGATATTTCACATTTTTTAATTTGGCCCCTAATTGACAAATTAACAAAAATCACTTAACAAAAGTTGTTTATCTAACAACAATGATTCATTTTATTCCTTAAAATTCAAAAACCTAACTTATTTATCAATGAAAAAAATCAAAAAATTTAATAGTTTTGCAAATTAGTCCTCGAGATAGCTAGGTTAAGCTACAACGATCCCAAAAATATAAAAATCATTAAAAACGAAACAAAATTGCACTTACATGCAAGGGATTGTCTAGAAAAAAATTCAAGCTCTCCCATGGTGTTTTCTTTGCTGTAAATTTAAGTTGGAGAAGAGAATGAAAGATGATAGCTTTAATTTTTGATTATTTTTATCTTTAATTGCTTTTTTACCAAATTACCCTTACCTAACTTTAATAATTTCACATTTACCAAGCCATGCACATCACTAACTCATTTAATGGTCTAATTACCATATAAGGACCTCTACTTGAAAGTTCTATAGCTAATTAATACCTTTAGTAATAGAACACAACTTTTGCATATTACACTATTTAGTCCTTTTCATCAAATTGAACATGCAAATGGTAAAATTTCTTAACGAAAGTTTTATACTATAATATTATCATGCTTTAGATATTAAAATAATATTAAAATAAATTTTTTGACATCGGATTTGTGGTCCCAAAACCACTATTCCGATTTCACTGAAAATGGGTCGTTATATACATTTTGGCATCAAATGATATGTTTTGGAAGGTAAGTAATTTGGTAAGAAATGATCTAAATCTTCTTGATAAACTTTGAATGCAAATATGCATATAAGTGAATTATACATTTGGATATACTGAATACATAAATATTCATATTATAAGTTGTCATTTGAGGTGCCTAAGGGCATATTGGTTGTATGTGATGATATTACATGTTTTAAGCTTGATTTTGGCTGGTTTTGGATGCCTATTTGTGACTTGGTTATATGCAAATTGTTATGTTTAGTTTGGTACCAAATTGGGTGAGAAATGTGGCTAGGAAAATGACATATTTTTGTCCACACGGGCAGAGTGACACACGGCCAGGTGACACGGCCTTGTGTCCCCTGTATCTTTTAAAGAGTGCAAGTCAGTATGCTCACATGGCCTGGTACACGGGCATGTGGCTTTGCCATGTGACCCAAGTTAGTGAGTTACATGAGCTAGGACACGGCTGTGTGTTCCTATTTCGAATGCCCACACGGCCTAAGACACGGGCGTGTCTTTTGGCCGTATGACCCCTGTAGTTTTGAAATTTTTATAAGTTTCTGAAAAATTCTCTGAATTTTTTATTTAGTCCCGATTTGTTTCTAAGATGTATTTTGGGCCTCGAGGGCTCGTATTAGGGAAATATGCATGATTATGATTGGTTTCTGACATGATTGTTATGTTATGAAATGTTTGAATTTTCTGTTCGTCTAAATTGTAAACTTCAGTAATACTCCATAACCCTGTTCCGGCGACGGATTTGAGTTAAGGGTGTTACACAGAATCTCTCAAGATGACCTAATCGACCACACAGAAAGCAAAATTGAGAGATCTTGAATCTGGACCCAGAAGTCCGCCCAAAACAATGGTAATGCCATCGGATCATCCCATTTCTTTAATCGATGAAAAAGCAGTAAATGATTGTTGAACATCCAAGGGCTTTCATCCAAAAACCTATCAAGATCAATCTCATAGTAAAATTAAAAAAGAAACCTCTTCTCACGCAGATCTTAATCATAACACCGCCGCGAGGGTGCCATAAATTTGCTAGAGTGGTGCGTATCGCTTGAAACTGAACAACACTAGCCGTAAAACAACTACCCACTACACTTAGATTTATCACCTCATCCAGACCTGCCATGCCGCCAGAACAGGGTTATGGAGTATTCAACTGTTCACTTGAAAGTGCTGCCAAACCCTCTTCTATACTTCCCTTACACCGTCAATTATGTCCTCTCCGCCTAATCCACCACCAAACCACCACCAAGAGATCTATTTTGAATAGAAAACGTGCTATTAGAAGCAGACTAAAAACGTGCTATTAGAAGTGGACTAATCAAATAATAAGATTTTAACACTTAAATTTTTATTAAATATATTATCTTTTAAAGATTAAATTGATTGCATCTCTTTTGTATTCAACTGTCTAGCATTGAAGAAAAATTTATTCATAATTATATGGGAATTAAATTATTTACATGTATTTATCTTTATAATATTTTATACAAAAAATAATTTGAACTATGCATAAGTATTATATAGATTGAGAATTCTTTTTATTTATATTATGTTTGTATATTTGTTTAGGGCATGTGTTCATATATATGTACTAGAACTGCTCATTGTCGGGTAATCAATTTAGGCCCAAAGGTTCATTTGAAAAATGAGAGAATTTGAATAAAAATATAAAGTCCGAAAAATATAGTTGGATAAAGTTTAAGGCATTTTTTTTATATGGGTCAGGCCTTAGGCAAGATTTTTTGGCTTGTGTTTAGCCCGACCCGAATGTATTATGTTATAAAAAATAATTATATCAATTATATATGTTAAAATATATTATATTTATATTTATATTTATATTGTTAGAATTGTGTGACCCAAATTCTAAGAGATTGCTTGCAAGTCAAGTTAAACAAAAATATATTTTCTTTTTAGAAGATTTAGTATTTATTAGTATAATATATTTAGCATTTATTAGTATAGTTTATTTGACTTACTAATTTAGCCTATAAATAGGCTCTTTTACAATCTTAGAAATAAGACACACCCATTAAATTAGAACTCATAACACATTCAGAGAATTTTGTGTTTACGTTTTCGGGTTGTTTGTTTTTCGGGTTTTCGGGTTTAGTTTTTATCTCCATCTTTTGTACTCTTCATTCTTTTGCCATTATAGTAAAATTATCTTTGCCCGTGTTTTTTATCCTCTTTAGAGGGGTTTTTCCACGTTAAATTTGTGTGTTCATCTTCTCAATTTCTTCTGCTATTTTTACTTGTTTGTTGCTTAATCGGGACGATCCTAACAAGTGGTATCAGAGCTAGTTTAATTTTCATAGATCAGCCCGTTCAGAGATGGCAGCAACAAGGTTTGAAATTGAGAAGTTCGATGGTGAGACAAATTTCAATCTGTGGCAAGTTCGGATGATGGCAATTCTAGTTCAAAACGGCTTGAAAAAGGTTGTTACAGGGAAAAAGCCTGAGAATCTAAATCAAACAGAATGGGAAGAGCTTGATGAAAAGGCCTTGTCTGCAATCCAGTTGTGCCTCGCGAATACAGTATTGTAGGAGGTATTGATGGAGAAGACCTCATTCGCCTTGTGGAAAAGGTTAGAAACTCTTTATGCGACTAAGTCTCTGGCTAACCGTTTAGTGTTGAAACAACGTCTATTTACGTTTTGCATGAATGAAGGTGAGCTTCTTAAAGATCACATCAGTCAATTCATTACTCTTTTAAATGATTTAAAGAACGTTGAGGTTCATATTGACGATGAAGATCAAGCTATGCTATTATTATGCTCTTTACCCTCTTCATACAAGTCTTTCAGGGAGACCCTGATTTATGGCAGAGACAAACTCTCGTTCGAAGATATGAAGGGTTATTTGTTGAGTAGAGACAAACTCGATAATGAGTTTGGTTTGAATAGCAAAGCAGATAGGCAAGCTTTCGTTTTGGTAGCATCAAAGAAACGAGACAAAAGGTGCCGCTATTGTAAAAAGTTAGGTCACGTCAAAGCAGATTGTTATAAACTGCGAAATAAAAGAGTCATTGAGAGTAACGAGGAAGATGTAGTGGTGCTAATTTGGTCGATGAATGCGATGATGATTTCTTGTTAGTGTCAACGGCGATAATTCCAAGCTTACGCCCGAGTGGATCCTAAATTGGGATGTTCTTTCCACATGTGTCCCAATAGAAGGGTTCTCCACATACGATTCGATTGAAGGTGGAGTTGTGCACATGGGAAACGATTCATCTAGTAAAATAATCGGTATTGGTACTGTTAAAATTAGGATACACGATGGGACGATTAGCACACTCTCAGATGTCAGGTATGTACCTGATTTACGAAAGAATCTCATCTCCTTGAGTATTTTAGACTTGAAAGGATGTAGAATCAACATCGAGTTGAGCGACATTAAAGTATCTCGTGGAGCTCTCGTTTTGTTAAAAGGTAAAAGAACCGGCAGTCTTTATATTCTGGAAGATTCTACAGTGACCGGTGAAATCGGACGTCCCTCGTCCGTTACGGAGTCAAAGTCAACTCATTTGAAGCGGAGGCAACTTGGTCATAGGAGGGAAAAATGTATGACCGTTTCGTTGAAGAGAGGTTCTCTTTTGGATGCAGGTTTTGAAAAGTTAGGGCAATGTATTCGTGAAAATCAGACCCAGGTTAGTTTTGATTTGGCAGTGCACAAGTCGAAGGCTAGAAGTCTTCCAGCTTCTAAGCATTGATTCGACTCAGTTAATTCCCTGCATAGTTCAAGATAGGCCCGTGGCGGGTTTTGGCAAAGATGGCATTGAAAGAATTCGTGTCAAGGTGGAGATTGTTAGAATTGTGTGACCCAAATTTTAAGAGATTGCTTGCAAGTCAAGTTAAACAAAAATATATTTTCTTTTTAGAAGATTTAGTATTTATTAGTATAATATATTTAGCATTTATTAGTATAGTTTATTTGACTTACTAATTTAGCCTATAAATAGGTTCTTTTACAATCTTAGAAATAAGACACGCCCATTAGATTAGAACTCATAACACATTCAGAGAATTTTGTGTTTACGTTTTCGGGTTCTTTGTTTTTCGGGTTTTCGGGTTTAGTTTTTATCTACATCTTTTGTACTCTTCATTCTTTTGCCATTATAGTAAAATTATCTTTGCCCGTGGTTTTTTATCCTCTTTAGAGGGGTTTTTCCACGTTAAATTTGTGTGTTCATCTTCTCAATTTCTTCTGCTATTTTTACTTGTTTGTTGCTTAATCGGGACGATCCTAACATATATTAAATTACTTAATAACAATTAAATCCATTACCTAAAACTTAAAAAAAAAAAAAAACACTTAGCCAACTAAATAACTCAACCCAAAATATAAAATTTTAAAATTTATATAATACAATAAAACATTTATTATATTTATGGTTGTGTTTTTTAATATAAATATTTTTTAATGTCTTAGAAAATTTTTATTTTAGCATTTTTAGTGCATTTAGTGTATTATATTTTTTTTAAAAATATTTTTAAATAAAAACTAATCTAAAAATCAAATATGAGCGGGCTGAATCAAGCTCGAGTTTACCTTTCTTAAATAGGGTCGGGCTTGGACAAAAAGTAAGCTTATTTTTCGAGTCGAGCCAGGCTCGAACTTAGAAAATTGATCTAGATACCTTGCATGGATCCACCCTCGAACTTGATACAGCCCATGAGACTATTAAAAATGTTTTAGTGACATGGAGTTAGAAAATTAAAAATGAAATAAAATAAGCACCATGTATTAGTTATTTCAACTTACTAATAACCCAAAAGAACAAATGATCTTTTTTGGTATAAAACAAGAGAGTTAAAGTCATGAAAAACTATGATAAATCGTTGAAGCACATAAAGCCTGTCGTTTGATTTCCAAGGATAAGTGAACATTGTTCATAAGCCCATCTTGAACTTGGACAAATTGGAGGAAATACTTGATGTCATCAAGAGCTGGTTGGAGCTTCCAACGCCCACAAATTGGAGGAAATACTTGTCACTTTCAAGGAACCTACAGACAAATATTATGATTTTTGAGGAAAATAAGGATAGAGTGAAGAGTGAGAAGTTTGACCTGAATTTTGCTGGCAAATTTGTTGTTTCAGATGGATAGGAGTTGAGACGATGGTTGCTCCACTAGTTATGCCATTTCACCTGCAATAGACAATGCAAGAGAGAGCCCATTCTGAGACGGGAATTCTTGATTGATGGCTTTGCAAGTTGTCAAAGGGGAAGGCATTCATTATGGAATCATGGCCTTATGACTGCCCTTGTTGGAGAAGGATCAACCATTCTGAAAATGAGCTCATTCTTTGATTTCAAAATCATCTAGAGAGTGCAAGCCGCATAGGTGTAAACATTCTTTGAACCGATGGAGCTGATGTTGCTGGAGTTGAGCCAACGAAGGAACTAGGATGGTAGAGAAGAAATCTGAAGGGAGTCGGATCAAAGGGCAAGGGAAGAACCAAACCAGACTGCCCGAACAAAATTGCATTCAAGGAAGAGGTGATCAATGGATTCCCTGCTTTGGAAAGACGCCTTCAGAAGAGCTCATTGGTTGGAAGGCAATTTGTGCAAATTTTCCAAAGGAAGATGATAATCTTATAAGAAAGTTTTAACCTTCATAAATTAATCCATGCTTTGCTAGAGGGTGAGGCCGCAGGTGTTAAGGATCAGACTAACACTGATGGGCATAGGCACTCTTCATAGAAAGGGTCCCGCTGAGGAGGTCAGAGGCCCGGTGATGATTGAGAACGTTGAAACATTTCTTTTGATCCCAAATTTTCATGATGAGGAGAGTGCAAGCATTAACCTCGATTGCTGGGATAGGTGGTTTAACAGTATCAACAAGAGGGAGATCAGAATGGGTACGAATCCAACAGCTTCTACCTTCTTGGAGTTGGATATCCTTATTTTGAAAGCAAATGTCTCTTTCTTTAAGGATGCCTTCCAGGTTCAAGAGTCAGATGATTTAGGCTTAACTGATTCAAAGGGGTGATGACTATAGTATTTGGCTTTTAAAATATTTGTGAGGGAACAGTTGTGATCAGTCATTATGCACCATTCGAGATGGGCATCATTGAAGGTGTTGGTCTTCCTAATACCCAGACCTCCTGCAAACAATGGTGCCTAAATTTTGTCCCAATTGCAGATGTGAAGTTTTCTGCTACCAGGGCTATGCCCCCACCAATTGCAAATATAGTTTGGGGGCCCTGAAACCAGATAAAAAGCAAAACGAAAGAGAAGTCAAGATGAACTTAAGGGTCTGTTTGGTTGGCTGGCATTACCATTCCATTATAGCCTAATTCTGCGAGCCCATCATAAATCCATTGTTTGGTTCAGTAAAATATGCTACTATGGTCCATGTTGAATACGGACTTATGTCGGAAATAGGGGCATTTCTATTTCGTGTCATCCCCATTGAAACATTGATTCGGTGCCCAAGAATTCTATTTTACTCTCCTCACGTTCTCACTACAGAAACACTCTCACTCAGCCCGACAGCCACTTTCAATCTCAGCCTCCCTTGCTTCCTTCGCCTTTTTCACAATTAAATTATTTTCAATTTTAATTATCTAAATTTTTTTAAATGATAAATAAATAAATACATAACTAATCATTAATTAATTCCCCTCACAAAAGTGAGTGTGTGCATAGGACTACTTGTCTTAATTCGGTCATGAAAAAGCCAACTATTCATTTTGATTCCTAAAAATACAATCCTCTCTTGGGTTTGAATATTGTAAACAATACCTTAAACTCTTTACTTCTATTTTTAAGAATTTAATCCTTTTACTTTTCAAATTTCAAAATTCAAGTCCAATTATTAATACTTTAATTTTATTGTTAAATTATTTGTGTGACATTTTGAAATTTAAAAAAAAAACTCACTTGATAGTCATTTAACTAAAAAAATAAAAATAAATTTAAATTTAACAAAATAATTTTGACAGTAGACTTAATCGAACTAAATTCTTAGAAAATAAGGGACTAAATTCCAAATTTATAAAAGAAAAATACAAAAACTTGTGGCATATTTGAACCTAAAAGAAAACAATACGCTAGACAACGGAATCTAAAAGCTTGGAAAATAAAACAAAACAGGAAATATTGTATTTCAAATACTCCAACATATGGTTCAACAATGGCCATCCGTACTTTCAGAAAGTAATTAGAAAAAAAAGGGTGAATCAACAAATGCAACCTTCCAAAAAACTTGAGGCATTCATTCCTCTGGTTCTTTATTATTATTATTATATATATATAGGAATAAAAATCAAATGCTGTGTGCTATAAAAACCATGAAATCTTACTAATTGATCTTCATAGTTCATACATCGAGTAGCAGCCTGCGAGGGTCTTCGACGACATCCTTGATACGACGCAAGAAGAAGACAGCCTCTCTTCCGTCGATCAATCTATGGTCATAAGTGAGTGCAATGTACATCATCGGCCTTGGGACTACGGTACCTCCAACAACCATAGGTCGGGACACTATTGAGTGCATACCTAAGATCGCTGACTGCCAAAAACATTTGCTTACGCATTTAAGATTCTATTTTTGGACATGAGAATGTAATCGAGATAATTATGCTTAGCTTTTAAAAGAAATAGAAAACTCAAAACGATCATTGTTGAGTCTGATCTTGAACAACTCAAGCTATTGAGCAAGTCAGATTCGAGTATCCTGATACTTGAACTAAGCTTTCTATTTTTAATTAGCATTGAAAAGCTAAACTCAAGCTCGAATGTAAATAATCAAGTTTAAAATCAAGCAAGGGAATCAAGCTCATTTTTACTAGATAAGTAAGCTTAATTAAGTGAGCTTTAACAGTTTGATATTAATCTTGAATGAGCATGAGCTTTAAAAGTGAAAATTGATCAAAACTTGAGCTAAGCTTCAAGCTTTAAATTTCAAGATAATCTCAAGTTCTAACTTCTTATGGCTTGAGCTCGGCTCGATCAAACCACTAGTTCCAACTCAGAGTCTAAAGCTAAATATGAGAAACACCTCAACTAAATATGGATAATTCACTAGTTTAAGTGCATACAGCTTCAGTTTTTAAACACTAACCTGAGGAGGGTTGATAATGGGGGTACTCAATAGACTTCCATAAACACCACCATTGGATATTGTAAATGAGCCTCCAGCCATTTCATCAATTGAAATGGTCCCATCATTTGCCTTCTTTGCAAGATTGTTGATTGTCTTCTCTATCTCAGCAAAATTCATCTTATCAGCATCACGGACAACTGGAACAACAAGCCCCTGCCAAGAAAGATAAAAGTATCCATATCATACATTCATATTAGATGCTAAATTGTATCTTGAAATAGTATAAAATACTCAATTATCCAAGTTTCATCAGCAAGCCATTAAATGGCTAAATTGTCGTTTGGCAAATCAAAGACTGTTACCTTAGAAGTTCCAACAGCAATGCTGATATCTATATAATCTCTATAAATAATATCATCCCCGTCAATTACGGCATTTACAATAGGCTGATGCTGAAGTGCACTAACAGTGGCCTGAAACAATGGAATGGAGGAAATGGTAAAGGGGATAAAGAGAGAAAGTTAGTTAAGGTAGACCATGAAGGCATACTAAGCAATTCAAGAATAAATCATTGCATACTTTAACAAATCCTGACATAAATCCCAACTTGACACCGTGTTTCTCAACAAAGGCATCCTTGTAATCGGAGCGGAGCTTCATCAAATTAGTCCTGCAATGAAAGGAAAATTGATAAGGAAATAAAACAAATCAACAGAATCAGCTTTCTTATGAATACAAACCAAAATAGAAAGGAGAGGGAAACTTGAACTTACATGTCAACTTCATTGAACGTTGTCAACAGTGCAAAAGTATTTTGAGAATCTTTCAATCGTGTAGCAACTCGTTTCCTAAGCCTTGTCATGGGAACCTGTAAATCACTAAGACGCTGACATGATTTGTCCCAAAGGTGGATGTAAACAGATATGAAAAGACTTACCCTTCTTTCCCTTTCTTTGGGTGGAAGTACAGGTTCAGAAGCTGTTCGTTTTGGAGGTGGTGGAGAAGGGGCTTTAGGCTTCGCCGCAGCAGGAGAAGCTTCAACTTTAGCTTTTGGCTTATCCTCTTTTACAGCTTCAGCAGGAGGAGATGGCTCAGAAGCAGCTTTTTCGGATTTCATTTCAGTGGGAGCAGCAGCTGCTACCCCCTCAGCGGACTTTGAAATGACAGCAATCCTAGTACCTGGTTCCACAGTTTCTCCTTCCTTGGCTACATACTGGCAAGAATTGTAAAAGTAACATTCATGATTGAGCCCACTCCCCTCATACCCAGAAATGAGAAGATAGGAGCCTAGGAATAAAGAATATGCTAGACATTTGCATGTATGCTTGTGTGAATTATGATCCAACAGTCAAGATTTATTCATATATTACCTCTTGTATCACACCATCTTGGGGGCTGACAACATCAATTGTTACCTAGTGAAAATAAACACAGGTATTAGGGGTGTAAATCCATCTCTTCTCGACAGATGAAAGAAACGGTGAAGAAGAGTACCTTATCTGTTTCTATTTGAGCAATCGGTTCATCCGCTTTTACTCTATCACCAGGTTCTGCTCCCAGAAAATTCAGATAAATTCACAATCAAGCACTTACAACCATGAAAATAGGTACATCTAGTGAATGATACAAACTACTGTAGCAGAAAACATACTTTTCAAGAATGTTGCCAAAGTTCCGTCACTGATTGATTCTCCCATAAAAGGGACAACAGCATCAACGAGATCCCCTTCATCACAAGCAAGTAAACACGGGGTAAAGAAGGGTTTTTTTTTCAACCAAGCACCTAACCCTCATCAACATGTATTTTTACAAGTGAAAAATGCACTAAAAATGCCCAGAAAAGGTGGAGCTGCAAGAACGAAAGAAGTGCTAATTTCTTCTTTGGATAGGTTGCCTACCTAGTACTTCTTAATAACAGCAAAATTGGTTTTTGGCAACAGTTAGATATTGATCATCTATTCCCGATAAGATGTTGATGAAATGAACAATTAAAATGCAGAGGGCTTAAATTCTTGCAAAAACCAAAAACACAAACCCATATATTGATAACCATTTTAGAAAAACAAGAGAAAAGGCTAATAAGCCTTTGGCCCAATAAATATCATCGAGGACATTAGTCAATACCATACCATCTCCAGAAGAGAAAGCCCTGCATGATGTTTGCATGATAGCCTCTGGTTGAATGATACAAATGGCATCTCTACAGATAAAAGAAAATCTGTCAGAGAAGTGGATTTAAAGATTAAAATAAAAAATCATGACCTAAATAATCTAATTTCTGGACAAAAAAGGGTCAACTACTTCGCACTGAAATTGCCTCTACAAAGATAGATATGGTAGTTATACATGCAAATATCGGATCAATCCAGCAGTCATCTAAGACTAATACCCTCACTGTGCCAAGCTATGTTCCTCAGACTCAAGTCTGAGTGTTAAGAATATGTGTTCAATATGGATTTGAATTTTTGTTTTGAAAGATTTGGAGGGCTCTTGGAGGAACATATCTTTGTATACAAGTTCGAATATATATCGGACACGGATGCAAATATAGTTACTTTTTTACTGTCAAGTAATGACTAATTGTGACAGTATGATTCCAAATATTGATTTGCATAACGAAGTACACAACGAACTAACCTTGTTTTTATTAAACCAGCAGAACATCCTGCAATAATTATGAAATAACCTTCATTAACAACAAAGACAATCAACACAATTACACTATCATGAGAAGAAAAACCATTCAAAAGATTTACCAGGCAGACCAAGATGAGAGAAGCTCCGAACATGGGCGATCCCTCTCAGTTGAACTGATAGCATCTGTTAAAAAACTTGAAATTCAAATCTCATGAGAACAATTACCAGTTGATGACATAAAATCCAAACCTAAATGATTGATCTTGCATTACTTTATCATTGTTTTAATGTAAATTCAACAACATCATTTTACTAAATAAATCAAGAATCTTTCGACATCAATTATAGAATTTTAGTATCATCAAGATCAATAAAAATGCAAGGAAACCTAAACTACATGCATGAATACTAAATCCTAATTCATTTTTTCAATTAAACAATTTACCTCTTTTCCAGCATTAGAAGAAATTCTAGAAGCCGAAACACCAGGCCGAATCGCCTGTAATGACTTTCCTAATATCTGAAAATAAAAATAAAATCCAGATTTTCAACTAAATAAAGTAAAATTATAAAGGAAAAAAACAATAATAATAAAATGTTCTAACCGAAGCTGATGAGCGTCCGCTCGCAACTTTTCTCCTTAAAGCGCCCAACATTACTGTCTTCTATTTTCATTTTTTTTTCACAAAATCAGAAGCAAATAAATCAATATCAGTAATCTAAGTGCAAAAGAAAAAATCCAAAAAAAAAATCAAAATATTTACCAGAAATGAATGAATGAGACGTGAAAATTAAACAATAAAAAAATCAAAGAGGAACAAAGGTTTGACCTGATTTTAGGCTTTGCAGACAAATTTGAGAGTTGTAAAATACAGTCTTTTTTTATTTTTTAAAAATAAATAAATAAATTAGGGTTTTTTTAGAGAAGAGAAAAGAACGAGCGAAAAAGAGAGAGGAGAGACTGCGACGATGCACGTTTTGCGGGGCTGCTGGATCCAATACGGCAACCTCAGTTAAGCTCTCTTACGTGGCGTTATTTTATTTGTAGATGCTTGAAACAGTGATGATTCGTTTCTTTTTTATTTTCGCGGTCTTGGCTGAGAATGGAAAGAAAAGTTGAAACGGCACCGTTTTGTGAATTGAGAAATTGGTCTTTACTTGGGGTTTAAAAAAGTAAGAATAAATACTCAAATTAAATTAAAGTGTATCTCGGGTGAGCGTTAAACCGAATCGAGTCGAACGGAAAGGAATGAAAATTTTTAAATTCATCAAGTTGATGAGTCTCATTTTATCGATTTGAAATTATTTTCAAATTGAGTCGAATCGAATGAAATTATTTGAGTTAAATTTTTTTTAAAATGTCAAATTAAAATTTTGTTACAATATAATTAATTTCATAATGTAGTACATAAATTTGAAATAATATATATTTGAAAATTCTTTTAAAGCGAATGAGAGAGAAAATAAGGTATTTTAGTATGATAAACTTGAATATGTAATTTACTTGTTTAGGTTCTCAAAATTATTATTTTCAAATTTTTAATGTTTTCACATATTCCTTAATTTTTTAGAATTTTTTAAATTTTATAAATATTTTGAATTTTCAAAATTATTTTGAATTTTATTTTATATTTTTTGTTGAGAGAGATTAATTTGCTCATTTTCAAAATTAATAGGGGCCAAAGGGGTAACTACACCAATCTATTATTCAAATTATTCGAGTTATTTGAATTTTAAAATTTAACTCGTCTCGAACTTGAAAAACCGAATTAATTATTCTAGTTGACTCAAAAAAATCGAATAATTCAATTTGATTAGCTTAAAATTTGAATTTTTTTTTTTGAATCGAATAGAATTTTGCTCACCCTTAAGCCCAATCTTTTAAGGGTCAAAACCTTTTAAAATGGTCATATATGGTCTTAACTTTTACAAATGTGCTCAAATAAAGGCTTTCACACACTTCAGCCTAGAGGTTATCATGGGCGGGTCGGGCCAGGCCCAAAAATTTTTTTAACCCGCTTTTTAAGCATGGGCCCGACCCGTCTCCTTTTTTTTTCTACAGCAATCAGCAAATAATGGAGCCATAAAACGTACGCAAATAATAAGTAGGGTCGTTTTTGTTCTTGTGACTACAACTTGCAAACTAGAGAATAGAATGCTACCAGCAAAGAAAAATGAGTATTCAACTCTGTAAAGTAAATACCTCTTGACATGATAATGGAAAATAAAGCAGGCTAATATTTTGGGTTGCAAAGAACATTGACTGCCAAGAAGATCAACAATTCTACCTGCAATCCAAACTTAATGCATAATATTCAGCTTTGTTAAACCAAATGGCGCATGAATCACCATTATTATATATGTGAGGAAAAGAAGGCTGAAAAAGTCTCTTATCTGGTTTAAATTGTCCTAAAAACAAAGAATGCAGAAAATATAATCCCCTGCATCTAAATTCTAAAACCATATAAATCTTACAAATCCTTGAAAACTCAATATTTAATATTTGCACATATGAAATATATTTTAAAAATGGGAAATGTATTTTAAAAATAAAAAATATATATTTATTATATTCGGGCCTGGGCCAAAAAAGTTTTTCCCGAGGCCCGGCCCATTTTCTAAACGGGCCTCTTTTTTGTCCAAACTCATATTTCGGGCCTATATTTTTACCCGAACCCTCCCATATTTCGGACGGGCCGTCGGGCCGGGCCAGGCCGTCCAACCCATGATCACCTCTACTTCAGCCTAGTTGATTCTAACCCAAAAATGTTGCCTAAAATGCCCTCTCCATATTTTATTTGATAGGTGCTTCGAGTGGACAAAAACTACCCCTGATGTCATTTTTTCCCGTGCGGTAGGGGTATCGTGATACCAAAGGGAGGCAACACGATATCCTCCTCAATTTACTCAAGGGGTTTCCTTGGAGGTGGATATTGTGATACCCAAGGGTGGGTATCCCAACACCACTATAGATGGCTCCTTTTCTTCCTCATTCCGAGCCTGACGGAGGTGTTGCAATATTCAAGCTCTAATGTCGCGATACCTCTGCTTGTGGCATGGTTTCCACTCAATTTTGGGCCACCAACATGCTCCTACACCACTCGATCACTTATTAGGGTCCAAATGGCACCCTTGGAAAATTTGGGTCTTAAAATAGCACAAAATAAGCATAAAATGCATGAAGAGCTTATTAAAGCTAAAGAACAAAAATTAAACGAAAACTATGAAAAACATTAAAATTGCTCAAGAATGAGCTCATTAAGTATAACGTAAGCCTAATTTGACATATCAAATTACGGCAAATCAATATGAAAGGCATTATGGTTTAAAATTAAACCCATTGGATGTGTACGTTTGGTTGAATATATGTTATGGAAGTGAAATCGGTTGCTTTGATATTTATAAGTTGGTGTCAAAATGGTACCATTTAAAAACAGTATGTCACGTCGTCACGTCGAGCAATGGTTGCTACGACGAGACCAAGTTAGTATGTGGCTTCGCGACAAGGAACCCCCAAATTTGTAACATCAACTTCAAACTTTGAAAATATTACAAATTGGTCCTAATTCATTCTTGAGTTGGCAATAGAGCTTTTGTAAGCTCGTATAATACCAGGAAATGAATGCATATCGTTTTATACAACTGTTTTGCTTATATTTAGTTGTTTAATAGTTTAAATCGAGTGAAAGATGATTGTAGTTGCTTCGACAATGAATGTGGCACATTGTAGCTCGGACCTGACAATCGGGTTAGGTATGGGGTGTTACAATGGTACAATATCAAGACTTATGTGTCAAGTCTCGATACCTAGCAACCAAGTCTTGAAACTTTGGGTTGAAGTATCGAGACTTGTAAAACAATAAGCACAACCCTTTGGGAGTAGTATAGTCTTGAGACTTGCTACCTTATGTATTGAGACTTGTTAACCTTATGTATTGAGACTTGACCTTGCATAAATGCACGAGATTAATCTTCCAACGACTGAAAATTCCCTCCAACAGCTCCAAACTTCCAAAAATCAATTAGAGGATATGAAGTCAAGAACAACTGAAGATACATATCCAAACATTAAAGATAAAAGAGAAAAGCTTAAGATTATTTATTTTCTCATTTTTCTCTTGTACATATTCTAGAGTTCATATTGTAAAATATTCCAAACATTAAATAAAATACATTTATGATTGTTGAATAATTGAACTTATTGTAATACTCATTAAGTTATTAGAATATAATATGTTCGGAACGATTTTCAGCATGACTTCAAGGGAAACCTCCTAACCCACCACCTCCGCCAGCTCCTCCACCAAACCCACCACCGGCACCAGCTCCAACACCACCCCCAAGTCCACCTCCACCTCCAGCTCCAAATCCAAATCCAGCACCCCCACCTATTCCACCTCCAAACCCTCCACCTAGTCCACCACCACTTCCAGCACCAGCACCCCCACCAAATCCAGCTCCACCTCCTAAACCACCACCGAATCTCGGACGAAGATGAAACAGTGTTTTCTCATCTTCAAACCCACCCGTAAGCATCCTGGCACTACTACTAGTACTACTGCAAATCACAAATGCACCAACAAACAAAACAACAAGAAGCTTATAACACACCATTTTTTGAATGCTTATGTAATCTATATATATAACACTGAAAAAGATGAATATAGGATGAAGAAGTGAGCACCCGAAGGAAGGTTTATATAGCAAAAAAATATATGACGCCATGCATGATGCATGAAAGAAGGTTGGAACAGCACAGTTGATGTCTTAAATGCATCCACTCAACTCTCAATATCACTTGCTTTTATGATTCAGAATCCAAATTGCATGGACTTCCATTTGCATGTTTTCTTTTTGGCAATTTGCAATGATTTTTTGCTGTCACAACTCACGTATCTTTAGGGTTCTTAAAAGTTTTCCTCTACATGTCCATGCATCACTTTGACTTTTTAACGTATACCATCAATGTTCAACGCTACCACGTCTGCTTGTTGTGAGGTTTTGATTGGAAGCTTTGCCGTAAGCTAAAAAAAATAGTAAAAGTTTCTGCCAAATCAACCCCTTGTAAGTTATTTTATGCTTGGGGATGAATAAAGATGTTGTCATGTAAATAAATTTATTGGTATATATTACAAATTTGAAAAATATTAAATTATTTAAAAAATCATAAAATAAATTTATTTTTTGGCATTATGAATTTTATAATTTTTAATTAATAATTTTTTACATTCCTTTTAGAATTTTTACAAAGTTTTTCAATAGTACTTTGAGCATTTAATTAGAAAATTGTGTTTCCGTTAAGAATTTGAGTAAATAGTTGATGATTTTGGTGATTGTTATAAGATATTATTATTTAGAGAGATATATTGTTATGTGGTGAGGGCCGACAAGTTTGGTTTGACAATTTGTTCGTGTATAGGTAGAAAGTTATACATATGTGCCCACAAGTTCATATACTTGGCATTGAATCTAAACCAATCTTTATCAGTTTTCTCCCGCAAGTCAATCTTGTGAAGTTTATCGAGGTTCTGAGGTGAGGGCGGAGTATTTTGCACAAAGTTAAACTGGCACATCACTCAATCAGATTCATGCATCTAAACTGTTGTATAAACAAACGACACTTTGACATGCCAAATATTATGATTCATCAAAAATTCAGTTGGGATGCATTCTTCAATTCTTAGATCAAAGTATGACATCCATCCAAACTGCAATACAAAATTATAAATTTCATTACGTACTTAATAATAAAATTCAAATCCTTATGTAATTATTATGCAACTTAAAAATTCTTAAACTAACATTGGGTTCTGATCGCTGATCTAACAATAATCAAATACCTTGAACTTGAAGTTCATTTGATATACCCACATGGCTCACGTCATTGTTCAATCTATTCAAATAATATGTTATTCCAAAAAGATAATATGATAACTAGAATCTTACCTTATTATGAGTGGAAATTGGTGAGAGAAGTTTACTCGGGGACGAAAAATTTGTAAGCGGTATCATTCCCATGACTAGACAAAGAGTATATCCACCGATTTTAATTTTTTGGTGCTTCAGTGGCTCAGCAGAATTCTCAGTACAATATAGCCAAAAAAATTTATCCCCAACCGAGTCGCCCAGCTTCTTTTAGGTCAATTAGTTGTAGGAGTCACCTTAAATGTACCTTATTTTGAGATTTGTCTTACATTAGAAAATCCCCTATCAACCTCAATATAAATACTCAAGTGAATTGATGTCTTTCAACCTCACTAGAAGAGTTGTTGAGATGTGAGAAATTATCTTCTAACCATCCCATATTTGTCTAGCTACCACTAAACTTGTCTGGCATCTTTCCCAATAACTAGTGGCAAATTAGCCGCCAATCCTCAACGCGCACTACTCCTATAATAATTGCCCCATCAACGAGTAGTCCGAGTTGAAATGCCACATCTTTAAGTGTATTCATACACTCATCGCACAGAAGATGAATGTATTTGTTTCGGGTCTCCATCTCTCCAGCAAAGTACTAATAAGTTTGGGCCCCAATTTAGTCTCACCGAGCATACGGAACACGTATAAGAATCTCACCTCATTCAAGTACTGTTCTATAACACGTGATGCTCTCGTACTTAAATTATGTATAGATGTTTCAATAATTCAATCTTCGTCCTAAGTATATAAACACAAAACTCAATCAAAATCCTAAATAAATTTCAACAACTTAATAATGATATTAACAAATATGAAAAATATAATAATATTTTCTTACCATTTGTAATTGAACATCAAATATGTGTGTGTGATCAATGACGATGATATTTTTAAAATCTGTAATGTTTATCAAATTAAATATAATAAATTATTTTTTAAAAAATTTATTTTGGGACACAGTGCCATGTAGGTAAGCTTTCGTTGAGCCTCTTTCCCTAAATTTGGAATAAAAAAAGCCAAAATCCTTGATTTTCAATTAAAAATAACATTTTTGTCTATTTTTGCCAAATGCTCAAGCAAGTTCTTAGTGAAAAACATAATTTTGCAATTAAATGCTCAAAATCATATTGGAAACTCAACTTTGTAAAAAATTTTAAAAATTTGGAAAAAAAGTCATTAATTAAAAATTATTTGAAATATTTTGCATATAAAAATAATAATGATATTTGAAATAATTATTTAATTTTATAATATTAAAATTTATCATACCCATAATGTAGGTGGAAAAATAAATATTTGACATATAAAAATTATATATAAGGAAAAATATATAAAATTAGTTTATACTTTTAAAAATAAAATATTTTTAACATAATGATAGATATAAAAGGATATATTTTAATTATACAATTACATTTTTATTATTTTATTTATATAAATAACATGTTTATTAATTAAAAATTTTAAAAAAAAGAAATTAATAAAGAAAAAAACTTGAAACAACATGAAAAAAATAAAGCATAACATGATTAAAAGCGAAATCAAGCCAACATCGAGCAGGGGCCTCGACCCTCCTTAAAATGAATAATTTTCATTTAGGCCCTTTAAATTTTAATTTTGTAATGGTAAAATTACACTTTGGCCCCTAAAAATGATAAAAATTTAATTTAATCTTTTAAATTTTATAATGATATAGACTATTAAAATGGTAAACTTATATTTTTACTATGGTAAAAATATACAATTTAATTTCGACCCCTTCAAAAATTTTCTGACTTCACCAGTGAACATCGCATGGGTGGGAACACCAACATCTAACCACCAAGCATAGAACTATAACATGTCAATGGAAAGCACTTTTTGTGTAAAGTGCTTTCCGAAAGCGCATTTCACACAAAACGTTTGTCTCCACATCAGTAAAATTTATTATATAATACATACAAAATATCTCCTTAAATAACAATATTCTATAACAACTATCAAAACCATCAATTGTTTACTTAAATTTCTAATAAAAAAATATAATTTTCTACCTAAATACTAGTATTAGCGACGCACTTTCAAAAACGCCACTAAAATAGAGCATTAGCGGCGCATTTTCAAAAACGCCGCTAATACTTGATCTTTAGCGGCATTTTTTGAAAATTGTAGCTAATGCTTGATTTTTAGCGGCGTTTTTTATCCAATCGCCGTTAAAAACACCGCTAAAAGCCTATTTTGGTGTAGTGACTCAAAGCCCCGTTAAAAACCCAACTTTGTAAATTTTTTTTTTAAATTATGTTTTCATTAGGAATTTAAGTAAATAGTTGATGGATTTGGTAGCTATTATAGAATATTGTTATTTAGGAGATATTTTGTTATATATTATTTAAGGAAAAATTTAAGTTTTGAAAATATTTTTATTTTTTAAAATTAAAAACACGTTTAATAAATAAAATTTATTCGAATCAGAGTACTATATTTAATATTTAAAATTTATATAATTTTTGTTTTTATATAAATTTAAATTAAGGTGAATTCATTTAAAGTTATGCGGTTTGTTTTCATAATTTTCATTTTTAAAACAATTTAGTGAAAAGAAAAAAACTTTTATTAATTTTTAATTTTTATTTTTGTTCATTTTCTAAAAATAATTTTAAAATTTTCAAGGTTTTTTAATTTTTCAATTAAAAAAACGAAAATGATCTCCAAAACTACATTCGAAATTTTTAAAGTGAATCAGAAATTCAGAATACGTGACATTTTTTAAAATAAAAATAAATTAATTTAAATATTATTTTCTTTCTCTCTCCCCCTCCCACGTTTCTTCTTCTCCTTCTTCACTCTCTCATAAGCGCCCATTACAGCCCACTTTCACAGCAGCTCCCATCGCCCATCCCCTCTCAAACTGTTCACCACAACAACAAACTTCAAGCTCTTGCAGGGGCCTTCCGGTCCATAATCTCACTTTCAAAGGCAATGATTTCATTGGAGACTTACATGATGAGCATGGAAGTAGTAGATTCATCTGTGGCCTGCTCATTTGCCTGGACCAGAGGGTGCAGTGGTGCAATGGGCTGGTCTGTTACTGGTGCTTACGAGAGCGGGAAGAAGATGAAACGTGGGAGAAGAGAGAGTAATAATAGAATCAAAGTTTAGGTTAAATAAGAAAATTGTCATAGTTTTGAGGTGAATTTTTTTTTTAAGTCATATTTATACTATTTTTGTTATTATTTTAATTTTTTAATTAAAAAAAACTCACAGAGATTTATAATACTATCAAATATTATTTATATTATTTGATTACACTTTAAGCACAAATGACGTCATTCTAACTCTTAAACTTATTAATTACGAAATACACTGAGAATCCCGAACATGCTCGAGATAAAGAAAAATATTAATTTCTTAGAAAAATTACTTCTTCGGATGGAAAGCCATCATCTCATTTCACAATAATTTACAATTACCTCCAAAACTACGCCGTTTTAGGTTTAGCCCAACTCATTTAAAGAGTAAGGCCGAAAAGAATAAATATTTGTTTGATCAATACAATCAAGCCACCGTCAAATTACTTTCATCTATGGCTGGAGGTTTGTCAACTTGTGGGAGATTCTTAGCTTTAGGTGACATCTTTGCAAATAAAGATGACTTGGTATCGAAAAAGCTAGCGAATGGACGAGAAGGATTCTCATCTGCATTCTTCTTCGGTTCTTTTGTCGTCGTCGGTGTTTTTTTCTGCTGTTTATCCTTGTTACCAAAATTGAGTCCGAGCCTCAGGAATCGAAGTTTTAGCTCACCCCGGGTGGGGCTTTCATTTTCCTGTGTTGGTGTCTCATCCGCCTGCTTTATTGCCTTTATGACTTCTTCGGGAGACACTAACATCGTTTCCACGGTTTCGTATACCTATAAATAGATTTCACTTTCGAACATCATCAAATGTATACATTCGAAGAAGAAGCAAAATATTCATCTGATTGATGAGCCAAAAGACAATTTATCGAGGGAAATAGCAATCTCCTTTAAGTGACAACGGAATAGAAAACATGACAAGGAGCGCAGCTCGGTTTTCTTGCATGCGAAGAAACCAAGGTTTCTTTGTAAACAATGACATGAACTAAATGAAACGATCTAGCTCGAGGCATGTGTGTACAATAGAAACCTACCTGGCAAAGATCGTCCACTTTATCGTTCCAGGTATTTCTCTGGCAAGTTGCAACAACATAGTCTTTGCACTCATAAAACAGCTTTGACAAGTTTTCGTTAGCAGAGAGTTTGTCCTCGGCTAATACAAATCCCAAACTGAGCTGAACATTACGCAAATGAGAAATTAGCATTATAAACAATGAGTGGTAAAAGTAATAATATGCAACCTAAAAATAAGAAAATAACAGCCAATTATTGATATTCACATTCTATGTTACTCAGACTCAAGCATGGGCGTCAAATGTGGATATGTATCTGAACAAGTACATTTAGTCTTTTTTCTAAGTTTTTCCATGCATTTATAGAATACTTAGAGGGTCATATTCCTAAAAACAAGTTTAAGTATGCATTGAACACAGGTATTTTTCAAAGCAACATAGTTTGTGTCAAACTATGTTGTTTCGTATCTTCATTCTTAAAATGCATGTGTTCAACACTCATGTTCGATGCGTATCCGGACATGGGTATAAAGATATGATCCTCCTAGAACCCACCAAATACATATGAAGACTTTAGAAAAATTAAATATACCTGTGTTGGACATAGTTGTCAAATCATGTTCTAGAAACAAAGTAGAAAAACAGAAAACTCCTTTTTCCCACAGTTTGGATACATAAACTGAACGGCAGATTGGTAATAAGAGACATTAAATAAAGAAAACTCGAACTAGATTAAAACACTCACAAGAGCAAGAAACAATTGTTGAAAAAGCTCAGAAATGGGAATGTTCTCGAAGAAATTCAGAATTCCATCCCTAAAGCAACCATAAAACAAGCTAATCTTGTAAGATCAATGCTCCAGTAATAGAAAATTTAAGATTCGTAGCATCAAAATTTATGAATCCAACTTACACTGCCAAATCCTCATCATAGAGGGGTGTTTGTTTAATAGCCGGTACGGGTTTTGATGTCTCCCATAGTTCACGCCACAAATTACCTAACAAATATGTATAATTCACATATTACAGCCAACTATAGCATAAGTCCGAGAAATGACAATCTCTGCAGGTTAAGAATATAAACAACTAGAAGAGTATCTTCTACATGAGACACGCTTCTAATACGAATCACACAAGGACATAATACGAGTTCATACAAACATACTCCTCTACACAATCAATGGACTGATGTTCTCTCCTTAATAGCAAGACCTGACTGAGAAGAAACTAAAAGTAAACTTTAGGAAACTGGGATAATGAAAAAAAAAAAAACCTCCTTTCTGCATTCTACTACTTAGTTGACCTCTTGCACCCGGAACCTTATCGCTTGGCTCATCTTCAATCCAATCAGGAGGAGAGTGCCATCTAACAAAATCTTCTAAAACACAGCCAGGATTTGCAGCCTAACACGAGTGTTAAAGAGAAAAAAAAGATTATGCATTGAAACTAGGAAGAGTTTTCTGTTGCATCCATATATATCTACAACAGTAGTAAAGATGGAGGATTTTTCTTTGTGCTAAAAAATCACCTTGAAAGCCTGCATGTCAGAGAGTAGTCGAGAGCACCCAGCACCAACACTGACCCACAATAGACAAGGCAATGAGTAAAAAACAACAAGAATAATGTAACTGTACAGAGTCTTATGGTAACAGACAAAAGACTTCGTAGATTCTGAATTATTTTCCTATGTTTCACTCAAATTCTTATGATGCATACAACAGAAAGATGGAAAAGATCCTGCACGTTAAGTTCATTGTTTTAAAGCATACAGGAGAATCTTAATATATGATAAAATTTATGAACAAATTTTATGCAGTAAACAAATTAAGACGATGATCATCAAAAGAAAATCATATTAGTAAGTGTTAAATGGTGAGCTATAAGGTTAAGAAGCCGAAATACTGACCTCCCAGTACGAAGCACCAATTCCTCCGTTTCCCTGATAAGATCTTCTGTAAGCAAAGGTCCTTCCTGCAGACATATACATAAGTACACTAACTTATGGGATTAGGCTTGGAAGGTAGGTAATCTATTGGCAGAATTTGCAACCAGACCTGGGTAATAGGTGAGTACATAGGTTCACCAGTTTCCAACATTGCCAAGTTTTCAATCAGTTGATTAGCTCCCTGCCGAAGAACAAGTTCTCCAGTCTTAAGTCGAGCAAACAAAGCAGAGCCGGCAGACACTGTGCCCTTAGAAACATCTGATTCTTTAAAATTTGAACCAGCTTCCATCATTTCTGAATCAAATGATTCAGTGGCAATATAATGTTGTCTTTTTCTTGATAGACAACAGTTAATAACCTGTAATTGTTGATATAGAAGACATGAATTTAGATCTGGAATCTCATTCACAGGAATGCCTGGCAGATGTTTTTCTTCAGACCAAAATCTTCTCAGCTGCATGTGTAAAGGATTCCAAACACTTCTCATCAGATGAAGATTAACAATAATGTGAAGAAAAAAAAAACTCTAAATGCATTAGCATGTGAATGTGAAGGACTTTAGTTTACTTGAAGATAAGTTGTGGTATGACAAATTGCAACTACTAAGATGCACCCAAGTGTCAGCATGTTGTTATGCTAGAAGTGGTTATTATAATATCATGCAATGACAATACCTTGAACTTCATTAGATAAGTTTCTGATACTAGTTTTTATTGGGACAAAAAGATCCAAAGTGTAAACTCAGTGAAGTTTGCTTTTGACATTGACCATTTGTGTTATTTTGGATAGAAGTAACATATAATCCACTTACTTCGATAACAACCCTGCACCAAAAGAGTGCCATCTTGTGAAGGGATCTAAAGCTTCCAATGACTTCAGAAAGCTTAACAACAAAGCCATGTGGAGGAGCACCATGAATGTCTTTAATAAAAGGTATCTTTGGTGTACATGTGTTTGAATCAGATACAAGCTTCCGTTGGAGGAATTTTCCATCTGCAAATATCTTGCAGATATTACAATGAAAGTGGAAGACCATCACAAGAAAATTTGAAAGTTCAAAGAAGAAACATGTCTCCGAACAAAAGCACATGTCTTATCGGCGACATATATGAATCTACCTGCATCAAACAGTGAATTAATCAAAGCAAGGACTTTCTTGTCATCACCAAATCCAGATGCAAGCTTATCCTCTTTCTCACGAATAACTAACGACTTGACTGTAGAGAAGCTCAAGCCTGGCTTTTCCTTACTTGGTGAAGAATTTCCAAAAGATGCCAAAAGATCTTTCACCGTCTTAAAATTTTTTCCAGCCCTGGGACCAGAAGGAAAGTACAGAAATATAAGAACACCATGTAGAAGCTGAAATATGATTAATCAACAGATTACACATTTGACCAGTAAGCATTGAACTCATTTTGCTCCAAAAGATTAAACCGTAGCCATCATTACAACAAAGCAATTCACAAATCAGCCATGAGGCATCCTATAATTTTAAATACCAACAAGGTCAGATAAAGAAAAACCAAATTCAAGTATTGGGGGCAAATTAATGGCTAAAACTTACTCAATAGCTACAGCCAATTGTTTGAGTACAGATGTCGGAGGAATGCTATTCGTGTTGGTGGTATTTAAAACATCTACAGAAGGTATTGCTTCTAAAAGCTGTAGGGAAACAATTCCATCAATAAATCCATTTAATTTTAAGTAATAACAGGAAAATAAACATTTTAATTTCCATAACAGTAACCCTGAACTGTGGGGAAAGAAAAAAATATACAAAATCACAAATGTACCTTTGCTTCCGTGTCATTCTTCATGTTGAGCAAATATATGTTTTCATCATAGAATGGAACAGCCATTATAGAAATTTCAACTTTCTCGGTGTCTTCAATACCTTTTCTCCCTATCCGTAATTTCCTAAACCTTTCCTGCCATTCTTGCTTTGTCCCTAAATTTGAGGGTCTCCACCTAGAATTCTTTACCTCGTCAAAACTCTGCGTCAAACCACACCAAATTTAAAACTAAAATAAGTAAATATGGATTGAAAATTACTTTCTTATTATTTCACGTGAATTTTCTGGGAAAAAAGAAATAAATAATTCTTTTTTTTTAAATTGCATAATAATTATTAAGTACTCAGCATAACTTTTAAGCATTTAAAGCTTGTTTGGTTGCAGAGAAAGTGCAGGAAACTAAAAAAAAAAAAAGTATACAAATCACAAAGCCTCTGGTTCCATTAGAAACAAACTAAGCTAAACTCTTCGAACTCGATTTACTTCATTTTTCTCAACGAAACTTCAAAGAAACGAATTCTACAATCTACTTCATTTTCTCAGCAGCCAAACAAAGAATCGCATTGTGCCTTAATTCCGACGACCTTCTAAATTAAAAAAAAATCAAAAATCAATTAAAAAAATTACCTTAGACTCGCCTTCGTTAAGAGATTCGTTTTTGAATTCTTTCCGCAATAATTTATCAGAATCTTCAACGAAATGGATAAGAAAAAACAAAGAAAAAATAATCAAATTCCCGTTATAAACATTTACATCAATCACCTAAAAGCCGGACAATTTTTTTAATCTAAAATTAGCAAAGCGCAAAAATAAAATTAGCGATGGATATTAAGAGGCAAAAATATAGAGGATCAAAAAAATTTTCTTTTATTTACCAAAATCGGGTTTAAAATCAGTGAAAACTCGCTCGGCTTTGGCAGCTGCAGAGTTGAAAGCGGTTCTTGCTTTGGAGACAAATGAAGGAGCTGCCATGTGGTGCGCTGAGGATGCGCACGTTAAGATTTGGAGCGTTAAGAGGGAAAATGAGAGGTGTTGTTAATATTGGAAGGACCGAAAGGACGGCATTTGCAGGGAAAGCGGGAGATCTGTTTGGATGGAAAAGCAAGTTAGAGTGGAAAATAGAAGGATTTTAAATTTTTAAAAAAAATTAAATATATTAAATAATAAATAATATATTTATGTAAATATATTTTAAATTTTGATTTATTTTTATAATTAAGGTAAGTTGATGATATTTTATGTAACATTGACGTTAACTTGGATAAGATTGTATAAAATTTTAATTTTGACTTTATTACAAAAAATTTGCATTAATTTATGGATAAGATTTGGAGTATTATTGAATTAGCTTAAATTTTTAAAAATAAAATAAAATTAAGGTGGAGTTCAATCTCATCCTACATAAATGTTGTAGATTTATTTTGATTTAGGTCAAATATATTACGGTTTTCAGTCAAATGTATTCAATCGCAAAGTTAGAAAATTACTTTGGGAGGTTAAAGATTAATCATAAATTTTGGAGGGTCAAAGTGTAAATTTATTATTATATTGACTTGTAATTTTAAATTTTTTGAAGGGGTTATAATGGAATTTGCCCTTTTCTATTTTTGGGATTGTGGTTTCATATTAAGTTGACCCTTTACTAGGAGTTAAATTACATTTTGCCTCTTTTACTAAAAAATAGGTAAATCAATCCTTGTACATTAGATCAATGAGCAAATTGGTCCTTTCTGTTAAAAATTTCATTTATTTTTACTGTTAAAAACTAATTTGGCTGACGGAATAACTAGACAATTATACGTGGCGTGCCACATGTATCTCATTTTAGCATACATGGACCAAATTTTAATAGTAGAAATGGATTATTTTTTTAATAGAATGATCAAACTGCTCTTTGATCTATTGTACATGGACTAATTTGCCCATTTTTTAGTAGATGAGGGAAAATGCAAACTAACTTCTAGTACAAGGGCCTCCATGGTACTTTTACCATTTTAGTTCTAGATGAGGGAAAATACAAACTAACTTCTAGTACAAGGGCCTCTATGGTACTTTTACCATTTTAGTTCTAGTTGATCTTACATGTATTATTTATGATTTCTATTACGCACTTGTTCTCTCTTAAATTTATTATGAGTTTAAATATTACTATGTCAGTCCTATACAAATACATTTTGAAAGTTGTTGATACAAAGTACAACAACAGTGGAGGATAATGTGGTACAATGAAGGCCAATTCACCTAAAGAGATTGAGAGTTGAAATAAAGACAATATGATAGGTTGATCAAGAAGACAATTGCTCAGAGTTTCCCTAGGATGCTAGAAGATTGATCATTTCTTCATCTTTCCTCAATTTATGTATAGGAGAGGTCCCTTTGTCCATTAATATGACGTGATAGTAGTCCTACTAAATGCGTAAAGAATAATCACGGGCCTCTATTTGTACGAGGTTGTTATGCTTAAATATACTAATTGTTGTTTATGAAGTGCATTCACATTGAAAGATTGTTCATACATAAAAATGGGTGGACGGCTTGCTCTAAGGAGAACAAGTGAAGCTTCCCAAAGACATTTAGGGCGGATGACCTATGAAAAGCACTACTTTAAAGGGGATCAGCACACAAGCTAATGAAGATCACGTTAACTATTTCATTTAATAAACTATAAATAGGAGGATAATACGTTTCAGTACATTCGAATCTATGTCCTCCTGTATTGGTAACAATGCCCATGCCGGTCGAGTTAAGGCTCTATCGGCCTAAACCTTTATAGTTTTAATATTAAAAAAATTAAGAGTTATATAATTTAGTTTTTAAAATTAAATTAAAAAAATGAAAAAAAACAAGATCGGATCTATAAATCATTTTTTATATGTAATTATGCATAAATAAACTTAAAGGACAAAAGCACAAATTCATTGTCGTCAATTGCAACAATCATTAGTTTCAAAAGCATATTATTAATTACTTGGTTAAAATATGTCATAGGTCCCTATACCTTTCAAAAATTTAGAATTTTAGTCCCTATATTTTTATTTTCAAGTATTTAGTTTATTTACTTTTGATTTCAATTTTCGATCCAATTATTAACACTGTTAAATTTTTTGTTACATTTGTTAGTGTAACATTTTAAAATAAAAAATACTCACTTGGCAACAATATAACTAAAAAAGAACATCGTAATAAACTTAAATTTTACAATGTTGACAATTAGACCTGAATTTTAAAAGATTAAATTCTAAAAGCAAAATAATAAACTAAATTCTAAATTTCTGAAAAATATAAGGATATATTATGAAATAATTTAACCACCGTAACTTAGAAGCATTACCCCCACTGGATTTAAATCAAAAAAGATTTTTAACTTTTTCTTAGTAATTATTAACCTTAAATATAGCATAAGATTTTTTTTTTGGTCAACACGTTTTAGATGTCACGTAAAACCTAACATGCTAAATAATCTAGTTTTACATGACTAAGGGTGGGTTTGGATGGGCGATTGGGTGCAGTGCAGTGCGTTTAGTTTACTTTTTATCTCACGCTATAGTATCGCTACAGTATCTAATCTCACCGCCACCACTGTTTTTACATTAACCGCAGGTAAACTCACCGGCCATTCAAACTTACCCTAAGTGTCAACTTTTTATATAATAAAAAATAGTATAATGATAAATTCAGTCCTTGATATTTATATCTTTTGTCAATTTGGTCTTTTTTTTAATTATTAAATTTAACTATTAACCTTTCAAAAAAGATTAAATTTTTTCTTTAATGAAAATGCTAACTAAAACGTTAATTTTTTAGTGATGTTGGCGTGACAACATACTAACATGACATTATTTATCTTATATGTCACGTTAATAAATAAGTAAAATATTATAAAATTATTAAAAAATTAACATGAAGTACACATGGATTATCATACGGGTTACCATGTTTAAAAATTTAACATTCTAGTTGGTATTTTCATTAAAAAAGTAATTGATTCTTTTAAAAGATAGGGATCAAATTTAACTCAAATAAAGAATAAGGATAAAATGAAAATAAATTTAACATTAAGAGCTAAATTTATTATTATGGCTAAAAATTAATTAAGAATAATTATATTAGTATTATATAAAATTGCTTGAACTTAATAAGAGAAAATGTATTAATTATTATTTTTAAATATTACGTCATTATTTTCCTAAATTTTAAATAATAATAATAAATATAAAAGATATTGAAATGAGACTTTGTTTGCTTAGGTAAAAGCAATTATAGAATGTAATACCCTATATTTTTATTATTTTCCTAAATTTTAAATAATAATAATAAATATAATTTTATTATTTTAATACCCTATATTTTTATAATTTTTAAAAATTAAATCAAATTTTTATCATTTTAAGACTAAAATGTAATTTTACCATTTTTAATTTAAAATTTTATAAATTATAAAAGGGTCTACATGAAAAATTTACCATTTTGAGGACTCGACCCCATGTCAGCCCCTTTGCCACTTATTTTTATGTATTATGCACTATAAATTATTAGATGTATGAAAATTTTAAATGTAATATAAAATACATGCCTGCACTTTGCTGCCAGCAGACTATCATATTTGATATGATAATTTAAAATAAACTTAAAAATACAAAAATGAAATAATTTAGATGCTTAATAAATCCATTTATTATATAATATATGAGACGAAATTTAGATCTATTTGTATATAATTAATTGAACAACACAAAATCAATATGAAAATAATCAAAACATGAAACCATAAATAAATATAAATAAATATATTTGTCAAATTTGACATAAAATATTTTTAATGTGTCAAATTCTTTATAAAATATAAAAATATATTAAATATGACTTTACTGTTGATAAAAAATTAAATACGAAAAATATATTGTTACATGTTTTTATATAGATTTGAACGATTTTTGTAACGCATGTCGTGTTTATGTTATTTTGTATCATAATGTGTATTACATACGCTATCACAATGACTCAATTTAGAGAATCGTATGTGCGTTCATGTTATGTTGAGTTTAAATTTATGTCATATTTTACATCATTTTAATATTGATTCAATTTAAAGAAAGACATAATCATATTGTGTTTGTGTTTTTCATGTTATGAATTTTCATTATAAAATTTAATTTACATGTGAATAATTCGTTAAATGCAAATTTAACACATTTTGTATTTGTATCATTTTCATGTTATGTTATGTTTTAATCATTTCATGTTGTTTTATATGATTTTAGTTTATTTCATATTTTATGTAACTTATTATAATTGTTGACGTGGGCTAATTGGTAAATGCATGAAATAGAATATGAGTAGAAATGATAGTGGAAATAGGAATTTCTGCCATAATTACGACAACTTCAATAAAATAAGGGATAAGAAATTGTTTACGCTGTTTGATTTTTCTACATCTGTAAAGTCTAGCTCAATGAGATAAATCTACTATCTTTGAACTCAATACAACCAGTGATCCTAGTTCTAAACCTCTCACTTTTGTACTTCAAGAACTAAACCTCTCACCATTAGATTCTCTCCCTGAGAACTTAGTTTGTTAAACCAATAACAAAACATTTTACGGTCTCAAGTGCATAAAAGAAATGTTCCTCAATGAACTAGTAAGTAATCTTAATACTTTGTGTATAAACCTATACAAGTCTCTCAAATATACAGGAAATTTCGGAACTAGCTAACATACTAAAGATCAATCAGAATCGATCCCTTCTAAACAACAACTAAAAAAGCGAAATACAATACAATAATAATGACCAGAGAATTGATTTAACATCCTTGATCCTAGGGATTTGGTGCAATCAATCCGATCTAATCCTCAAGATATGTTTCACCAAGTGAATTGATCTTCATCTGTGGGCTTGAATAATCTCATGATATCAACATAACCCAAAATTTTGTTTTAATAATTTATCAATAATTGAAATATGACAAGTTACACTCTCTAACAGTGGTGGTGAAAATAGGCGCACTTCCATTGATTCATCGTAATAACTTTAGACACTTCAATAATAATCATTTAATTTTAAATAATTACATTTTATAATAGCTTAATATTATAAATATTATAATTATCTTCCCTACTTTCCTTTTCACTTTTCTTAACATTATTCTTTATTTTAGCAATAAAATGACTTAATTACTCTCACTATGGAGAAAAAAATACATTGCTTAGTTGTCATGAAATTATTTTGGCCTTCCAAACTCAAATTATGGCTTTTCATCAAGTGAGGGATAACTTTAATTAATAGTAGGTTATAGATAATATGTGTATTAACCATGCAATTATTTGAACTAAAAATTGTGTATTAAACACAAGTTATGATTTATTGGTTGAGTATTTATTTTTCCAGAAATAATTTGGGTTTGATCATTATTGAACTAAAAATTTGTGTTTATTTGATTATACTTTTATGTTTATTAGATGTGCAAAATTTTCAAGTCACAAGAAGTTATATATATAAATATTTTTTACATTCGAGTCTCTCTGTAAACCCTTTGAGCTCTTGACAGAGGTGAGGTATATCTTTTACATTTAAGTCCTTTCGTGAACCCTTTGAGCTCTCGATAGAAATGAGACATATCTTTTTCATAAAAATCAAAATTAGGGTTAATGAATAAATTTTATAACTACGAGCATACACGCTTTATTTCTCCCGATCAACACTATAATACCACCTTCCATAAGCACTTATTCAATATTCTTGTAAAAAAACTTAGGCCAAAAGTTATATTTATAACAATGAATAATCCTCTCGCTCACATTTTAACGAACATTATGCATTCTTTAGTTCTAACAAATAAATAGTATGTATTTCTTATGTTTCATATTACGAACGAATGGATCGCATCTCTTACTTTTACATTGTCAACGGATGACTTGAACCTTCTTTATTTTATATTTTCAATGATTGCATCCACGATATGCATATAACACATCTCTCTTGTATAAATTTAGATCCCCTAATAGACAACTGCACTACTTGAGTATACGTTACCGATGGTATATATATTGGTATGTGACTTGTTTCGTGATGTTCAGTGGGGTTGGGATCGAGGTTTGGTCGAGGGTGTCTTTGCCCCTTGTGACGTGCGACGGATTATGGTTGTTCCGCTTAGCTCGTTACGCCCTCCCGATAGGCTTATCTGACACTTTGATAAGAATGGTGAATATTCGGTTAAGTCCGCCTATTGCCTTGCTTTTGACAAGTTCGCTGATTCACTTGTTAATAGAGTGGAGGGGCCTTGGTTGCCTCTTTGGAATGCTGATATTCCACCAAAGGTAAAAGATTTTTTATGGCGTTGTCTTCTTAGCTTCCTACGCGTTGTCGGCTTATTGACAGAGGTTGTGCGGTGCTGATTAACTGCCCTCGTTGCGGACAGGTTGAGGATATCGACCATGTAATTTTGGGTTGTACTTTTGCGGTTCAAGTATGTTCGTTATCTACTATTGTTGTTCCATCTTCGTCTTTTTCTGACCAGTTATTCTCGCTTCTGCTTGGTGTCGATACTGATGTTTGGTAGAGTGGTTGCTTGGTCTCTCTGGTATTTCCATAATCAGTTCCTATGGCATGCAGACACATCTACAGTGGCTTCGGCTTTTGCTGCTTCTTTAGGGCAAGATTGGCCTGTTGCGCGATCGACCTACCAACAAGTGCGGCCTGCTACTGCTCAAGCAGTCGCTGCTCCCGTTGTTAGCTGGTCTCGGCCACAAGTTGGCTGCATCAAGTGTAACATCGACACTGCTTTTAGCGAAAACATGCAGCAAGCCAGCTATGGACTGGTTGTTAGGGACCAAGGAGGTGCTTTCATATGTGAAGTCACTAACCCTTCCGTAAAACACTTAACAAAACTCAACGAAAACAAACTAAAAAAACAAATGGATAATTATGTGACTTGCAGTGTAATTTACCCTTTATAAATAAAAAAAAAAACTAGTTAAGAATAATTAATTGGGTGAATATTTGGTACATTGGCTTTGTACTTTTTTTTATTCCACAAGTAATTTTAGAAATTTATAAGCTTTTTTTTAATATCTATTATTTTAATATTTTACTATATATCCAGTACTTATC
Organism: Gossypium raimondii; assembly: GCF_025698545.1. Taxonomy (NCBI): domain Eukaryota; kingdom Viridiplantae; phylum Streptophyta; class Magnoliopsida; order Malvales; family Malvaceae; genus Gossypium; species Gossypium raimondii. The sequence continues at coordinate 55,588,976 of NC_068569.1, read as the reverse complement.
AACTCCCTAACTTTACTTGTAGAGTCTAAAATTTATAATAAATATTTATCTAATTATATTACTATTATTTTAAATTTCTTAAACTTAATAAGAGAAGATGTACTAATCGATGTTATCAAATATTATGCCAATATTTTCTTAAATTTTAAATAATAATAACAAAAATAACGAAATGAGAGTGTTTATCTCCAGTTTAGTGCGTTTAATTCATTTTTATCTCACGTTACAATATTGTTGTAGCATCTAATCCCATCATCACTGTTATTTTTATACTAACAGTGAGTAAACACGGAACTAAGTAAAATCACTTAGAGAATGTAGACTTTGATTTGATGGAATTCGTCAAAAAAATATTTGGCAAAGTTTTACACTTACAATGTCATTCAAGACTTGAGTCTCTTTTAAGAGTGTTGAATGGGGCAACAACTTGGAAAACAGGACTAGCAACTAAAACACGTCTAAAAATATTTTTTAGACAAACTAATAAATAACATATAAATATCAATAAAAATGTTTTTTAAAATTAAATATTTTAATTAATAATAAAATTAAATATAATAATTATAATATATTTAAAAGTGTTTAAAATTTTATAGGTAAATTATAAAAATAGTCACTTTTGTTTGCCTTAAATTACATTTTAGTCACTTATGTTTAAAATGTTACGTTTTAGTCATTTACGTTATTATTTTATTATGAAGTGGTTACTCTACCGTTAAACTCTGTTACCTCCTTAACGGCAGTCTTACATGGCAATCCAAATGGGTTTTAAATGCCAATTTGGATGTCCAGTTGCTGGGATGAAAATAGGTTTTTAATTAAATAAATTTTATTTGGACTGCCACATAGGACATCCAAGTTGACATTAAAAACCAATTTGGACTGCCATGTAGGAGCACCATTAGGGATCTAACAGAGCTTAACGGTTGAGTGACCACTTCGTAACAAAACTATAGCGTAAGTGGCTAAAACGTAACATTTCAAACATAAGTGACTAAAATGTAATCTGAGACAAACAAAAGTGACTATTTTTGTAAAATTGGAAAAGAGACCTTTAAAATTTTAAATTAGTAAAAGTAAAATTGCACTTTGCCTCCTTAAAAATGATAAAATTTTGATTTAATCCTTTAAAAATTTGCATTTTTTACTATCATAAAAATTACAATTTAATTTTGACCCCCCTAAAAAATTTTTCTAGCTTTGCCCCTGGGTTACATATCAAATTCCAGTTGACATGCCGGTTGGAAATAACATCACCATATGTCAAATTCTACCTGATTGACAAAAAAAAAAAAGCTTTCTTTTTGTAGAAAAAAGAAACATACGAGGAAGAGTGATTTATTTGAAATTAGGATTAGCCAGTAAAAAAAATTTCTTTTATGTAGGAGTGAGTCTAGTTAATGTAACAGATGAGCCCGTCTATATACAATTAGTTCCATATTCAAGGTTTAAATTGCATATCGTTAATAGAAGAATGCTGATTGTAATATCATCATGTTATAATAATTATTTTACATACATAATTTAATTATATAACAATTAATATATTATATGTCTTTAAATTATGTATGTATACTTTTTAATTTATATAAATATTAATTAGTTTCCTTTTATTTTAGAAAATGAACTAATTTAATTGATCAAATAATAAAAGGATAATTGCAAATCTAGAAATTCGATGACTCCATCTTATTGTTCGATTAGGTTTACAAGCACAAAAAAATTTAAGAGAAGTTACATGAGATTTAAGAGAATAAGATGTTAAGCAAGATATATTTTTTTGATTTTTTTAAACATATTTAAAATTATTATTAAATATTATATTTAATTTTAGAAATTATTTTATTTACTAATAAAGAGCAGAATCTTCCAAGTAAAACGGGTCAGCATTTTGATAGGGTTGCTGGGCCTGTTGGTGGAGTTGATATGCTGGAGGGTAACGGGCCAGGAGCTTCAGTAGACTTGGTTCAGATTACTTCTATACTCGAAAGCTCAAGTATGGTTTCTAACCCAATTGTGATTACTCCAAAGTCCAATTTTGTTTCTTCTTCGCAGGAGCCCAATGGCGTCATAGTGAGTTCAAAGGCTATGGAAATTAACAAGGAGCAGGTCTAGGCGTTTTTAATTTCTTCGTGGTACCAGCCTCATGATATCACCGAATTTTCTATACAAGCTGTTTTGAATGATTCTGTTAATAGGTCAGCTGAGAAGGCCAATGCCCCAAACTATGATTCTTAATCGTTGCTTTTAAGTAAGGAAGGGTCGGTTTTAGTAGGAATTAATGCTCACGTTAACTCCACCTTTGATGGGCTGGTTGAGTCATTGGTGGTTTTAAGTAGGGAAATTCTCAATCCTAAAAATCACTCGGCTGTTACCTTCAAGGATAGTGAGAGAATTAAGCATGCCAAGTCTCTTGAAAATGGTACAACGGTTGGAAGAGGTAAAGGGTCCTCGTTTTTGAAAGGTAGGGGGTCAGGAATTAAGGGCATTGCTCGCTCTAGTGGTGCCATTAGTAAAGTAATTCGAGAAAGAAAATTTTCTGGTATTACGAGGGTCCCCTTAGCAGACACAATGAATTCAATGGCCAAGCTTATTAGCTCACAAATTAATTTGGAGGCTAAAGAAGAGGGCCAAAGTAGCGACGAGAAAAGTCGAGAAGGTGTCTAACAGACATGAAATATGGTACGTTTTCTTTCTCTTTTAGATTTCTTATATATTTTTTTGAGTTTATCTATTTTTTCATGGAATTGTCAAAGGTGTGCTAGCAAAAAGTTTTTACAATTTTTTCGAGAGTATAAATCGGATATTATTGGCATGTTAGAAACAAGAGTGAGTGGTAGCAAAGCCGATTTGGTCATTGCCAACCTCAGTTTTCAGTGTTCTCATTGGGTGGAAGCTATAAGTTTTTCTAGCGGTATTTGGGTCAGTTGGAAGGAGACGATTCAGGTGGAAATTATGCGGAGTCGTATGCAATGTTTTATGACTAAGGTTTCTTACTGTTCTCTTCAGTGACCGATTTATGTTGTCTTTATTTACGGTAGCCTTGATAATCATAAACGCAAGGGACTTTGGGATGCCCTAAGGTGACTATTCCATGTTCGAGTTCCCCTTGGATCACAATGGGAGATTTTAATGCAATTTTAACCTCTACTGAGAAAAGGGGTGGACGGGTTAATGGGAAAAGGTGTTCTTTCTTCAAGAATTTTATGGAATCCTCCGATCTACATGATTTGAGATTCAAATGCACACCCTTTACATGGCATAGGGGTGGTGTATTTGAGTGACTCGATAGGGCTAACGGTAATGACGCGTGGCTGTTGAAGTTCCCTTATTATTCTTGTTGGATCATCAAGACGTCCCATGGCGCAGCGAAAAAATTATTTCGGCGATCCAAACCAGGAATCCATGCACGAGGAACGAATCGGGTAGAAAATGTTTGAAAAACATACCTTTTGAACTTTGAAAAATAGGAATGAACCACTTCTATTTTAATCCCTTTCGCACGCTACCGATCCAAAGCCGCAACAGAATAGTCTCGGCCTTTACGTAGTCCACCATGTTGCGAACGAATGAACAAAAACTCTCACTGAATGTTTGAAAGAGTTTTTTCCCGAAAAGATATTTTATGATTCCTTTTCTTTTATTTAATATTCCCTAAATAAATAAACAAATAAAACAGAATCCCCCTTGTTGGTGCCAAAATACATATATGAAAATATCACAGTGTAATATCATTTCTAAAGGATATTAATTTACGAAATTAATTATTATAATACTTTATTTTAATAATTTCGATAAAGCAGATCATAATTAATATTTTATGTGAATCAAATTCATACATTTATTTTAATTATTTTTTATTCTTGTACAATGAATTTGTACATATATGTGTTTATTATTATTTAATTTTCAAATTAAATTAATCTAATAATTAATATAATTCTCGTGATGTTAAATTTAATACCAATCGTGTTTAGATACTAGAAGTAGACTACAATAATAAACACAATATTATCTAGTGTGTTGAAAAACAAATAAAATTGTGGACTAAAATTAAGATTTTGCATGAGAGTTGAAATGGAGCACAAAATTCTTAAACATTAGAACTATTTTAATAATTTTTTTATTTTTATTTCTTTAAAAGTTTAATTAGGGATTAGGTTTATCTAATTAATCAGTAATAAATGAAATTAGAAACAATGAGGTGAGGTGGGATTGGAAAATTATTATTAAAGACATTAGATTAATAGAAATTATATATAATAGAGAAAATATAAAATATTTTATTTTTACGAAATTACTAAAAATATGTGTAAATTTATAATTTCGTTTAATAAAATATTAAAATTATTTACTATGTTTATTAAAACTTTCATTTTAATTAATTAATATTAATTTTATAATGGTAATATATATATAACTACTATTTTATAAATAAACAAAAAAAATTATGAACAACACAAACATACCTTAGATAAAAGATTAAAATTGTAAAAAAAACAGTTTGATTGGGGTTGTTTTTTTTTTCATTGGTGTTTCATGGTGAGTTTGGATGGGTGATTGGGTGCGGTGCGGTACGTTGCGTTTAGTTTACTTTTTATCTCACGCTACAGTATCTAATCTCACTGCCACCTCTATTTTTACACTAACCGTAGGTAAACGCACCGCCCATCCAAACTCATCTTCAGTTGAAAATTGGAGCTGCAGTGAGGTCAGGTTTTTCAAATGTGTTTCACCATTCGTGTTCCAAACACCCAAAAACTCTGATAAAAAAAGCATTATCCCTTACGATTCCATTACACTAATGTTAATTGATGATCCAAAAAGAGCCTTATTTTTGTAGCCGCACAGTGGTTTTACTTTAGAGATTTTTTTTTTTAATTTTCAATTTAAAAGCTTTTGAGTAATTTCCTTTCAATTATTTTCTTGTTTGTTTCTCAAATTATGAGGAGCTAAATCATAATTTTAGTTTTAGGTTAATAATTAATCTGGTGATTGAACCGTGAGACTTTAAAATTATGTGTATAGTTTTCAATTTAGTATTTGTTAATTTTTTGATTTAGGAGATAAATCCAATTGTCTCACAATTTCATTTTAGCATCAAAATCGAGTTTTGCCCTTGATTCGGTGTTGAATGGCGTATAATTGGTGAACCAATACGATCCCTTGATTCGGGATCTGTTTGATGCTATCGATGAAGTAGAGAAGCCACTAGCATAAATAGTGAAGAGGAGAAGAACTAATAATCGAATCTGGTTCATTCATAACAATAATATGACAATAATATGGAATTAATAAAAGACTTTGATAGGATTAAGGATGTATTTGTTGATCATTTATCATCTCTTTTTTCTGTTAATAATTCTTCTTTCGTTAAAGATGATATCACCTCTTATCTTCTATCTTTGAACATCCCAAAACTTTCATCAAGGAAGATAAATGAACTTCAGCAAGCTCGAACTCATGTTCTCTTATACTAAGAATAATGTTAATGCCAACTGAGTCAAGACTCGATTAGTTTCTTTTTAACATTTTAACCACAAATAATATAAAATTTTATGTGTATATTTACATTTTATATTCTTTTTACAAAATAAGTGTGAAGTATAGGGTATTTTTTTTGTTTAAAATACGCTGATAGTCTCTATATTTGGACAAAGTTTTAAATTTAGTCCATGTACTTAAAAAGTTAAAATTAAGTCTTCTTACTTTTTATAATTTAAAATTTTCAATCTAATCATTGATATTGTTAATATTTTTCATCAAAATTTGTCAACTTGACATGTTTATTAAACTACTCTCATATAACATTGCATATGATTGACAAGAAATAAATATGTTAAATTGATAAAATTTTAAAAAATTACAAACAAAAATAATGATTGGGCTAGAATTTTAAATTGAAAAGCAAAAGGATTGAAATTTTAACTTTTAAAGTACAGGAACTAAATCTCAAATTTTGGATAAGTACAGGGACTAATATCATATTTTAACCATTTTTTTGTTACTTCAATTAAAGAACTAGACCGTTGAATATCCCGCTCAATCTCAAAGCATATTCGAGGCTGTACTATAAAAGAACAAAAATTCCCTCTCTTTTTTCTCATTAATTAGTGATCAAATTTAAGCGCCCAAACAATGGATGAAGACATGGATGAAACCGAAGCCCTCCCTCAGGTCCATTTGATTTCCAAGCTTAAAATGCCTGCGATTTTTTTTCCTTTTTTCTGTAAGATCTGTTTGGTTGCTGCGAAAATCTGAGGATAAGAAAGAAAGAAAAAAAAATGCAAAAAGAACTTGAAATGATTTTTTCGCTTGTTTGATTCGCTTTTTAAAGAAAAAAAAAAACCGAAACGCTCAACGTTCAAGTTTTAAAAGTTCTCTATTTGGCTATCTAAGGACAGGAGACCTTGATTTTTCTTTTGTTGCAGTATAGTTTTTTAGTTTGTTTGATTTTGGCTTTCATTGTTTTGATTTTATAATTTTCATTGCATTTTCCAATGATCCGAACAGAGTTGAATCAGATGTATATTCCAAACGACTTTTTAACACCTCAATCTTCGATTGTTCATTAATCCATTTGCTTAATTCAAAAAAATTCCTAAAGATTCAAATCATGCAACCGCGTTTATTTTAATGTAAAATTCTATTCAATACTAATTATTGACATTTGTTTGATCATAGATAATGCTACCTTTTAAGTTTTAAGTTTTAAGTTTGTTTTGATCCTAGGAAAATTTTGTTCCACGTAAAGCTGTTACGATTGATTTTCTTGCTAATGCATCTGTTTGGATGGATCTATATTATGCAGGTCTACATGGCTTGCATTCACCAGGGACATCGGTGAGCTTTATCTTTGATTTCGAGTTATTTTCCATTTCCTTATTGTGCCTTTAAAATGTAGAAAAGAAAAAGGAAAGTTTTAACAAGTACTGACAAGTAAGTGCAAACATGACATTAAGAAAGTAGCGGAGGTAGATTTCGTTAAAGCTGTTGATTATGGTGTAAGGTATCAACTGGGCGATTTTTTTTTTTTCGTTTTTCAAACTCTGTTGTGCAGAATTGGAATTTCTTACTACGATTCCAGCATTCGTCAGCTTAATGTACTTGAAGCTTGGGATGATGGTAGCTCAGACTTCCCACTGATTGAACTTGGTATGAGTTTCATGTCTATGAAAGGAACTGGCTTTTGAGGAAAAGTTCAAATTAATTAGAATTATCATTGCTTGCCTTCATAATCTTTTCTCCCATTTGCTATGGCTTCAGATTTTTTGTATTCGTTTAGTCTGTTTTTAACTTCTAATTGATCATATCTGGTTTTCTTTGTTTTGCTCAATTTCAGTGAAATATCAAGCCAAGCCGGTGATTATATATACAAGTACAAAAACTGAAGAAACCTTTCTGTCAGCTTTACAACGAAGTGGTAACTTCTGTTGGTTTAGTTGTTATATAAACTTTCTTATTAGCTTGTGAACTTTATTTACTCTCTAAAGTGATGCAGATGGGATGACAGAGACTCCCACAGTGAAGCTTGTTAAAAGTTCGATATTCACTTACGAACAAGCATGGCACAGGTACAAATGTATAGCATAAATGAACTGCTAGGATAACTAAATTTATAAACTAAAGCACTTAACTTGGGGTTCATTTTTGTGTCATTGGTAATCTCAAAATACTACACCCAATCCCAGCCCTCTACAGCAGCAACAGAAGCCCAAGATTCTTTTAATCAATCTCCCTAAAGATACTTAACCATATGGTTAACATTCATTGGATGCTTGACTGGAAAGCTCCTTCATCATTCTTTCATATGAAGCATAGTAACAAACTTATCGGAGATGTTGTAAATGGTTCGTTCCAGTATTTGGCAGAAGTCAACTAACTAATATTGTAATATGCACGTACATGCTTCATATCTGCCGCTGTTATGGATTGATTGGAAGAATTTATATTCACTCAGGACATTAGTTCTTATTGTGAACTTTTTCACATAGGACTAACTGTAGTACCCTACTTACTCATTTTATACAGTAGCTTGATTCATTTTATTTTGCTTTCCTAAATGAAATATCTTTCTTATCATTCATACCTAAAATGATATTCTTCGATTCCAGCTTTAGTCATTGATATTTCTCCTCACCTTTTTTTTTTCTGGTTTCTTATTTGCCTTTTATAGGTTGATATACCTTCGAGTAACAGGAATGGATGATGGATTAAACATCAAGGAGAGAATTTGCTATGTAAGTCATCTAAATATGACCCCCCCCTCCTTTCACACATGATTATTAACGCCACCTGTCTTTGATAACATAATCTCTTAACCAGGATACTCCATTAGCTGTAATATCTAATAATAATTTCATTTGCACTAAGTTCACATAATTTCATCGTTTAGTCATGGTTAAAGATTTTTATGCAAATTGTAAATATTTTTATAACATAGTGATGTGGAAGTTTCGAGGTTGCAGTGGAATATTATGAAAATACTACTTCATTCATAATTATTATATTAATGTAAATAGTTTAGAACTAAACACGATGAAAAAACAAGGCAATGTTCTGCTCAGTATAGCTTCTCTGTTTCAATCTTTGAAGAAATGAGATGTGTTCTTAACAGCATCCTGACATTAAGAAACTAAAGAAAAAAGGTTTTTTAGTATATAACCTCTACTGGCGTGTTTGATCCTCCTTTTTTGGGGTTGTCAATCCCAGTACTCTTTTCTCATTGCAGTAAGGATACTCTAGTGAGCATAATATCAGTTCTGTTGATATATGCATGCTCTTATTGCCTTCTAAACTATTGCAGCTAAGTTCAATGATGGACATGGGAAGTGATATCCAAGTTCGTGTAAGTGGGGGCCTTCTTGCTATATTAGAGAATGAAAGGATTGTAGATACCCTTGAGCAAATGGAGTCTAGGACTGCTTCAATTACAATCGATTCTGTTACTGAAATTTCATTGTATCATTTTATATGAATTGATCACAATGCTCACAGCACCTGTTCTTCTGATTTTTCAAGTCAAAATTTACGTTCTATTTGGAAAAATAACAATAGATTTAGAAACCAGAACTCAATATTGCATTCCTTGACAACTAAAAAATAGAGACAAGTTTCTTAAGCTTGATGCTGCAGCACATGAGGCATTGCAGATCTTTCAAGTAGATAAACATCCGAGTCATATGGGAATTGGTAGAGCAAAAGAAGGGTAATTACATCCATTATACTGCAAGTATAAGTTCTTTCTGGGTATACTTTTAGATGTTTTAACCTGACCATATCTCTAATAGTTTCCTTTCTTTTTAGGTTCTCGGTGTTTGGAATCATGAACAAGGTTTGTAAAGTTACTTTAATTTTCATATTATTGTATCTTTTCTCACAGTGGAATAATTCACTTTCTCTTTAAACTCAGTGTGTGACACCAATGGGGAGACGTCTTTTGAGGTACTCGATCGAACTCGAGAAATCTGTTAAATTATTGCTGCTTATATTATATCTAATCTAATCCAAACACTTGGACAATGGTTTTCTTTGCTATAGAAACTGGTTCCTCAGGCCAATACTCGACCTGGAAAACTTGAACAATCGTCTCAATGTCGTATCCCTTTATTCTTCAATCATATCTAGAAAGTGCTTGCATTTCCTGAATAAAAAATTCATTATGGTGGCATTTCAAACACATAATATCAGAACCTCCACTATCGTGAGGAATCCAATATATGGTCTTCCAGCTATAATCTTAATCTGTTATTATCGAAACTCATAGCCTTTAACAGGATTAAGATATCATTCTTTCTTTCGTCCGAAGAACTGATGGTTTCTCTATGTGAAACTCTGAAATCCATGAAGGATGTCCCTCACCTACTAAAGGTATGACCACTACTGTTTAATGTTTTTTATGGTTCCCTTACAATTCCTACGCGTGGAAAAATGAAGTGATTATGTTGCATTAAGTACAACTTTTTTCCTCAAAGTTTTTCATATTTTTGCTTTTCTGAAATGAAATACTTTTAGATGCTAACTCAGCCAATTTATTTTTCTGATGGATTTTTATTTTCTTTTCGTGTGGAAGAAATTCAACTCACCAAGCTCTATGTGTACAAGTAGTGACTGGATTGCTTTTCTGAAGGTATTGCATATTAACATTGCCATACTGTCATTTGATTCTCTTGTCTGGCAATTGATATATATCAAGATATCAAGTTATAGATCCGTTCTTGGTAAGATGATCGTCTAGATATAACATCAATACTTGAGGACTATTTTAATGATTTCAGTTTTGTAAAAACACTCAGAGGAAAAATTCTGTTATATTGCTACTACTTTAGTTTACAGCTTTATAAAGAGAAAAATAATCATTTTAAAGGAAATAAATCCTAATCCCTAAGAATCAGTAATTGATATCGTAATTTCCTAAGAATCGATGGCGAGATTAGTTTCTATTTACAAGAGATCACAATGATTTCTATCCTTAATTATAGGGATTCCAATACCATCAGATTTCTATCCTTAATTATAGGGATTCCAACACTCCCCCTCAAGTTGGAGTGTAGATGTTAATCAAACCCAGCTTGCCACTAAGTTCTTCAAACATGTTTCTGTTCAAACTTTTGGTTAACATGTCGCAACTTGTTGTCTAGTAGGTAGGTAGATGATGCATACTTCTCCGAGTGTACTTTTTCTTTTATAAAGTGACGATCTATTTCCACATGTTTGGTCCGATCATGATGCATGGATTATGTGCTATCTTTGATGACACTGGTTGTCACAAATGCATCTTCATAGGTCAGTAAAAGGCACTTTTAGTTCTCCCATAAGTCTTTGTATCCAAACTCCTTCGCATATACCATGAGATAGTGCTCGATACTCGCCTCTGCCTTGCTGCGTGCTACCACAGATTGTTTTTGCTCCTCCACGTCACGAGATTACCCCAAACATAACTACAATAGCCGCTTGTAGGCGTCTATCATTAATGTAACCCGCCTTGATCTGCATCGGTGTAGACTTCCATGCTTCGGTTGATAGTCTTCTTGAAGTCTGTGCCTTTACCAGAGTTCCTTTTAGGTATCTTAGTATTCTATATGCAGACTTCGGTGCTTCTCCTCGGGCATGCATATCTTGGCTAATAACACTCACATGAAGGCTATGTGCGGACAGTGTGAGATAGGTAGATGAGCCTTCCTACTAGATGTTGATATCTCCCCTATCAATTTCTTCTCCATCCTCATTAGTTCCCAATTTGAGGTTAAACTCCATAGGAGTTTAATTTGGTTTCTTGCCCATGAAACCAACTTCCGACAAGAGATCAAGAACATATTTCCTTTGGGAAATGAAGATACCTTTTTTCGACCTTGCTACCTCCATACCAAGAAAATATTTAAGACTCCCCAAGTCTTTAAGTTCAAACTCTGTACCAAGAAATTTTTTCAATCTCAAAATTTCGCTCGAGTCATTTCCTGTTATTATTATATCGTCAACATAAACGATAAGGATGCAGCATTTACCCTCTTCCGAGTGCTTGTAGAACATGGTGTGGTGCACTTTGTCCTTGAATGTAATTTCGCTAGTCATAGCTTTTTAAATCGGTGAACCATGCTCGTGGAGATTGTTTCAGCCCATACAAGGACTTCTTCAACTTACACACTTGGTCCTTGTTTTCTTCAAACCCTGGTGGGAAATCCATATACACCTCCTCATTTAATTCCCCGTTGAGAAAAGCATTTTTTACATCCAATTGAGTCAAGTGCCAATCAAGGTTGGCAGCAAGAGATAGCAGGACCCGAATGGTGTTTAGCTTGGCAACCGGTGCAAACGTCTCGTTGTAGTCGAGACCATAAGTTTGGGTGAATCCCTTAGCCACAAGTCGAGCTTTGTATCGGTCAATACGGCCATCGGGTTTAAATTTCGTAGTGAAAATCCATTTGCACCCTACGTTTTTTTCCCTTTAGGCAGATCCGAGACTTCCCATGTTTCATTGTTTTTGAGGGCCTTCATTTCTTCCATCACGGCTTGTCTCCACTCAGCTGATTCAAGAGCCTCTTCTATATTTTTTGGAATTTTTACAGAATCAACATTAGTCACAAAAGCTTTGTAAGACTTAGATAAATTTCCATAGGATACAAACCGAGAAATAGGATGTTGAGTGCGACTCCTTGTACCCTTCGAATCGCAATTGGAAGATAGATGGATGGTGACGGAGGTGGGACTTCGCCTTGTAAGCAGTCCTCGGTTGGAGATGTAATTGGCCTTCTTCAGTCGGTTTCAGGAGAACGATTCCGTCGGGAGTAAACCTGTATTTGCTGTTTTCCTTGATCAAGTGGCTGTTGTACTTCGGTGGAGGTATTGTCATTGGGAAGGACGGTGTTAAATTCTTGCTGTATAGGGGAAACAACTAAATCTGGGATAGTAGTAGTAGGATCAGGCGGTATAATGAGGAGAGTATTAAGGGTCTCATCTTCATTAAAAATCTCCCCCTGAAGATGAGATGCTGCAAAGTATGGTTCATTTTCAAAGAAGGTAACATCTCGAGAGACAAACATTCGGCGCAATGTTGGTGAGTAACACTTATAGCCTTTTTGTGTAGGGGAATATCCAATGAAGATACAGGTGTGGGCTCGAGGATCAAGTTTGGATTGATTTGGTTGATGGTTATGGACAAAAGCTTTACAGCCGAATATTTTGGCTGGAAGATTAGGGACATGAAATAGAGGGAAGGCCTTTAAAAGAGTATTTAGAGGTGTTTGGAAATTGAGGATCTTTGATGGCATTCGGTTTATGAGATAGCAGGCAGTAAGGACAGCTTCTCCCCACAAGTATTTTGGAACATTCATAGTGAACATTATGGCTCGAGCCACATCAAGAAGATGACGATTTTTCCTCTCAGAGATCCCGTTTTGTTGAGGAGTGTCAGGACAAGAGCTTTGGTGTATAATGCCTTGGTCAGAAAGGTATGGACTTAAGACAGAGTTGAAGTATTCTCTCCCATTGTCAGTACGGAGGGTATGTATGGTAGAGTTGAATTGGGTTCAAACCATTGAGTGAAAATTTTGGAATACTTTGGGTGTTTCAGATTTTTCTTTGAGTAGATAGACCCAACAGACCCTAGTATGATCATCAATGAATGTTATAAACCATCTAGCCCTGTAATATTTTTCACTCTATTTGGCTCCCCATAGGTCACTATGGATTAACGAAAAGGTTGGGACTAAATATGTGGTTTTAATGGGTATGGCACACGGGTATGTTTAGATAATTGGCAAATTTCACACTTCAAGGAATTAATACTTTTATTTGAAATAACAATGGAAGATGTTTTTCAAATACACAAAGTTTGATGTCCTAACCTACGGTGCCATAACATAATAGTGTCCTCTTTGCGATGGATAGAGCCAATCCCCTTGTGTCTGTTTTTATTCCAAATATATAGTCCATCATCAACTTTAGCAAGTGCCAATCATCCTCCCGATTTACTTCTGTATCACACAACCAATTGCGAAAATTCAACAAGAACATTTTCATCCTTAGTAAGTTTACTAATTGAAAGTAAATTACAGGACAAGTTTGGGACATGTAGGACTTTATCGAGAGAAAAACTCTCATCATTTGTACTTCTCCTATTCCAATACGGTGAGTAAGAACCGTCACTATGCGGATTCGGATTTGTTATGACAAGGAGTGTAGGTTTGAAACAGTGGAGTTACTGTCATGTGATCGAGGCGCTTGAATCGAGTATCCAAGGAGATTGATTATTAGATTCAAAAGCAATGTTGAGGCAGTACCTTGAATGGCTAGAGATCCATGAGTGGTGGGAGTACCAAGTATCTTATGGAGAGTCTCAAGTCGTGTTTTGTTAGCGAACATCAAAAACATCATCAGCAGTAGTGGAGGAATTAATTTCACCTTGAGTGATTCCCGATTGATATTCGAGTTATCTGTGATGTCTCGGTTTGAGAGAAAATTTCATTGATATCACCCATTGGAGGACTAAACCGAAGGAATTTTTAAGAAGGGAAATTAGAGAAAAAATTAGGATCGAATGAATCCTAAAGCCCTGATGCCATGTAAAAACACTCAGAGGAAAAATTCTGTTATATTGCTACTACTTTAGTTTACAGCTTTATAAAGAGAAAAATAATCATTTTAAAGGAAATAAATCCTAATCCCTAAGAATCAGTAATTGATATCGTAATTTCCTAAGAATCGAGAATCGAGATTAGTTTCTATTTACAAGAGATCACAACAGATTTCTATCCTTAATTATAGGGATTCCAATACCATCAGATTTCTATCCTTAATTATAGGGATTCCAACAAGTTTAATTAGAACTTATTGTTTCCTTAGCTACATACAACTTTTGAGTTTGAGAAACATAACCGTATGAAGAAATGTGGAGCAAATGGTTCTCAATTTCAGGAGTCATTTCAGTTAGTGATTCAATTTGAATTTGAGAAATGTGGCTGCATACAGCATTTGAGTTTGAGAAACATGAACTGTATGGAAAAACATGGAGCAAATTGTTCTCGGTTTCAGGAGTCATTTCAGTTAGTGGTTTAATTTTGTCCTGAAAGAATTATCTCACAAAAAGCATGGAGTTCTTTTAGATTTATGCTGCACAGTTTACCTTAATTTTCCAATCCTTCTTTGTTTTCTTGTAGAGTGTCTGTTCGCTCTTGCATGTGAACAAGATATTTGAAGTAGGTATTTCTGAAAACCTTAGAGAGCATATGGAGTGCTTGAACGTAGACATTGTTGCTAAGGTATCAAACTTGTTATTCATGAATGTCCTCTTTCCATTAGGTTGGATGTGAAATATTTATCTATCTGATCTTTTCTCCAGGCTAGTTCATGCCTCACCGCAGAGCTGGCATATGTCTATGAATTGGTTAGTCATTTTCACTTTTAATATTCATTGACAGGCTGATGCTAAAAATTGCTGCTTGGTTTAGACATATCCCAATTAAATCCTTTATGAGGTTTGACAAGGAGATGCTTTAAAACTGAGAATATAGTGTGGAAATAGGAACTAATAACCGATTATGCTACTTTCTTTTTCTCCTCGTGTCTCTTATTTTGCTTCATGTAGATTTGGTTCTATTTCTCATTTCAGTGACCTTTAAATAGGAAGAATATAGTCAGTAGAAAAATGCTGAGTTTTCCTGTTGCCTGCCTTATAACTTTCTTCTTTAAACTGACACATTCTGTGTTATAGGTCATCGGTGTTATTGATGTAAACAGAAGGAAAGAGAAGGGTTATGAGACACTAGTGAAAGAGGGTTTCTGTGATGAGGTTGGACATTAATTCTGATTTTTCTGTGATGAGGATAGCATGTTTTTTCTAGGAAAGTTTGTGTCCTTACAGAAAACTTCTCACCTTAGTGTTTATTTCCATCTGTGCGCAGTTGGATGAACTGAGACAAATATACGAGGAATTGCCCGAATTTCTAGAAGAGGTGCTTATTAGAGTATAAAGCATTTTTGATGAATTCAAAGTACCATTTGAGGTTTTCTACAGAGTTGTTTACATTATTTTGCATCTTCACAGGTTTCATTATTAGAGCTCAAGCAACTTCCTCATTTATGCAAAGAGAAGTTTTCTCCTTGTATTGTGTATATACATCAAATAGGTTGTTCTGTGTCTCTTCAGCATATCCATGTGTCAAAGTATTTCCTGTGATATTAAACACAATCTTAATATACTGGAAGTACATCTTAATTAACATTTAGCATGATAACCTTTGTTTGTCTGTCTAGGATACTTGATGTGTTTTTTTGAAGAACAACCCGATGAAATCACACAATCGAAAATTCAAGATCTTGAATTTTCAGTAAGTTGATGCATGCATCATATGGCTTCCTAAATTTGTAATTGTCTAACATTAAATTTTCAAGGCAAACTGAGTTGATATATGCATTAGATTTAAATGAATGCGAATGTTATTCCCATGTGTATCACATCTAATCAGAGAATATTCTACGAAAACTCAGTTCTCTGATGCTGACGGGGAAACAAAGAGATTCTTTTATCGTACACCAAAGACACGAGAATTGGATAGCCTTCTTGGAGACATTTATCATAAAGTTCTAGGTACGCTTTCTAATTTACTTTTAAGTAGTTAATGCCTGGTGTGTTATATGTTTACAAGTTTCATCTTGTAACCCATCTCAACAAGCTATATCCCAACCATGCTGCTGTTAGTGAAAGATAGCATAATTACTTAGTAGCGAATTTCTTTGTATAATTATGTTACGGTCCCTAGTTATGGATCGAGTCACTGCACGATTTGTAGGGAAATCATTTGACTTAGCGGGGCTTTTCCATGTGCTTCTGCCACGCAAATGACCTATAGTGAACAAGTGGAACTCGTTGAAGGGAATTCCAGAGTCCAGACCTTAGACTCGTTGAGAGAGAGATATAATTATATTATAATTATTTGACGTCTAACAAATTACTTCTTAAATTCATTAATGAAGATATGGAGAGGGCGATTATCAGAGACTTGGTCTTACGTGTACTAACATTCTCAACACAACTGCATAAGGCTGTGAACTTTGTGTCTGAACTTGACTGGTAAGAATTATAAAAGGTTCACTTTATTTCTATTTCACATTTTCTTCTCTCTGCAAACATGAATGTGTCTTAGGTAACTATACTAAACATAATATCTTTCATGTTGATATTAGCTTTTTGTCGTTGGCAATGGTTGCTCGCCAGAACAATTATGTGAGGCCTACTTTAACCATGGAGACCACTCTTGATATACAAAATGGAAGGAAGGAGCCATCTACTTACAATTTCACACTTTTTTTCATTTAGAAAACCTCTTAAGAGATCTTATTATTAGAATTAATGATGTTTTTCTTTCTTTTTCCAACAAGCATTAACAACTTTAGGCTTCTGCTACAGGCATGTTTTGCAGGAAATGACAGTGGATACATTTATCCCCAATGACACAAAGATTCTTGATGAAGGTAAATTGAGTTAAAAGTTTAACTGTAACATGTAAAAATCTCAGGATAAAACATTTAATCAATTAATCACAAAAAGCCTGTTCCAAATATTTCATTATGAAATGGTTTTGTCCAAATCTACAAGGTTCTGCTATTTTCAGGAAGGATTCATATCATCACTGGTCCTAATTATTCAGGGAAAAGCATCTACATAAAGCAGGTCAGTCTGGTGTACTTTTCTAGTAGAAGCATATTTGTATTAAGCACGTGCTTGTTTGCGCATATTTGCTAAGTTTTGATGGATTTTTCTATGTTTTTACTAGTTTCTATGAGATTCCTTTTGATCTCCAATATGATTGTGTTAGAAAACGTTATCAAATTTGTTTGTCCTTAAATAGGTGATTGGTGAAAAATAGATTATGTTTTTATTTTCCTCCTGCATGACATGACAGTACTAACAGAACTTATTTCTCCTCTTTGTTGGCTGTCCGTACAGCATTTATTTCTTTATTGGATGATTAATTTGAAATTTTAAATCCATGATTATTTGAAAATAACTACTTTATTAGCCTACATAATCATCCATTTAAAAAGGTTTCAAATAAATTGCACTTACTAAATTATGGTTTTCCTAGGTGGCTTTAATTGTTTTCCTTTCTCATATTGGAAGTTTTGTACCTGCTGATGCTGCAACAGTTGGATTGACTGATAGGTATGAGATGCGCTTGTTGCTAATTCTTCCTTAAAACTAAAATTGCAAATCTCTGTTAGTAGTTATCCAGTCGGTCAGTCAACCATATTTCCTATTTTCATAGGATATTCTGTGCAATGGGAGGCAAGCTTATGACTGCACAACAGTCCACATTTATGATAGATCTACATCAAGTGGGAATGATGCTAAGGTATACTAGATTAGAAAGATAATGATGGCTCCGTAGTCTCTCATGGAATGGCATGTCGTGATTAGGGATGGTAATAGATAGTGCGGATTTTGGATATTTGATTTGCATTTTGCAGATTCAGATTTGGATATTTTAGTTACTATTTGCAGTGGATTCAGAGTGAATGCAAATATAAACCATGGATATTCTTTATTCAAATCCGTTTCCTTTTTCAAATAATGAATTCGGATATTCATATTTCGAATCAACTTTACTTTTGTGGGTAAGGGATTCAAATTCAAATATCCTAATTGGTTATTCGCTTTACTTTTAAAATTTGTACTTTAAATTTTGACTTATTAAATTCAGTTATTTAGCATATTTGGATATGCTGCATATAATTTATTTAATTCGAATTCAGATTCAATGCTGATGAAAAAATGGACTTGGATTTGAAAGCTTATTTGTAAATACGAATTCAGATATTATAGAAATTGCTTTTTAGTGCATGACGTTGAGAAATTTTACAGGCAGGCAACTTCAAGGTCTTTATGTTTGCTGGATGAATTTGGTAAAGGTACCCTGACAGAAGGTTGGTATCTTCCCTTTAACCTTATCGCACGGATATTTAATGTCTGGTTTTGCAGTACTACAAATATATTCACTGAGTTATCCTATCAATTTGTAATTTAGATGGCATTGGTCTTCTTGGTGGGACCATAAAGCACTTCGCCAACTTAGATGTTCCACCGAAGGTTTTCTGATCTACTCTTCCTCCCACCAAATTACCGCCTATTGTTATAATCTGAGGGGTGCACATTAGCTCTAACTTATTATAGTCAGAATTATTACTATCTACTAGACACTGGATGTTAATGTAACCATTTTCAGTCTAAACTTGTTTTGCTGTGATGTGGAGTAGCCCTATGTTACCCTGACTCTTCATCACTCCTAAAGTATCCATCTCTACTATGTAATTGAACATTGGTTATTGTTGAGGGGAGGTCACACTCTCTCTGAGAGAAGTCTTCTAAGTGTCATCCGTTGAGAGCCGACAGACCCCTCAACAATGGAGGTATTGTGCCTGGAATGTTTGTGCTCGATTTTATCCTGTTTTGTCTCCTAACTCCGCGGAGAGCCCTCAACAGGTTCACGGGGTGAGAGCACCTCACCCACCAAGGAAATGTGAGCATTTGGCCTTGGTGGGCTAACTCAAGTGGTACCATTCTGACCCACTAATGCCATACAAGGGCATGGGTTCGAACCCCACCAATGCCAAATGCTCACATTTCCTTAGCGGGCAAGGCGTTTCCATTTCGTGAACCCTTTGAGGTCTCTCTGTGGAGTCCAGAGATAAAACTTGCGCATAAAACCAAACATAGACATCCTGAGCACAATATCTCCACCGTTAAGTGGTGCATCAGCTTCCAATGGATGACACTTCGAAGATTTCTCCTAGAGCGAGTCTGATCTCCCCTCAACAGTTATAAAAGTATGATCTTCAAAACATATAGAAAAACTTGAAGAAAAAGTTAAGCATATTTATATCAACATTCACCCTTGAGTTTGGGTAACATAGGTGTACTCTCATCTGGAGCTAAGCACTAAAACTGCAAAGTGTTTTTCTTAGCCTGTTTAACTACTTGGCTTTATCATTTACTACACTTTTTCCAAGCTCAGGGAGGCATACACATTATTTGGCTGTAGATTTAATGAAACATAACATTTACGGTGGTTAACGAAGTTAAGAAAGGATTTAAGCAAAAAACAGAGTGCATAGTGAATGATTGGCTGTGTATTTACTGTAATAGTTATCGGTAAATTATTGGGATTATGAGGTAATATTGTATTTGCAGGTTCTGGTGTGCACTCACTTGACTGAGTTATTTAATGAAAGTTGCTTACCAAAGGTACACATTATTGCATACTTGCTGCACAATTAAATGGCATATTCAGCTAGAGAAAAAAAAAAGAACATTGGCCTTTTACCTTTATTTTTACTCAAAATTTTCCATTCTACAATCATTTTCAGTCCGAGAAAATCAACTTTTACACCATGAGTGTGCTACGGCCTGACGAGAACTCTATAAATGTTGAAGACATCATCTTTCTGTATCGGTACAGTTCTGTTGCATTTATATCACGTTACTGGAATCACAGTAACATGTTAAAATCTTCCATTGATGGCTATAACTTTATACCATCTAATAGGCTTAGAAAGGAGGAGATGACAACCTAGGACCCTTACAGATTTCTTGCTAGTGTTTTTCTAAGGGTTAATATTCTATTTGGTCCCTGAGTTTGGTTTCAATGTTTTTGGTACCTATGGTTTTTTTTGTCCCAATTTAGTACTTGAGTTTAGCTTCAATATTCAGTTTAGTACCTGAGTTTTTTCAATTTGATACTTCTATATTTTTTTACTAGAAAACATTTGTCAAATATTCATTGGGTCACATGATATCGTTTAGACTAGGTATTAAATTGAACATTGAAGCCAAATTCATGTACCAAATTGAACCTCAAAGCCAAACTCATGTACCAAATGGTATAATAACTCTTTGTCTGGTCTTAATTGTTACCAAAGACCAACCTAGCTGATTTGGAGTGTTAATATACATTGTATTGAACCACCTAGATGTATCATAAATAACTTCATATTTGCAGTTTTTGGGTCAGACCTAGACCTGTCCATGGGCCGTGGACAGGTCTCAGACCTATTAATTCCATTGTCTTTATACTTTACATATAGTTTAATTTAATAATCAAGACAACAATTGCATATGCATTCTTGCAGGTTAGTTCCCGGACACGCAGCTCTGAGCTATGGTGATTTTTTCTTTATTATTTTTAGTTTATATAACTTGGGGATTCATGATAGAAATCTCAACTAAAAATCGTATGGATTACTTCATATTTCCTGCAGGGCTACATTGTGCATTACTAGCAGGTATGTTTCGAATCTCCTAAAACTGAGTTTGCTGCTTTCATCACTATATGCATAGAGATAGTTAAAAGCATGTACGCAATTTTTTAATTAGGCATAATGATTTATTTGATTTTCTAATTTTATAAATAAAAAAAAGTTCTTCATGTAATTTTTTACCTCTTTTAGTTTTTGAAATTATGTTGTTTATGAAATCACCCCATAATGGATGGAAAAATTAATGTCGGTTAACTTTTACCACATAACATCACGTCATCAAATAATTAATTTAAAATTTTAAAATTCAAAAATTATAAAAATTATTAAATTAATTTTTAACATTATTAAAAATATATAAAAATTACAAAATAAATATAAAAATATTTTTAAATTTTTAATTAATTAATTAATTTTTGACGTGGCATATACGTGGATAGGCCTTAACTTTTTAATCCATTTTAAGGTGATTTGACAAATAATGCAAAATTAATGGCTAAAGGAGGCAAAAAATTAAATGAGGGTTAAAATGAGTTTTTTGCAAAGTTAAAAGACCAAATAAGTCATTATGCCTTTTAATTAAGGTAAAATGTGCAATCCAGTCCTATTTGATAGAACTGAGTGATATAATTATGGTTAAAATATGTCATAAGTTTTGTACTTTTTAAAAATTTAGAATTTAGTTCATTTACTTTTATTTTTAAGAATTTAGTCCCTCTACTTTTTAGATTTCAAAATTCAGGTTCAACTGTTAACACTATTAATTTTTTGATTAAATTTGTTGCTGTGACATTTTAAAATAAACAAAAATACCCACTTGGTAGCCATGTAAGTAAAAATAATAATGTAATTAACTTGAATTTAATAAAAATTTAATAATGTTAATAGTGGATTTGAATTTTGAAATTTGAAAAATAAAATGACTAAATTCTTAGAAATAAAAATACAAAAACTAATTTTAAATTTTTAAAAGGAAATGGTTAAAGTATGTCATAGAAAATTTGTTAAAAGTACTAATAAGTATGTCATAGTAAATTTGTTAAAAGTACTAATTGAAGATCGTTTAAATGCTGACGTGGAGTCTGATAAATTATATTCATTTACTGCTTTAGTTCTATTTACAGGTCTCACTATTAGATTTCACAAGTCAATAGACGATTTTTCATATACACCAGTATCAATTTTATTTGCTTGCATCAACATCAAATGTTCCGTAGTATAGCTCTATTACTTGGACTTTTTTTTTTTAAGTTTTCATATCTGAATCTTTAATTAGATATATTGATGTAGAGATATGATTTTAAAAAATTCTTTAAATACATTAAAAAACTTTAAAAAAATCTAATGATATTTCTGTAGGATACATATCCGTCACCCTGACACCTACACCCGAATGTAACATAGTTGTACAAGACTAAATTGCTATTCTGACCAAGATTACTTTGATACTTTAACCACATACAAATTTTTGAAAGCCAAGTGAATCTAAAAACCTAAAATTATTGATCATGAAGGAATTGCATGATTCCTCTATTCATCATGTAGGTGTCCCAGATGAAGTGATTAACAGAGCAACATTAATCTTGGATGCTATTGAAAATAATAAAAACGTGGAACGATTATGCAATGAGAAAATATCAGCCAAAGACCAGCAATATAAGGTTCTACTTTCACGACTTAAAAAAAAAAGTATAAGACTATCCTATTGTTTATTTCATGTTTTTATTAATACATTCTGTCTCATTGATTGGGCCTAAATTCAGACTGCAGTTGAGAAGATGTTGGCCTATGATTTACTCAAGGGTGACCTCAAAGCCTTCTTCCAAGATATATGAATACTTTAATTCTAAATCATGAAAGGTATGTCCTTGCACTGGCCTGTATATTCTTTAGTTTTGGTACATTTTACATTTTGGCTGTTTGGTAGTCTGAATACGTAATACAAATATAACACGACATGAAAACAGAAATATCTAAGTTTCCAAAAAGTTAGGATATTAAATTTTTATATAATAATATAATATAAAAAGTTATTTATACTTATCAATTGAACATCCATTAGAACAAAGTTACTCATTGTATATTCTGAATTTAGAAGTAAAAGGAAAAAAACCCTTGATGGGCTCTTATGTGTCAATTTTCATACATGAGTATATGTATTTTGTTAAGTTCTTATATATCTAAGGATCATATACTTTACCCATATTCGAGTATTTGTCGAACATAGATATCTAAAGATACACGTATTTTGTCATGTCAGAACTGTGTCCGACACTTTGACACTCTCTTTATACAAGTATTTGTGCTTCATATATGTCAAATATGAATATGTGTCAACTTTCATACACAAATATATATATTTTGTTAATTTTTATATAATAAAGGATCATATACTTTACTCATGTCTGAGTATTTGCCAAATATAAATATTGCATACATAGTTCTTTGTGAAAACAACCTGTATTCTCAGACCAATAAAGAAAACAATGAACACCTTAAGCAATTTTAGTTGATAGGTTATTTCATTTTCATCACATTGTATTTTTATTTTTATTTTACTTCAAATAACACAGCATTCTGTTCAACACAATTTCATTGGATAAGATTTATTTGCTATGCTTTTTTTTCCCTAATATTACATTGATACATCTTTTTTATTTTTATTACCAAAAGAACAAAAACATCAGTGTTCAACATTTATATCGAATAAATAATCAATTATATATTTGTACTAAACATATACTCTTATTTAACACTTACTCATATTATATTATTTTTATAACAAGCAGAGTTAACCCGAAACTAGCTGCCGAACATTGATTGGGACACAATATTGAGAGGGACCATCAAAAAGAGTATCCACAACAATGCCAGTGGTTGCCTCGGTTGGATGATACAAATCCCAAAACATATGGTCTGTCCTATTGGAGCATTGTGTTACAAACGGTAAACAAGGAACTATAGCTCTCAATTCACCAAGTCCACAGCAAGCAGCTTCTGTCTCATTGAACCCTGCTCAAAAATGGCAAATAAAAGGGTAAACTCTTCTATCTTCTTTTTTTTTTTCCTTACAAAAAAGAAGAAGACAATTAAGACAAAAAAAAAAAAGAGGTTAAATACCTAATTGATCCTTGTCCTATAGGTTGAAGAGCAAATTAATCTCTTTATTATAAAAACTAGCTATTTAGTTTGTCTATAGTTAATTTTGAAGCAAATAAGTAGAATTTTAGATCGTTAATTAGAATGTTAAAAATTACTTGTTTTGTTTTAAAATGAGATTAAATAATAACATAACATATCATATATTTTTAGAGTGCATGAATAATATAATATATCAAAAAATCAATTTAACTCTTATTATTATTTTTAACTCTAAAATTAAAAAATATATTCTTATATAAAATTTAAAACCCTAAACTCTCTTTAAACCCTAAATCTTAATCTAATCATTTTCCTTAAAATTATAAATATTCTAAATTTTAGCCCACCCTGACATAGATAATGAACCTTAATTTGTTAAAATTATATTTAATCGATCAATACTAATTAAAATTAAAATATTATTCAGGAGAATTGTTCTCATGTTAAAAGTGTATGATATTCTTTTGAAACATTTTTATTAGATGCGTAAAAGTGAATTTTAGAAATTACTCTAATATAATTTAAACTCCAATCTAAAACACGACAATTTAATATTTGTTAATATTGAACTTTATCATCATTTACAATTTTACCTATTGATTTCAAAATGAAATGGACGGTGATTAAATTCTTCATTTTATAGTAAAAAAAATATTAGTTTGCTCCTAAATCTACAGCAAGACTAGATAATTTAAATAATAATAAAAAAAATAAAATAAAAATAAAGGTGGTAATTAGTACCGTAAGTAGATGCGTTTTGGGTGATGGTTTGCATGATACCATAAGTATCAAAGAACGAGTAGTTGAAGCCTCGAAGCTTGGATTTTAATTCATTCAACATTGCCTTTAGCCCATCATTGTACTTGACAGCCCAAAAATTATGTTCTGCATTGCATCCATGGCTTTTGTTTTTAACTCTTTCTACCGGGATGCATCCTATGGCTCCTACACCACCCAAAAAGAATCTCCGTGCACCCACTGCGTAGAGTCTCTGCCAAAATAGTAAAACTTAAGATCAAGTTACAAAAATAACACACATAATCCATGTATATAGGTAGATATGTAAGTTCGAAAATTAGATTATATTAACTTGAATTTAAATTTAGCTAAATTCAAGTTAACTGTATAAACTCAAAATTTAAATTCACCTAATCGAAATCTTAAATAATTAAACTTAACATAACTCAAATCAAAATTTAATTGGTAAGCTTGAATTATCCAAATTTAAAATGGTTTAAGAAAGTAGTTAAGTTACCATGAGTTGTTGTTTGAGAGTGGTAACCATCAAATCTACATATTGCTGTGGGGTGTTCTGCTTTCTAAGATTTGGAGATCCAAAGTAATCGAAGAGATCGTTACTCCCAATAACAAAAGCGAAGAGAGATTTTGACGTGTGATTTTGTGCTGCAGAACTTCCCTGCTTCATCAGGATTTTATTCAGCGACATGAAATCGTCCACTTGGTTTGACAGTGGTATTGCCTGACCCTGTCACATTAAAATAATTTAGAAATAAAAAATATCAGTTAGCGGGGATAGCTCAGTTGGGAGAGCGTCAGACTGAAGATCTGAAGGTCGCGTGTTCGATCCACGCTCACCGCAGTTATTGATTTTGTTTTTGTTTTCAACAGCCCAGTGTGGGCTCAAGCTATTCTTAATAATTTTGTAAGCAAACACAACGAAATTAGGCCGAACAAATAAAAAGGCCCAATTAGTTCATTATTTACAAGTAGATGGGTTTATGGATACAGCTGGATTTAGGTAACACTTTTGATATTAATAAATTTTAAATTTGTTCAAAAATATGAATTTAAAATTTATTTAAATTTGTTTATATTTGTAATTGGTTAACTCCATCCTATTTTAGATTTCATTATTATTTTAAAATAAATATTTATTTTTAATTTAATATTAAAACATTTTATTTATTTTTTATTTACTAAAATTTTATATATAGATAACTTAACTAACAATATAGTATTATATATTTTATATATTTAATTTGTGTTATAAATTATATAATATATAAAAATAATATAATATAATATAATCTATTATAAAATTAAAAGGACCAGGACAAGTTTGGGTCTTTTAAGGTTTGAGCATGAGTTTGGTCCATATTTTTAATAGACCTAATATTTTTGTACAAATCCTTGCAAATTTCAATAGATCATTAGGTTTGGGTGAATAACTTGATCCATAAACAAATATATATATATATATATATATATATATATATATATATATATAAACAAAGAACAAAAAAAAAAAAAGAATACATCAATATGTGATTTTCCAACTTACAAAGACATGATCGGTGCTGTTGAAGATTCCGGCACCGCCCGAGGCGAAGCTAGCACCGGTTAAGTGGGAAGTAATATTGTTGACTGACAAAGAAAGATAGGGTGGTGAACTTGGTAACCCTAATTTTTCAGCTGCCCAAAATTACATACAAATCAAATGTTAAAACACATACATGTGCAGATATGAGATTTCATTCTCCACAACTTCATTTATTTATTTTAAGAAAGTTCCACAATTTTATTTGTTTCACCGAAAATAGCTATAATTAAATGTATTTGATGTTAATTATTTGGACAAATAAATTATAATTATATATAATTTTTTATTTCTTAAGGTATCTCTCGAAACAAGCCTAACATATTAATAGTACATGCACACGGAGAAGGTGGGAGTTAACCTTAAAATGAAGTAATTGTTTTTGGATCCCAAAATTTATAAAATTATAATTTAATCCTCAAAAAGAATAAATTACAATAATAAAATTGAATCTAATTTTTATAAAAATATGTGACTCAATTTCGACCCCTAAGAAATTTATTTATGTGCATGCATTATAAATTAAAAATTCTAAGAACAATCAAACCCATGTGATGGTCTGATGATCAAGGGTGTTTATTGTCCATGTGTAGATTGGGTTTGAGTTGAGTCGCGCTAGTCGCGTTGGCCTAACTCATAAATAAGAGGGTAATGCGCTTCAGCGCACTCAAACCCACGTCCTCCTACATTTATGTTAAATGTATTTATGTACTATAATAATAAATATTTTAAGACATTTATGTATTTATTCTGTTTATATCATTTTAATGTCGTATTTTAATTTATTTCTGTCACGTTGTGTTTAATATCATTATCATGTGTCCCAAACAAAACGTCGGCATTAATTTATTTGAAATTTCTATATTTTTCTGTCTTATAAAAAAAAAAAGGGAAATGTAGAGACAGAAACGTGAATGCCATGAATTTAGCAACAAAAGTTGGACAGGAAGGTTTAAAGGGTTAATTGCATCCAACATCTTTAAATTATGGTTATAATTAAATCGGTTTTTAAATTTTAAATTTTTTAAATTTAATCCTTAAAGTATCAGATTTGTATTAACAAGATCTTTCCATTAGTTTAGTATTAGTTGGAGTGTTAAATGACCACCCAAATATGATCTGGAGCATTTTAAAAATGCATCAGATCCAAACTATCCGTACAGTAAATAAATACGTGTTTATAGTTTGACCAACATATTTTAAATATGCTCCATGTCGAATCTGGACCAGGGTTTTAACGCCTAAACTAATGACCAAGTCGAATGAAAAGGGCTTAATTGATACAATACTAATATTTTAAAGATTCAATTCTAGGGCGAAGGCAAGACTATCTGCCCCATTAACATGGTGAAATTCTCCCTTTAGCCCCTTTAAAATTTTATGAAATTACAAATAAACATAATGGTAAAAATATACCTTATCCCCCCCCCCCAAAAAAAGTATTCAATTTTAGCCTCCTTAAATAATTTTCTAGTTTCACTCAAGTTTTAAAGTTCAAATATCAAACTAAGTTTCATGTAATAGTTTGAGGACGTTTGGTGAAATTAACCCAAAAAAGAATCTGTTTATTAATTTGCAATGCATGATACTAGCAGCTCTTCTATCCCTTTGGAGCCGTACAACCATTTCTACCATTCATTCATGAGTTTTATATATATATATATGTATAATCTAAAAGATTGAGTTTACTTAGTGAAGTAACAAAAAGAAGCTACTTACCAAGCAAATCAGCAGCATTTTTGCCATTACAAAACCTTCCGGTCGGTTTTCGGGTCGGAAAATCGACACCGTTGTGTGGAAAATTTGCCTTAGCGAATGAAACAGGTAAAAAATTGTTGTTCCCGACATCAACCAACGAATCTCCGAACACATACACCGCCGGCACCATTTGAGCTTTCAATAACTCCATTCTCCAACTCAATACACATATAGTGAGGAAGAAGATGAAGTTATTCCCATCCATTTTCACCATTACTAGGGTTTTTCAAACAAAGACCAGAAAGAGAACTCTCTCTTTGTTTGAAAAAAAAATGTTTAAGGTTTGATGGGTGAGGAGTGAAATGAATGATTGTGCTTTTATAGAAGGTTTCAAGGGTGATAGATTCCTTAGGTGAGGACTGAAATGAATGATTTTGTGCTTTTATAGAAGGTCTCATGGGTGACACATTACCTTTTTTTAGTTCAAAAGTGGATTTTAGATTGTCTTTCATGACTGAAAAGGTGGGAACCTTATTGTGAACAAGTTAAAAGGTTATGACTTTGACCCTTAAAAATGGTAAATATCACATTTAGATACTTTGAAGTTTATGAAATTATAAGTTAGTATAATGGTAAAATTGCATTTTGATCTTCAAAGTTCTCTTAAACTAATTTTCTGCCTTCGCCCATAATTTTGATGCCTTGGGTTTAAATCTTCTCAACTTATTATAACGCATCAATAATCGATTCAAATGTTTAGGTGTTAACGGTGAATTTAGTTTCACGCCTGTTTTACCATTCATGAATATTAAATCGATCTTTCTGTAGTAATGGTTATTTATTCCTCTCAAAAAAATCATTTTCACGATTTAAATCACCATTCAAAACTAACTCTTTCCGTGGTTGTGATTGTTCTTCTTAACAATATCATTTTCATAATTCGAATCCGAATTCTCTCCTTAAAAATCCGATATATCTTACGCTGTACCCAGAAATTACTTGTTTATATAAATTTTGGTATGGTTTTAATTATGATTTTTTAGGGTAATAATTAAAAAATTATTAGCAATATATGTGTTTGAAGAATGATGGGAAACTTTATAATTTGTTTACATTATTCTAGTAGTTTCTTGTGGTGTGAAATTAGGGGAGGGTGACCAAGATATTCAACGGTGTCGTTTAAGCGACTAAATGGAAACCCCACCCCCAATGTAATCAAAATTCCATATAATACAATATAATATAATTATGAATTTAAGATTTTATTTTTCGAGCAGATCGAGCCTTACGGGTAGTTCTAAGTATTATGTCAAAAAATTCAGATATAATCAAAATCTATAAAAAAATATTACATATTAAATAAGTTTTAGTATGTTAACACATGTAAATGATTTAGGCGGATAGCAGTTAACTAAAATTGTTATGTTGAGTCATATTTAATTTAGAATTATTAATTAAGGAAGTCAATTCTGCATTGGAATTATTCCTTTTATTTATACTAAAATATTTGACTTAAAATTAATGAAACAAATTAAATTTTGAAATTTTATATATATTATAAAGTTTTGAGAAATCGACACATGACATAAAAAAAAGTAACATTTATGAAAGAAAAATTGCAATTTTTAATCTGAATAATAAGCCCAACTCTATATTTTAATCTGATTTCATGTTCATGTTCTGTGTGGCTATTTTTAAGATAACAATAAATAAAAATAGTTTCGGTCGGGTCGGATTTAGATTCGGATAAGAAAATGTTATTTTAGGAAGTCAATTTTGTATCGAATTATTTGCTTTGATAATAAATCAAAACAATTTACAATTCTGGATTTGGTGTAAATTTTAATTTGTATTACTCGTACCGATGTGTTTCGATAAATTCCACTCATAACATTCGAAATATGTGGTACCGATCAATACAAAAATAAATAAATTTAAAATTATGAATAATGCTTAGAAAATGAAAAACAAATAAATGCATAAGTACTACCAATAGGAAAATAATATGTTCACTAATACGGTATTAACTACTTTCCTATCAATACTATATATAGTTGCTCGAACTTGACCGGACTCAAAATATGAGCATTATATTTTATCTAAACTCGTCCTTATGTACGTATCAAATTTTATCTAAACTCGTCTTTATAAATCTAAATATTAAAACTTGAATCGACTCATCTCTTAAATAAATTTTTTATTTAAACTCGTTTTCGATTCTAATTTTTTAAAAAATACTATTAAATATTTGAAAATCAAACATACGAAAACCACCAATTATATCACTAGTCTTTTTTGCCTGTTTCACATGCATTTACTTGATATCATTTGTGATACAAACTTTATGATTTTGAAAAATTCGTATACTACAAATTTACATATTTCATATATTTCGAATTATTCGTCCTTACATTTACATATTTCGAATTTTAATTGCACGTGCAATTATATGTACGAATTTCTAAGTCCTACTATACGTAAATGTGGGTTTTAGTTTGATTACTGTTTATAGTCCCAATTGTCAAGTGAGAACGTAAAAGGGTTGGTAGAGCCTGACTCCACCCTCAAACCAAAAAGAAAATGGAAAATTTCAGTTCAGTCCCTTTAATAATTATTAAATTATAAATTTTTATATAATAAATTTGTACTTTAATCTCTTAAAAATAAAAAAATTATATTTAATCCTCATAAATTAATATATGTCTAATTTTTTTTCTAAATTAGCCCCTATGAATTGTTCTAATTTTTAATATGTTTATACTTAAATTTAATCTGGGTTACTGCAGATTAAAAGGAAAAGGTTAGGTGACAGATATAAAGCAGTAAATTTATGTGAATTTAGGTATCCATGGAGATTTGGTTGAATTCCATAGAAAATTTTAGGGGTAAAACAACAAACCAAGTTTTAGTTTTGAATTTGAGGCTTGAGTTTTATCTATTTATTCCATTAATAAAGTTTTTAACTGAATTGGTGTCACGAGTTAAAGTCTTTAAATTTATTTATATTGTTCATGAGTATTTTAAAATACGTGTATGGTGAAATTTGAACCTATACTAATTAAACTGGTAAAAGTTTAAATTTACCATAAAACCAAAATTAAAATTTAATTTACTTTATACATTTTATTTTAACATATGTAGTCTATTATCTTCATCTGTATTTTAAATTGTAGTTTCCATACGTATACGTGTGTGATTCAACATACTTCATAAGTTATTTTATATTTTGTGCCATCAATTTTCAGTAGTTTCTTAGAATTACTTTTTATTATTTTATAGTTTTTTTTTCTATTTTTTTGGGTTAGGTTTCATCCAATGCTTCTAGTAGGTTATTCTACACACAATAAGAATATTATTATTTATTTTGCTTGTTGGTATTCCACTTTTGGTAGTATGGGATAATGTATGATATGTCACTAACTTTTATAAAATTTATTGAACTAATTTTTCATAATTAATTTGGCTCAATTAATTGGGGACGGCGATAATTCATTTATGGTCTCAACGAGTTAGCAAATGGATCAGCTGAATATATGTAATTAGAGCTTAAATGATTTGTAATTAAGTTCCAATTTTTTGCCTATTAATAATAAACTCGTTTAGTCACAAAGTCATTCTACTATAGCATCATGATTGAGCTCTCCCTAATGGCATATCGTTACGAAAGCATCTCGATCAGTGCTTGTCTAATGACCTTTTCATAAGTGTATTAACCTCATAGGGTATCATTAAACATATCAAATCAATTTTATTTCTCGTTACACTTTAATCACATAATTTATCTCAATATCTTGTTTCACATATCAAATTTCTATGTATTTCACTTCTATTATTTCATCCACATATTTTCTCAATTTTAACAATTTAGTCATTATCATCATAAAATTTTCATATTTTTTACAATTTCACTTTTACAATACTTTATGCATATTTCATCCTCTCATAGACACATTCATTAAAATATTATCATAATTTCCTTATTCACATATTAAATTGTTTCACACTTAAACTTTTGTACATTTCTCAGTTTAGTCCCTATTGCCATCCAATTTATTTTTCACCATATAAGCATTTTAATGAAATATTTCATTATAATATTTTGTTTCACATAACAAATTTTCATGCATATCACTTCTCTTTTTCAATTATAAATTTCACAAAGTTTACAATTTAATCCTTAACGTCATTCGGGTTCATTATTTACTATAATTTCACCGTAACATCACTTTGTAATCAGTTCACTACATTTAAACTCTTTATCATAAATCTCAAATGTATTTGTTTCATCGAAAACAACTTTTAAGAAATATTTTCAAGAAATCTTCCAAATAATAACAAATATTTTACAGATTCATACAAACGCTAAAAATATTAGCTATAGATATATAAAAGGCAATAATTGGTATGTTGGGATTTTGTGTTGATTTTTAAGCTATAGATACAATATTATTGAATTTTATATAGGCCAAAAATAAATACTATATATATATATAGGTGAAAAACTGATTTTGTTTTCAGACTGTCGACATGAAATCTTTATGCTTTCATATAATGATATGAAAAGAAAAAAAAAGTTTGTTTTTTAATAAAAATTAGTCTTCCTACATTTCTTGTTGACTTAATTATTAATTATTTTTTATCGATTGAGTGTTAATTCGATTGGTATTGGTGTTGTTGTCAGTGCAGGAAGACGTGAGTTTGAGTGTGCTAAAGTATATTATTCTTTTATTTAAGGGTTGGGATGAGTTATAAGTAATTCTAGACGTTGTACCAAAAAGAACGGATATGATAAGAACCTAATGAGATAAATGTTTTAAAAAAAGTATTAATTATTTTTGAAATCAAATTATAGAATAAATATGTGAATATTTAAAATATACTGTTAAAGATATGTGATCCAATAGATCCCCAATGAGCAAGATACTGGGCTGGGGTCGACAGACTACACAAGTGAAATCCGTATAGAAGTATGCTTCCTCTATTTGATGTTGATTAGAATAAGGTATTTTATTGCATTACTTCTATTTGACTTTGATTAGAATATGATTTTTCACGTAAAATCTGTGTGTTCTATTTTTCTCTCTTTTCTTGCCATTATCGACATTCTCTTTTACATATACTTTAAGTTTTTCGATTCTTTTATATTTAAAATATAGTATTCATAATTTTATTTTTAGAAATTTAGTTCCTCTATTTTTTGAATTTAAGAATTCAAATCTAATTGTTAACCCCATCAAATTCTTTTGTATATTTGTCGGCATTATATTTTGAAATTTAAAAAAAAACGCACTTAATAGCTATGTAATAGAGGTGCTCATGGGCCGGGTTCAGGCCGGGCCCATAAAAAATTTTGGCCCGGGTCCTAGGCTCGGCCCAAAATATGGGCCTAAAATTTTGCCCAGGCCTGGCCCGGGAAAAAATCATAAGCCCGGGCCCGGCCCGACCCGGCCCATTTTTAATAAAATACCAAAAATTTATTTTAAAAATTAAAAAATTTAAAAAGTATTTTAAAATTAAAATTTTTTTTAAAAAAGTATTTTTAAAATATTTTAAAATTAAAAAAAGTATTTTAAAAATATTTTAAAATTAAAAAAAAATTAAAAATAAATATATTTATTATATCGGGCCGGGCCGGGCTCGGGCCAAAAAAGTTGTGCCCGAGGCTCGGCCTGTTTTCTAAACGGGCCTCATTTTTTTGCCCAAGCCCATATTTTGGGCCTATATTTTTACCCAAACCCTCCCATATTTCGGGCGGGCCATCGGGCCGGGCCGGGCAGGGCCGCCCGGCCCATGAGCACCTCTACTATGTAATAAAAAATTGCATTGCAACACACTTGAAATTAAGAAATAATTTTAATAGTGTTAATAACTCTTAAAAGTTGCATAAACATTTTAATCAAAATAAAGTAATTGGGTTAAACAATGACATTGTAAAAATTGAGGTACCAAATTATATTAAAAGTTGAAATATAAAGATTGAATCTTAAATCTGTGTGTAGCAAAGGGATCAAAATTGAAATTTGACCATTATTATATAATCTTAAATTTGAGTTTAGGATCAAATTTGACCATAATAAAAAAAAAATAGAGCCAGTTCCACATGTCAACCAAGGAAGGTCCAAACTTTTATATATATTTATAGTATGATGCACTTATATTTCGAGTTGGATTTGATTATTTGTTTGTATCAAATTATTTAGTAAAATTTTAAAAATTAAATTTATTCTAAGTCCTATATACTTCATACATTTGAAATTTAGTCCCTCTAATTTTATTTTTAAGAATTTAGCATTCTACTTTTGGATCTAAAATTTGCTTTCAAATAATATATAACCACAAAACATATTAATCGAAAAGATAATGGTATTAACTATTTGGACTAGTTAATAACATTATAAAATATAGAGACCTAATTATGTTAGAAATTAAAGTATATGAATTAAATCTCAAATTTGAACATAATAGAGGGACTGAAATTGAAATTTAATCATTCTTCTATAATGTAAAGAAAAAAAAAGGTGAAATTTTGAAGGTTAAATTATGCTTTAAGTTTCTATGCAATTGGTACATTGGAATTTAGTTCTATTCTTTTATTTTTAGGAATTTAATACCTCTATTTTTCGGATTTAAAAATTGATTCAATTGTTATGACTATTAAAATATTTCCATTAAATCCACTGTTATGACATTTTAAAATTAAAAAATATTAATTCATGTAACAATAAAATAACATTGAAAATCTTGGTGTGAGTTTTTAGTACATTTAGTGTATTATATATATACATATATATATATATTCAAATAAAAACCAATCATAAAAAAATCAAATATGGGTTGATTAGGTCGAGTTTAGGTTTATCTTTCTTAAATTGAGTCAGACTTGAGAAAAAAAAGCAAACTCAGTTCTCGGACTAGGCTAAACTCAGGCTTGAAGAATTGGTCTAAATACCTTATATAGATCCAGCCTGAACTAATGATAAAACATATTACACTCTTAAAAGAAAAATTTATTAAGATGAATAATTACAAACCCTACATAGAACATTGATCATAAATCGTAAAACGAATATAATAATATAATAGGTTAAAATTTGGAGGGACCTTAACTAAAACATTTTTGTCGAAGCAACAAGTTGACCAAAAATGTGGAGCCATTGTTGGGAGTGTTGAAGGTAAAGTGATTTTGCAAGGCTGCCACGACCCACGACACTAATTCCATACCCATTGACCCAAAAAAGATGGCTAAGCCGGTGGAGACATCATGGTGCAGCCATGTCCACAATTGGTGGGACCATCACCTTATCTATCCCACAATGCATTGGACCGCGCACAAAATATTTAATTAATTAATGATTGAAGTCGTTTTCACATTCATGTAATGATATAAGAGGAATTTCCTTTTTATATCCATCTAAAATTAAAGTTATTTTATATATTTTTATTTTCTATATTGGTGTAAAATTTAGGGAGTTGGTAGGGGTCCTCCTGAAATAGAAAATTGATATTTATGTCCTTTAAAATTTTTAAAATTTAAATTAGTAAAGATAAAATTGTATTTTAACCCCTCTAAAATTATAAATTTCAATTTAATTATTTAAAATTTATAAAGATATAGACTATAAAAATTTAAAATTTCATTCGGTCCTCCTTAAAAATTGTTCGACTTTGCTCTGGTATGATTAATATTTTAATGATTTAATCATAAAATTTATCAAAATAATTGTACTTATTATGCATGTAAGTTATTGAATCTATTCAATATCTTTGTCATATCGATCTAAAATATTTTATATATATATATATATATATATATATACACTAATATTTATTGAACGAAAGAAAATTTTGTACATCAAACAAATAGTTAGAAACTTTTAATTTATATCAAATTTGCTTCGAACAAGAAGATTTGAATCCTAATCATTTTTTAATTTATAAAATTAACTACTAACATGCCAAAATATTTGTAAATATATAGTACAAAAAATCATAAGCATGATATAACTACACAGACTGCTCGTTCTATTTATAATGTGAATAGAGATGATAATGGAACGGGACGAGTGTGAATATTGCCAAAATCATTATCACTCCACAATTGGCATGCTCTACTCTATCACCTGCCCTGTTCCACTGTAAATGTGTGGTCTTAAAAACTGTTACCATCTTCATGGATGTTAATGCATTCATCCCCATTCTTCACTACTCCGCTTCAATTTAATTTTGTAAGTCGTTTCCAATATTTCAAACCTTTTAAAAACAAGTAATTATTCATCGATTGCTATAATCACTCTATACCCATTGTTCAAAAATAGTTGACGTCATTTTACCTCACATCCACTTTCTCTTCATTCGAGACAGATCGATTCGATATTGATCGAATCATCAAAATATTAGCAACCCTAAATGTGAAGAAGGGATCAGATTGTGTCTAGCATGAAAACTTCAACAAAATTGGGGAATGCCAACAAAATAAGAGATATAAATTCAAATGTTGAATGATTATGATTGTACATATATTTATATATGTTCAAACAAGTGCAGAATTATTAACGCGTTATCCATTATGTTTTCATACCAGAACTTGGTAGAGGCATTGATTGATTAATCATCAATTATTTATTATTATTAGTTTGTTAAATAATTAGATCTGTTCATAGGTCGGGTTATATCCGCTTGAAATTTAAAAGGGTTTGGATAAAAATATTTGGCCCGAAAAATGGGTTTAGAAAAATAAATTAGACCCATTTAAAATATGGATCGAACTCGGGCTTCAACATTCAAAACCTGACCCCGGCCTGGCATGGATCGTTTTTAATTTTTTTAATACTTTATATTATGTAATTTATAACACATTAAAAAAATAAACTTATACTAAATATATAAAATTGTTCTAATATAAACATTAAAATAATATTAAGATGACTGTATAAAAAAATTAATATATAAAATTATAAAATATTAAAATAAAATAATATCATGTAAATATGGACGGGTTTGGGTAAAATTTTAGGCTCATATTTCAGGTCGGGCCAGACTTGAACAAACATAAAGTATATTAATATCATGCTTAAGCCGAGCTCAAATCCAACCCGACCTGACCCATGAGCACCTGTCAAGAACTCTATTGCACAATGAAATAAAAAAAAAAAACATTTTTTTGAGTTAATAAATTATTTAGTGCTTGAGTTTGATTTCAATGTTCAATTTAATATTTAATTTTTTTCTCAATTTAGTATTTAAATTTAGCTCCAATATTCAGTTTGGTACCTAAGTTTTTTTTTCAATTTAACACTTTGAGTTTTCCTTTTGTCTCATTTGAGTACGACTTTAGTTTTAATGTTCAATTTAGTACTTGAATTTTTTTCTGTCTCAATTAAGTACCCAAATTTGTTTACCCAAATATATATCGTTTGATTCAAGTATTAAATTGAAAGTAAAACTCATGTATCGAACTGGAATAAAAACTTAAATACTAAATTGAATCTCAAGCTAAATTTAAGTACTAAATAGTTTTTTTTCAATTTTATAAAACTCTTTTCTCTATTAGAAATCAGAGAGAGTGTGTGTGTGTGTGAAAGTATGAAATCTGATTTGGTCACATATCACACAAATTCCAATTATGCTTTCTATCATCATTGTCTTATTGCCTGTTTTTGTGGAATTTTTTAAGCATAAAAAGAAAATTCAACATTTACAACCATGAAAAGAATTTCAGGCTCAAAAGATTTCAGAAAATCATATACCATACTGATTCCAACATGGACCAGATTTGTCCACATTTCATCATTTATAAAAATAAATAAATGGGATTTTGGTTGAAATAATAAAGTTTAAGTTTTAAAGATTATATTTTGTAAAATTAAAAATAAAAATCAAGATTATATATAGTGTTTTAAGTTCAAATCTCATTACGTGTAAGTAATTTTTGGGTTCAAATTGTTTTTTATAAAAATGTCATAATAATAATATTTATTATTTTGTAAAAGAATGAGTTTTAGTCATTTTCTAATTGAGTAGATGTTTGAGTGATTTGGGATACAAACTCAATTAAAGAATTAAACACAGTTTAGATAAACACGATATATATATATATATATATATATATATATATATATATATATATATATTAAGATTATAAAAGTAAATATAATACTCATATTAAATATATCGTCTAGTATAGCG
The DNA here is from genome assembly GCF_025698545.1 of Gossypium raimondii. Lineage (NCBI taxonomy): Eukaryota > Viridiplantae > Streptophyta > Magnoliopsida > Malvales > Malvaceae > Gossypium > Gossypium raimondii. The sequence goes on along the minus strand of NC_068569.1, from coordinate 55,550,866 downwards.
ATTGTCGAGCCGGAAATTTTTTGGGGCGGAATTGAATTGTATATTTTTACGATAATAAAAATACAATTTCACAATTTTAATAGTCTATATCTTTATAATTTTAAAGGATTCAATCAAAATTTTATTATTTTTGGGGGACCAAAGTACAATTTTACCATTACTAATTTAAATTTTGATAAATTATAAAGGGCCTAAATAAAATTTTTTTCCATTTTAAGGGGGCCAGCCCCTGCCAACCCCCCTTGGCTCCGCCACTGTAGTATAGTATTCAAAATTATAACTAAAATATAGTTTTTTTTTTAATTTGTATTTTATATTTTATGAAAATTGAGAAAATGGTCTAATTGTTTAACATGGTTAAATTTTATCTATAAATCATTGACTTAAAATCAACAATTCAATAATTTACATGCAACAAATTAATAAAAACTAGCAGTTTAAGTTCGATATTTACCAACAATTGAACTAACTTCTTAATTTTTATAAATTATAAGTAAGAAAATCTAACGAATTAGAGTAAATGGATTAACTTTTCAATTTTGTAAAGTAATTTTTTTATGCACCATGATCGAGTTGATTCGTGATAATAAATTTGTTCAAAAGTTTTATAATAATATATAGTGAGAATTCTTATAACAAGAACCATGATCAAATCGATATAGAGTTAATATTTTAAAGTTTTTAATTAATTACCTAGTGTTAATTTCTGTGTCATAATATTTAATTTTATTCCATAACAAGTAAAAATGTATAAATTTTGACATATTAGTACTTGCTCATTTATGCCTTATTTTAATTAATTTTAGTATAAATCTCAAAATTACACATGCGATTTAGTCTAATGTGTAATATGATATATGAATTTTGATATATACAATTGTGTACATGAAATTTTAATTTTACTCGATTTTTAAAAGCTCATGAGACATCATTATCAATGTAGCATCATATCATATTATATATAAGAAAAATCAATATAGCATCATATTATATTGTTTTTAAATGTGTACAACTAGATCAAAATCAAAGTTCTATGTGCATGATTGAGCCAAATCAAAATTTATATTTCACATTGCAAATCAGGTCGAAGTTCATTTGTAAATTGATAACACTACTAACTGTTGTTAAAATGGTGACAAGATTTTTTTACGTATAAAAGTTATTTGGGCTATCCTTACTATAAGAAAGTTATCAACCAAAAAATACACATCATATTTTAAAGATGGTAGTTAATAGTGTTATCAATTTGGACCTATTATTAATATTAAAAAAATACCAAATTAGTATAAGGACTAAAACCACAATTAGACCATGTAGTTGCATCATTGTCTGGGCTAGCAGATCCAAATCAAGCCCATTGTTATTTTAACACTTGGTGGGAAAATGGGCCTTGTGGTTTAAGTTTAAGCCCATCTTAGTTTCCTAAAATTGTTGGCTCAGTTTCGTTTCTATGAACACCAGCTCCCAACTCCAAACTCATTTCATTCCTCAGTGGATTGAAATTACAGTATTGGTCAATATATGATTTAAGTTTTTGTATTTTTTATATTAAAATTTAGTCCTTTTATTTTTATTTCTACGAATTTAGTACAGCGACTATTTTTTAAAATAAAAATAGAAGGATTAAATTAGAAATATACGAATAATTTAAGGACTTGGAGCATGCCTAATAAAGAAAGGCTTATTTGTGTTCATAAATGCTTAAAGAGATACTAAATTCTAAGTATGAAAGCTTTGATAACCTACGAGGTATGGCGTGGTGGTTGCTCACCTCATCCTTTAATCATATGATCGAGAGTTTGATCCTCACTCATGAGATGGAACACATTCTGTGGCTCAGCAAAGAACACCATCGGCAAAAGAATTAATCACTACTGTCGACGATGAATACCCTAATTTCAACAAAAAAATGATTAGTAATGCTTTGCAAAGAGACTTAAGGTATGCTAAGCAACTTCCATCGTTGGATTATGTTATTGCGACATATTTGAATCAGTTTAATTCACCGGAAAGTAAATCAGTTTAAATCGATCTATTTAATAGTAAAGGACCTAATTTAAACAAATCTCTATAATAAATGAACCTCTTAAATATATTCACCAATATAATTAACTAATACCTAAGTCATTAATATTCTATAGAGTAGCAAAGGTCTTAAGAGGTTGACACTTCAACCTGAGACTGAGTACGATAAGATATTATAAACGATGGTATTCCACTATGCCGACTGTTCAGGTAAGGGTGTTAATAAAAAAATTATAATTTGAAAAAAAAACTATTATTTAGTCCTTAAACCCGAAATAATGTTGTTCTAAATTTTGAACTATTCGTTTTATATGTATTAAAATTAAATTTGAATATATATTTAATTTATTTAAAAGATTATATTAAAATTCCATTCAAAAATTATATCAAACCATTATTACTAGAATAACATTTTTAAGATTTTGAAACTTTTTATTTTTAAGTGAAAATTTTAATATATAAAATTTGAGTATTTCGGGATATTTATTGAAAATATAAAATTTATTTAAAAAGTGAGGACTAAATTGACAAAGGCTATAAATATTAAGGACTTCTTATAACCCCATTCGTGTGAGGACATGTGGCAAGCCAAAAAGACACCCAATCAATAAGTCAGCTGCCAACAAATTGGGAAGTCACCCACAAGCCCTCCTTTCTGGGATGAAAATCTGAACAAGTGTAAGCTATATGTCGTTTGGGTCTTTGAGCTTTCATTGGGAACATAAAGTTTTTCGTCACCAAACTCTATATGAGCTCAACTGTTTTATACCATCAAGTCAAAGTGAATGGCAATATTTGTTCCATCACAGACATCTTCGTTCCATCGAAGACATTCACCTCATACATTCCGTAATAATGGCTAGATGGCGAGTTCAATACGTTAACATCATATTGCACGGGACCCTCGCCTATAAATACCTCCATGAACGATGAAGAAGGGATGGACTCTTCTAAGATACCAAGCCAACACTTTGTCTATATGCCTTCAGGTCCTAACTTTGATACCCTCATTTTCTCTAGTCTTTTCTACCTCCGACTCTTCGCTTTGTCCAAGTGAACCAACCTCCGCAGTGACGACCAATCTCTCCTCCACATTTTCTCATTGTTGTACCACTGTATCAACAATTGGTACGGTAAGCGTGGACGTCATGGCTTTACAATCTCAAAGTGGCACCTTTATTGACCCAACCAACCAGACTAATAACCCAGCCAACTAGATCAATTCCATCATTCCACCCAGAACTCCTATCCCGCATGTTTTAGGAGCTTCTAGATTTTAGATTTAAAGTTTATGGTTTAGGGTTATGGGTTCATGTTTAGGGTTTGGGTTTGTAGGGTTTAAGGTAAAGAATTATCAAAATTACGTATCAATGGCGTGAAAAAAATTGTTGAAATGTATACGTTTATGTATCAAAATTTTTTATCATAATTTTGCTAAAATTTTTACCCTAAATCCAAAACCTAGAAGTTGGAACCCTAAACTCAAACCCATAACCTTGAACTCTTAACTCTAAACATTTAAACATAAATTTAGAATCTCAAACATTGAACCCTAAATTGTATACTCAAACCTTAAATTCGAACCCATAACCATGGACATTTACACATTAAATTCAAACCCTAAACCATGAACTCATAAAACATAATCTTGAATCTTAAACTCTAAACCTTAAACCTTAAACCCAAAGCCAAACCCTAAAACTCAGGATTTGTGATTCAAGATTTAAGGTTCAGAGTTCAAGTTCAAGGTTCAGGATTTTGGATTAGTGATTTGGGGTTCGGGGTAAAATATTTGTCAAAATTATGTGTTAATGACAAAGAAAAAATTTGCACAAAATTACTATTTAAAAAAAACAATTGGTTGCACAAAAATAAAAAATATTAACATATGGAAAAAACAAAATGATTAAAATTTGCAAAAGAAGAAAATATGTTTGTTTATAATTTAAAAATTAATTATTTTAAGCAATTCAATTAAAGTTAAATTAAGTTGGAGAAGATATTAGATATAGATGAGTGTATAATAATACTTTGTTATCTTCAAAATTTTATGACGTGTCACCATTTTATCGGTGCCTAAAACTATATTTTTATGATCATCTTAATATAAATTATTCCGTAAATATTATTTTTTATAGTTGAAAATATTTCATTATCATTTCTTCAAAAGATATTCTCATATATTATATGTGAGACTTACACATATGTGAAAAGCAAAACTTTTATTAAAAATAAAATAAAATAAAATATTTCTATAAATTAAGCTTTTATTTTTTTTCTTTTGCTTTTCCAAATTGAATATTACTCACAAATATCCTTAGAATAACTTTTTAGATTTCTTTTGGCCATCATCAACTTTTTAAGATTAGGTAGCATATTATTTAGGCATAATGAATTTCACCTTTACATTTTATCAATTTTACCATAATTTTTTAGTTAAATTTGATTAATATTTAAAAAATTAAAATTGTTTTTAACGGAATGAAATAATAACTAAAACGTTAAAATACCCCTTTATCAACGAAAAATAAACACTGTAACTTTATTGCATTAGAATACCTCTCGTTTTCGGTGAATTCTTTCGGAGAAAGGATTAATATTTGTTCTATTCCATTAGTAATTAAGGGAAGAATTCGACTCAGAAGAAAAAAGAGAAGCAGATCTATTCTATACCTGATAAGTATCAATACGCAATGGGGGTTGATCCTATTTTTTATGAATGAGCGCATCCCTATTTGTTCGTCATTCAAAGGACCTATTGGTAAGAATTCTCTTTCATATCTACTCTTTTTTGACACAATACGTAAAATTACCCATAACACATTCTCAACTCATAAATAAGAGGATAATGCGCTTCAGCACACTCGAACTCACGTTCTCCTATATTGACAACTATGTTTATGTCAATCGAGCTAAGATTTAATCGACTATTTTAATTCAATATTTAATTTTGGTTGATTGAGTGAAAGCATTATGATTTAATTTTATTTATTAATAATATTAAAAAAATAAGTGTATACTATTCTCAACCTAATTTAAATTTTAAAAACCATGTTGACCATTTACACCCTAAACCACGTCAGCATGTGGGACCCAGGTATAATAATTCGATTACCAATAGTTATGCATTGGGCCCACCATTTGAACTAAACGTAAAAAGAAATTGAAAAGGAACGGTCGTGATTGATTCCAGCACAGGCTTACCATCAAATCAGAGCGATCCGACGTCGTATTAGCTGTCTTTGTCAGAGAGTCAGTTAGATAAACGACAGCGTACAAGCCGTATATGTACAGTAATACGAAGCTTTTTTTTCTGCTGAAGGGAGAAAAAGAAGATAATGATTTTCTGTCATCAGCTATATAGGCCAACTTACCCCATTTTTCCTCAAATCTTTAAACTCTAAATTTTAAAATTTTATATTATTTTAAATTTATACTATAAATAAAATTCTTAATTAAATTAATGTCACGGAATTTAAGGGGATGACAGGACCTCGACCCTCTTAAAATAAAAAATTACAATTTAAACTCTTTAAAATTTTTAAAAATTTAAATTATTAGAGGTAAAATTGCATTTTAGCCCTTTAAAATTATAAAATAATCCTTTAAAATTATAAAAATATAAACTATAAAAGATTAAAATTTCATTCAACCCTTAAAAATTGTTCGGCTTTGCCCTGCCATTATGTTAAATGATTACTATTTTTATTTTGATGACCCATATTTCATATAATTTTTAAATAAAAAATTTAAATTTAATATGTCTATGGATTAAACCACAATTTAATGTATTTATAGTAAAAGTACTATGGAAGCTTTTATACTAGGAGTTTGATTGTATTTTGCTCTTTCTACTAAAAAAATAAATAAGTTAGTCATTGTACTTTAGATCAAAGAGCAAACTGATCTATCTATTAAAATTTTCATCCAATTCTACTCATACATCAAGATAAGGTCTAATTCTTTCGTTAGCCAGACTAGTTTTTAACAATACGAATAGATGAAAATTTTAATAAAAATAATCAATTTGTTCTTTGATTTAACATACGCAGAGTAAATTACCCATTTCTTTGAGTAAAAGAAGCAAAATAACTTTTGGTACATGGACTTCCTACTAAAAAAAAGGGATACATAATAATTTTTTTGAAGTTGCTTGTGAAAAATATATATTGATTGAAACAATCAAAATATTTTGACCGAAATGAAACTTAAACAGTTTATGCTGATTTAAAATCGGAACAGTACATATCAACTGATATTAACCAATACCAACTACCATGCTCGTGAGTATGCATACTGTATGACTTATGATACCGACTCTATAAATAAAAAATATTTGTTTAAGAAATAATTAAATTTAAAAATATAAAATATTTAAAAAAATTATTTAAAGACATTGAATGTGGTATAATTATATGTAGTATTGATGCCTCAAATAATGAAGCCCCCACCTAGAAATTGAATCATACGCAGGAGCTGCATTTCAGGAGTTTTCCACCTTTGCGGATGCTGCTCATCATCACCGTTGGTTTTATTGACGTCGACGCTCATTTGGACGGTCACGGTTCAATGTGAACACTGCACCGAAAAAAGAAAAGAAAAACTCTGTTTTGGTGAATTGACAGCTCAGTCCTTTTACAGCGAGCAGTTTTTTAGTGGGAGACTGGGTCTAATAGTCAAAGTGTAGGCGGACATTTTCAAATTTGATTTGAGAATATCACTTGTACTTGGTGGCGCGTCAAATAAATCCTTCTACTTTTGGAAACTATAAGTAAGGTTGCTATTTAATAGGGATTAAGGGTGGGTTTAAATGAGTAGTGTGTTTATCTGCGGTTAGTGTAAAAATAGTGGTAACAGTGAGATTAAATATTGTAGCGATACTATAGCGTGAGACAAAAAGTAAGCTAAACGTACCGCACACAATCGCCCATCAAAACTCATCCTAAATTACATAAAAATGTTGTTTTTTAAAATATTTATTGGGTTAGGTTAGTTTTTTTTGAAAAAAATGACAGGATTAAGTTGAAATAACAAAAGCATTCACTCCTAACGATTATTTTTTCGAACGACTAATTAAATAGTCGTTGGAGAGCAACGACTCCCCCTAACCTTTGGAACCAACTGCTCCTCCCAACAGTCACTTTTTAATTTCTATATAACCCTCCCTATTTCTTTTTTTTTAAATTTAATCTCAAGTCTTTCTCACATTTTCAAATCGCTCTCAATTTCCTCTTAATTTCTCAATCAAATTTTATTTCTCTCTCAACTCTATTTTTTTTATTTTATTAAAATTATCTTAAGATTTTCGTAAATTATTTTCTCTATTTAATTTATATCGTGCTTTTTCTGACAATGCACTGAAAATACGTCCTACGTGGAACGTTTTCCTTCTAGCACTTTTAACTCCCCAATTTTCTCCCACTCACCCATCAAGTAACCCAGGATTCTCGGGAAATGTTTTCTGAAGAAAAATGAACTGAAAGTTTAAAAATAATGCACTTAAAAATCTGATCGATTTCAACCTCCCGTAAAAAAAATTGATTAACATTCAGTTGCATTCAAAAAAATCGAAAAAAATACAAATTAAGATTTAATCAAATCGAGCAGTTGGAGTTTCGATTATGAATCGAATTGAATTTTACAATTCGAATATAAGATTGGTGTAAATACGATGCTTGTAAATATCGAATTAAATAATTATTAATTTTACATCTAAAAATTTTATTAAAAAAACTAAAAAATATATAATAAACTTAAAAAATAAAAAAAAAACCTCAAAATCCTATAAAACCTTAACCCTATTTTTAAAAAACCAAAAACCAGCCTTAAAAAATAAATCATTTTTTCAAAAAAAAAAACATACTAATCCAGTAATTAAAAATATATATAATTATCTGATTAGGCTGATTTTTACGAATTTTATTGAATTAAGTCGATTTTGGAGAGAGAAAGTGAAAACGCGTCTAGTTGGACGCATTTTTAGTGGATATGGTAGGAAAACGCTTTTAACTAAATGCACTTTTAGCTTTGGCTAGATGGTTAAACATTAGTGCTTTTATCTTTGAGTCTTAAGTTCAATTCTTCTCCAACTCACATTTGTATTTTTCATTTCATGTTGCTTCAAGCTTTTTAAATTTTTAATATATTAGTTTTTTCAATAGATTGTTCGATAGTTGTAATTACATCCTTGAGTCTCAAGTTCGATTCCTCCACTGCTCATGTTTATATATTTTTATTTCATGTTGCTTCATGTTTTTTTTAATTAATATTTTTAACATATTAGCTCATTTCGTTAGATGGTTAGATAATTGCAATTACATCATTGAGTATGAGGTTCCATTATTATTATAAGCACGTTAATGTATTTTTATTTTATATTATTTCAAGCCTTTTTTAATTTTTAATTAATGTTTTGATGATATTTTAAATTATATTTATTTTAATTAATTTTATAAGCATATTGTTATTTTTCTTTGATTTTAAATTCTAATAAATTGTTATTAACTTTTCCCATACCATTAGTTAATTATATATTTAAATTAACAATTATGGTTTTATCATTGTTGATAATTAGACCAAAATCGATAATAACTCGAGAAATTAAAAATTAAAATTAAATCAATATAAAATATAAATAGATGAAAAATTGAAATATGACTCAAAAACACGTAAATAATAATTATGTACGAGAAAATAAGAAACTCAGACATGACAATTATACATTTGAAATTTTAATTTAATTAATAAAATTGATTAATTATTATTAAATTGACGATAAATCGATTGAATCGATGAGCTGACCCGGATGTTACATTTTTTTATAGAATTTCATGGTAATTTTAGAATGTCATTACATTTAATAAACGTGTTACACACGCGCTGAAGAAAAAAGAAAATAAAGTCTTAAGATCAAAGAAAAGGAATAGAGATGAGGTGAGCGAAGGAGCCGCAAATAACGGGACACGCCGAACCCTAATCAGGCAGTTTCCAAAACGGCGTATTTGGGTGTCGTTTTGTACACTCCCGATATGTCGTTTAGACAGCAAGAAAGTGAAAGAAGAAAAAATAAAAACATCACACTCATTTTTTTATTTATATACGAACCTACAGCCTCGGATATAGGGTCGGAAATCTCGGGAACAAGGGCAAGACACTATCTGGAAAAAAATAAATGGAATAAAAAAAATTTAAGAGAGAGAAAGTGGAAATAAAAATAAAAATAAAAATAAAAACAACAGAAGAGAGAGAGAGAGAGAGAGAGAGAGGGGAGTGTGTGTGAGGGTTTTTTTTTTTTTTTTGAGAGAGGAAAGGTGTAAAGAGATGGGGCAGATCGTGAAGAGGAAGAAGAAAGGGAGGCCATCGAAGGCGGATCTGGCTAAAAGGGGAAGTTCGCCGGCAGCAGCGACGGAATCGGAGCTGCGGCGGAGTCACCGGCGGAGAAATGTGAGGTATAACATCGATTACGACGATTACCTGGACGAAGACTTCGAGGAAGAAGACGAGGAAGAAGAGAGGAGGAGAGAGAAGAAGCTTAAGCTTATTCTTAAACTTAATCAAGGTCAAGAAGCTGAACCGCCTTCTCCTCCTGTTTCTTTGCCGCCGAGCCGTGGCCGAGGTGTTGTTTCGTCGTCCGCCGCGCGTGGGAGGCGAACGGCGAAGGAGGAAGTGGAGGAGGAAGAAGAAGATGAAGATGAGGAAGAGGAAGAAGAGGAAAGTGAGAGAAGGAAGAGAAAGATTAAAAAGAGAAGAATCAACGTCAGTGATGGAGTTGAAGAAGAAGAAGAAGAAGAAGAAGACCGACAAGTTGATGATGATGAAGATGATGATGACGATGGCCGTGTTGATGTGGATGCCGAGGTTTGTATCAAATAATTTGTACTCTACTGATCTATCAAAGGAGAAGTAAAAGCTGAAAGCAAGCAACTATTTATTGTTTGGGACTTTGGAGGGAACGAGAGAATTTAGGAGAAAATTAACGGTTTTAAGGGTCAACTGTCAAAAAAAACCCCCCAAAAAATCTTCTAACGGAATCTGATCACGCTCCCACCTTTCTCTCTCTATTTATCTATCTCTCTCTCCCTCTAAACCATCTGTTTCTCTCTCTAAATCTTTGTGTTCTACTCTCTGTCTGTAATGTTCGAGTGTACCTATATTGTCTCCTTTAGCTGTCACTGTCTCCTGTCACTGTCACTGTCTCTGTCTCTGTCTCATTCTCTTTTCTCTCTTCATCTATCTATTATATGTAGCTTGTGGGAGATTTTATAGATGGGTTCTGGTTTGAGTGTAAGCTTTTATATTTTGATGATTTGTGTTATTTTAAGGTTTTGGGTGTTCTGAAGTTTAGGAGTTTTTTTTTTTGGTTTGACAGATGAGAGGGAGAAAAGGGGAATCCAAAGGGCAGGACTCGGTTCCAGGTTTGTTTTTGATTTATTGTTAGGTCTTCGATTTTTGCTCTGTTTATGGAGCTTTGTTGTAATGTCAGTGCTGCATTTTGAGAATTCAGTGTTTCGGTTTAAGAATGTGGAATTTTGATATGGATTTTGGTTGGTTTTTATTAGGGACGCCATCCGATCCTCCATCAGTGGTTCCATTACCTGATAAGAAGATATTGGAATTGATTCTTGATAAACTTCAGAAGTGAGTCTTGTACTCCTTTTTTTCTGTTCTTTTTCTTCTTTCTTTTCTCTGCTTGGTGTTGCTTATGCTGGATTGGGTGTGAATCATGGCAGGAAAGACACTTATGGTGTATATGCGGAACCCGTTGATCCTGAGGAGGTAAGCAGAATTTACTTCGAAAGTGTTGGCAGCACGTTCCTATTGGGAATTCTGGTTTGTTTTGAGTTTAATTTCTTTCGTCTTAGTAAGTTTTTATTGATTTTGCAGCTTCCTGATTACCATGATGTGATTGAGCATCCGATGGACTTTGCCACGGTGAGGAAGAAGTTGGCAAATGGATCTTATTCGGCACTGGAACAATTTGAGGTATGTGTTCATGGTGTTCTTAGGCTTGGTTTATGTAGCTGAAGTTCTCTTGGAACTTGAGGTTTGGGATAATTCAGAAGTTCTTTTGAGATTTACCAGTTTTCTTGTGACTTGTATTGGTGCTTTACGAGGATATGTTGCTTTCTGCTATTTCTTTTCTTAGTTGAAGTTCTCTTGGGGTTTGGGAGAATTTGAAACTTCATTTCAGTTTTTACTAGTTTTCTTGTGACTCATGTCGGTGTTTTAAAAGGAGGTGTTGCTTTCTTCTAATTTTCTACCCCTTGGAACATGGTTTGGTTGTGATAAAGATAAAAGGTTTGGTTGGCATGGCTCAAGTGTTGAATGTGGCATTTTAGTGTATTCTGTTGGAGAGTTGCTAATATTTGTCATAAATTTACCAACATTGTTTTCAATTGGCAAATAGTGGTGGTTAGAGTTTTTATGGTGGTCCTATTGCATTTGCACTAAGATAACAGATTAGTTTAAGGTATCTTGAAAGCATAAAAGTAACTCCTTTTGATGGCTGCTGAGGTTGCAAATTTTCAGATTAGAACACTTTGGTGAAGGTGAAACTTTCTAAATGATTTGCAAAAACCAAAAAGTACCTTCCACCGCGTTAATTGAGATAGGTTGCCTCTGATTCAGAGCTTCATCTTTCATTTGATCTTGTTTGGTTAATTGGTTATCAACTTTGTGGAACTGAGGGATATGTTCAGTTTTGGTTTTTACTTCATCATCTTGTTGTCATAGGCTTTTATTTTTTTAGCATTTTGCAATTAGCTGAATTTTTTGGTTCCGTAAATAGATTTCGGTTTTTGGTGCCTGTAAATGGAGTTGCCTCTGCTTTGTGTTTACATTGAGTAGTGTGAACAATATCACCGAATGAACTAAAATGTAGCATTTTGGTCCACAGTGATCCCCGCTTCCGCATATGTCTTCTCTTGGATTTTTATGCTTGTTTTTTCTTGGATGCAGAGTGATGTCTTCTTAATATGCTCAAACGCAATGCAATACAATGCGCCAGATACAGTATACCATAAACAGGTATAATGTTTTTTTCCCTCTTTATTCCTTCCGAATTATAGTTTACTTTTGAGTATCTTTTGGGTTTCCGAGTTCTGACTATAAGTTATTTTGCGAAGGCAAGGTCCATTCAAGAGCTGGCCATGAAAAAGTTTGAGAAGTTGAGGATTGATGTAGAACGGTCCGAGAAAGATAGCAAGATTGAACAGAAAACAAAATCAAACTTCTTAGCAAAGAAGCAAACCAGAAAACCTTTATACCTTACAACGCAGGAACCTGTTGGTTCTGATTTCTCTTCAGGGGCCATTCTTGCCACTTCTGGAGATATCCTGAACACTTCCATTGCTATCCAAGCTAATGCTTGTGGGAGGCCTAGCCATACTGATGTACTCGTAGATGGTAATTCATCCGTGCCTGATTATAATCGAGAGAAAACTGAAGAACTATCATCAGGTATTGAGTTCCCTATCAAACCCATTTTTCCACTTTCGATGGTGGCTTTTTAATTGTTGAGAAGAGCCTTATGCATGTGGCAGTTTTGTTTTAGCTCTTAAATTATTCTTTCATGTCTTAGGGAAGGGTCTTCTTTCTAAATTTGGGAGGAGGGCGACTGCACTTGATGATAATCGTCGTGCAACATATAACATATCTAATCAACCGGTGGTTAGATCGGATTCGATATTTACGACCTTTGAGGCTGAAATCAAGCAGCTGGTTGCTGTATGTAACAAGCAAACTGATTTTATCATCTTCTATTATTATTAGCCTTTTTAGTTATTTTTCTTTTCTGATTCAGGTTGGGCTTCAAGCAGAACTTTCGTATGCTAGGAGTCTTGCTCGCTTCGCTGCAACGCTTGGACCTGTTGCATGGAAAGTTGCATCCCGCAGGATTGAGCAAGCACTGCCTGTTGGCTGTAAGTTTGGTCGTGGGTGGGTTGGAGAGTATGAACCACTTCCAACACCGGTATTAACGTTCGAGACTCGTGCTCCTAAGGAATCAGCCCTTTTCACAAAGTTGCAGCATGCTGCTGACGTTCATCCTCGAAAGGATGATGCTACTCATAGGACGACCCCAGTTCCTGCAACTGATGTTCGAAAGGATGTTGGAACTTATAGGACCCCAGTTCCTGCTAAGCCACATCCTCTCGATGTCCCCGTTTCTGAACCGAAATCCTCTTCATTTTGTCCCGCAAATGGGTCAACATCAGAAGGGAGGCCATCTTTGTTTACTCCACCAGCTATGCCATCTGTTCCACCTATTAGAAGAGATGAGTCCAGCAATGCTGCCGCTGTCGCTGCTCGTGCATGGATGTCTATAGGAGCTGGAGCCTTTAAGGAAGCAAATGAAAACTCTGGCACTTCGAAAGGAAAGATATCCGCAGATTCGTTATACAACCCGGCTAGGGAACTTCATCCACAAGCTCCGCAAGTTCGAGGGCAATTCCCTGTTTCTGCAGGGATGCATTTTCAACCTCAGCCAGAGAAGAATAATTTTCCCCTCCATGGTTTCCCACCGCAACATGTTCGCATGATGAATGAAGCTCAGTTCCAAAACCGACCCATGGTTTTCCCTCAACTCGTGGCGACCGACTTGTCTCGGTTCCAAGTTCAGCCTCATTGGCAAGGTCTTAGCCCTCGAGCACAGCCGAGACAGAAGCAGGATTCACTTCCTCCGGATCTTAATATCGGGTTCCAATCTCCAGGGTCACCGGTGAAACAATCGGCAGGTGTTTTGGTTGATTCCCAGCAGCCAGATCTGGCTTTGCAGCTTTGAGTTGCTGTGACGGATTTATCTATTTTTTCTTTCTTGTAGCTATGTATTTATTACAAGTTTAAGAAAGTTTTAATTTTGTTTTCAATTGAAATTTGAAATTGATTAGCTGTTGCTTTAATTTTAAGCTGCTGCCATTTTATTTTTACAGATTAGAGTTCAATTAGCATATTCCAGACAAGAATAATACCACTTTGTTTGATTTTAAAAGAAAAGTTTAGCTACTTTTTATAGGTTTTGATCGTGTTTAAAATTACCAATGGTCTCTTTTTAATCCATAAATAGGACTTGAAATAGATTGAGGTACTAGTCCGGAGAAAGACATTAGACCGGTTGGCTTAAGAATCAGTATGGACCAATTGAACCGGTGACCTGATTAATTTAACCACTGATTCAGTTTTAAAAACTTACCATTGAGCCAGCAAAAGTACCATGAGATTTTTGTGCTAGAAGTTAGATTGCATTTTGCCACCTAAATTAATTCTTGTACGTTAAATCAAAGAGCAATTCGGTTCTTTTGTTAAAAATTCTATCTATTTTTACAATTAAAAACTACCCCCTCTATGTCAGTAGGAGGTACGCATGGCATGCCACATGTGATTGTCTGGTTATTTCACCAACCACACCATTTTTTAATTGTAAAAACGAATGAAATTTTTAACCGAAAAGATTAGTTTACTCCTTGATCCAACGTACAAGAATTAATTTGTACATTTTTTGAACGAAGGAGGACAAAATGTAATCTAACTCCTAATACAAGATCCTCCATGATACTTTTACCCCATTGAGCCAAAATCTCATTAGCGAAGTTTAGTTTCTTCTCTTCATTTTGCTGAACTATCTTCTTTTAACCCAAATATAAACATAAACATGAGATATTATCCTTCAAACATATAAATAAATAAATAAACTAAAAATAATTGATAATATTCATGTAAAAACATTCGTATTCAACACTCACATCTGGTAATCTCCCATATAATATATTTATATGTACATACGTTCATATCTCTATGGAATATAATCCACTTACTAGTTTAAACCCCAAAGCATCTATAAAGAGTATATATATTAATGCAAAACAAAGCCAAATGTTTGTGCCATTTTGCAATTAAGTCCTTTCTTCATTATCTTGCTTAGAAAAAAAAGGAGGGTCAAATTTGCTAAAAACCCTATAAGCAGAGATGAGAGCCAAAACAATGAAGCAGCAAAGAACCAAGGCATGGAGGATCAAAGCTACTTTCATTTGATTGCAGAATTTGCCATAACTACTGCAGGCTTCACTCCATGTGATTTTTTGGTCCCCATTATATGCTAAGTACAATATTTCCATCACTGCTGCCCCTGATGTCACCATTAAATATGCTACAATCTGTAGTACCAAAACAAGAAAAATTTTAAAATATGTTATCAGTCTCGGTACTTAAATGAAATTTTTTGAATAATCCAGTGAATATTTTGTAACTTTTTGAAAACGAGTGACTAAAACTTAAACTTACTAACAGTTTAGTAATTCAATTCTCTTACTTTTTTCGATTTAAAAATTCTAGCCCAATCATTATCGTTGTTTGTAATTTCTGTCAGAATTTGTAAACTTAATATATTTATTTTTTGTCAATCATTTGCATCGGCACAAGAGAATAGTTCAATAAATATGCCAAATTGACATATTTTGACAGAAAATACTAACAAAGTTAATGATTGGATTGAAATTTTTAAATAAAAGAAAGTAAGAAACAAAGAATCATACATGAAAATTAAGGTAAAGTTTGATGTTTTTAAGGATTGAAAAACCTGATCAGAGACAAAGAAGAGCCAAGCTTTAGTGACAAAATATCTGATCCAAGAGGCAACAGCAGCAAATAAAGCATAAGCAGCACATATGGCGCTGGTGCAAACCATGTATCTGCGAATCAAATTTCAATACTTTTTATTTATCTAAAATATAAATAAATAAATATATAAAAATCTTAACACTTTACTATTTATAATCTCTTTCTGATTTTTAAATCAGAGGAAAAACGCATTTAAGAGCATTCAAATCTATATCTTCCTCGTTGTTGCAATAACAAATGTGTCAAATGAGCTAAGGCTTAATCAACATTGTATAGAAGTTGATTTTTGTCTACTTATCGACTTATAACTCTTTCCCAATCTTTAAGTAAGAGGAAAAAACGTATTTAAACTCACGTCATCCTCGTTACCGTGTCAACTTAGTAAAGAAGTTGATTTTTATCAATATTGTAAAGAAATTAATACCAACGGAGTCAAGATTCAATTAATAATATAAAGAAGTTGGTAAGATGACTTACTTGACACCCAAAAGATTGTTGAATTTGACATCTCCGTAGATGCTGTTATCTTGCTTATTAGTTACAGTTAACCAAATGGTTGCCACACTTAGTGGAATCACTGAAACCCTAAGGGAACAATCTAGCAATTTGAGGATTGGGTTTTGGGTGTTTGAGCTTTCTGCAATGTTGTTGGTACTCATCTTCTGCAACAAAACAACAAGTTTTTAAGATAGAGAAGAAAATGGAATGGTTTTTTGAATGGTAAAGTGTACTAGTGGTGGGGGATAGATATAGGGTCAGTAGACTGTATTATAGATGAAAGGGGAGTTTTTGGATTGTTTGTTGAATCAAGTAGAAAAAAAGTAGGTGGATTGAGTATTTTGATTTTTAGGATAGTTTATACCATTAGTTAAATTTGATGGTTAAAATTTTGTGTCGACATTTCAAGGTTTGTTGAATCGAGTGGATCAGAAGCAGATCGATTGAATTTTCTATTATTTTCGGTTTAATTTATTCAGTTTATTCAATTGATTAAACGAGATGATTCAATACTATCGAAAAAATAATTAAGACAAAGGAGTGGTTAAAATTTTGTGTTGGTAACTTAAAAGTTTAAGATCCGAGTATTGGTGATGAAATCCTTTCTCTCTAAAGTGTAAAGTAAAAATGGTTTTTATTAGGCTTTAAACATTTTTCTTTTTCCTATACATTTCTTACTACTACTTATAACTCTTGAAATTCATAAACCGGAGGATAATATGCACTTAAAGACATTTGAACTCATATTTCTTCTGAACAATCTCATTATAAGTTTTGGTCGTATTTTTTTTGACATAATATCTAAAACTACTCATAACCCCTCCCCAACCCATAAATAAGAAGATAATACGCTTCAATGCACTCATACCTACCTATACATTTCTTATTATTACTAATAGATATCGAAGTTCATAAATCGAAAGATAATATGCAGTTAATCTTGTTAGAAATAGTGGGATGAATGATGTTAGGTTTGATATGGTAGTGGGATGAGTGAGAACAAGTGGGGCTGTGCTTTCTTTTTGGAAGTAATGATTGTTTGGTAGGTGTATGTTCTCACTTTAATGGATGATGCAAAATAACCTTGATTGTTTGATTCCACTACTGTTTTTTTTTACTCTTTGAATGAGATAAGGTTGAGTGAACTTGATTCTGATTTGTACAAGTGTATTTATAAAATATTATAGGTATAATAACAATTTTAATCTTTAATTTTATATTTTTCAATTTGATCCTTATTTTTAAAAGTTAAATTTGAACTTAATTTTTCAAAAGCAGTTTTATTTTTCTTTTTAGCATAAATGATGACTAAAACATTAATTTTTAACGTTGTTGACTTGA
Source organism: Gossypium raimondii (assembly GCF_025698545.1). Lineage (NCBI taxonomy): Eukaryota > Viridiplantae > Streptophyta > Magnoliopsida > Malvales > Malvaceae > Gossypium > Gossypium raimondii. Next base: position 55,533,391 of record NC_068569.1, on the reverse strand, counting down.
CAACTCACATGATAGTTTATGTGCACGTTATGCTAATATAACATCAATTGTCTTATATTTTACGTAAACAAATATTTAAAATTTATAAAATAAAAATCAAAACCAAAATTAAAAATATATAGAAAGTTCATAAAATTCAAAAATAACTAACATGAAGTACAAGTGAATTGTCATGCAGGTTGCTATGTTTAAAATTTTAACATTTTAGTTAGTAATCTCGTTAAAGAAAAACCATTTTAACTTTTTTTATATAAAAAAGTCGATTGTCAAATTTGACTATAAAAGACCATTTTAAAAGGAATTACTCTCTTCATTAGTTTAGTTGACAATTTAAGCATTAAATAAATTATATTAAAAATAATGTTAAAATTTGCTATTAGTCACAATATATATGGGTGTTCAAATGATTGATTCGATTAATAATCGAATCAATTACTATTAATTAAATTACTCGAAATGTAAAAATTTTAACTATTAACCAAGCTGATTTTTTTTCAAATACATTAACCGAATGAAATATTCCGGTTAATTCGTTTAGTTAACTGAATTAACCGATATTTATATGTTTTTGTCTTTTGGTTAAATTAAGTATAAAACAAATTACTAGGCTCGCTCCAGAGATACCTTAAGAAATAAAAAGAGAGAGTATAAAACATATAAAAAATATATTGTTAATGTTAATTTCTTTTTTAATAGTTTAAAAAATATTATATATAATATATTATTTATTTCGATTACTATAAAAAATAGTAGTTCAAAAAATACCTTGCTAATATAAAATATATTATATATTATTTATTTCGGTTAATTACCCGATTTCAAATCGAATTAATCAATAACTGCAAATTTAAAAAATCATTAACCGACCTCCAACCGAACTAAATTCGGCCATTGACTGATTAACTGAATTAGATTGATTCGGTGGGTTAATTCGGTTTTAATCGAACTATGAATGCCCCTAGCCGTATATTGTAAAAGTTATGGATTTAATCTCTGTAATTTAATTTGATGAATTTTAGTTTATGCGATTTTTCAAATTTTAAAATTCCAACCTCCACCAAATAATAGTTGTTAAATATATTAAGTTATGCTATTTTCAAAATTTAATGCGACAAATATATCACCATACGTATAACGACATATAAAAACTTAGGATTATCCAATGGAACAATATGGATTAAATTTACAAATGTATGTATAGTACACAAGAATAGTAATTGAATTTAACCAAACAAACTATTAAAATTTTAAAATTGAAACTACAGAGACTAAAATTGATCAAATTAAAGTATAAGAATAAATCCCGCTATGAGTAGAATTTAACTTTCATCATTTAACCTAACCCTTTATATATATATATATTCTTAGATGGTGATGCTTAAAGATGAAGAAATGAAGATATCAAAATGGAAGCATTTCATCTTCAATTTCACCCACAATCATGAAAAAGGGAGAAATATCAGTCAAAAAGTGTAATGAAAAAAAGCCACTAATTTTGTGTATATATATATATATATAAAAGAAGCAAAAGCTTTATGGCTTAACTAATGGCACTTATTGTGGAGTTGCCTTTCACACTTACAAAACTCCCCATCCCCACCTAAAGAATTGAATTTTTTAATTACACACCTCACTGTTTTTTACAATGTATTCTCATGAAGGCCAAAAAAACAAGCTCCTACTGTTTACTTTGCTTTCTCCGGAGTTCGGAGGAAAACTGACTAAGCTTCAGTCCACAAAGCATTCTTGCCTTCTCCACACCGTCGGTGAACGTCTTTCATCCTCTCAACAGACTTGCATATCCCACTGCAGGTCCAATCGAACGAAGCAACACAAACGTTGCCCGCTTGAGCCTTCCACTCGCAATCTGCGGCAAATGTTTTTCGTCATCAATCTTTTTGTTTCCAAATCCTGGTTTTGTAACATACTCCTTGAACATATGGTATTTATTATCTATTCTTGTCTTTTCACATACACACATATACAAATACAGTCCCCGGAGGAAGTCCGGGGATGTTACCGAACAATTGGGATCATAGAACCTCCAAGCATTGCTTTAATGTTAGGTGCCTTTTTAAAGCTATGTTGCTCAGATTTGGGAGTGAGAGATTTTACAGAGGTATGGTTGAATGTTTCTAAGTTTTTCCTTGTTTATGGATGGTCCTTTCAGGTCATATCCTTATATTCATGTGTTGAACACGAGTATTTCAAGGGAAAAAATTAACGTCTGAGCAACATAGGTTTAAAAAATATTGTCGGTGATGGAAAATATTAGGCAAGTACCATGGAAACCTCTATATTAGGAGTCAGATTGCATTTTGCCCCATTTACTCAAAACATAAGCAAAAACTGGTCGATCTGTTAAAAACTTCGTTCTTTTCTACTGTTAAAAGATGGCGTAGCTTATGAAATAACCAGTTAGCCACATGTACCTTATGCTGATACATAAGGACCAGCTTTTAATAGTAGAAATAAATGAAACTTTTAACAGAAGAATCTGTTTGCTCTTTGATCTACCGTGAAAGGACCGATTTGCCCAAATTTTGAGTAGAGAGGATAAAATGTAATTCAACTCTTAGCACAAGGGCCTCCATATGACTAGTGAGAACCACTTATCGATAACAAGTTCCTTGATAAGATGATTCCAAATACCAGATGGAAACAAGTACTGCATTTAGTTTAGGATGTTACCTGTGGTGCCACAGCATAGGCTTCGATCATCTATATGATCGACATCCAACCCTATAAACCACGATCCCAACGAAACATCTTCATTGGCATACTTATGCAGCACATGCCTGGAAAATTATCGTTAAAGAAAGACGAGTAATAAGCACAAATGAACTTCAAACACAAAGATACAACATTTTGTTTAGAAGATGCAAAGCTTACTGGTTAATTGATATATAGGAAGCTAAATCTCTAGAGATGGCGTATAGTTGCCCCGTTGCGTGCCGGAAATACTTGTTTCCTTCCTCACCGAATTTCCAATGTTCGGGTTCGTGATATCTTACTCCCCTATCCATGGACAAGAATAAAAGTGAGAAAACATAAATTTAGGTTATAACTCCGAACTTCTTTGTTAGAAACATGACCTTGGACTTACTTTTGGGCAAGAACGGGACCGGATTTCATACAACCGATATAAACCCGGGGCTTGGTTCGATGTCGAGCCAAAGTTGCTCCAAGTGTTGCTGCAAAAGCAAATTTTGTTTATATATGTTTGAACCAAAGTCAATTCATTTTAAGTTAATTTTTTTAGTTTTACCAAACATTTTTAGTGAAAACAACTTTTTATTGTTTTCTAATTTTCACCTATTTTAATTTTTCAAAAATTTTTAACCAAACACATTTTCTTAATGTTTCTCATTATCCAAGAAAAAAAAAACCAAAAATGAGTATCCAATTGGTAAAAAGACCTCTCCAGTCCCTCTCAAAAAAATTAAAACAATTTAATCCTGTCAATTTTGAAAGTGAGCAACTAAAGACAATTAGTCACGACGATAATGTTTTCTATTAATTGTACATGATTTTAATTGGTATAATAATAAATTTAGCCTACAAAGTTTACACATTCTGTCAATTTGGTCCTAATTAATCCTGCAACGTTTGTGTAAATGCTTAAATGTTGAGGCTGAATTTGTTGAATATTAGAATAAAGGTCAAAATGACAAAATATGTAAACGTTAAATGCTAAATTTGTTACTATAACAATCAAAATTATGTATAATTGACGGAAAACATTATCGCCGCGCTTAATTGTCCTTAGTTGCTCACTTTCGAAATTAACAGGGATTAAATTGCTCCTATTTTTTTCAGAGAGACCAATTTTCTCAATTTCGAAATTGAGAAATATTGGAGAGGTCTTTTAACCGTACCCAATTTCTATCATATCAAATCTAGAAACACAAAAACATATCCAGATAAATGAGTTACATCTGCAAATTGTTGTCATCACAAAATACTCAGTTTCAAGTGCAACATACATTTTGGCCGCCACACGAAAACGGAAAATATATTAAAGAATTTTAGGTTTAATGTTTACCGGTTTAAAAGACTGTTCTCATGAAAGAAAAAAAAAAGAGAATGGGGAAGAAAATGTTGTATATGTACCTATATTTACATGCACATCATCATCGACTTTGACATAGAAATCAGCATCCCACAAAGCAGCAGCAGTGGCGAAGTATGTCTTTGTCTTGGCTGATAATTCAAGGTAACCCTCAACATGCTCCTGCTCAGAACAAAAAAAGTTTACAATAAAAAATAAGGCTACATAGCTGTTCCAGAGATATATACATAAAACTGAAAACGAGCGAGATTGAGGGTAGTACCAGCCGCAGAAAGTCCCCATGCTTTCGGTCTTCTGCTTCAATAGCTCTATCGAGGATACCCCCGGAGGTAGCACTATCGTTTGGACAGATAAAAAAGTTTAAAGAGAATTCAATTCAATCGAAATAGTTGACTATACAACAAAAGGATTCATAAAGCTTCTGTCCAGAAAACTTAGCTTTGAACTTGATAAAGTACATACCTATGGCCGATTACGAATCGCATTATGATTCCCTTCTCCTCTTCGAGCTTCTTTCTTTCTTCTCCTTGAGGCATCCAAGTAGCACGAACTGAATCTCTTCGTTTTCTGCTACTAAAAGCGGTATTGATGCCTACAACCATTAAGTATTTCCGTTTCCCATTTGTTTCGGGGATTTTCAGTTCGTCGGAAATGGGAGAACCATTAATTATTGATTCTTGCACTGCCCTTGTAGCGGCTAACTCCATCTCCAAATTCGATATTGTTTTGTCCAACGTTCTGCATTTTTATAATCCGTAAAAAAAATACACCTTCCACAACGAAATCAAAGGGGTATCTAAAAAAGCGAAGCACGGATATGAACTTACTGTATAGCATTATGAGTCCTCGAAACTTCACTGAGTATATCCTTTGATTCATGCTTCACATCCTTCTGCTAATATAAATCCATCGTGTAAGCTAACAAGAACTTAACAAAAGGCGACAAAATTATCGAGTAGTTGAATAAAAAACTCACTCGTATCGGATCACAACCCTCTGAAATTAACTTTAGTCTTTCATCTTTAACACCCATTGCTCGTGATATGGTTTTATCCTCGGCCTCCGGCACTGTCCACATTCTGATACCCCCAAAGATCTAATTAGTTCGGCATTCACATTGGTAAGAATATAACAAACTAGGACTGAAGATATAAAGGTAGCTTCTCGATTCAGGACAGAGAACATCCATTGATTCTTGAAGAAATTCGAGATAACGGTAATAACCGAAGATCCCGACAACAAGTTTGGATATAAGAACAGTAAACAAAATGAAATGTCAAATGAATATCATTAACTAAACACCATTTTCAGAGGAGGGAACATCGGGAAACAATCTCTCCCCGACATTAACCAATCCTTGCCGTGAAAGCGAATACAGAAAGATCTTGATGATGGCTAAAACTTTGAATCCACCATGAAAGAAGCATAAAACAAGGACATGAAAAGCTTCATAATGCTATATGAAGTGCAGATCTTAGCATTACACACCATTAAACAAAGTGGGTTCATTAATTACACAGCACATATCAATCTAAATGTAAAAACAAAAAAAACCCCTAAAAATTAATGATTATTTGTAAAAAGTTTTCATAATCATTGCCACTAAAATGATATACACAAATATATAGCAATAAGCCTAGTAAAAAAGTGATCTAAAATATGGTCCATGGTACTAATTAAAACAAAGAAAACAGCTATTGCTTTCACTAAGTTTTATATATATATATATATAATATTTACAATCACCTAATACATCAAACTGCAAATACAAGCTAGAACCAAATCAAGAAATGAAAATTAAAAGAATTTACCTATCAGAAAAGAGCATTCCAGCACAAAAACAGCCAATGCAAAGCAAAAGAGTCAACTTTTTTGTTACCATAGATTTTGGATTTGGATCAAATCCTTTGCTTTTCCAACTCATTTTTTTTCTTCTTCTTCTGAAAGTACTGAAAAATCTAAATCAAAAGCAAAAACCCAATTCTTATCTCAAATCAAACAAAGTCAAAATGACCCAAAATTTCAGATCCAAAACCTTCAACTTTCTAGAAAAATGAAACGAATAAAAGGAAAAAACCTTTTTACACAATGAAAGTGTGACTCAATACTTTGAATTTGTAATCTTTCAAATTGGGTTTTTCGAGATTTGTTTCAGCTGAAAATTTGCAGAGAAGAGGAAAAAAAATGATGCTGTTTTGGGAAGTTTTTTTGGAGATGAACCAGCAACTTCAACTGTTGAGTTTCTTACATATAAATATTATATACATTGAAATCTATATAGTATAGCCGACATTCCAAGAAATTTAGTGTTTTGAATTTTAAGGTGGGTTAATTTGCTTTTGGGGCCTGAACTCTTTCACATTAGAGTCTGAGTTTTTTTTTCAAGTTAGTCCCTAAATTTAGTAAAATTTTCCACATTAAAACTTAAACTTTTTTTAGTCCAAATTAATCCTTGAACTTGGTAATTGTTCGCGCATTAGGTTTTGATCATTTTCTTTATACAAGTCGATCCCTTATATTTCTTTGAAAAAGTTAGACAAAAAAGTCAAACCTCAATATGTGAACAATTACTAAGTTAAGGTCCTAATATGGAAATAATTGTCAAGTTAAAGTCTCGAAAAGTATATTAACCCTTTTTGGGAAGCATGTGGAGATGGCCCAGAAACTTCAACTGCTGAGTTTCTTACATATAACTATTAATATACAAGAAAAATATATAAATTTTCAATTTAAAATAATATAGCTGACATTCCAAGAAAAATAGGTGTTTTGAATTTTAAATTGGATTAATGCACATTTTACCCCTAAATTTGGGGTTTGATTTTTTTGGTTAAAAAATGGCATAAGTCCCTACACTCTTCATAAATTTGGATTTAGTCATTGCACTTTTATTTCTAGGAATTTTTCCATCTGCTTTTCAAATTTCAAAATTCAAGTCTAACTATTAACACTGTTAAAATCAATTTGTTAAATTTAAATTCATTACAGCGTGTCATATTTTTAGTTAGATTACTACGAAGTGAATGTCTTTTTATTTCAAAATGTCACACCAACAGATCAAATAAAGATAATTTAACAGTATGAACAACTGAAAGTAAAGAAACTAAATTCCTAGAAATGAAAATACAGGAACTAACTCCAAATTTGTGAACAACACTAGGACCTATGACATACTTTAGCCACTTTTTTTTGGTCCAAGCCAGTCTTGAAAAAAGGTTGAACCAAAAACAATTCAGATCCTAATGCGGGCACAGTCGTCAAATTCAAGGACTAACTCGAAAAAAATAATACTCAAATATCACGTTTAGAGACTAATTGGGGATAAAAAATAATGCATTAACACTTTTAAAGTATTTTATTTGTTTGATTTGGTCCAGTCCACAGGCTAAATAAGGGTTGGTAGTACATTATTTGAATCCTAGTTGTAAATTCATTGACATTTTAACGATTCCCCTAGTGCTAGTGCTAGTTGTAGTTGATTCTTCAATAATGCACTCTAAAATATAAATGATTTTTTTTCCATTTTTGGACAAAGAAACAATGTTGATTTCATGTTTGATATGACTTATTATAGGAAATTGTTAAGTTTTTTGGGCACTTTTTTTTTAATTTCAGTATTAATCGTTTTTATTATATCTGCTCTTTTTTATTCAATGCCAAGTACATTTAAACCCACTTATCAATGCCAATCGAATTAAGACTCAATCGGCCATTTCTTAAGTTCTTTATTAACAAAGAAAGTTGACACCTATGATAAAGTAATATTTCCACGTTAATCACTTAAATTAAAAATGATTAAATCAGTAAGGTTTAATTTTGCTATCAGTCTCTATACTTTTGAATTTTAAAATTTCAGTCTTGACTCGGATAGTAACCGTTAAACTCATTAATTAAAATGATATGACTTTTTGTGAGTAATATGGACAGATAGTAAGGCGACCTAACATTACACATATAATAATATATTTATCATATAACATTAAGATTATATGAACAGCTTACACATAATGTAGGGATTTTTTTACTTGAAATTATGTAGGAATAAATGTAAGGTATAATGATATATTTAGTCCTTCAACTTTAAAAAAATTATTTTAGTCATATATTTAATTTTTCATATTTCCTTCTTAAACTTGCTTCTTTGTCAAATTAACCCATAATGAATAAAAAAGTTAAAGTTTTTAACTTTCTTGACGTTGCATACACATGAATTGTCACGTGGATGATATGTCAGCATCTAATTAATTTTTAAAAAAATTTAAAAATTCAAAAAAAAATATAAAAGCAATTTTTAAAAATATAAAATCATTAAAAAATATTTTTAAAATTTTTAAAAATTAATTAAATGTTGACGTGTCATCCATGGGACTTCCCACATATATGCCACATCGACAAAGTTAACAAATGTTAACTTTTCCATCTATTTTGAGGTGATTTGACAAAAAATACAAGTTCAAAGACTAAAAGATATGGGAAATTAAATGAAAAACTGTCATTATGCCTAAATTTAACCATAGAAGTTAAAATTTAAAATGAATGTATATTAAATTACGATACACTCACGACGTGAGAGAAAAAATGTAACAATATATTTAATAAAAGTTCATAGAAAAATTAAATAATATTGCAGTTGAAATGGTAAAGTTAATTGTTTAAAATTCATTGCGACATAAGTTCAAATCTTATTGTGATTTAGTTTTTCTATTTATTTATAAAATATAAAAAAGATAAACACCCTTAAAATAATATAATTGACTTTGTACATATAAGGGTATCTTAGTAATTTTCCAATTAAGATGATGCTTTTGTGACTCGTGACATCTACTCCGTCGATGAGTTAATATAAATATAAATAAATTAAATCTTTAAATTAAATATAATACCAAATTAAGTTAAAAATTAAGAGAGGAGCTGTGAATAATGGTGGAGATGAGGAAAGCTTCAGACAAGACAAAAACTGTTCTAGAAACAAAGTACCTTAGAGAAGAATTTTAGGCTGTCAAAATAAAATAAAAATAAAAATAAAACCTATGACATAGTTTCTATTAGTCTTTCTATTTTATGAAATTTAAGGATTTAGTCCTTGTACTTTAATCTGATTATTTTTAGTTATTATACTTTTCAAAATTTAAAATTTCAGTCCTCACCAAATAATAACTGTTCAACACACTAAGTTCTGTTATTTTGAAAGTCTGATAGGACAAACATATTATCATATGTCTAATACCATGTTAGCTTGTTATTTTCACATAGTACTCACTAAAACTCCAATTAATGGATTTACGACTGTCATTTGCGTCAAGATTGAAAATTGAAAATTTGAAAAAAATAGGGACTTGAAATGATTCAATTAGGGAATATATATACTAAATCTACAAATGTACATTCAGTATAGGACTAGTAATTGACTTTAACCAAACGAATTTAACTGCTACTGTTAGAGTCAGGAGTAAAATTTCAAAATTTCAAAAATTCAAAAAGTACAAGGGTTAAAATAGACCAAATTAAAAAGTATAGGGACTAAAATTGATCGAATTAAAATACAGAGACTAAACCCAGAACTTTTACAGATTATAGGAACTAGTAGGAAAATTTAACCAACTTGAAAAATCAAAACATATGTGGTTTGGACCATTACCATTCCAACACAACATTTTCCAAACATTCATGAAGGGATATGGGTGGACACGTGACAAGAACATGAGTTCAATAATGGATTCTTTTAGGTTCTTCAAAGAGTTAAGAAGCTAGGCCTAGGCTAGGATTCAATTTAAAGTTTTGGTGATTGGTCACATTATTGATTTTTAATTTATTTGTAATTATTCAAAATTTTAAAAAAAATTATTTAATTCGATTCAATAGATCTATATTGATTTACGAATCAATTAATTTTTTAACTTCGTTAAATTAATATCCCGACTAATTTTTTATTCAATTATCTGATTTATCAATTTGATTCGATTTAAACAATATGGGTGATTATCGAAACTTGTAAATGATGGCAAATACATGGATAGCATTGATGCTAGGACCCAATTCCAGCACACAATATTTTGGATCTATTCATAGTTGTTTATGCATATGCATGTGTATATACTCCACCATGGCAAACACTTTTGCAACAAATAATTATAATTATTAATAAAGTTTGCTTTTAATGTCTATTTTTAGTGTAATTTTGCTCTTAATTCTCTTTTTTAAATTACTTTTGCCCTTAATTTTAAAATTTAGACGATTATTTTTAACAATAAGTTATTTTAATAATATTGATCTGACAGTTTATATGGTAATCTAGGTATACTTCATAAAAATTTAAAAAATATTAAAAATTTCAAAAAAAGCTCATAAATATAAATGTTTTGAATTAACCATGTCAACAATAAAGCATGGGTGCGCTTCCATGTGAATTGCCACGGTAGTGTCCCTAAATTTTTAATAATTCAATCAGTTTTTCCATTAAAAAAATAAGAGAAAGTAATTGAACTAAAATTTGAAGGTTAACGACTAAGGTAATAAAAAGAATTTATGATTGAAGTAACCAATAAAGTAAAACTTAAATGCTAAATTTATCATTATGCTTTTCTTTTTTTACGCAAAGGGATAAAACACTGAGTTTAAGCGACAATATGGCCAAGCCGTACCCAAGCATGCAAGAAGTAATGAACTCCAAGTGAGCATGCATGAGTATGCCATAGAAGCTAAACAGTCAGTAACTTTGTTACCTTCTTTATATATATGCTTGATTTTAACTTCCTAAGGTAGAAATAGAAGGCCAATGATAGAACGAAGAACAACATAGTGATGTTGTGCTGCCAACCTGTTTTAAATCAGTTGCTTTGCAGCTAAACTATTGGGTTCAGGCACAATATGTAGCAAACCCAATTTTAATGTAGCCTCAAGGCTGTTCAAAGTACCCTAAAGTTCTGCTTCAAAAACAAAACATCATCCGATATATCTTTAGAACCCTGAAATCTAGGTGCCTAGGTAATTTTTGCCTCATTGGTAACTTTTTCCAAGTTACTTCTGAATTTTTTTTATCTAAGTTAGTACTCGAACTTAGTAAAAAAGCCTTCGATTGATTTGTACTTGAAAAGTAATTTTGTTTTAATTGTTGTTGCAACAGAATTGAACAAAATCGATTAAATGCAAAGTAAAGCAAGGAGCAAAGTAAGGAGAGAATTAATATACGCTATTTGTTAACATAGTTTGGATTCACCAATCCTACTTTCGAGACTCGCTTAGTGAATGATTTTATTAAAGAAAAAAAAGGTTCGAATCACCTATTGACTTAAGCTTCAACAGCGATCCCGATTGTCACAAATTGCTCACCAGAATACCTCACAATACAATCAATAAAACTCTCCAATAAAAACTAAAAGAGGGTCACAAACTTACCCAATGGAATAGCAAAATACGAAAGTGAAAGATACTCAAAACTACACATAAAGTGACGCCATTAGCAACCTATTTATAAGCTGATACAAGAGTTCATCAAAAAGAGTTTTGATACACTTCAAACTCCTATTTAAAAGTTGAAATTATCCTATTAATTATCCTGAGTATTCATCATATAATAGCCTTCATAAACAAGTCTTCCAACATCTTCAAAATTGTATCAAGAGATAATGATACGGATAAGGACGAACATCTTCAACACCTTAAACTTCACCCTTCTTTTCCAAGTAAATAGAATGAAAGATAATCTCATTAATTTCATCTTGAATGCCCATATTTATTCATTTGCTGCAATAACGAGATCAAATTAAAAGTTAAACTATTATATCTAGTGCTATAAGTGTAGTGTTTTCGTCTATATACACTTGCAATTTTTCGAATATATTGGTTTAATAAAATTATTCATGATTTACATTAATGCCATTTGCATATTGTCTTGACATGGTTTTTGCATGCAACGCAAAATAAAATTAAATATTAGCTCACTGGTTGTTTAATGTTTAAACTAATACTAAGCGATATTACGTGGTCGGATCGTAATACGAAAAGACAACTTGTATTAGTAGACGAACCTAAACATGCCCTTAGTCTAATCGAAAATAATCGGAAATGACCAAAACGATTGAAAGACTAATATGTCGTCTATCAAATCCAATTGAAGAGATGATTTATCTTGGGCATCGGGCCGGATGACTCCCAGAAAATAGAGACATAGAAATGACTAATTGGACTGACAGTACATCGGATTGGACCCAATAAGAATAAATCTTTAATTCGTTTATGAATTTATTCACTTGTGACGTTCAAAGTTTGGCATACCTTATTATTGAGTAGATGATAAACTATTTATGCGTGACCATATACTTTGATGTAAGTAAAAGCCTAAGTTTAAATATATAATGAATCAAAAGTTGGCGAATTGGGTATACGACTTCTACAATATGTAGCATCATTCATAATAGTGAAGTTTATAGCCCAAGACACGGGTAAATGATATCCTCTCTTTGGCATTACATGATAGATTAAAAGTAAATGAAGCAATGTGTTGTTCGTATTTTTGATGAATGACTTCGTTACTATTTGATAGTAATTGACTTTTCATGAAGGAAGATGTAATTTACCATGATATAAAATAGAATCATATTGGGAGAGCGAAATTATCCTAGAGAGATTAAGGATATCCTATGAGGGTAACACACTTATGACAATGTCATTGGATGAGCATTGATCTAGTTACTTTTATAATGATATGTCAATAAAATGAAAGATAATCTAATTAATCACATCTTGAACGCCCATATTTTTCATTTGCTGCAATAACGAGATTAAATCAAAAGTCAAACATGTCAACCCGACAACTTTGACTACACCAAAGCTGTCATTCCATCTGTTGTTTCGAATGTGTTGCAATCAAAGTCCCAATACTTGGATTTCGTTACACCTTTTGTCCAAACTTTTTAAAATACTGTTAAATTATAATGACATGACATTTTAAAATCATATGACGCGATTCGGTGAAAATTGTTTTCTAATTGCAAATTTGAGAAAACAAATGCAAAGTAAAAATTACTTTATCCCTTAAATTTTATGATGATCTAATCCCAAAACTTACTTTAATTCATAGAAATCACTTTTAAAGAACAAGTCTAACATCCAAATCTCGTATATCATGTTTTGTTAAATTTTCAAATTACCATATATATTTTTTTGCATTAAAAAATACGTCTTTCTAAATTATCAATTAAAGAACTATCCTAATTATTAATTTCTATAAATTGATATATAGAAGGTTTTTTTTCAATTTATGGGTGAGATTAAAGGACTTATAAATATTTTTAATTGATATTTACGAAAGTAAAAATACATAAATAAGATACGTAAGGATCTCTATAACTTCTCTTGTGGAGTTAAAAAATTTCACCACCTATTATTTATTAAAGGGTAAACTATAGGAGAGGTCATCCAGTTATGGTTTTTTTTTTGTCACCCAACCTGTGGCGGAGCTAGAAAATATTTTTTGGAGAGTCAAAATTAAAATATTTATACTTTAATTTTATCATTTTAATAGCTTATATATTTATACTTTTTAAAGGGTTAAATTAAATTTTTATCATTTTTGAAGGAACCAAAGTGTAATTTTACCACTACTAATTTAAAATTTTATAAATTATAAAGGGCCTAAATTAAAATTTTACCATTTTAAGGGGGCTATAATATATATATATATATAAATACAAGGGGAGAAATTGCACAAATCTTAAACCTTGGGGGCCCTACTTATATTTTGGGGGGCATAGTATATTTACTAAGGACTAAATTGAAAAAAAACTAAACTTTGGGGGCATCCTTGGGCCTCTACTTGGCTCCACCGTTGCACCCAACTATGAAAAGTTACAAAACACACATATAATTATTTAATTGTTATTTTTTTATCACCATCTAGCTAACGTAAAAATAGAAACACTTAAAATCCAAGATAATTAGGAGATAAAAAAGACAGAATTAAATAATAAAGTGATTATTTTATAACTTTTTTATAGTTTTGTGATGAAAACATAAATTACCCTTTATTAAATTATAAAAGTAAAGGATAATAGGGTTTGGATAAGAGAAGCTTTGAGATTTCAATTTAAATACCCATTATATGCAACATCATATCATCATCATCATCATCGTCATCATCATCATAATTATTAAATAATAAGAAGAGTTGTAAGATCATGATTTCTAATTTTGACTTTGGCAAGAAGCCTCATTAAATTGTCTTACATATATTTTAAAGGCAGATAAAATGTCAATCACATCAAAGCTTGGAAAGGGAATTAGGACCTGCCATTGAGTGTGTTTCTTTTATTAGGTAGTGATATCAAATGAACCACAAGTTCTTCACTAATTAATGATTTCTTTTTGAAAATTTAATTCGATTGTGAAAATACTCGAAAATTTTTAAGTTGATATAATGTTTAATACTATCTATAATTCATTCCAATTTCTAAATAGGAGGATAAATGTGCTTCAGCCCGCTCGAATCTACATCTTCATGTACTGAAAATAATACCAATACCAACAAAGTTAATACTCAATCCGCTCACTAATTAATGATTTTAAACTTTGATAATATAGCCAAACAACTTCTTCTTCATTAAGAGTTGTTTATAAGGTAATACAAACTATATATTTTGCAAGTTAATTGACCCTAAACCAGTTTGATTTAGCAACTAAAAGCTATGATTGAACTATGAAGTTTATGGAATGACATGATGAACCTTCTTTGTGGTGGTAAGCAAAAAGTATGAAACATATATGCATGATTAATTGAGAAGGAAAGGTACCTTTTTATTTTATTTTTCTTGATGGAAACATTCCTTCTTTTATTTTTTTTTGGTGCAACAACAGGATTGAAACCTATTAACTATAAAATTATTACAACTCACAATTCCTTTCATGCATAATTGTATTACATGTTTTTGAAATCGGATCGATAGTTAATGATAACACTCTAGAATAACGTATTTTTATATATTAATTATGTATTTATTCTGAGTATGATCCTGCTAATTTGAGCTATTTATGATCTTTTATCTCATAGGGACTAAATTTGAAGCAAAAGCAAAATTAAGGGCCAAAAGCGTGAATTTAGAGATAAAATGGGCCAATGTGCGACACAAGGAAAAGTTGGTGCCAAAAGTGCAAGCATGGAGGACACAAGGGTTGAAATGCAAAAAGAAGAGATTTTATTTTATTAAACTCTGTATTAATTATATTAGGATAATTAATATTGAGATAATTATTAAGGATTATTTTAGGATTTTATTTTATCTTTATTTATCTTCAATTAAATGTATTTATCTTTTAGGAATTTAAGTAGAATTAGAATATCTCCCTAGCACTATAAATAGGGGTGAAGTGACTCAAAGGGAGCCCATCTTTTCTTTTTTCAGAACACTCTCTCCCCAAAAGTCTAGGCTTTTGTTCTTTTCATATTTCTTTTCAATAAAATCTTTATTTTTATTTTATTTATTTTCTTTTCTACCACAACCATGAGCCACTAAACCCATCTAGTCAAGGTTGTCAAAAATCCCCAAAAGGGTTATTGAGGCTTAGAATCCGTACTTAGCCTTCTCAACGAGTATTCATCGTTTCTCCGCACTCTGGTGACGCTTCCGTCCATGTCCCTTAAGAAGTAAGCTTTTCAACGTATGCAAAGGCGACCGCTTTGTATGTTTTGGGAAGGTTGCACAGTCGGTTCGTTAGCTTACTGCGTCAGAGGTTGGCGAGCCCAAGAGACAAAATGGCGTGGGATTCGCCATTGAGAAGCGTTGATCTAGCATAAGACGATCCCACAGAAGCGATTGTTGGCTAGAGTCAGGTTCCACCAAATTGTAAGTCTAAATCATTGGAGCTGGTGGTCGTAGGCGTCCTCTTCCACTATAACTGGCTTATTCGGTTTGGGAAGGATCATCTAAAAGTGAGGATTTAACCCAAGGCGAACGAGACAACCTGGAGGTGGAATCTCCCATAAGAATTTTCTTTCTCTCAACTCTATTATTTATTTATTTTTCTAATTTTCAATTCAATATTCTTAATTGCTTTTTATTTTATTTTTCGTTTCTAGATCCAACAATTTAATTCTTCTATTGTTTTTATTTTTTTTAGGAACGCAGGTTGTCTTGGGCAAGACTCTGCTTGGGATATCACGAAACAAGATATTTTGCAAGTCCAGTCCCTGAGGATTTGACCCTACTTCCCTTTTACTATTCTTTTCATTATTTATTAGGGATAGGATATTTTTGGTGCTTTCAACGACCGCATCAAATTTTGGCGCCGTTGCCGGGGACTGGCAACGTACTAATCTTGTTTCTTTGTTTCTTATGACCAGATCTGCTCCAGGTACTCTTGCGTTCGATTCAGAAATTGAGAAGACTGCTAGAGCCAATCGCAAGGAGACAAAGTTACGAAAAAAGCAGTCAGCGGTGGTTGGAACTCAAAGTAACCCACCGCCACAAATAGAAGTCGACGACGAAGCTGAGTCTAGGGTTAACGAAAACCCTACTCAAACAATTGAAAGTGAAAAAGTAGAAGTCGACTCACCAGAAGAAGTGCTTAATGCTAGGGTTAACGAAAACCCAAATTTAGCACACGATCCAATGGCTCAAACGATTCGGCAACTGGCCGAAGCTCCAACAGAACAACCGCCATTATGCATCGCATATCCTACTATAGATACTGATTTTGAATTGAAGTCAGGTTTAATCCAGTTATTGCCAACTTTTCGTGGGTTACAAAATGAAAATCCCCACAAGCATCTGAAAGAATTTCATATGGTTTATCTTAGCATGAAACCTCAGGGGGTAACTGAGGATCAGATTAAATTGCGTGCTTTCCCTTTCTCCCTAGCAGATTCCGCTAAGGAATGGTTATTTTATTTACCCCCTGGATCTATTACAACTTGGGCTGATCTATCTCGTTTGTTTCTGAACAGGTTTTTTCCAGCATCTCAAGCAGCTGAGCTAAGAAGAGAGATCATTGGAATAAGACAAAAAGAAGCTGAGTCCATTTACGATTATTGGGAGCGATTTAAAAGTTATGTGCAAGCTGTCCACAACATGGTATAACAGAGCAACCTCTCCTCCAATACTTTTACGAAGGTTTGAAGCCCATGGAGATGAATATGGTAGACGCTGCTAGTGGAGGAGCATTGGTCAACATGACTCCCCAACAAGCGAGAGACTTGATCTCCACGATGGCTGCAAATTCTCAGCAGTTCCGAGCCAATACTGAACCCCCTAGAAGGGTTCATCAGCTAAGTAATTCAACCTTAGAGGATAAAGTTGATAGACTTACTAATATGATGAACTCTCTTATTGCAGAAAAAACAAAGACAGCTCGGTTATGTGGAATATGTGCTACACCAGATCATGCAACTGATGCATGTCCCAGTTTGTATGATGATACCACGGCCCATCTGGGTGCTGTGGGAAATTTCCCTGGGCCACCACAAAGGCAGTACGACCCCTACGCTAATACCTACAACCCAGGGTGGAGGGACCATCCTAACTTAAGCTATGGGACCAATCCACGAAATAACCAGCCATACCAAAATCGATTTCCGCAACAGCCACAAGGTTCAGGTAATTTTCTAGAAACCATGGTCAATAAGTTAGCAGCTAATGTTCTTGATTTCCAACAGCAAACTCTTAATTTCCAAAAAGAGACGAAAGATTTCCAACAGAAAACCGAGGCGTCCATAAGAGAGTTGACCACATCGATTGAGAAATTGACTTCTCAAGGGAAGCTACCGTCACAAACAGAACCAAACCCTAGACAAAATGCAAATGCAGTGACGTTGCGAAGCGGAAAGGTACTGGAACCAATTCCTGACAGGAATCTTGCCCAAGAAATTACCCAGGAAAAACCCGAAAAAGACGAACAGGTCCGATCGAAGCCTCCATTGCCTAAAATTCAACCTCCATTTCCAGAACGATTCAACCAGTGTCGAAGAGGTAAAGAGGATAAAGAAATTCTTGAAACATTTAGGAATGTCGAGATCAATATTCCGCTGTTGGATGCCATCAAGCAAATACCGCGGTATGCTAAATTTCTTAAAGAGCTTTGCACCAACAAACGAAAATTAACAGGTAATGAAAGGGTGAATGTTGGTGAGAATGTATCCGCAGTGTTACAGCGAAAAATGCCGGCAAAATGTAAGGATAGGGGCATGTTTGTAATACCATGCAAAATAGGCCATTTGGGAATTAAAAAGGCTATGTGTGATCTAGGGGCTTCTATAAATGTAATGCCGTATTCTATTTATGAATCACTTAACGCGGTTTTTGACAAAAGCAGTGTTATCATTCAATTGGCGGACAGTGTCATTGTGCATCCGTATGAGTACTCGAGGATGTTCGGTAAAGTTAACGATCTTATTTTCCTGCAGATTTTATGTGATCAAAATGGAGGAGGATAGCACTCGGATCTTGGATCTCCTGCTAGCTCGACCGTTCCTTAGTACAAACTAGTACTAAAATTGATGTTCAAGTGGAACTCTCACGATGGAGTTTGATGGGGAGATCGTAAGTTTAATGTCTCTGACGCCATTAGCCATCCAAGTGAAATATTGAGCGTAAATTGTATCGACATAATTGATTCTTTGGTGGAAGAGAATTTCGAGTCAATTTATGGAGATAATTCTGAACTTGATGAAATTGAATTTGTTAATGAGTTATTATCTCCAAATACTAAACTATTACCTTCTGTTATACAGGTGCCAGAGTTGGAGTTGAAACCACTTCCTGAGCATCTGAAATATGTATTTTTGGGGAAGGGTAATACCCTACCAGTCATAATCTCCAATAGACTCTCCACACATGAAGAGGAAAGTTTGGTTCATATACTAAAAAGTCATAAGGAGGCGATTGGCTAGACCATTGCAGACTTAAAAGGGATAAGCCCTTTGACGTGCACACACAGGATCTACTTGGAGGAAGACACGAAGCCGAGGTGAGAGGCGCAAAGACGGTTAAATCTGAATATGATGGAGGTAGTAAAAAATGAAATAATCAAGCTTTTAGATGCTGACGTAATTTACCCTATTTCTGACAGTAGGTGGGTAAGTCCGGTTCAGGTCGTGCCCAAGAAAACGGGTGTGACAGTAAAGAAAAATGCTGAAGGTGACTTGGTACCTACCCGAGTACAAAATGGGTGGCGCGTCTGCATTGATTACAGGAAGTTGAATTCATACACTAGAAAAGATCATTTCCCTCTTCCTTTTATAGATCAAATGCTTGAAAGATTAGCCGGAAAAACTCATTTTTGTTGTCTTGATGGATACTCAGGTTTCTTTCAAATTCCAGTCGCACCGGAGGACCAAGAAAAGACCACTTTTACATGCCCATTCGGTACATTTGCTTATAGAAGGATGCCATTCGGTCTTTGCAATGCGCCGGCCACCTTCCAAAGATGTATGATGAGTATATTTTCTGAATATGTGGAAAAAATTATCGAAGTTTTTATGGATGATTTTACTGTATATGGGAATTGTTTTGATGAATGCCTTAAAAATCTAACGATAATTTTAAGTAGGCGCATAGAATTTAATCTTGTCTTGAATTATGAAAAGTGTCATTTTATGGTAGACAAGGGTTTAATTCTAGGTCATGTTGTTTCATCTAAAGGAATTGAGGTCGATAAGGCCAAAATTGATATTATAAATTCTTTGCCTTATCCCTCCACTGTGAGGGAAATTCGTTCTTTTCTTGGCCATGCAGGTTTTCTGGCGCTTCATAAAAACTTCTCAAGGTAGTTGAACCCTTGTGTGAGTTGTTGCGAAGGATAAGAAATTTGAGTTTGGCCCAAAATGTAAGGAGGCATTTGATACACTTAAGAAAAGTTAGTCTCCGCTCCTATAGTACAACCACCAGATTGGAAATACCCATTTGAAATTATGTGCGACGCTAGCGAGCTTGATGTAGGAGCCGTGTTGGGGCAAAGGATAGACAAAGAACCACATGTCATATGTTATGCCTCGAAAACCCTAGATGCTGCGCAGAGCAACTACACCACTACGGAAAAAGAACTCTTAGCCGTTGTATTTGCTTTAGATAAATTTCGACCTTATTTATTGGGAACTAAAGTGATTATTTTTTCTGATCATGCAGCTCTCAGGTATTTGATCGCGAAGAAAGAAGCAAAACCGAGGCTCATTAGGTGGATTTCTTGCTCCAAGAATTTGACATTGAGATTCGAGACAAAAGAGGATGCGAGAATTTAGTGGCTGACCACTTAAGCAGAATAAAAGTACCTTTTGACAACATCCCTATTAAAGAAGAATTCCCTGATGAGAGCCTATTCTCGACCGAGGTACGTCTCCCATGGTATGCAGATTTAGTAAACTTTCTAGCCACGGATTATTACCCACTAAGGTAGCACGCCCGTGAGGGACAAGCTTAGACGCAACGCTCGATATTAAATTTGGGATGACCCATACTTATGGAAACACTGTTCAGACCAGATAATACGAAGATGTGTTCCAGAAACTGAGGTAACTTCTATCCTTAATTTTTGTCATGCTGAAGCTTGTGGAGGTCACTTTGGCCCTAAGCGGACCGCTCATAAGGTGTTAGAATGTGGGCTATATTGGCCCACAATTTTTCGAGATGCATATAACTTCTGTAAGTCTTGCGATAGGTGCCAACATACAGGTAACATCACTAAACGAAATCAAATGCCCCTTTCCCCGATTCATGTATGCGAAATCTTTGATGTATGGGGTATCGATTTCATGGGCCCATTTATTTCTTCATTTAGCAATGTATACATAATTCTTGCAGTAGACTATGTTTCTAAGTGGATAGAAGCAAAGCCTACTCATAATGATAATGCCAAAACTGCTATGGAGTTTTTAAAACAAACTATCTTTTCCAGGTTTGGCACACCTCGAGCCCTAATCAGTGATCGTGGCACCCACTTTTGTAATAAGGTCATGGAGGCACTGTTGGCAAAATATGGAGTCCACCACCGTATAGCTACGGCTTACCATCCCCAAACGAACGGTCAAGTCGAGGTCTCAAACAGGGAAATCAAGACTATTTTGGAGAAAACAGTTCGTCCTAACCGAAAGGATTGGAGCCTTCGGCTAAATGATGCACTTTGGGCCTATAGGACTGCGTATAAGGGACCGATTGGTATGACCCCGTATCGACTTGTTTTTGGTAAAGCCTGCCACCTTCCAGTTGAATTGGAACATAAAGCCTATTGGGCCATTCGACAGTGTAACTTGGAGTTAGAACCTGCAGGAAAGGCAAGGAAATTAGACATCCAAGAGTTAGAAGAAATTCGTAATGATGCCTACGAAAATGCTCACATTTATAAAGACAAGACAAAGTTGTTTCACGATAAGAGAATAGCTCAGAAGCATTTTTCAGTAGGACAAAAAGTTTTACTTTATAACTCTGTGTTAAAGTTATTCCCAGGTAAGCTTCGATCACGATGGCAAGGAGCTTTCGTTGTTACTAAAGTGTTCACACATGGAGCGGTTGAAATAGAGAGTGAAGAATCTGGAAAGCAGTTCGTAGTCAATGGCCAGCGGTTGAAGCCATTTTATGAGAATTTTCAAGCCCACACGGTTGAGGAAATCCATTTGGAACCACCATAGAACCAATAACGGCGTCGAGCTAACGACGTTAAACAAGCGCTTGTTGGGAGGCAACCCAAATTTTATTTTTATTTATTATTTTTCTTTACTTTATTTATTACTTTATTTTATTATTTATTACTTATTTGGATATTAATCAATTTTTCTTCTTTTGCTTAGAAAAAAAAATGAAGCAAACCGTTAAGCAACACTTAAAGCGCATTGAGGCATGACTTGAAACCTTTGGCCAAGAACTCCACCAAGCTCATTGCCATCATTTGTGATCACACGGGGAGTTTTTCTAAACTTTTTCTACCTATTTATTTCTTTTCGTCCACATTGAGGACAATGTGCTTTCAGTAGGGGGGAGGTACTCTTCGTTATTATTTTCATGCCCAAGATTTTTACCAAGAATTGCCTACTGTTTGTCCTACAAGCATGATTCTTGTTTTCTGAGAAAATTACGAATTTTTCATAATTGATGCCATCTCCACTGTTTTATTTTTATTAGAGTAAAAATAATTGTGACTCATAAAGTTAACTCTATCTTGCTTTTCGTAAAATTGATCAAGTTTAAATACAAAGTGGACACTTAATATGATTGCATGCTAAAATATGTTGATGACTATTAAGGTAATTACTGAAACTTATTTTTGACACTTGATTATTATTATTATTTCTCTAAAGTCCTCATAAAAAAAGTTATTATTAATATCATTTAATGTTCCGTGGTTATGAGTGCAGCTTAAAAACGTGACTGACTGAGTAACCGGGGTAGGGTGCTTGGGTTGTCATCCTATTTCGCGTCAAAAGGTTGTGTGACGTGTTAGATAAAACTCCGCTAACCGGAATTAATTTTTAAGAACATGTTGGGCTGAGTAACCGGGGTGGGGTGCTTGGTGTCATCTCTTCAGCGTCAAAAGGTTTCATGTGTTCTTAAGAAAATTATAATAAATTAGGAGTTTGTCAATGAGTAACCGGGTGGGGTGCTTATCATCTCTTCAGCGTCAAAAGGTTCAAGATATTCCTAAAGCATAAAAAAAGAGAGAAAAAACAAAAGAAAAAGAAAAGAAAAATTTTGGGACTAAAGGAGGAAACAAATAGAGTGTCTTGGTAGGTTTGGTAATTTATCTAATTTTCATTAAATAATTCAAGTTGATTCTAATTTTTGTGTGTATTAATTAGAAAACTTTTTCTATTTTACTTAAAGCAAGCCTAGGGTTCTCTTTATTTTCATATGCATTTTTGACTGATTTTTATAAAACTTTGGAGTTGTATTTCTTTTATGGCAGAATCTAACTTTCACAGTAGATAGGAACCATACTTGAGGGCAAGCATGGGCTAAGTAGGGGGGATTTGATAACACTCTAGAATAACGTATTTTTATATATTAATTATGTATTTATTCGAGTATGATCCTCGCTAATTTGAGCTATTTATGATCTTTTATCTCATAGGGACTAAATTTGAAGCAAAAGCAAAATTAAGGGCCAAAAGCGTGAATTTAGAGATAAATGGGCCAATGTGCGACACAAGGAAAAGTTGGTGCCAAAAGTGCAAGCATGGAGGACACAAGGGTTGAAATGTAAAAAGAAGAGATTTTATTTTATTAAACTCTGTTTTAATTATATTAGGATAATTAATATTGAGATAATTATTAAGGATTATTTTAGGATTTTATTTTATCTTTATTTATCTTCAATTAAATGTATTTATCTTTTAGGAATTTAAGTAGAATTAGAATATCTCCCCTAGCACTATAAATAGGGGGTGAAGTGACTCAAAAGGAGCCCATCTTTTCTTTTTCTGTAAACACTCTCTCCCCAAAAGTCTAGGATTTTATTTTTTCATATTTCTTTTCAATAAAATCTTTATTTTTATTTTATTTATTTTCTTTTCTACCACAACCATGAGCCACTAAACCCATCTAGCGAAGGTTGTCAAAATCCCCAAAAGGGTTATTGAGGCTTAGAATCCGTACTTAGCCTTCTCAACGAGTATTCATCGTTTCTCAGCACTACGGGTGACGCTTCCGTCCATGTCCCTTAAGAAGTAAGCTTTTCAACGTATGCAAAGGCGACCGCTTTGTATGTTTTGGGAAGGTTGCACAGTCGGTTCGTTAGCTTACTGCGTCAGAGGTTGGCGAGCCCAAGAGACAAAATGGCGGATTTCCCATTGAGAAGCGTTGATCTAGCATAAGACGATCCCACGAAGCGATTGTTGGCTAGAGTCAGTTCCACCAAATTGTAAGTCTAAATCATTGAGCTGGTGGTCGAGGCGTCCTCTTCCACTATAAGCGGCTTATTCGGTTTGGGAAGGATCATCTAAAAGCGAGGATTTAACCCAAGACGGAACGAGACAACTGGAGGTGGAATCTCCCATAAGAATTTTCTTTCTCTCAACTCTATTTTTATTTTTTCTAATTTTCAATTCAATATTCTTAATTCTGTTTTTATTTTATTTTTCGTTTCTAGATCCAACAATTTAATTCTTCTATTGTTTTTATTTTTTTCAAGAACGCAGGTTGTCTTGGGCAAGACTCTGCCTGGGATATCACGAAACAAGATATTTTGCAAGTCCAGTCCCTGAGGATTTGACCCTACTTCCCTTTTACTATTCTTTTCATTATTTATTAGGGATAGGATATTTTTGGTGCTTTCAACGACCGCATCAGTTAAATTGGTCAGTTTAGTAATTTTCAGTTTGAACAGTTCAATTGGTCTATTTGGTTCAAAGTAAATAAATTTTTTAAAATAAAAAAATTTAAAAATAATATAAAATCTGGTTCTACCAATTTTTTTAACTTGATTCAATTGATCCGTATCTATTTCTGAGTCAAACAATTTTTTAATACTCTCCAACTAATACCTCGATATGTTTTTGATCCAACCGACTGATCTAGTCAGACATCACTTATTTCAAGCTCACAAAAAAAAAAAGATCTAAAATAGACTATACCTGGATTATCAGACAAGCTGGCCATCAAGTTTGCAACAGAATTTTGCTTCACAAAAATGTGGTTGATTTTCACCTCCACATGTACACAATAATTGCCCTGTCAGTCTCAAGTATTATTAGGGTTGGAAAAAAAAATCAAGAAATCTAAAATACATTTGAATAAATAGAAGTGTTCAAATAGTCGGTTCAGTTATTAATTGAAGTACTCGAAATGTAAAATTTTTCATCGTTAACTGAATTGAAAATTTTTCAAATACATTAACCGAAGAAATCCGATTAAACATAACTAAAATTACCTTACTTTTACGTTTATACCAACACTTTAATTAATATTCTTATAAGCCGATTGAGTCTTAGCTCGATTGACTTAGCCGTTATTGTCAATACAGGAAGACGTGAGTTCGAGTGTGCTGAAACGTATTATCCTCTTATTTATGAGTAGTTTTAAGCATTGTGCTCAAAAAGAGCAGATATAATCAGAACGTTAAATAAAAAAAATCTAACATGTAATCACTTTCAAAATCTAAAATGTGATTTCTACTTTATAAAAAAATAATTAAGTAGTAGTATTTAAGTATATCTTATGATCAATTTTTCTTTTTGTTGATGTTGATACCCACCTTTTATATTGAAATCCATTATTAAGGGTGAAGGGGTGATGGCCCATTTGATTCACGTGATGCACATGAATAACATGTTTTTAAAATCGGATTGATAGTTAAATTGGTTAACTTATTAATTTTCGGTTTTAACAATTTAATTGGTCTATTCGGTTCAAAGTAAATAAATTCTTTTAAATGAAAAAAATTATAAAAAATTATAAAATCTGGTTCTACTATTTTTTTTAACTCGATTCAATTGATCCGTACCTATTTATAAGTCAAACAATTTTTTTATCACTCTCCAAAGCAATAACTTGACATGTTCTTAATCCAATCGACTGATCCAGTAGACATCACTTATTTCAAGCTCACAAAAAAAAAAAAAAAAGTGATCTAAAATAGACTATACCTGGATTATCAGGCAAGCTGGCCATCAAGTTTGCAACAAAATTTTGCTTCACAAAAATGTGGTTGATTTTCACCTCCACATGTACACAATAATTGCCTTGTCAGTCTCAAGTATTATTAGGGTTGGGAAAAAAATTCAAGAAATCTAAAATCCATTTGAATAAATAGGGGTGTTCAAATGGTCGGTTCAGTTATTAATCAAATTACTAAAAATGTAAAATTTTTTAACCGTTAATCGAACCGAATTTTTTTTCAAATACATTAACCGAATCGAAATATTTCGGTTAACTGAATTAACTAAAATTTTTATTTTTTTGTCTTTTGGTTAAAATAAGTATAAAACATATAAAATATATATTGTTAATGTTTATTTTTTAATAGTTTAAAAAATATATTATACATACTATATATATTTATTTCGGTTAATTATCCGATTTCAAATCGAATTAACCGATAATCAAAATTTTAAAAAATCATTAACCGACCTTCGACCGAACTAAATTCGGCTATTGGCCGATTAACCGAATTAGATCGATTCAGTTGATCAATTTAGTTTTGACCAAACTATGAACACCCCTATGAATAAGTAGTGTTTATAAGTTAAAAACTATAATTATTCTCATCAAAATGAATAAACTTTATTTTATGGAATAATTATAAATATCCGAAAATAGTAAAAATAACCTAAATAAAATTAATTTTCAAAAATATTGTATAATAGTTACTAATTATTTTTATTTTCTTTGAAAATTTAATTTTTAAAAATATTTATGAAAAAATTGAAATTTTACTAAATAAAATCTATAAAATAAAATCATTTTGTTAAATAAAATTCAAAAATCCAAAACCCAATATGAGTATAAAAGCTCGAATAAATATTAGTATTATCCAACAAACCAAATGATTATAAAAGTTAATGACTAAGAAAATCAACAAACTAACCAAGCAATCTCTCGACTCCTCGCACTCAATGAACTGAATTGGTACAATCAACTAGGCTTTGATCTCTAATTTTCCTACCTTTCATTATGTTTATTGGTTACAATCACTAACATACAT